>NC_057823.1:6473014-7098014 GCF_910594005.1 Cervus elaphus
GCCACTCTGCCTAGGTCCTGGCAGCGGTGTACACTCAGTCCGGCTCAGCTAGCAGAGATGCGCTTCGCTCCGACCCACGTCCTCGCACGCTGAAATCTTACAGGGATTGTCACTTCTCCCATAAATGACTCTTGTGCGAAAAGGAAGCAGTTTCATTTGAAAACTCCTTTAAAAAACGTTTTTTTGTAAGCTGCTAGGACCTGAGCTGCAAGCACCGGGGTGGGGACTGGGCTGGAAAACCGCAGCGTGGGACCTCTTGCGTGCAACCCCTCGCGTCAAATCGTTCTGTACGCACCGAGCTGCGTGGGCTTTTCCCGTGTGCGCAGGTTAGACGTGGACTCTCAGGGGAGCACCTCCTGTGAGGGCCATCCTGAAAGGAGAATCCAGGAACAACCCGCGAAGGAATGATCTTCCAGGGACACGCAGATACTCACAAAGGCAAAGTTTGGTTTCAAAGAGTAGAAGTATAGAGCTCCCAGCATAGTCACTGAGACGGGGGGAAGCGTTCCCCAAAACCGCGGGAATCACAACAGTTTATATCTTTACTAATGTTGACCCACCTATTTGTTTTTGGTTGGTTTAGGATACCAGTGTACATAATCCCTGGTCTAAAAATCGTATCAGTTTGTCAATTTTTATGACCCTTTTTTCCTGATCTCCCAGTTCCTGAATTTTCTTATGATATTGAGTCCATCTCTCACCTTTTCTCTTGACCTCTCACCTCACCTTTTCTGATGACCTCAGGCCATTATCTAAGGACCTTGTTCTAAAGTTAACGGGCCACCTGGTGTTTTTCTCCGTGATCACTTGCTAATTGTCCTGTCTAATTGCTAATTGTCCTGGTGTTTTATGGCCTTCAGGTCAAGGGAGCTTAGAGGCATTCCCTTTAAATGTCAACAAACTGGAACAGCAAACACTTATGTAAAAAATAAGTGGAGATTGGAATTCGATTTTTAAAACAAGAAATCGAGTCCTTTTTTTCCTTTTGACCCTACGCTACACTGACTGTCTCATATTTTTCTACCTCAACCCCACCTTAGCAGCTTGGAACCCAGGCCTTCGGATCCACTGTCCCTGAGCCACAGGAATGGGAAATTCAGCCTTGAGAAAACTCATTAATGCAGACTGAAGACATCTGATAAGACCCAAAGCTACCAGTATCCTGGTCCATACCAGGAAATTTGTTAGCATTTCTTTAGAAAAGACAAAAAAATGGTTTGGGGAGGAGCAGTCTAATAGGGTGAGGTTTTTTTTGATTTTTGTTTTTTGGTTGTTTTTTAAACAAGCTAGCACGTGGTTTAAAAAATGTAATTGTCAAGTTTTTAAAAAGTGAATCTTTCAGTCCATATACATGCAGTCTTCCTAGGTATTGTGTTTTGGTTTTTTGTGTGTGTATTTTTAACCTGATGTTCACTTACGAAAAACGCATAATGTTAAAGTTAAGTTTTATTCAGGGATCTTACTGATGCCTATAGCCAGGAAATGGGGCTTCCCCAGGTGGCTCTAGTGGTAAAGAACCCCCCTGCCAATGCAGGAGACTTAAGAGATGCTGGTTTGATCCCTGGGCAGGGAAGATCCCCTGGAGGAGGACACAGCAACCCACTCCAGTTTTCTTTCCTGAAGACTCCGATAGAAGGAGAAGCCTGGCGGGCTAAGGCCCATAGGGTCACAGAGTTGGACATGACTGAAGCAAATAGGCATGCAAGCACTCACACATATGTAGCCAGGAAATAGCTGTTGACTGAAGAAAATGCACAACCTAAAAGTTGAGAGTTAATATTCTATTTGGCAGACTTGCTCCAGGAAGAGAGATTCTCAGAACCCAGGTATATAGGAGTTTTTGCAACAAAAACCAGATAGTTGGACTATCAAAATATTGCTGTTGATTAAAGAAAACCAGGCATCTTAATGAATGTAGTGCTTTTTTTAATGTACGGGAAAATGGAACCATCGGGGCTTACTGGAATCATTCCTTTGATAGGGACCTTAGCTATCTAAAGGGCTAGTATCCTGTTCTTCCTAAATCCCCTCAGGATGATTGGCCAGTCGCTGTGCCACAACACCCTTTGTTTACTGATAAGGCAAGCCTGTCTTCATCCACACAGCCTCTCCTTACCTCTGAAGGAGGAGGAGGAAAGGAGGAATGTGTGTCTGTGTGTGTGTCTGTGTGTGTTAGTCGCTCAGTTGTGTCCGACTCTGTGACCCCATGGACTGTACCCCACCAGGCCCCTCTGTCCATGGGGTTTTCCAGGGAAGAATACTGGAGTGGGTTGCCATTTCCTTCTCCAGGGGATCTTCCCAACCCAGAGATCGAACCTGGGTCTCCTGCACTGCAGGCAGATTCTTTACCATCTGAGCTACCAGGGAAGTCTGAGGGGCTGCTCCAAAGAGATAGGGAATGAGCCAATGTATAGAAGAATTGTTTTGGTTGGTAAATACTTATAGTCAGACATACATCTTGGTAAAAGAGTACTGTTAATCACAACAGATATCTCAAGTTGCTGACTTTAGTGCTCTTCTATCTATGGGAAGATGCAAGAATATGGAGTCACTGAAACTATTCCTTACACATGTAATGTGTTAACATCATAGTTACACATTTTAACTATCTAGGGGCTTGGTAAATCCAAAGTGCAGAGTGTTTCATCAGTTTTCCTGTCTTGAATTCCCCTCAGGACACACTGTCAATGGGCAACTGCAGTGGGTTGCAACTTGCCCCTTTCCATAGGAGAATAATGAGTGACCCTCTTTATTCTCTTTGTGTACATTGGTATAGACTTGAAAATGCACTAAATGGGCAGTCAGAAGTGTGGCTAGAAAACTGAGGTTAGTTCTGTGGAGTGAGGGTCAGAAGGAGAAAAGCACTTGAAGAAGAGCCTAGCTGGTTTGTTGGGTAAACTAGGAACATGATGGAGAGAAAAGTGGAAAGAAAAGAAATCAATGAGCAAAGTCCATAATCCTGTGAGTGTGAAAAACAATCAGGTACAGTCATTAAAGGAAAACAGCCAAACTAGGAAACTGCTAGCCAAAATATACAAAGAGTTCATAAAATCGGAACAGAAAATTTCAGTGGAAAAATACCACTGGAATTTGTCAGTTAGTTCACAAAAATATAAATAAAAGCAAATGCCAAATAGAAAAATTATACACTCTACCCAGTTACTAAGAAATAAAAATATAAATTGAGATTTTTTTTTTTCCACTATTAAGTTGGGAGACCTTGTTAGTGAACCAAACTTGGCTCCACTCATCTGTCTCACAGCAAAGCCAAGCTTTTGTGTGGTGAAAAAAAGTACATTGTTTATTAGCAGGGTTCCAAGCAAGGGGGGCTTCCCTTGTAGCTCATCTGGTAAAGAATCCACTTGTGATGCAGGAGACCCCAGTTCAATTCTTGGGCAAGTAAGATCTGACGGAGAAGGGATAGGCTACCCACTCCAGTATTCTTGGGCTTCCCTGGTAGCTCAGCTGGAAAAGAATCCGCCTGCAGTGCTGGAGATCTGGGTTCAATCCCTGGGTTGGGAAGATTCCCTGGAGAAGGGAAAGGCTACCCACTCCAGTATTCTGACCTGGACCATATAGTGCATGGCATCGCAGAGAGTCGGACATGACTGAGCAACTTTCACTTCACAAGCAAGGAGAATGGGCAGCACGTGTTCTAAAAACCCAGACTCCCCAGTGGTTTTAGGGAAAGGTTTTTTGGGGTTTTGTTGTTTATTGTTTTAATGTTAGTTTATTTTTAATTGGAAGATAATTGCTTTACAAGGTTGAGTTGGTTTCCGCTATACAACAACGTGAATCAGCTGTAAGTGTACATATATCCCCCCCCTTGTTAGCCTCCCTCCCATTCCCCTAGGGAAAGATTTTTAAAGACAGCATTTAGGGTAAGCAGCAAGCGGTAAATTCTGATGAACTTTCTTCTGATCGGCTGGTGGTGAGATAATATCAAGGTTATGTTTCAAGAATCCTTACCATCAACCTGGTTCCAACCAGTCTTGGGTCTACTTACTGTGGTCATCATGTGGTCACGACCCTCCACCTGGGAGTAATTTCTGCAGGACAACTCAAAGATACACATCAGGTTATTATATCCCTTGAGAAGGAACAAAGACTCTGTTCTATTGCTGAGCTATTTCTCAAGTTATCTTGCTTTTTCTTTTGAAAAAATTTTATTTATTTATTGGCTGTGCCGAGTCTTTGTTGTTATGCGTGGGCTTTCTCTAGTTGCGGTGAGCTGGCTTCTCTCGTGGCAGAGCAGAGGCTTTAGGGCATAAGGGCTTCAGTAGCTATGGCACATGGGCTTAGTTGCCCCAAGGCATGAGAAATCTTTCAGGACCAGGGATCAAATCCACGTTCCCTGCGTTGGCAGGTGGATTCATAACCACTGGACCACCAGGGAAGTCCATGCTTTTTCTTCATTTCTGCATTCCATCATATTAAATCCTGCCCCAAGGCCACAGAAGTGGAGCTCAGAACCAATTTCACCTCAGAAGCTGACTGAGCCCCTTTGCAACTGTTGTCAAAAGCCTGCCTGATCGTCACAATCAGGCTTCCTGACCCCAAATTAGGCAAAAATGCCCAGCCCGGTAGTCACCTTATAGCACCCTAACCAATCACTTAATGCCAACCTTCCAGCAGGAATTTTGTTGTGAGGATATAAAAATTGGCTACTCACAGTCAGCTCTCCCTGGTCTGTCAAGGTTGGCCCACTGTGCTTGCAGTACCCATCTTACCTCTGCTCTTTGTTCTTAATGAACTGAATGAAATAAACTTAATAAAATAAATGAAATCCCTTCTGAAATGCTCTGTCTGGGAATTCTTTTCCAATCCGAGCTTGGACTTCCTCAACATATCACTTCCCTAATTAGACCAGGCTTCCTTGTCCTTCACCATCTCCCAGAGTTTGCTCAGACTCATGTCTATTGAGTCGATGATGCCATCCAACCATCTCATCCTCTGCTACCACCTTCTCCTCCTGCCTTCAATCTTTCCCACCATCAAGGTCTTTTCCAAGGAGTCTGTTCTTCACACCAGGGTCCAAAGTACTGGAGTTTCAGCTTCAGCATCAGTCCTTCCAATTCAGGGTTGATCTCCTTTAGGATTGACTGGTTTGATCTCCTTGCTATCCAAGGAACTGTCAAGAGTCCTCTCCAGCACCACAGTTCAAAAGCATCAATTCTTCAGTCCTCAGCCTTCTTTATGGTCCATCATCTCTCAAATCTTTTGACTATATAGACCTTGGTCAGCAAAGTGATGTCTGCTTTTTAAATATGCTGTCTAGGTTTGTCATAGCTTTTCTTCCAAGGAGCAAGCGTCTTTTAATTTCATGGCTGCGGTCACCATCTGCAGTGATTTTGGAGACCAAGAAAATAAAGTCTGTCACTGTTTCCATTGTTTCCCCATCTATTTGCCACAAATCTTAGTTTTTTGCATGTTGAGTTTTAAGTCAGCTTTTTCACTCTCCTCTTCCACCAACAGGCTCTTTAGTTCCTCTTCCCTTTCTGCCGTCAGGGTAGTATATCTGCATACCTGAGGTTATTGATATTTCTCCTGGCAATCTTGATTCCAGCTTGTGCTTCATCCAGCCTGGCACTTCTCGTGATGTACTCTGCATATAAGTTAAATAAGCAGGGTGAGAATATACATCCTTGACGTACTCCTTTCCCAATTTGGAACCAGTCCATCGTTTCATGTCCTAGTCTAGCTGTTGCTTCTTGACCTGCGTACGGATTTCTCAGGAGATTTGGTATTCCCATCTCTTTCAGAATTTTCCACAGTTTGTTGTGATACACACAGAAATAACTACATGTCAAAATGTGTGGGACCCAATAAGCCAAACTTAAAGGAAATGTTTCTTTAAACTTATTTATGGGTGTGGGGATGGGGGGGAAAGAACTAACCAAAGAACTAACCATTTGTTATGGGTTGAATTGAGTCCAGCAAAAAAGATAAAAGAAGTGTTGAAGTTTGCTAACCTGAAACAAGTGTGAATTTTTGGGGATCAGCAGAGAATTGCAACTTGGGGTCTGCAACCGTGGCGAGCCACATTCGTATTTCCATAGGGCAAAGGAGGAACACTTTTATGAAGAGGAAAAGAAAGTTGGGAGGGCTCCAGTAAACAAAGAGTCCATGTCTTCCTTGCCAAAAAAGAGGAGCATTCTTCCTCCTCTTGGGCTCTGTTACCATTGCAGCACAGGAAAGCTCCCCCTTCTGGTCTCCAAACTCTACTTAGCAAACGCAGCAGGACTCTGCAAGGCCTTCCCTGCAGACAGACTCCTAGGCTTCCACCTAGTTCCAAACAACAAACTTAATCAGAGAAACGAGAAAATGCAAAAACAAAGGAAAATAGTCAGACAAGACAAAATAGTTTAGCCATAAAACAAAGTCAAGAACCTTTAGTTCCGTCCCAAGACCAGGTTGTCTATGCTTCTGAGCCACTGACTATATATAGATCAGAGGTTTCCATACCCTCCTCCTCAGTTCCATTAATTTGCCGGAGTGGCTCACAGAACACAGAACACATCACCAGTTTATTATAAAAGCATGTAACCTGGAAACAACCTAGTGAAAGAGCTGCGTAGGGCAAGATAAGGGGAAAGCGTGCGGAGCGTTCATGCTCTCTCTGGGCACACCACTCTCTCCAAACCTCTAGATGTTCACTGACCTGAAATCTCCCCAAACCCCATCCTTTTGAGCTTTTATGGAAGCTTCATTACATAGCCATGATTGATTAAATCATTGGCCACTGATAATGGATTCAACCTCTAGCCCCTGTCCCCTCCCAGGACGTCAGGGTGGCATTAAAATTTCCAACCCTGTCTCACTAAGTTGGTGCCCCTGGAGACTGCCCCCATCCTCAAGGACTTTACTAACATAGTCTGGTGTCATCAGCAGAGGTCTGTTTTGAATATCAAGACACTTTTATGTTCTCATCACTTAGGAAATCCCAAGGGTTTTTGGAGCTCTGTGCCAGGAATAGGGAGGAAGACTAAATATATATTTATTATATATCACAATATCACATCTTCAAAATATTTCCAGTACTTCATTAGACTTTTTAAAAAAGTACACTGGAAAGCAGGCAAGCAAGAAAAATGGGCAGAGGAAAGATATTTGGGAATATACATATTTACACATTTATATATACATATACATACATCTGTAAATAAACAAGAGGCGGTGATAGTAATGATGATAGTAATGAGCCCTGAGCTGTGAAGTGTCATTAGCAACTCATTGTATGAACAGCAGAATATAAATAATAACTGAATATTGTACTATACACTTAAAATCTATTAAGAGTAAGCGCATGTGTTTTTTACCAAAATAAATAAAATTTCAAATTTCTTCCTGGGTTTTTTAAATTACTCAAACCCGTCCTTCCTTAAATAAGTTAAATGAATAACTACTGCCTTATCCCACAGAGCTCTTAAATCTAGAATAAAAAATAAATGGGCCAGTTTGCATCAGCTCAAGTAAATACTAGTATAATACTTTAATAAAGTGGCACAGGTAAATTTTCTAGGAAATGAAATCCATTTCGTCTTGATGTGTCAGGACCAAAAGTGACAAAGTAATTTGAACCACAGGACTGAAAATGGAGGTGGCATATTCCTTGGCTCCTCATCTCAGCCCGCTTGGATTGTTATAATACCATAGACTGGGTGGATTAAAAGCAACAGATATTTATTTTTCATAATTCTGGAGGCCGGTAGGACTTGCTTGGTGTTCCAGCATAGGACTCTGGGAAGAACGCTGGACCAGAACCTAAGGGTGTTAGACAATACCAAAGGAAGGCGAGCCTGGGGTCTCGGCTCACCTCGAAGGAGTCTCCCGGTCCTGGTCGTGGGCTCTTTGCCCTGTCCAGACCCGTTACTGACGATTTCCAAACACAACCCATCATCCTACTCCGCTCCCCGCCCCCCCCCCAACTCCTCTTCCTAAAGGTGTGGGGAGAACTCAGACGCTCCCAAAATTCTGGACGCCACCCCCTTGCCAAGACAACGAAAGAAAAACCAAGGGCATTCAGAAAAACCCCACAAGTCACTTGCCAACGCGGGTGGCCTGAGAACAGCTGTGGCGTGGCCAGCCTCCGGGTCTCAGGACGGCTCCCCGCGGAGGCGCCTCGAGGTGAGGGTCGGCGCCGCGCAGAGTCGCTCCCAGGCTGGCCTGGCGCTGGGATCCAGCGCGAAGGGGCTTCCTGGACACAGAGTACGCGCAGAAGGGCAGCCGGGCTCGGAGTCTGCAGCAGCGCAACGAGGCGGGATAGAGGGGCCCGCGGACAAAGGGCTGCAAGGGAGCTGGAGTGGAGCTCCACGGCGCAGGAGTGCCGCAGTGCCAGGACGCAAGCGGGTGGCAAGCGGCGCGGGCTACCTACAGGCGCAGGTGGAGTGGAGGCTGGGGCCGGATAGGGGAACTTTCCCTGCCGTGTCTGCCCCCCAGTACAGTCGGGCGACTGCCGGGGCAGGAGCCAAGTGAGCAGCCGCCTCCGCTATTTCCCCAAAAGGGCCCATGTGGATTGGTTCAAACTCAACCTCCTTCTCCCCTCACGACAAGGGCTTCTTTGGTGGCTCAGCTGGTGAAGAATCCGCCCGCAATGCGGGAGACCTAGGTTCGATCCCTGGGTTGGGAAAATTCCCCTGGAGAAAGGAAAGGCTACCCACTCCAGTATTCTGGCCTAGAGAATTCCATGGACTCTGTAATCCACGGGGTCGCAAAGAGTCGGACACGACTGAGCGACTTGCACTCTCACTCACCACAAACGTACTGGCTAAGGCGCCTCTTTGAGCTTTCCAATGCTTTCCCTTATTCCAGCACTTCAGCAGCGTCCTTCAATTTAGTGTCTGAGTTTGGAATTTCTTGTATTTTATGCACATTTGTGCCTTAATGTTTTCACCAGTATCTTTGGATATCATCCCGATTTCCTGACGCGCTGGTAACACAGGAATGCTGCTGCTTTGTGGAGGCAGGGGGTTGGGTGAGGAGGGCTTTGGACGAAACCACCACGTGAGGCTGGGTGTCCACTGGGTATGCCAAGGGTGAGGCACCTTTCCTTAACCTCCACTCCGCCCATCTCCTAGAACCCTTCTTAAACCCCTCAGCCCCCAACTTTCCCTCCCGAAAAACCCATCACTCCCATCCCTTCTGCCGGGCTCCTGGCCTCCTCTGGACACCTCTCCCCCAGCAGCCCCCAACACCCCGCTCTACAGCTTGCCTCGCCCAACTCCCAGCTCTCCCTTCCCAGGTCCAGACTACGTCTCCTGCATACAGGAGACGTATTTACCAAATACGGTAAATTTGGTAAATTTACATTTACCAAAACTGTAAAATTTATCAATAAAATATAGACAATTATTGCCATAAAATCTCAAGTCTTGTGTTTTCTGTATTTCCTCAATACTGCTGGGAGCTGCTGGATTCAGTTTCAACACATCTTACGACCTTGAAATTAATATAGTTAGATAGGCGGTAGGAGAAAAACACGGTGTATATATGGGGGAGGGGGTGGCGTTCCCCTGGAAGAACAATCAGAACCGCAGCTTCGCACAGGTTGTGGGGAGGGGGACTAGGTGCTTTCGATCCCACTGACCCCAGCCTTGCCTCTGACGCCTTCTGCACCCCCACGGTCCACCCAGGTGTGACTGTCTCAGCTCAGAAACCGGTGGGCGAGCATGTCCTGCCTCTGTGTCTGCATGGGCGCTGTCCGGCCGTTGCTGCTTCAGATCCCATTTCCCGGTCCTCTCTCACTTCTGCAGCTGTGATTTCCGTCCTTCACTCACACCTGGCTCTGGGATTAGACTGCAGCCCTACTCTTCCAATTTGCTGAAATAAAATGGGCACAGAAGTCGCTTGGCCAACACAGGCGTTTGGAAAAGACTTCAGGAAGCGACCCCAGTCATCTTGCAAACAATGCGGGCCAGCAGCTCGGCCTATCTCACGTCCTAGGTGGGTGGGCAGTTCGATGGGCCCCGGATGCCAGCGCTGCAGTGGGAAAGGCACGGGAGACTGGGATCCCCAATTCCGTGCTGCGCGGAGCATCCCTCGGTGGTAGCAGGATGGTTTTTGTCCGCAGGGTGTCCGCTGGAAGCCGAGCGGCAGGACAAAGGCTGTCTAAGCCGTCTTTTACTTCTTCACAATCCCGCAAGCATTGCGTGAAGTTTACCATTTCTGTGCAAAGCTCCACAGCACATCCTGGGATTTCCACCACCTCCTTTCCTGCAGCACGCAACTGTAAAGAATGAAAACTTTTCTTTAGATAACATTTGTGCTGTCTTTTCTTTACCTGCAGGGTGCTATCTCTGCAGAATCTGCCTCCCTCCCCGCAGGCTCTGTGTTAACAGCAAGTAACTAGCGATCTGGAGAGAAGCAACATTCATTGAGGGAGGGGGAGAAAACAAAAACAAAAACTATGTGTTTGTCATTGCATTGTTTGAGTTGTATGAAATGCTTGTTTGTGACAATTTTAAAATGATTTGGCTTCTGCTTGAGTGAGGACAAACAGCTTACTGCACATTCACCTAGGAGGAAAGGATAGTTTCATTCATGCATCACAAAAATCCGGGAGGATAAAACTGTGATCATTTCAAGCATGCAACCCTTTATTCAATGTATTTATGCAATCTAGGCACTGTACTCTAGAAATTATAAGTGGGAGGTGTTTATTTGGGAGGAGGTGCTTCTTTGAGGGGAGAGATTAAAAATTATCCAAACCCCCTTTTAAACTACTTTTACAGGCTATTCCCAAGCATTGTCTGTCCCTGGTGGTTAAGCTGGAGACCCTGTTTCTTTGCTTTTCTTTCTTTTTCTGTTCTTTCTTTGCCTTTCTCTCCCCTCTCACTGTCTCTTTCCTTCCTTCAGTCACTTTTTCACTCTTTTTCAAACAATTCATGAGCGTTTGTTTTCGTTTCTTTGTCTGTGCTGGGTCTCTTGCTGCAAGTGCTTTTCTCTAGCTGCCATGGGCGGGGAGCCACCCTTCAGATGGGTGGGCTTCCCATTGAGCGGGCTTCTCTTGTTGCAGAGCACAGGCTCTAACACACAGGGATTTCAGCAGTGTGGTGCGTGGGCTTAACAGTTGAGGCTTGTGAGTTCAACAGCTGTGGTTCCCTGGCTCTAGAGCACAGGCTCAAAACTGTGGCACACGGGCTTTGTTACTGCTCGGCATGTGGGATCCTTCCAGATCAGGGGTCAAACCATGTCTCCTGCATTGGCAAGCAGGCTCTTTACCACTGAGTCACCAGGGAAACCCTCTTTCTTTCTTTCCTTCCTTCCTTATTTCTGGAAAGCCTCACGCCTGCACTATAGGGTTCCATCTGTCAATACAAAATATTGCTCTTGATACTGAGGACTGTCCCTTGTCCATCTGGGCTGCTATGACAGAGTACCACAAACTGGGGAGCTTAAACAACAGAGTATAAGCTGGGAATAGAGATCAGGGTGCCAGTGTGGGTGGGTTCTGGTGAGGACCTCTTCTAGATTGCAGATGGCTGCCCTCTTTCTGGGTACTGACCTAGAACAGAGAAAGAAGAAGAGATGATTTTTTCTGCCAGATGCCTGGGATAAATTCTTTCGCTACTGAGTGTTCTGGACATATCCCTGAATATGCTGCACTTGTCATACTGATTATTTGGGACTGAAATCAGCTGAGAAACAGCAAACACTGTGAGAAACTTTCTCTGAACTCCCCCAACTGCCTAAAAACAGTTCCTTCAAAATGAACTTAACTGTCATCAATTCCCTCCTGAGAGTTTCATCAGCAGAGGAAGACTGATTCATCAGAGAGAGGAGACTAGACGTCAATGCCACACCCAGACAGACTGTCACAAACTATCATACCTCCTGTATAGTCTCCTAAGGGCCTGTTGTCTTTCCTAATATCATTTACTCTCCTCTATGAGAACTACTTCTCCCCTTCTCCTACTAAGGTGGTATATAAGCTCTCAAATCTCATTGCTTTTGGGGTTATTCACTTTTTTTCCCTGCAATAATAATTCACTTTTCCCATGCACATAGTATTTAAAAATGAATAAATTTGCATAACTTGTCTCCTGTTACTCTACCTGTTATCAGTTTATTCATAAACATACCTACTGAACCCAAGAGGGTGGAAGGAAAGTTTTTTCTCTGTAACATTACAAATGTATTAACAGTTTCAATAACTACCACCAGTGAGTCTTAACTGAGACAGAAGGACCTGCTCAGAATAGTGAGTTTTAAGAATAAAAGATAGCTTTCATTCTGAGAAATCTATACCAACTAGATCTACAGGCAAAACAAAAGAGATTTTTGTTTGAGTGTACTGCTGGTGCAAGATCAAGCTTCAGTCCTTTTCCAAGGCTGAGACCAATCATTTATATACATTGGTCATTAAGTCTCTGGTATAAAAAAAATAAGGGTAAAACAGTTTGAATAAGTGATCTAGAAGCAAGCATTTGTCTATTTTATAAGTGTGTCTTGTATTCAAAAACTATTTTTAAAAAGTTGAATGGGATTGGGAATGTGAATTTGAGTGAAATTTCATCTGCAGTTCTTTCAGCTTTCTACTGCAGTAGAAATTTTAAGATATCTTACTGGTGTTTTTCCCTGGAAATTTAAACACAGGGCAAAAAAAAAAATAAACAAACACAGGGCATTTTAATATTTTTCCTACATATATGTATTATTTCCTCTTCAACATGATACATATGTGTATATTATATATATATATATACATATATATATATATATATATCATGTCTATTATTTCCTCTTCAAAATGAAATTCCACATCCAAAGCCAAAACAACCTAGGTGTGGTTAGCACAAGGCTTGGTACTGCTGACCTAATTTCCAGGGCTAGTTGTCTCATCAGCTGTTTCACTTGAGAACTGTTTTGTTTTTTTTCTGCCTTTTGCCGTCCCAACTGCAAAATGGAGTTGATAATACTGCATATGTGGAAAGGATGTTATGAGCACTAAGTTGAATTAAGTATTCATTAAGTGGATTCCCTGGTGGCTCAGGCAGTAAAGAATCTGCCTTCAATGTGGGAGACACAGGAGATGCAGGTTCCATCCCTGGGTTGGAAGACCCCCCGGAGAAGGGAATGGCTACCCACTCCAGTATTCTTGCCTGGAGAAATCCATGGACAGAGGAGCCTGGTGGGCTATAGTCCATGGAGTTGCAAAGAGTCAGACAGGACTGAGCAACACTTTCATTTTCACTACCACTTGATAACAATGAGCTCTCTACAAATGTTTAAGTAAACTATAGATTTTTAAAATCAACAGACAAAATAGTTAATACTGAGCACATCCAAAGCAGCTCAGCTCACAGACTTGCAGGTAGGGAACACTGCCTCAGCTCACAGACTTATTCATTCAACAAACACTGGTTGAATCTCCACTATGTGCCAAGCTCCACGTTCCACCTTGGAGATTTAGAAGTGAAGGACACATCTCTTGCCCTGGAGTTTACAGCTTAGTCCATGTTCTAGCAGACAAGAGAAAGGCTTATGCTCCACATTTACGTGATGTAGTTCCCCCTGGCACAAAGGGAGCTCAGCTGAGGCATGCATCTCTGGCTGGATCTCTTCTGAGAAGGACAGGATGAAATGGAACCAACAGCACTTGAGCACTAAATATATAACCACATCCTGCCATCTGCCTGACACACATTCACTCACAGCAATCCCATTAAGTAGGCATCCATAGCCTCACTTCACTTGAGGAAGTACAGGGGCAGAGATGGTAAATTATTAGCCCAGACAGGGAGCGAAGCACAGGCTATCTTCAAGAATGGCCCCCTGGCCTCTCTCCTCCACTTTCTTAATACCCAAACTTTCTAAGACAAATATTATCCCATTTGGGTTTCTTCGAACTCTTATCTTGAAAGCACCTTGCTAACTGCTCTGAACTCAGTGAGTCACTCTGTCTTTTGCGGGTGCTGTTAAGCTTCCTCGTTTGTTTGGATAATGCACCGAAGGGCTAAAGTTGCCCGGTAAATGACCTCCACACCAGCGCTGGGAAACTGATGTGCGTAGGAATCTGCTTAAAATGCAGATTCAGGCTCAATACACTTCAGGTGGGGCCCAAGCATGTGCGTTTCTAACGGTGTTCTCCAGGCATTATGTGACACAACTGAGAAATGTGAATTCATAAGCCCTTCTATCTTGGGAGTCAATATAATAGGGGAGCTTAATCTTCTGTATATAAGAATTAATTAAAAAAAAAAAGAATTAATTTAATAGGAGTCAACTTAGGGACTGATGACTTCAATTAAAAATAAGACAGGCCCCAATGGAGTCTCTTATGCTAAGCCCCAAACCAAGACTTGATTGAATTACAGTTTCGGCTTTCCTAAAAATAGAATCTTAAACCAGCCAATCAGGAATTGCCTGATCAACACCAGTTAGGTAATCTGCCTAATTAGAGCCCTGCTATCTCCTGAAGAGATAAGAGTACCCTTAGAGTAACCAAGCTGCTTTTTGGCCTAGCATATCTTCCTTGTTCCTGCTTCCTTCTGGCTGTAAAAGTCTTTCATTTTGTACAGCTCTAACGGCTAGATTGGATGCTACCCAATTTGAGTCATTTCTGCTCAAATAAACTCTTTAAAATTTTAATGTATCTCAATTTACCATTTAATGGTTCCATAACCTCCATTCTGATGGGTAATTACAGAACAATAAAAGTATCTAACCCTTAGGGTTATTAGGAGGCTACATGAGTTCATACATATACACTTAGCATATAGCTGTCACTTCAAATGGGTTTGTTTAGTTAGTATTAATAACAACAACAATATAAAGGACTAATGTTTACTTTGAAATCCATTCATTTCCTCCCTCCAGTTAAAAATCTGCTTTGTTGCATCCTATGTAAGTACCGTAGTTTGTTTTCAGTACTGTTTTCTGTACTTCTGAAAGAACCGTTCGCATTTACTCTTGAATTCTGAAAGGAATTATGTCTTCGGCCTTCGGGGGTAAAAAAAAATGATAGGAAACAAATGATTGGAATGGTGGTTGGAAGCTGCTATTCCCCTCTGCTAAATAAGCACAATCTTACCGTGTCAAAAATGTCCCCTTGTGTTTTGTCTCCTATCCAGGAAAATCGGAGACGCGGGATTAAAGCGGGTTTTTATTACCTTCTTCATTTTTTTGTCCGGTACAGACATGGTAACTAAACAAAGACCCAGCTCCAGTTACAACAAAGGGTTTGAACAGAAATCCGCAACCTGACTCGGAAGGCCTGGCTAGCTGCAGCCCATCGGGTCGCACACAGTCAGACACAACTGAACCGAACTGAACTGAACTGAACCTGACTCCACTCATGGCCTTCGGATTGGTTGACCTATTGTCCAATAGGAAAGAAGAGCTGGCATCTACTATTTACATAAATTCTTTGTAACCAGGCCGAGCGGGACCGACCGTCCAATCCGATTCTAGGATATTGGAGCCCTAATTTGAATATGGAGATAATAAATAGTCATCGCCGCCGCCCGCTGCAGGGCTGGCTCCGCCTGATTCCATTCCAGAGGCGCAGCCCAAGAACCGCTCCGAGAACGCTGTCTGGTGAGGCTTAGGATAAGCGAAAAATTAAGCGCAGCCACACGCAGAGCTAATATATCGACACGTATAAGGTGCTGAAGCAGATGCTTCCCGGCACAGGTATCTCTCCCAAGGCCGTGGATATCTTGAACTCATTGGTCAAGGGCACCTTTGCGCTCACGCCTCGGCGCACTACAAGTGCTCTTGCTGCTGCTGCTAAGTCGCTTCAGTCGTATCCGACTCTGTGCGACCCCATCCCTGGGGCTCTCCAGGCAAGAACACTGGAATGGGTTGCCATTTCCTTCTTCAATGCATGAAAGTGAAAAGTGAAAGTGAAGTCGCTCAGTCGTCTCCGACTCTTAGCGACCCCTTGGACTGTAGCCTACCAGGCTCCTCCGTCCATGGGCTTTTCCAGGCAAGAGTACTGGAGTACAAGTGCTCTTACGAACACGTAAGGTGAGGCACAGAATGTGCACTGCTGCCCCATGCGCAGTGTGCCGTGCCAGAAAATACCGAGACTGTCACGGACGCGAGCTCCAAATAGATGGGCTGCAGTGCTCTGAAATTCAAAGGCTCCTTTCATAGCCACCTCAGTGCTCAAAAAAGAGCCTGCCTCCTGGCGTGGTTGTGAAATGCTGTTCAGTCAGGATTATGGAGGAGATGGAGTGCGCTCCTGAAATAAAGCTAAGCCTTTTTAAAAGGGCAATCATGAGACAAGTGCTCGGGTCTGGTGCACTGGGACGACCCAGAGGGATGGGATAGGGAGGTGGGAGGGGGGTTCAGGATGGGGAACACATGTAGATCCATGGCTGATTCATGTCAATGTATGGCAAAAACCACTACAATATTGTAATTAGCCTCCAACTAATAAAAATAAATGGAGAAAAAAAAGGGGGGGGGGCGCATATTCACCAAAAAGACCTGCTGTGTTAGCCTCAGCTCCAGTCAGAAGCCTGAGAGGGCGCATCCCTGACGCCTGAGTTCTTGAACCTGGTCCAGGTCCTTCTGTCTGCAAGTGGCAAGTGTTTTTGCAGGTTGAGGGGGGTCACTTCCTACAAGGCTGAGTGCCAACCTCCCTCTCTATTCATACTCCCTCGTGGGTCACGCAGGGGTATGCTGGACATGACACTTGGTGAGGCTCTTGAGTGTTGAAGCACTGACCAGGCTCTGACTTTTGGGGGAGTCCTTCCGGGCTTTGCCACGGCAAAGCTCATGAGCTTCTTTCCCCAAGCATTTAAGCAGCATTGAGTTTCAGCAGCTACTTATAAGTACTAACGCTGTCCCTTTTAAAATATCAAAAGTGCGGGAGCACAGGTAATGGTCTAGACCCTCAAGACAGCTAAAATCCCTCGAAATAGGTTGGTTTTTTATCCGAAAAACGTATATACCTTTTTGACATTTGCTTCATAAACGGTTTGAGTTGGGTGTTTGGTTCCCGCCCCCTCCCCCCTTCCCGGTGTTAAACAACTGGAAGTTGTACCTTTTGACTGCCTTCATCCAATTCCCCATTCCCTCCCCGCCCCTGCCTCTGGTAACCACAAATCTGATATATCTTTTTCTATGAGTTTGCTTGTGTTTGAAGTGTAAAATACCTACAACACTATGTTAATTCCTGATACACAACATAGTGATTCCGTATTTCTAAAGATTAGTTGTCATCCATCAGCATACAAAAATATTATATAATTATTGCGTGTGCTTAGTGGCTTAGTCGAGTCTCTTTGCAACCCCATGGACTGTAGCCTGCCGCGTTCCTTTGTCCATGAGGATTCTCCAGGCAAGTACCCTGGAGTTGGTTGCCATGCCTTCCTCCAAGGGATCAGGGATAGAACCCAGGTCTCCCACATTGCAGGCAGATTCTTTACCGCTTGAGCCACCAGCGCAGCCCATATAATTGTTGACTGACTATAATTTTCATATCTGTGACTCATTTATCTGTGATTCATCTTTTCAGGTGTCGGCCATCTGTATGTCTTCTTTGGAAAAACATCTATTCAGATCCTCTGCCCATTTTTTACAACAATTGGGTTGTTCTATATTGTTTGGGGGTTTTATGTTGGGTCATATGAATTTTGTATACTTTGGCTATTAATTCCTTGCAGATATATCATTTACAAACATCTCCCAGTCAGTAGGCAGTCCTTACATTTTGTTGAGAGTTTCCTTCACTATTCAAAAGTTTTTTAGTTTGAGACTCATTTATTTTTCCTTTTGTCGCCCTTGCCTGAGGAGACATATCCTTTGGGAGAAGAACCCCGCATTGACAGGCTATTCTTTACCACTGAGCAACCATAGTCTTTTCATAGTTAATGCGATTAGGGAGAGCTGTGATGTCCTTTCAAGCCCCCCCACCCCCACCCCCAATTCACATGGCTCCCTAGCTACAGCCTCATTCCCTATTATTTTGACAATGTTAAACTAGTTTTTATTCCAGGAAGCCATCAGTGATATTGGCCTGTAATTTTCTATTGTTGTGGTATCTTTGTCTAGTTTTAGTGTCAGGGTGATGCTGGTCTCAGAATAAGTTCAGAAGCATTTCTTACTATGCAAATTTTTGGAATCATTTGAGACGAATACGTGTTAACTCTTCTCTAAATGTTTGGTAGAATTCACCTGTGAACCTGTTCAGTCGAGGATTATTAGCCAGTTTCAATCCTGGTGTTATACTTTCTATTTCTACCTGGCTCAGTCTTGGAAGATTGTACATTTCTAGAAATTGTCTGTTTCTTCTAGGTTTTTAATTTTATTGGTGTATAATTACTCATAGTAATCTCATGACAGTTTATAATTCTGTGATGTCTGTTGTAACTTCTTTCCTTTGAAGAGGCTTTTCAATAAAATATAGTACTTTTTAAGAAACTTCACTAAATTGTATGTAAAAGAAGTGTTGCCTGTATGACACATTTAATAACAATTAAGGCATGCAAAGCCTTACAGGCCCATGCTGTTCTCGATCTTGTTTGGCAGCTTCAAGTACACAGGGCACAATTCGAAACACTGGCTGCTGTTCAGAATGTTCCTGGGGTTGGTGCAGAGCCTGAACAGCCCCACTTCTAATCCATTCCAACATTAGCTTCTCATCCAAATCAAACCGCTTGTCCACAACTTCCCCAACCTTTACCAGCAAGTCAACATTTGTTGAACTTGACATCATGAAGCAAATGCTAGCATAAATAGCTGGATTTTCTCAGATTCTTTCAACCCAGACACTGGCCACTTTTGTCTGAGAAACAACCTGCTTGTTACCAGCAGAGTAGGAGAGTTTGAATACTTCGCCAAGATTTTTATCACTGCTGATGGACACACTATCTCCTGGAAACAGGCCATATTACCTAAAATTCCCACACATATTTCTCTTAATCGAGGACATTTGGATTTGGCCAATACTCCCACAAATATGTCAGGAGCATTAAATTCTTGGAGAAACAAAGCCACATTCTCATCCATTGACATACCCCACACTCTGCAAATTTCATTCTCTATTTCTTCATCAAGCACCATCTGCTGCTCCTCATCATCAGAGCTGGATTTGGCATTTTCAGGGCTAACCATCTGGATGAGCCCGCTGAGGATGCCGAAAAGCCAGTGCTTGCTGGAGACCACGCTGCCTATGCAATCCCCCAGGGCCGCCACCACCTCCTCCGCTAGTAGTTTTTAGTATGAATCAGGTATCTACTGAGAAAATGAAAGGTGTTGTCTCTTGATGAGAGATCACGGTTTAAATTTTGTATTACAACTAGGAAGGCAAAGAAGTAAAACTGCTAGAACAAAATTTCCATTTCGAAGTATTTATTTTTCTGAACACTGTTTCAGACTATAAAAAACAGGTTCGAACACTAGATATGTTCATATGAGTATTTTCAAATACAGATAGAACATACTAAATACAGATAGAACATACAGATAAGTACAGATACTCATCTATAAAAGAGAACAAAGGAAAAGAAATAATGCCTACACACTGCTATCACTCTAACAATACTATGTGCCCATGAGTGCACAAGCTAACTCAGAAAAGAAAGGAAGGTGTGGGAGGCAGACACCACTATCCAGATCTTCAAATGACACAGTTTTCACTAAAGTTTTATTTTCGGTTTTATATATACCTGTCAAAACTTATATATACCTGTCAAAACTTATTTATATTTAAACAATTGTGTGTTGTCCAGAAGATTTTTAAACTTATTTCTGCTCACCAACAAGTTTTTAAATCTCAATTTCCATCTTTGTGTATAAAGGAGATAGATAAAACACTAAATAGACATATCTTACATTAGGATAAAATGCTGAATCTGAAGTTGAATGAAAATGAGTTCGAGGTGAAAAAAGAATTACCTAAACTAGCTTTGTGTCAACGAATAATTTAATAGTGTAGTCTATAAACTGACTGTGGTATTGAATAGCTATTTCAATAGAAACCTTTAAAAAAACTGATGTGGGACCATTTTGTTTTGTAAAACGTCCTGTCTTGAGATTTGCATTCTTGCAACTACTGACCAAGCATGAAGTATTTTGGACGCCAACTTAAAAATGTGTGGAGTTTTAGAAATTCTTTTACAGTGGACCCATGTAGAAAAAAGAATGAGGCTGGCATTTTTCCAGCCGCTGTGGTTGAGGACACGGTGGCCGTGGGCACGTTTTCTCTCCAGCCCAGCCCTACCAACCGAATCAAGCATGCAACCTTCTTCCTTTGGACATGATTTGCAAAAGCCTGGTTGTTAGCCTTTAAGTGAACGTCAGCTCCTTGCCTGAGATGACACGACCTTTCAACACATCTAATTCTCTAAACAGCTCAAGAAAGTGATTATTTGAAATCCCCTTCTTACAAATAAAAAACAGGCAAAAAAGGTAGGCGATATCTTCCTCAGAGTGAACTCTTCACGCTAAAACACTTTCTCTCAAGATGACATTTTCCAAATGAATGCCATGAACTCAAAGGGAAAATTCTGCGTCACCAGTGCGTCACTGAGAATAATGGGGCTGAAGTGGAAGTTTACATTTGCTGAGAAAAAGGTTAATTTTCTCTTAAATTGCCCTCCTCTCCCCAGTCCCGCCCTAGGTACCTGCAGCCGGGGTGGGCTTACTACATCCAGTTCTCGAGCAGAGGGAGCTGTGTTCCACCATGCTTCCATTTTCCTTTCGGTTTCAAACATTCCGCCTTTGAAGAATCCAGACATGCAAACATCCTCCCGTGAATGTTCACTGCCTTAGGATAAAGATATCTGGTCTGGGCGGACATGCATCGCCAGGCGCCAGCGCCAAAGCTGTACAACACCCTCATTAATAAACACGGAGGTATTCGAATGGCATACAGTTCCTCTGGGGAAGCGGAGATTGGGGGGTGGGGGGTGATGAAGACCCGCGCCACCCACCCACAGGCGAACATCATGCGCACACAAAATTGTACCATGCCCGCAAGCGTCGGAAATGGTACTCTCCAGGCCCTAGAGACACTTGAACTCAAGGCTCCTTTTGTTTAGTGAAGCGTCGCTAGTTTTGAGTGGAAGCAGTGGTGGACACGCAGCGTTTTCATTGTTTCCCGCACTGTTATTTTTCCTCGCCAGCCCATCCCCGACCACTGGTGAAATACAGATACACTTTCGCATTCTGCTCACATACAAACGCGCGCACACGTCAATGGGGCAGGGGGGGTGGGGGAGGAATCCGGGCGCGCTCCTAGTAACCTAGGAGCCACCACGAAGTAGACAAGGGATGCTTTTACATAACAAACCCTTCACGTGTTCGACACCCTTTCTCGATCTTTTAAGTGGCTCTGAAAAGAGCCTTTGGGTTTCCGGGCACCGAGATGCACCTCATTTAGAGCTGGTATATTTGGTGACGGCTTTGGTACCTTCCGAAACAGCGTGTTTGGCCAACTCGCCGGGCAACAGCAGGCGCACAGCCGTCTGCACCTCCCGGGACGTGATGGTAGAACGCTTGTTATAGTGCGCCAAACGGGAGGCCTCGCTAGCGATGCGCTCGAAGATGTCGTTCACGAACGAGTTCATGATGCCCATTGCCTTGGAAGAGATCCCGGTGTCCGGGTGCACTTGCTTCAACACCTTATACACGTAGATGGAATAACTCTCTTTGCGGCTGCGCTTACGCTTTTTGCCATCCTTCTTCTGCGCTTTAGTAACAGCTTTCTTGGAGCCCTTCTTGGGTGCGGGAGCTGATTTGGACGGATCAGGCATGACGACGGATCTTTCCAAATAAAAAAGAAACCTCTCATACAGAGCAACTTAACTTATACGTCTTGTATTCAAATGAAGGATCTAGAGTTTCTGATTTCTGATAGGATCAAGCAATGCGCAACGTCATCACTGGAACAGGCAGATGCAAATTAGGGGGAAATGGTGACTTCCTTTTCTGGTTGGTCACCATCACTACCCAATCGGGCGGCGCCGGCTGCACTACCTCAAGATCATATATAAAGACTCTCTGACTACAGTGGGTTTTTTGGTGTTCTGTTTTTTGGCTTTGTGTTGCTGTCGTGCGTTAGTGGGAGATGTCCGGCCGAGGCAAACAGGGCGGTAAGGCGCGCGCGAAAGCGAAGTCGCGCTCCTCGCGCGCGGGCTTGCAGTTTCCTGTGGGCCGAGTGCATCGGCTGCTTCGCAAAGGTAACTATTCTGAACGTGTGGGTGCTGGCGCGCCTGTTTATTTGGCAGCAGTGTTGGAGTACCTGACGGCTGAGATCCTAGAGCTGGCGGGCAACGCGGCGCGGGACAACAAGAAAACGCGTATTATCCCACGCCATCTTCAGTTGGCCATCCGTAACGACGAAGAGCTCAACAAGCTCCTGGGCCGCGTGACCATCGCGCAGGGCGGTGTCCTGCCCAACATCCAGGCCGTGCTACTGCCCAAGAAAACGGAGAGCCACCACAAGGCCAAGGGCAAGTGAGGCGACGGAGGCGGGCCGGAAACGGCCGTGCTCCCCAGCGGCCCCCTGACACCAAAGGCTCTTTTCAGAGCCACCCACAGTGTCTAGAAAAGAGCCGTACTGGCCAAGGCTGTCTTTCGGAGCGTGTTTTTGCGCGAATCTGAGCAAGGCTGGGCTTGAGGGAAATCGAACCAGAAACATGATTTGGGTGCGCATAGGGGCACAGTGGGCTGTGTGTGCGTTCGCTGCAGGTAATGTCTGATATTTTCTCTTGAATCTCACCCGCAAGGTCATGGAGTTTTAATCCCACTCATCCTTAAGAATTTATTACCGGTGACAAGCTACTTTTGACTCCGGAAAGTCATTACTGTGACATTCAGACGCCAAGTACGGACTGTTTTCTTATCCCATGAGAAATCCATAGATTAAACTAGTACTGAAAGTAAAGAAAATTTATCGTTTGAGGTTCTGATAGATAAGCGTGATTTCCATCTTAAAACGTATGAATACGTGAGTTAGGTTTTTGGAGAACACGAGATCAGAATGGTCTATTGTATTGCGAATTCTAAGGTCTTGGGCATGTCTTGTTAGATGCGTTTTCAGCATTTGAAATGTATCAGTTTACATTTTGAAAATAGGTGCACATTTTTAAAGGGAAACTCATTGTAGATAGAATAATTATTTAAAGGAGTTTAAATTACTATGGGTTGGTTTAAACAATAAGAGCCCCTTAAACTAATAGCTAGAGTCAAAATAATCAGTATATTGAATTTGATAAAATTGTTTTTGTGAATTCAGTAAATCTAAAATGAACAGTGTTAGGACCAGATTAAGTAATATATATGTGGATATTTCAAAAGATGATTGTTCATGAATTCCACATGCTGTTACAAATAAGGGGTGGAGTGTCCCAGATATGCCTCTGCAAAGTCTACTGAGAAGTGAAGAGAAGCACTTACTTCATGGGATTGAGAGAGTAAATGAGTAAATCCATAGTAATCCCCATGTTAAAAAATCTCTAGCACAGTATGAGTTTAGTAAATGTTACTCTTGCTGTTAGCCTTACTGGTTCCATTAATTTTTATTATTATAATAAATACAGGCCACTGAAACAATTTAGGAATGTTATATTTATCTTACAAAATTAGATGTACTCAAACCGGAGTTCCATAGACACTATCTGGAACTAACCACATTTTGCTAGTCTTTAGAAAATATCCTAGCAACATGAAACTGTTTGCACCAAAAATTGTTAAGAACTATCAGTGTGGATAGAAACAACACCCAACTCCTCTGCAATGTAGGTAGATAGTAGCATCCACATTGCCTAATGGGACCCATTTCAATGAAACAAACTGCAAGGATTATGCACGAGATACAGAGTCTTCTCGAGATCTGTACATTGTGTTCTCGGTGACAGCCTTCAATTCTACTTCAAACTCTTATTTTTGTGTTGATGTTCATGTAGGGTCATTTTATGTCTTCACTCCCTTCGGTGGTGTTTAAGAACGAACGATTTCTCAGGAACAGGGAGAGCTCGGGTCTCCAAGTGTCATCACTGCGCTCCAGATTTTCAGTTCCTCAAGTGGAGTGTTAACAGGGAAGCATGAGGTGGGAGATGCTCCAAGAGGCAGCCCTTTTATCACTTCTAAGGCTGAGTTTATACAGCCACATGCCCTGATTAATTTTCAGCTAATTAAAATTAAATACAAAGGTGCAGTTTCTCAGTCATCCTAGCCACACATGGCTAATGGCTACCACACTGGACAGAACAGATATAGAAGGTCTCCATCGTTACAGAAAGTTCTTTTGGGCAGCTTTGGTCTGATCATCTGTCAGGGTTATCAGGTTTAGAAACATGATGCAATATGCAGAGCTGCCTGCCTTGGGTAGAGAAAGCTCATCAGACTCACGCTGAAAGAAGAAAACAGCGTATGGCCCAGCCATTCCATCCTCCGGATACATACAAGGACTCAGCTACCCAGACACCCCTCTCACATTCACAGCAGCATCCCAAAGATAGAAACAGCCCAAATGTCCATAACAGATGAATGCGTAGACAAAATGTGGTCTATCCATATAGTGGAGTACTATTCAGTCATAAAAAGGAATGACATGTTCATGGATGAACTTCAAAAATGTTGTACTGAGTTAAAAAAGCTGGACACTAAAAGTCACATATTGTGTGATCCCATTTATATGATAGCATACAGAACAGACAAATTCAAAAGGACAGTAGATTAATTGTTGCTAGTTGGGTATTACAGGAATATGGAGTATTCACTTTTCATTCACTTTTGGGGTAATGAAAATATTTCAGAGATGGAAAGAGGTGATTGTGAATGCCTGTATGTCACTGAATCACTCTCTAGAATGGTTTATGTTTATGTGAATTTCACCTTGATTTAAAAAGATATGTGACCTTAATAAAAGGGTATGCACTAAAAAGAGTTTGTGTCTCCATCACTTTTATCCAATAGGTGGAGTGTGGGCTGGCCTGCCTGCACAGTAGCATCCCTCCGAGACCACGTGGGGAGAGGGGCATGGAGTCTTTTGGGTAGCCACAGCATTTTCCTTCTGCGCGCCTCAGAGTTTGAAGCCTTCTTCCCAGCCAACTGACACATACCATGCATTCCCTTCACCAGAATTATCTTGGTTATTCTCCCCATATCCCTATGGGTGGGCACTTTATTAAGAAAGATGAAGTGGGAGGGAGATCCCAGAAGAAGAATGCAGTCTGGGTGGCTTCAGAAGCATCCATGCTCACTGCAGATAAAGTGTTCCTACTGTCTGAAACTCTCAGCTTAGCTTGGCCCAAGTCTAATAGGCCATCTCACCTGTCCAGGTGTGGCCTGTACCCGCCTCTGCTGCACACCTAGTCTTTCCTCCTTGTAATACTAGTTTCCGTACATTCACCAACAAATTCAAGAATCATCCAAGTGAAAAAGCAAATGGATTCCTCCCCTCTCCCCAAAGTTTCTGAGCTCCCCTAGACTAGGGAGAGCAGAGGAACTTGGAATTGGCACTTGAAGTACTGGGTCACCCAGTTCCTAGTGCCATCAGATCTGGGCTGAGCTGAGCTGTTCTCCTACATCATCCTGTTACATGGCTGCCCCATGCCTGGTCATCAGAATCTGCCGAATGCTCCCCCTCCACAGTTTCCCTACCTCCAGCTAGGGTCTTATTTCTATGCATTGCTCACAAAGCCTCATGACACTATAATTTTCTCCAATGCATGCCCAGCAAAAGCTTAAAATTGCATCCCTTTCTCTGCCTGCTTCCCTCCCTCCCAGTTCCTGGTCAGCTGGGTTCTACTGCCTCCTGTAGAGGTCTCCAGGGACACCAGGTCTTGGTGCTTCTCTCCTCTCTCAACTTTGGTCCCAACAGCTCCTCCTGTCAGTGCTGCCCATGGGTCTCCAGGACCCCTCTGCTTCCTGCTGCCCTGTCCTCAGCTCACTCCCAGCCACATGCAGCCCTCTGGGTCACGTCCTTCCAGGTCACTCCTGCAGGATATCAGATCTGCCCCCAAATGTCCTAGAGAGCATGTGGGTCAGCAGTTTGAGCCAAATTCCATCACCTCCACTATGTTTGTCAGTGATGTTTCCCAAGGCCCATTTGACTTTGCACTCCATGATGTCTGGCTAAAGGTGAGGGATTCACATCATCGTGGTTATCTGGGTCATGAAGATCTTTTTTGTATAGTTCTTTATATTCTGGGTTTCCCTGGTGGCTCAGATGGCAAAGTGTCTGCAATGCAGGAGACCCAGGTTCAATCCCTGGGTCGAGAATATCCCCTGGAGAAGGAAATGGCAACCCGCTCAAGTAAGTATTCTTGCCTGGAAAATTCCGTGGATGGAGAAGCATGATGGGCTACAGTCCATGGGGTTGCAAAGAGGTGGACCCAACTGAATGACTTCACTTTCACTTTTTGTGTATTCCTGCCACCTTTTCTTAGTATCTTCTGCTTCTGTTAGGTCCATACCATTTCTCTCCTTTATTGTGCCCATCTTTGCATGAGTGTTCCCTTGGTATCTCTCATTTTCTTGAAGAGATTTGCTAGTCTTTCAGTCTTTCCCGGCAAAAAAAAACAAACCCAACAGTCCAAATTGATTTAAATAAGCATAGAACCAGACTCAGATAGGATGCAAGTGTTGGAATTATCTTTCAGACCAGAATTTTAAAACTGTGACTAAGATGTTAAGGGCTCTAATGGATAAAGTAGAGGGCAAATGCTAAGAAAGTATCAAAAGGGAATGTGAGAAATTGAAAACACTAACAAATGAAGACTGCCTTTGATGGGCTCATTAGCCAACTTTCTACAGTCTAGAAAAGAATCCATGAGCTTGAAGAAATGTCAATAGAAATCTCCCAACTGAAATCCAAAATGAAAAAGGAATAATAACAATGAATAGAAAATAGAATATTCTAGGACTGGGATAATTACAAAAGCTGTAGCATGCCTGTAATTAGAATAGCAGAAAGAGAAGAGAGAGTAGAAGAAATACTTGAATAATGGTTGAGAATTTTCCAAAATGATGGAGACTAAACCACAGATCCAGGGGGTTCAGAGACCACGGGTAAAAAGGAAATCTACGCTGAGGCACATTACATTCTTTTTTTTTTTTTTCACATTACATTCTATTACAGAAAATCAAAGGTGAAAACACCTTGAAAGAACCAGGGCGGGGCGGGGTGGGGCGGGGTGGGGCGGGGCATGGGGCAACACTAACTACAGACAAAGTTAAGACTTCTCATCAGAAATCATGAAAGAAAGTGTGGCATGACATATATACAAATTATTACACTTTTAAAAAATCACTAACCTAGAAATTAGTATCCAGCAAAATAATTCATCAAAAGTGAAGGAGAAAATCAAAGACCCGAAATAGACAAAGCAGTCTTGAAAAAGAAGAATGGAGCTGGAGGAGTCAGCCTTCCTGACTTCAGATTATACTACAAAGCTACAGTCATTAAGACAATATGGTATTGCTGCAAAACTAAAAATGTAGAGCAATGGAACAAGATAGAAAGCCCAGAGATAAACCCAAGCATCTATGGGCATCTTATCTTTGACAAAGGAGGCAAGAATATACAATGGAGAAAAGACAGCCTCTTCAATAAGTGGTGCTGGGAAAACTGGACAACTACATATAAAACAATGAAAATAGAACACTTTCTAACACCACACACAAAAATAAACTCAAAATGGATTAAAGATTCAAATGTAAGGCCAGAAACCATAAAGCTCTCAGAGGAAAACATTGACAGTATACTCTTTGATAGATATCACAGCAAGATTCTCTGACCCAGCTCAAAAAAATTATCTATTCTTAGTAACTGCTAACTGTTCAAATAATAATGGCAACAATAGATTGGATGATAATGACAGCAATGTTAGAGATGGAAGGGAGGAAATGGTAATATTCTGTTATTCCTAACTTACCTGCACTAACCCATGAAATGAAATAGTGTCATTTGAAAGTGGACTGAGATTGGCTATAAACCTGTATTTCTAGGAAAATCACTATAAAATTGGTATGCTAAATAGAGGATAGGGTATGGAATCATATCATGGTACAGCCATGACAGAGATTTCTAAATATCTTTAATGTTCATAACTACTTTGAAATGACAGTAGTTGTAAATCTTCCCCAATTAGAAGCTGTTTAATCATTGATAAAGATACACATTTATAATGATGTGACAAATTTATATTTTGATAGTTGCATTTTGCTAACTTCAATATAATTGATTCTTCGTATTTTTTAAAAAATTTTACACATTTAAAAACATTCTGAGGCATTCCACTTTATGCATTAAAAATACTTTTAAATAGTCTGAGCTTTACCAAACTACCATCATCCATCCATCCGTCATCATTCCCTTTAACCCTGGGAACATGCAGAGATTCTGACACTACCTGTTCCAAATGAGTGATGGCTTTGAGGAGATTAACCAGTGTCTCCCAGTCAGATGAGTCTGTCCCTAGTCAGATCCACATCATGCACACCAGGGCTTGCTTAGGATGGTCCCTCTGGTCCTTCTGCCTCTCTCCTAGCCAACCACACCTGACTTGAAGAGGGTGGTAGGACTTTGTGCAACAATCACTGTCAAATGAAAAAAACTCCAGATATAGTAAGCAGAGATCTTCATTTGAAAAGATTGTTGCAAGGGAGGGGAAAGGGCTATTGCAATAGCAAAGGAAAATTCTTTCTTCTACCCATCTTAGTTCTTAGCTGGGGTTCTGTTAACAGAATATGAATTAATAAGAGAAAAGCATGAAAGTTCCACCATGACTCAGGAGCCCTCATAAGGAAATGAATACCCACAGACAAAACCGAAATGCTTTTGTGTTAGATGGAACAAAGGCAATTATGGGAAAATGACTAAATTATACCTGGGAGGCTACAAGAAGACAGGAATTATCTTAATAAGGTCAGTTTGTGCAGAATCTTATTTGGTCTTAATATTTCATCCTCGATGACAAGACTGTTTCTTCTTGCATAGGGCAGGCATCTTTCACGAGGGACTTTTAACTCCCGTTTTCAGTAAGAAAGGTGACATCAGAATGCTCTCGCATCAGCTGTTTTTCAAGTGTCTAGTTTAAAACAATCTTTCCGCTCAACTAGCATAGTATTTGGGGATGGCACATTCTGGCGCCTTTCAGCTATGTCCTTAAAGTCTGTAAGCCTCTCACAGGTTTAGGTAGTGAAGGATCTTTTATACTGAGAAGTGAGCAAGACTAGGAAGAATCCGGTATGAGGAAGTGGAATGCCAGGGCAGTCGATGGGACGGTAGGTCAGGGAAGGCTTCACCCTGAGCCCAGCCAGTTCCCAGGTTAGGGCTCAGAGGTAGGATACCGAACCAAAGCTGAGCAGATAAGCATCTTGTTCAGAACTGTCAGGCTGGTTTATTTCTCTCAGCAGGTTCTCACCATAAGAGATTTGAAATAGTAAGTTAACTACAGCTCAAGCACTTAGGATTATCTCAGCTTTCCTCTAGCATAGCAAGAGTTTGAAATAGCAGGCTAGTTATGGCCCAGTAAGAGCTCAGGCAAACAAAACTTTATTATAAATATAACAGATAATACACTATCAAGACAGGAGAGAGGACCACACCCTGCTTGGTTTTTCCTTTATATATGTGCTGATTCCTCCTTTTGTTTTTCAGCTTTATGCAAAATAGGGCTTCTACCTTCCACCAATCAGGGAAAGGAATGCAAATAGCCTGTGCCCAAAGCCAATCAGGGAAGAGAGTATATCTTTGGGGGGGCAGTTTCCTGCCATAGGTCCTCCCTTAGGTCCTCTACTTCCTGTTCGTTCTGCTTCGCCCACTCCCCACCCCGCCCCCACCTCCTCACCCCCATCTTGTGTCATCAGTGTCATTTGGCGAAGATGGTTCACTGCAGGGCACAATGATTGAGGGAATTCCTTTAACCATCAAGAAAATTCAAATTGTCACTACCTACAGGCCAAATGCAGAGTGTAAGCTTCTAGAACTTTCTTCCCTCAGCCCATAGGGGAGGAAGAGAATGCTGAGGAAAAACAAGGGAGCTGTACACGGAGATGCAACACACACAATGACGCCCACCTGAACCCAGACCTGATGCCCACCCCGATCCAAGTCAGACCCACTTGCTCTTCGAGCAACCCTGCGAGCTCCAAGACGCCAGCCTGTGAGGCCAAGCCCTCGCATCCCGAAAATAAGGGAGAGGCGCCCATGTTGTATGCTTCTATGGGCCAATCAGAGCTTAGCCTGCCCTCACGCCACCCAGCAATTGGCCAATGGGAAGGCTACACCCTCTATAAAAGAGGGCAGGCTTCGCGGTATCGCACGTCGGCGGGGGACGGAGAAGGCTGTGACAGCTACTCTCATCTAGGTGGTGGAAGCGGCAGCGGCATGGCCCGAACGAAGCAAACTGCCCGGAAGTCCACTGGCGGCAAAGCGCCTCGTAAGCAGCTAGCTATCAAAGTTGCTCGCAAGAGTGCCCCAGTTACCGGTGGCATGAAGAAGCCACATCGCTATCGGCCTGGAACCGTAGCACTGCGGGAGATCCGCCGCTACCAGAAGTCTACCGAACTTCTGATTCGGAAGCTGCCGTTTCAGCGCCTGGTGCGGGAAATTGCGCAGGATTTCAAAACCGATCTGCGCTTCCAGAGTTCCGCTGTGATGGCACTGCAGGAGGCTTGTGAGTCGTATCTAGTCAGTCTCTTCGAAGACACCAATGTGTGTGCCATCCATGCTAATCGTGTCACCATCATGCCTAAGGATATCCAGCTGGCACGGCGAATTCGTGGAGAGCGTGCCTAGATTCTTTAGTGCACGTGGTTGATAATTTTGACCCCCAAAGGCTCTTTTCAGAGCCACTACTTTTTCAAAAAGAGTGCTGTACACAAACGAGTTAGCCCCTTTTGAGTTAGAGGGCTGACTGATTCTTACGGGGGGGTGTGTGTGTGTGTTAGTCGCTCAGTCGTGTCCTGCTCTGCGATGCTAAGCTTCTCTATCGTTGGAATTCTCCAGGCAAGAGTACTGGAACGGGTTGCTAGTCCCTTCTCCAGGGAATCTTGGTGACACTGGGATTGAACCCAGGTCTCCTGCAGTGCAGGCCTCTTGACCATCTGAGCCATCAGGAAAGCCTCAGTAAAATCATGGGTAGTACCAAGTGTTACTCTTTCAAGAAAAGAGCTTTGCTATGGCAGTTGGCCAATATACCTGATGTGGAGAACTAATACTTGAACAAAGACCTTGGTAACTGGGAAAGATTGACAGCAGGAGAAGGGGACAACAGAGAATGAGATGGGGGGATGGCGTCACAGAATGAATGAATATGAGTTTGAGCGAGCTCCGGGAGTTGATGGGACAGGGAAGCCTGGCGTTCTGCAGATCATGGGGTTGCAAAGAGTCACACATGACTGTGGAACAGCTGGTAACTTGGCAGCATGTGGTAATGAGTTTTCCGTCCCCATTGAGTAAACTTGTTTTAACACAGGGTGGTTAACCATACTTTCAGTAGTGGAGTTCTGTGGAGATGATGGGAGCATGGATTTTAGGGGGAAAAGAATTTTCCATTGGTGGTGATTCGAAGTTTCTCCACTGAAGCTTTATTAACTTGATTAAAAGCCTGGTAGATTTTCTCGTCGTGCAAAGGGGATAAAATCCATTCCCTACTATACTTGTTTGGGCTACATTTTTGGCGGTTGAAATGATGAAGCCTGTGTGTAGCTAAGAGAAATAACCAAAGTTGATTTTTTGTACTCACTAGATTTCTGGCTTAATTATAAAAAATTAAAGGCTATAAAAGATGTGTACTTGGGTCCCAAATGCAGGATCTTCTGCTCCCATGGAGTTATGGTGCACCACCCTCCAGGCATGTGTATGAGTTCTTGCTAACCAACCTGGAAACTCCAGTCCTACGGGGATTGTCATGGATGCCTCATTACACAGGCACGGTTGATTGAGTCATTGGTGATTGAATGGAACCTCCAACTGCTGTCCCCTTCCTGGAGATGGGCTTGAAAGTTTCAAACCTCTAATCACAGTTCATTCCTTGTGGACATAATCTGCAGTATGTCACCACCAAAGGCTTGGTGATAAACTTTGAACAGGCCTGGTCTGTGTATCTTGGAAAAGCTTCAATTCCAGTTATTGTCTGCTTCATTCCAGGAACTCTTTAATTTCAGGTCACCAGGTGACATGCAGATCCAGTCTGGGTTTGCTGCTTTCTATGAATTAAATCTATTCCTTGCAAGATAAATACTTCACAAAGCACAGAAAAGGAAGATTGCAGACTTGGGGTTATTTAAAAGGCGATAAGTATTGCAAGTTAGCATCAGCTTTCTTTGTCTTTAATCTCCCAACTCTGCTATTTTGGTGCAGAATAAAACATTATTCTGATTTTTTAAATTTCATGACAATAAAGGCTGTGACCAATAATTCCAGGCTGGTGCTAGGGATTATTGAAACAGCAGGACCCTATGGTACTTGCCCGCCCCCCCACCCCCGCCCCATGTCATTTACTTGTCTTTTGTCTGTGGAAAACTGTAGTCAAATAAGTTTAATTTGAGAAGTGGGAAATGTGGAGACAAAGGAAAACAAGGAGACCAAATAATGACACTGTCAGTAAGTATAGTCAAGGAACTTTAGCTCTTTCTCAAGGGTATAGGTAATATTCTGAGCCATATCCTATGAGCTGTCTTATAGATACTAAAACGCTAAGGTGAAAAATTAATTACATGATGGCCAGACTGTACCCATGACATAAGCTGCCACAATTCCGAGAACTGGCCTCAAAGAAATGGGAACAAATGGACCCTGGATCTGAAGATTAACTGTACCTGAAATTACCAAGATGACGTTTGGCAGACCACCAGTGACTAATTTAAAGATAACTGTCAGAACTGACTGCTGTTTCTATATGTAGCTGTATTCCACTTTTGTCTAAAAAAAGCTCCTGCCTCACTAGTTTCCACGATATCTGCCCTCCCCCAACCCTAGTGGCCAGCATCTGAAATAAAGCAAATTTTCCTTTCCACCAACCAGGCCTGTAAAGAGCAGCCAGACCCTGCATTTGGTGATACTATAATATTACGATGTCATTGTTTATCAGGCTCTGCCTGATCAGAGCCCTGGTAAGGATATAAATGTGCCATGATTTTAAACCAGTTTAAGTTGTGGTTTGCAACCAAGAATTCTAAGAAATAGAACCCTGCCCTTAGGGTGGCATATCATGACTAAATTGGTTTACTCTAATAATTTACAACTGCAGAAAATATACGCCACAAGAGACTGACCCGGACTTGCCTGTCAGTGTCCAGGAGTCTGGTGGAGGTATGGGTTGACAATGGCCTGCTGCAGGGTCGGGGGCACCGAGTACAACAGTGTGTGCCCAAGACATTTGAAGGAGATCACCATTATCTTCATTACCCCTACCAAGTTTGGTCTCAGGTCAAACAACAGGGAGGGAATACAGCCCCACCCATCAACAAAGTTGGATTAGACTTACTGAACATGGCCCCGCCCATCAGAACAAGACCCAGTTTCCCCCAGAGTCAGTTTCCCATTAGGAAGCTTCCATAAATTTATATATCAGAGGGCAGACTGAGTAGTTTTCTGTGATTGTGGTTTTCATTCAAACTGATCACATGGACCACAGCCTTGTCTAACTCAATGATAATTATGAGCCAAGCCATGTAGGGCCACCCAAGATGAACGGGTCATGGTGGAGAGTTCTAACAAAACATGGTCCATGGGAGAAGGGAATGGCAAACCACTTCAGCATTCTTACCTTGAGAACCCAATGAACAGTATGAAAAGGCAAAAAGATAGGACACTGAAAGATGAACTCCCCAGGTCAGTAGGTGCCCAATATGCTACTGGAGAAGAGTGGAGAAATAACTCCAGAAACAAGACATGGAGCCTAAGTGAAAACAACGCCCAGTTGTGGATGTGACGGGTGATGGAAGTAAAGTCCGATGCTGTAAAGAACAATACTTCATAGGAGCATGGAATGTTAGGTCCACGGATCAAGGTAAATTCAAAGTGATCAAACAGGAGATAGCAAGAGTGAATATCGACATTTTAGGAATCCACAAAATAAAATGGACTGGAAAGGGTGGATTTAATTCCAACGACATCATATCTACTACTGTGGGCAAGAATCCCTTAGAAGAAATGGAGTAGCCCTCATAGTCAACAAGAGTTCGAAATGCAGTTGTTGGGTGCAATCTCAAAAATGAGAGAATGATCTCAGTTCACTTCCAAGACAAACCATTCAGTGTCACAGTAATCCAATTCTATGCTCCAACCAGTAATGCTGAAGAAGCTGAACGGTTCTATGAAGAAGACCTGTAAGACCTTCTTGAGCTAACACCCAAAAAAGATGTCATTTTCTCTCTTTTTTTTTTTTTTTTTTGGTCCTTTTCATTATAGGGGACTGGAATGCAAAAGTAGGAAGTCAAGAAATACCTGGAGTAACAGGCAGATTTGGCCTTGGAGTACAAAATGAAGCAGGGCAAAGGTTAAGAGTTTTGCGAAGAGAATGACCTGGTCATACCGAACACCCTCTTCCAACGACACAAGAGACAAGTCTACACATGGACATCACCAGATGGTCAATACTGAAATCAGATTGATTATATTCTTTGCAGGCAAAGATGGAGAAACTCTATACGGTCAGCAAAAACAAGACTGGGAGCTGACTGTGGCTCAGATCATGAACTTCTTATTGCAAAATTCACTTACATTGAAGAAAGTAGGAGAAATCACTAGACCATTCAGGTATAACCTAAATAATATTCCTTACAATTATACAGTAAAAGTGACAAATAGATTCAAGGAATTGGATCTGATAGTGTGCCTGATGAACTATGGATGGAGGCTCATGACATTGTACAAAAGGCAGTGATCAAGACCATCCTCAAGAAAAAGAAATGCAACAAGGTAAAATGGTTGTCTGAGGAGGCCTTACAAATAGCTGAGAAAAGAAGAGAAGCTAAAGACAAAGGAGAAAAGGAAAGCTATACCCATCTGAATGCAGAGTTCCAAAGAACAGCAGGGAGAGATAAAGTCTTCCTCAGTGATCGATGCAAAGAAATAGAGGAAAACAATAGAATGGGAAAGGCTAGAGATCTCTTCAAGAAAATTAGAAATACCAAGGGAACATTTCATGCAAAGATGGGCACAATAAAGGACAGAAATGGTATGAATGAACCTAACAGAAGAAGATATTAAGAGGAGGTGGCAAGAATACACAGAAGAACTATACAAAATAGATCTTCATGACCCAGATAACCACGATGATGTGATCACTAACCTACACCCAGACACCCTGAAATGCAAAGTCAAGTGGGCCTTAGGAAACATCAAAGCTAGTGGAGGTGATGTGCTATTTCAAATCCTAAAAGATGGTGATGTGAAAGTGCTGCACTCAATATGCCAGCAAATTTGGAAAACTCAGCAATGGTCACAGGACTGAAAAAGGTCAGTTTTCATTCCAATCACAAAGAAAGGCAATACCAAAAAAAAAAAAAAAAAGGTTAAAACTACCACACAATTGCACTCATCTCAATGCTAGCAAAGTAATGCTCAAAATTCTCCAAGCCAGGCTTTAACAGTACATGAGTCATGAACTTCCAGATGTTCAAGCTGGATTTAGAAAAGGCAGAGGAAACAGATTAAATTGCCAATATCTGCTGGATCATCAAAAAAGCAAGAGAGTTCCAGAAATACATCTACTTCTGCTTTATTGACTATGCCAAAGTCTTTGACTGTACAGATCAGAACAAACTCTGGAAAATTCTTAAAGAGATGGGACTACAAGACCACCTTACCTGCCTCCTGAGAAATCTGTATGCAGGTCAAGAAGCAACAGTTACAACTGGACATGGAACAACAGACAGGTTCCAAATAGGGAAAGGATTATGTCAAGGCTGTATTTTGTCACCTGCTTATTTAACTTCTATGCAGAGTAAATCATGCGAAATGCAGGGCTGGATGAAGCACAAGCTGGAATCAAGATTGCCAGGAGAAATATTTCCCAGCATATTATAATCTCAGATACACATATGACACCACCCTTATGGCAGAAAGTGAAGAACTAAAGAGCCTCTCGATGAAAGTGAAAGAGGAGAGTGAAAAAGTTGGCTTTAAATTTAGTATTCAGAACACTAAGATCATGGCATCTGGTCCCATCACTTCATGACAAATAGATGGGAAAACAATGGAAACAGAGACTTTATTTTTGGGGTTCCAAAATCACTGCAGATGGTGATTGCAGCCATGAAATTAAGATGCTTCCTCCTTGGAAAGAAAGTTATGACCAACTTAAACAGCATATTAGAAAGCAGAGACATTATTTTGCCAGCAAAGGTCCATCTAGACAAAGCTATGGTTTTTCCAGTAGTCATGTATGGATGTGAGAGTTGGACCATAAAGAAAGCTGAGCACTGAAGAATTGATGCTTTTGAACTGTGGGGCTGGAGAAGACTCTTGAGAGTCCCTTGGACTGCAAGGAGATCCAACCAGTCCATCCTAAAGGAAATCAGTCCTGAATATTCATTGAAAGGACTGATACTGAAGGTGAAACTCAAATACTTTGGCTACCTGATGCAATGAACTGACTCATTTGAAAAGACCCTGATGCTGGGAAAGATTGAAGGCAGGAGGAGAAAGGGATGACAGAAGATGAGATGTTTGTATGTTATCACCGACTTGATGGACATGAATTTGAGCAAGCTTTGGGAGGCGGTGATGGACGGGAAAGCCTGGTGTGCTGCAGTCCATGGGGTCACAAAGAGTTGGACACGACTGAGTGACTGAACTGTACTGAACTGAAGAATGTTATGACCTTGAGATTGCCCTTGGTACAACATATGAAGTCATTACATCTTAAATGTTATCCTAAACTTTATCCTTAAACTATTTGCTCCTTAAACTTTATCTTAAACTATATGTTCACTTTATCCAGGGTGTGCAGGCATAAAGATCTTTGTTTTATTTTCTCTTAAATCACCCAGTGCAGAGTTGTACCCAAAATTTGTATTTAACTGTTGTTACTGACATACATATTGGCCTTCATATTGATCAACATTGTGACTGGCCTGGGAAGCCTCTTCTTGATGAGCATAGACTGGCATGCTGCAGTCCATGGGGTCACAAAGAGTTGGACATGACTGAGCGATGGAACTGAACTGAACAGAAAATAAAGGACTTAATTGCATATTAGCTTTAGTACAGCAAGCCTTGGCAGCCATTGCCTAGAGGACCTTGTTAAAAAAGAGGACAATGATGATGCTAAGAGTCCACTCTGACTACATGCACACCTGAACCTGTTGGAGTATAGATGAGTACTATTCCACTGTATGTATGTATTACATCTTCTTTATCCATTACTCTTTTGATGGATATTTATGTTACTGCCATGTGCTGGCTACTGTAAATAGTGCTGCAATGAACATTCGGGTTGCATGCATTTTTTTGAATTCTGATTTTCTCTGCATAAATGTGGTAGTTTTATTTTAGTTTTTTAAGGAACCTCCAGACTATTCTCCACAGTAGCTGTATCCCAACAGTATAAGAGGGTTCCCTTCTCTCTGCAGTCTCTCCAGCAATTATTGTTTATAGATTTTTTTTGATTATGCGATTCTCACCACATGAGTTGATACCTTATGATGTTCAATCACTAATTCGTGTCTGTCCCTTTACAAGGGTATGGACAGCAGCATGCCAGGCTTCCCTGTCCTTCACTATCTCCTGGAGTTTACTCAAATTCATTTCGATTGCATCAGTGATGCTATCCAACCATCTCATCCTCTGCCACCCTCTTCTCCTTTTGCCTTCAATCTTTCACAGCATCAGGGTCTTTTCTAATGAGTCAGCTCTTCAGTCAGGTGGCCAAAGTATTGGAGCTTCAGCATCAGGCCTTCCAATGAATATTCAGGATTAATTTCCTTTAGGATTGACTGGTTTCATCTCCTTGCTGTCTAAGAGACTTTCAAGAGTCTTCTCCAGGACCATAATGTGAAAGCATCAATTCTTCAGCCCTTAGCCTGCCTTATGGTCCAACTCTCAAATCCATACATGACTACTAGTAAAACCATAGCTTTGACTATACAGACCTTTGTCAGCAAAGTGATGTCTCTGCTTTCTAATACACTGTCTAGGTTTGTCGTGGCTTTCCTTCCAAGGACCTAGGGTCTTTTTAATTTCATGGCTACAGTCACCATTTGTGGTGATTTTGGAGCCCAAGAAAAGAAAGTCTGTCACTGTTTGCAATTTTTCCCCTTCTGTTTTCCACAAAGTGATGGGACAAGATGCTATGATCTTTGTTTTTGAATGCTGAGGTTTAAGCCAGCTGTTTCACTCTCTTCTTTCACTCTCATCAAGAAGTTCTTTAGTTCCTCTTCACTTTCTGCCATCGGAGTGGTCTCATCTGCATATCTGAGGTGTTTGATATTTCTCCCAGCAATTCTGATTCCAGCTTGTGATTCATCTAGGACAGCATTTTGCATAATGTACTCTGCATATAAGTTAAATAAGCAGGGTGACAATATATAGCCTTATTATACTCCTTTCCCAATTTCGAACCAGTCAGTTGTTCCATGTCCAGTTTTAACTGCTCCTTCTTTGCCTACATACAGGCTTCTCAAGAAGTAAGACAAGTAAGATGGTCTGGTATTCCCATCTCATTAAGAATTTTCCAGGTTTTTTTTTTTTTTTTTTTTTGTGATCTACACAGTGAAAGGATTTAGCATAGTCAATGAAGGAGAAGTAGATGATTTTCTGGAATTCCATTGCTTTCTCTATGGTCCAATAAATATTGGCAGTTTTATCTCTGGTTCCTCTCTCTCTTCAAAACCCAGCTTGCACGTCTGGAACTTCTTGATTCAAGTACTGCTGAACCTTAGCTTAAAGGATTTTGAGCATAAACTTGCTAGCATGTGAAATGAGCACAATTTCATGGTAGTTTGAACATTCTTTGGCGTTGCCCATCTTTGGGATTGGAATGAAAACTAACCTTTTCCAGTCCTGTGGCCACTGCTGAATTTTTGAAATTTGCTGACATATTGTGTGTAGCAGTTTAACAGCATCTATCTTTTAGGATTTTAAAGAGCTTAGCTGGAATTCTATCACCTTCACTAGCTTTGTTCATAGTAATTCTTCCTAAGGCCCACTTGACTTCGCATTCCAGGATGTCTGGCTCTACGTGAGTGACCCCACCATCGCGGCTATTAAGACTTTTAATATATAGCTCTGTGTATTCTCACCACCTCTTGATATTTCCTGCTTCTGTTAGGTCTTTAAAATTTCTGTCCTTTATTGTGTTTATCCTTGCTTGAAATATTCCCTTAATATCTCCAATTTTCTTGAAGAGATTTCTGGTCTTTCCCATTCTATTGTTTTTCTCTATTTCTTTGCATTGTTTACTTAAGAAGGCTTTATCTCTCCTTGCTATTCTCTGGAATTCTGTATTCAGTGGGGTCTATCTTTCCCTTTCTTGTCTTTCACGTCTCTTCTCAGTTATTTGTAAAGCCTCCTGAGACAAGCGTTTTGCCTTCTTTTTCTTTGGGATGGTTTTGGTCAATGCCTACTGTACAGTTATGAAACTCCATCCATATTTCTTCAGGCACTCTACCAGATATAATCTTTAGAATCTATTTGTCACTTCCACTGTATAATCATAAGGGATTTTACTTAGGTCATACCTAAATGGCCTAGTAGTTCCCCTACTTTCTTCAATTTAAGCCTCATCTTTGCAATAAGGAGCTCATGATGTGAGCCACAGTAATCTCCTGGTCTTGTTTTTGCCAACTGTATAGAGCTTCTCCATCATCAGCTGCAAAGAAGATAATCAACCTGATTTTGGTATCACTTCCTCAAGTAATTTTTTTTATAAATTTGTTTGTTTATTTTGGCTGCATTGGTTCTTCATGGCTGCACAGGCTTTTCTCTAATTTGTGGCCAGAGGGGGCTACTCTCTAGTTGCTTCTCATTTCACTTTTCTGTTGCTGCAGAGCACGGGCTTAAGGGCACGTGGGCTTCCGTAGTTGCAGCTCCCAGGATGTAGAGCACAGGCTCAACAGTGTGGTGCAGAGGCTTAGTTGCATGTGGGATCCTCCCAGAACTCACGCCTCATGCATTGGCAGGCAGATTCTTTGCCACTGAGCCACCAGGGAAGCCCCTCATAGAGTTTTGATTTGCATTTCTCTAACAATGAGAGATGTTGAGCATCTTTTCATGTGTTTGTTATCCATCTATGTCTTTGTTATCCATCTATGTCTTCTTTGGAGAAATGTTTGTTTAGTTCTTCCTCCCCATTTTTAAATTCTTTTTTTTCCCCCCTTGATACTGAAATGCATGAGCTGCTTGTATGTGTTGCAGATTAATCCTTTGTCAGTTGCTTCATTTGCAATTTTTTCTCCCATTTGAGAGTTGTCTTTTCATCTTTTTCATGGTTTCCTTTGCTATGTAAAAGCTTACGTTAATTAGATCATAATTGCTTATTTTCATTACTCTAGGAAGTAGGTCAAAAAAGATATTGCTGTAATTTATGTCAAAGAATGTCCTATGTTTTCCTCAAAGTTTTAGAGTGTCTGTCCTTATATTTATGTCTTTAATCTATTTTGAGTTTATTTTCATGTATGGTAGAAGGAAGTGCTCTAATTTCATTTACATGTAGCTGTCTAGTTTTCCCAGCACCACTTATTGAAGAGGCTGTCTTTTCTCCATTGTATATTCTTGTCTAACAATCATAGGTCTAGCTAGGTGGCAACAGTGCATAGATGCATGGATTAGGTGACATAGGTGTGTGGTTTTATCTCCAGGCTTTCTATCCTGTTCCATTGATTTATATTTTTATTTTTGTGCCCATATCCTACTGTCTTGATTACTGTAGCTTTGTTTTATAGTCTGAAGTCTGGGAGCCTGATTCCTCTAGCCCAATTTTTCTTTCTCAAGATTGCTTTTTCTATTCAGGGTCTTTTGTGTTTCCATATAAGTTGTACAGATTTTTTTTTTGTTGTTGTTCTAATTATCTGGAAAATGCCATTGATAATTTGATAGAGATTGCACTGAATATGTAGATTGTTTTGGGTAGTATAGTCATTTTCACAGTATTGATTGTTTCATTCCAAGAACATGGAATATATCTCCATGTGTTTGTGTCATCTCTGATGTATTTCATAAATATTTTATAGTTTTCTGAGTACAGACCTTTTGCCTCTTTAGGTAGGTTTATTCCCAGGAATTTTATTCATTTGGTTGCAATGGTAATTGGAATTTTTTCCTTAATTTTTCCTTCTGGTCTTTCATTGTTAGTGTAAGAATGCATCCCCAATGGCTCAGTAGATAAAGAATCTGCCTCCCAATGCAGGAGATGCAGGTTTGAACCCTGGGTCAGGAAGATTCTCTGGAAGAGGAAATGGTAACCCACTCCAGTATGATGTTGTTGTTCAGTAGTGTCCAACTCTTTGCCACCCCATAGACTGCAGCACGCCAGGCTTCCCTATCTTTCACTGTCTCAAACTCATGTCCATTGAGTTGATGATGCCATCCAACCATCTCATCCTCTATCTTCCCCTTCTCCTCCTGCCCTCAATCTTTCCCAGCATCTGGGTCTTTTCCAGTGAGTCACCTCTTTGTATCAGCTGGCCAAAAGGACTGAAGCTTCAGCATCAGCCTTTCCAATGAATATTCAGTGTTGATTTTCTTTAGGATTGACTGGTTTGATCTCCTTGGTGTCCAAGGGACTCTCAAGAGTCTTCAGCACAACAGTTAGAAAGCATCAATTCTAAAGTGCTCAGCCTTCTTTATGGTCCAACTATTACATCCATACATGACTACTGGAAAAAACATCGATTTGACTAGACAGATTTTGTTGGCAAAGTGATGATTCTGCTTTTTAGTATGCTGTCTAGGTTAGTCATAGCTTTTCTTCCAAAGAGCAAGTGTATTTTAATTTTGTGGCTGCAGTCACCATTCACAGTGATTTTGGAGCCCAAGAAAGTAAAATCTGTCATTGTTTCCATTTTCCCCCATCTATTTGCCCTGAAGTGGTAGGACCGGATACCATGACCTTAGTTTTCTGAATGTTGAATTTTAAGTCAATTTTTTCACTCTCCTCTTTCACTTTCATCAAGGGGCTCTTTAGTTCCTCTTTGTTCTCTGCCATTAGTGTGGTATCATCTGTATGTTTGAGGTTATTGATATTTCTCCTGGCTATCTTGATTCCAGCTTGTGCTTCATCCAGCCTGGCATTTCGCATGATGTACTCTGCATAGAAGTTAAACAAGCAGGGTGACAATATACAGTCTTGACGTACTCCTTTCCCAATTTGGAACCAGTTTGTTGTTCCATGTCCAGTTCTAACTTGCTTCTTGACCTGCATACAAGTTTCTCAGGAGGCAGGTAAGGTGGTCTGGTATTCCCATCTCTGTAAGAATTTTCCACAGTTTGTTGTCATCCAGACAGTCAAAGGCTTTAGCATCGTCAATGAAGCAGAAGTAGATGTCTTTCTGGAATTCCCTTGCTTTTTCTATGATCCAACAGATGTTGCTAATCTGATCTCTGGCTCCTCTGCCTTTTCAAATCAAACTTGTACATCTGGAATTTATCAGCTCAAGTACTGTTGAAATCTAACTTGAAGGATTTTGAGCATTATCTTGTTAGTATGTAAAATGAGTGCAATTGTGCAGTAATTTGAACATTCTTTGTCATTGCCATTTTTTTGGGATTGGAATGAAAACTGACCTTTTCCACTCCTGTGACCACTGCTGAGTTTTCCGTATTTGCTGGTATATTGAGTGCAGCACTTTAATAGAATCGTCTTTTAGGATTTGAAATAGCTCAGCTGGGATTCCATCACCTCCACTAGGTTTGTTTGTAGTAGTGCTTCCTAAGGCCCACCTGACTTCACACTCCAGGATGTCTGGCTCTAGGTGAGTGCCTAAACCATTGTGCTTGTCTGGGTCATTAAGATCTTTTTTGTATAGCTCTTCTGTATAGTCTTGCCACCTCTTCTTAATCGCTTCTGTTTCTGTTAGGTCCCTACCATTTCTTTCTTTTGTTGTGCTCATCTTTGCAATAAATATTCCCTTGGTATCTCTAATTTTCTTGAAGTGATCTATAGTCTTTCCCATTCTAATCTTTTTCTCTGTTTATTTGCATTGTTTACTTAAGGCTTTCTTATCTTTCCTTGCTATTCTTTGGAACTCTGTATTCAGATGAGTATATCTTTCCTTTTTTCATTTGCTTTGCACTTCTTTTCTCAGCTATTTCTAAGGCCTTCTCAGACAACCATTTTGACTTTTTGCATTTCTACTTGGGGATTGTTTTGATCACCACCACCTGCACAATGTTATGAACTTCTGTCCATTGTTCTTCAGGTGCTCTGTCTACCAGGTCTAATCCCTTGACTCTATTTGTCACTTCCACTGTGTGTGTGTGTGTATATATATGTATATATATATATATAAGGGATTTTATGTAGGTCATACCTGAATGGCCTAGTGGTTTTTCCCTACTTTTTTCCATTTAAGTCCAAATTTTGCAATAAGGAGTCCCCCCCACCAAAAAAAAACATCCCATGTCCAAGGACAAAGGAGAAGCTGCAACAAGACAGTAGGAGGGGCACAATCACATTTAAAATCAAACCTCATACCTACCAGAGATGTTTGGAGGGCACAAACAAAACCTTGTGGGCACCAGGACCCAGTGAAAGGAGCAGTGACCCCACAAAAGACTGAGCCAGACCCACCTTTGAGTGTTTGATGATGTCCTGTGGAGCAGTGGCCTGCTATGGGGACCGGGCAGCAGCAGCCTGGGAGGCCTGGCGTGTGGTGTAAGTCCTCTTAAAGGGGAGTGCATTAACCTCACTCTAGAGCTACAAGGTGGGTGATCTACAAACTGGAGAGCGATTATAGCAAAGAAGTTCTCACACTGTTGCAAAACTTCTAGGCCCCACAACAGACTTCCGGTTTAACTTGGGGATCTGGCAAAGGGACTAAGAATCCCAAGGGAATCTGACTTTGGAAGTTAGCGGGATTTGATTACAGAACTTCCACAAGACTGGGGAGAGAAAGAGGCTCTTCTGGGGCACAACAAAACCTTGTGCACATCAGGGCTCAGGAGAAAGGAGCAGTGACCCCACAAGAGACTGAGCCAGACTTGCCTGTGAGTGTTTGGGAGTCTCTGGTGGAGGTGTGAGTCAAAAGTGGCCTGCCACAGGGTCAGGGCACTGACGGCGGCAGTCCTGGGGGTGCAGCATGCTGGCATAAGTCCTTTTGTTCAAGGTCAAAATTACCACCATACCTGTACCATAGTTTGGCCTCAGGCCCCACCCCCCGCCCCCACCCCCCATCGTAGAAAATTGGATTAAAAATTTAATGAGCACGGCCCCACCCACCAGAGTAAGACCCAGTTTTCCTCACAGCCAGTCCCTCCCATCAGGAAGCTTCCACAAGCCTCTCATCCTCAAGATAATTTATCCTTCATCAGAGAGCAGAGAGAATGAAAACCACAATCACAGAAAACTAACCAAAATGATCACATGGATCATAGATTTCTATAACCCAATGATCATAGATTTCTATAACCCAATGAAACTATGAGCCATGCCACGTAGGGCCACCCAAGATGGATGGATCATGGTGGAGAGTTCTGACAAAACGTGGTCCACTGGAGAAGGGAATGGCAAACCACTTCAGCATTCTTGCCTTGAGAACCCCATGAACAGTATGAAAAGGCAAAAAGATAGGACACTGAAAGATGAACCCAACCCCCTAGGTTGGTAGGTGTCTTCTACTGGAGAAGAGCAGAGAAAGTTCCAGAAGGAATGAAGAGGCCAAACCAAAGTGGAAATGATGCCCAGCTGTAGATGTGTCTTGTGGTGAAAGTAAAGTCCCATACTGTAAAGAACAATATTACATAGGAACATAGGAACCTGGAATTAAGGTCCATGAATCAAGGTTAATTGGAAGCAGTCAAATAGATGGCAAGAGTGAACATTAACATTTTAGGAATCAGTGAACTAAAATGGACCGGAATGGGCAAATTTAATTCAGATGACCATTATATCTACTACTGGGGGCAAGAATTCCTTAGAAGAAATGGAGTAGCCCTCATAGTCAACAAAAGAGTCTGAAATGCAGTGCAATCTCAAAAACGACAGAATGATCTTGATTCATTTCCAAGGCAAACCATTCAATATCATAGTAATCCAAGTCTATGCCCCAACCACTAATGCTTCAACATTTCTATGAAGACCTACAAGACCTTCTAGAACTAACACCTAAAAAGATGTCCTTTTTTTGCATAGGAATGTAAAAGTAGGAAGTCAAGAGATACCTGGAGTAACAGGCAAGTTTGACCTTGGAGTATAAATGAAGCAGGGCAAAGGGTAACAGAGTTTTGCCAAGAGAAGGCACTGGTCATAGCAAACACTCCAGTATTCTAGTCTAAAATCTCATAGAGGAGCTTGGTGGGCTATAGTCCAAAGTGTCATGAAGAATGCAAGAGACTTCTGTGCATTAATTCCAAATAAACAAAAGTCCAGGACCAGATTTGCATTAACTCTGTATCCTGTAATTTTACCAAATTCATTGATTAGCTCTAGTAGTTTTCTTAGGGCTTCCATGGTGGCTCAGATGGTAAAGAATCCACCTACAATGAGGTAGACCTGTGTTTGATCCCTGGATTGGGAAGATCCTCTAGAGGAGGGCATGGCAACCCACTCCAGTATTCTGGCCTGTAGAATCCCCATGGGCAGAGGAACTTGGCAGGCTGCAGTCCATGGGGTCACAAAGAGTTGGATACAACTAATTGACTAAGCACAGTAGTTTTCTGGTGGCATCTTTAGGATTTTCTATGTATAGTATCATGTCATCTGCAGACAGTGACAATTTTACTTCTTTTTCATTTTAGATTCCTTTTATTTCTTTTTTTTATTGCCATGGCTAGGACTTCCAAAACTGCTAATATGTTGGATAATAGTGGTGGGAATGGACATCCTTGTCTTTTTCCTGATCTAGGAGGAAATGCTTTCAGTTTTTCACCATTCAGAATGATGTTTGCTGTGGGTTTATCAAATATGGCCTTTACTATGTTGAGATATAGATTCCCTCTATGCCTATTTCCTAGAGAGTTTTTATCACAAATGGGTATTGAATTTTGTCAAAAACTTTTTCTGCATCTATTGAGATGGTCATATTTTTACTCTTCAATTTGTTAATTTGGTATATCATGTTGATTGATTTGCATATATTGAAGAATTCTTGCATCCCTGAGAAAAATCTCACTTGGTTGTGGTGTATGATCCTTCTAATGTGTTGTTAGATTTTATTTGCTTGTATTTTGTTGAGAACTTTTATGTCTGTGTTCATCAGTGATATTGATCTATAATTTGCTTTTTTTCTTTTTTGATATATTTGTCTGGTTTTGGCATTAGGATGATGGCAACCTCATAAAATGAATTTGGGAGTGTTCCTGCCTCTGCATTTTTGGAGGAAGTGTTTGAGAAGGATAGATTAAGTTAGCTCTTCTCTAAATGTTTGATATAATTCACTTGTGACGCTATCTGGTCCTGGACTTTTGTTTGTTTGAAAGTTTTAAAATCACAGTTTCAATTTTATTACTTGTGATTGGTCTGTTCATGATTTCTATTTCTTTCTTTCTATTTCTTTCTTTCAGTCTTGGAATGTTGTACTTTTCTAAGAATTTGTCCATTCCTTCCATGTTGTCCATTTTATTGGCATATCGTTGCTTGTAAGAAATCTCATTCTTTTACAGAGCTGAGTAGATGCAACCCATTCAACACTTTAGATACATTTTGCAAGGGATAGTTAGGCTCATTTCCTCCAAGGAAGTTGGGAAATGGGCATTATATTCATTGATGATTATTAAGAGGGTCCAAATATGCCACCTCAAACTATGCCACTTTTGGCATATGGATTATTTTGAGCTGATGCCAACTGAGAATCAATAGATGTAGAAAGACACCTCCTCAGTGCTTCCCTTATCTAACTAAAAGCAGAAACTTCTAAGAAATTAGGACTGCCAGAAAGCCCCTCCCTGAGGGAATTTTATGGGCATGAAGATGAAAAGTTAGCACCCTGATGAGTGAGAAACAAACCTTATTAAACAACATTTACCTGCCATACATTTGTTACTCACCTTCCCACAATTTAATACCTTTTGGTAAAATGATATATAAGCTTCTGAGTCTAACCATTTCTTGGATTTTCACTTCTTGCTGTGACTCTCCACAAGCATGTAAAAATATTAACATCAATACAATTTGTATGCCTTTTCCCCTGTTAATCTGTCTTTTGTCATGTTAATTTGCAGGCCTCAGATACTGAATCTAAGAGGGCAGAGGAAAAGTTTTTTCCTTCTTTACAATTAGATTTCAGAGGTGAGTTGGGGAAACAGTCCTGAGATATGAGACTAGAAAGTTTAGCCACTAAAAAGATTTACATAGATGTGAAAAGGGCAGAGGAAGAAATTATGAAAGAAAAAGAAGGGGGGACATATCCTCCTAATTTCCATAGAGAGAATTAAGTTGTTTATTTTTAATTTGTGTTTTCTTTTGTACATCAGGTCTCTGCCTGTTGCCCCCATACCAGCATGATGTGGGATATGTAAGAAGTATTTGTAAAAATGTTGCATCAACCCAAACATTCATTATTAACGTCCTATTTGTTTGCCTCAGGTTACTGGGCAGAGAAATAAATCACCTTCATGATAAAATAATTGGAAACAGTCTCAAAGCTTCAGAGGGGAAAATGTGAAGTCATTAAGAAGAATCAGATAGTTCTTACATGTCCTGGTAACTTGGTAGGTTTAATTAAAGGCAAGTTGTAGAACAGTATGCATAATAGGCCATCATTTAGATAAAAATAATAGATGCTTGAATATGTACCTTTTAAAGAATATACAAGAAATTCAATCTCAAAAATGGAAACTTGGAACTGAGAAAACCTTCAGTTGAGAGAGACTCAAAATTTCACTATCAACCTTTCGGAATTAAGTTTTATACCATTTCCATGGTTTCTGAAAATAAAATTTAAAAAAATATTTAACATCAACATAAATTCTGAAACATGTCTTAGGTCTACTATTACAAGTATCACTGGAAATGACTGAACTCTTTCCCAGAGTAAAACCGATCCAGGTACATGTTTAAACAAAAGGCCAATGTCTGCTTTTCCAGATGTTCTTTCTTTTCGTTATATTTATCAGACAACACCATGAATTTGCTTAAAATAAAAATCAACTCTCCTCTTACTGTCACCAGTGATCTCTCAGCCAGCAGGTCTTTCTGAGTTCTCACGGATCATTTCTCCTCCACGGCACCTTTATAAGGCCTGTGCCTCAAGAGGTCACAGAATAGCAAGCATGATTTGTACCATGAGGCCCTCCTTTAACCAAGGAGGGGCCAAAATCTGAGGTCCTCCTGCTCCCCACATGACATGCTGCCCAGGGTCAAGACCTGCGACTTCCTTTTTACTTCAAAGAGACTTCATAGAACCATCTTCTAAACTCCTATTGACATAAAATTGGCATAGTGAAGTGAGTAAAAATCTCTCAGTCATGTCCAACTCTTTGCCACCCCATGTACTATATGGTCCATGAAATTCTCCAGGCCAGAATACTGGAGTGGGTAGCCTTTCCCTTCTTCAGGGGATCTTCCCAACACAGGGATAGAACCCAGGTCACCTGCATTGCAGGCGGATTCTTTACCAGCTGAGCTACCAGGGAAGCCCAAGAATACTGAAGTGGGTAGCCTATCCCCTCAGGAGATCTTCCTGGGACCCAGGGACCGAATCAGGGTCTCCTGCATTGCAGGTAGATTCTTCACCAACTGAGCTACCAGGGAAGCCCATAATTGGCAAATAACAATGGATGGGTGTAGGGTATACAATGTGTTGATTTGATACATTTATATGAAAGTGAAAGTGAAAGTCACTCAGTCATGTCTGACTCTTTCCAACCCCATGAACTCTACAGTCCATGGAATCCTCCAGGCCAGAATACTAGAGTGGGTAGCCATTCCCTTCTCCAGCGGATCTTCCCGACCCAGGAATTGAACCAGGGTCTCCGGTATTGCAGGCAGATTCTTTACCAACTGAGCTATCAGGGACGCCCCAATTGCCATAAGCTTATTTTGAGCTGAAGTCAGTTGAGATAAAGCAGACACAGGATGAGCTCTCTGCCCTTCCTCTATCTGCCTAAAAGCAGACCTAAGACCCTCTTGTGCAGGTGTCCCCTGACCTCTGTACCAGAAAAAGGGGATCACCAAAGAGAGTCAACACTGAGATGAGTCTGCATAAGTAAAACTTGCTATATAACCCATGTGTTTGTGTGTTAGTTGCTCTGACATGTCTGACACTTTGCAACCCCACGGTCTGTCCATGGAATTCTCTAGGCAAGAATACTGGAGTAGGTTGCCATGCCCTTCTCCAGGGGATCTTCCTGACCCAGGGATGGAACCAGGGTCTCCTGTATTGCAGGCGGATTCTTTATCATCTGAGCCACCAGGGAAACCCCTATACCTATCATTAATTTCCCCACTTATTTACCTGCCTACAATTCACCACTATAAGAAGCCCAAGCTCTTTTTTTTTTTTTTTGGAAAGTCACTCAGTTGTGTCTGACTCTTTGTGACCCCGTGGGCTGTAGCCTACCAGGTTCCTTTGTCCATGGAATTCTCCAGGCCAGAATACTGGAGTGGGTAGCTGTTCCCTTCTCCAGGGGATCTTCCCAACCTAGGGACTGGACCGAGGTCTCCCACATTGCAGGTGGATTCTTCACCACCTGAGCCACCACAGAAGCTCACCCCCCTTTTTTTTTACTTCTCCACAATTTATCACCTTTGTTAAAATCAATCTTGCCAACTAAAAAATAGCATTTGCTATCTGCCTCTACAAAGATTAATTCACTTGCCAATATAGTCACTGATACACACACACCCCCAAAGGAGTTCAGTATGGAGATCAGGAATGAGGCACTCTGAGCTCTGGGAAAAATGGGCAGAACAGGCCTTTGGACAGTTCAATATTTTCAGCAGAACGTTATGAGCCCAATTCTTTCATCTTATATCTAGAAAAGCATTACAGTAATTAACAGAGACATCTGCTCCTCATGACTAGCAGCAACCTAATGCAAAAATGTGTGCTTGATTGCATGTATATCCTTTCACCAAAATCATATATACACTCACCACCCCCTACCTCTTCCAAGCAGTTCCTCAGAAGTGTCTGAAACACTGTTTCCCAGGCTATAGTCCTCATTTTGTCCCAATAAAACTTAATTCACAAAAGTCGCATTGTATATTTTTTTCAGTTAACAAAATAGGCCCTTGAGTCTTTTTGGGGGGTGGGGGGTGGGAGGGGGTTACAGTTCTTGTCTGTGAAGCCCTCAAGCACATAAATTTTTTAAAAATAAAATTAAATGTTTATGCTTTTCTTGTTATTCTGTCTTTTATTGGTTTAGTTCACATGTCTCTAAAATTAGTAGAGGAAATGATTTTCCTTCCCTATACTTCAGAAGAATAAATGCTACAAACACATCAAAATCATCATTTGAAAGCTTATATTTCCTTTATACTTAGCTTTGTAGATTTCAGAGAAAAAGTCTAACTTTTAATTTTTTGCTTCTGTCCCTCTGACTAAAAGTGGCAAATATAAACGGAAACAAAAACTCTAAGCGAAATGATTCAAACTTTACAAAACTAAGTAGAAAAAAGAGCCAGAAATGAAGTTGTCAGTCTAAGTCATCAGGCATGAAGTGAAGTGAGGCTCTGAAGGCCACAGAGCAGGCACACAAATGTTGCAGGAAGAGGGAATCCGTCCAAGGCCTAAAATGGTCTCTTGTCTGACAGTCAGAAACAAATTGTCCAAGGAGACACATGTGCTGAGAAAACAAAAGACTTCATTGGAAAGGAGCACCCAGGGAGAGAATGATGAGGTAAGAGAACCCAGGAGAACTGCTCTGCCAAGAGGCTCCCAGCCTCATGTTTTATGGTGATGGGGTTAGCTTTCTGGGTTTTCTCTGGCCAGTCTTCTTGCTTGTGCCCCATTTGGTCTGACTCAGAGTCCTTGGGATTGTAAGCATCTCTTAGCACGAAGGTTTCTGGAGGGTTGGCAGAACATGTCGTAGGCTGGTATGTACCCCCTCCTTTTGGCAGTAGCTTGTTAGTTCTGTGTTCCTTATTTGGGCCTCCTGCTGTGTGATAACTCATGCAAGCAGTCATGGTGCTGCCTCGTCACAGCAGGTGGTTCCAGTCCATGGTTCCCTAACACATGTACTCCTTAGTTTTAGATTGTTTTTATGTTTCCCATCCTGCTTTCTCTCGGACCCACAGCCTTCCTCTACTGTCTCCAGGTATTGCAGCCTGAGCTGATTCTCTGCAGCTAGGTTGAGCTCTCCAAACAGGCAGGGTGAGGGAACCACCCAGCACAGCTACAGGATGGGCAGGAAACCACTACACCACATGTAGTCCCGAAGTATTCCTCTAGAAACCATTAGGTGAGAAGAACGGCTCTCCCAGGGTCAGACAAGCCCTGATCTAACTGCAGCTTCATTCCAGTGGGACACTGAACATCCAAACAGTAGCCAGACCATGTAAAAAGAGAACTCTGACCCACAGTGTGCAGCAGTCTTGTCTTAATCTGCTCTGACTGCTATAACAAAATATCGTGCAGGGCCACTCATGAACCACACTTTTATTTCTCACAATTCTGGAGGATGGAAGTCCAAGAGCAAGGTACCAACTGATTTGGTGTCTGGTGAGGGCCTGCTTCCTGGGTTACAGGCATCTTCTTGCTACGTCCTTACCTCATAGAAAGGATAAAGGAGCTCTCTGGGAGAAGGAGTCTCTTTTCTAAGTGTACTAATCCCATTCATGAGGGCTCCACCCTCCTGACCTAATCAACCTCCCAAAGGCCCCACCTCTCAGGGGCTACATTTCAACATATGGATTTTAGGGGCACACATTCAGTCTATAGTAAAACTGTCCAGGAAGCCAACAAACCCTCTACATTAATCAGCCCAGAAAGCCAACCTGCTGTCAGTCAGACTTGCCAGGACAGTTCGCTTCTAGTCAGTTGCTCCAGTTTCCCGGACCCACAGCCTCTATCAGGGCACACCTAAAACTTTCTCTTTTTCCAAGAGGAAGCTCTAGCATACCACAGACTGACCCTGAATTGCTGCCAAGCGAAGGTGGTCATCTCCCTTGTTGCAGAGAGCTATGAATAAATTCCCTCTGCTTGTTCTCATTTGGGCTGTTTCCATTTACTTCCTCATTGGAAAGAAAATTAAGGAGTCTTGTGGGGCAGAAGCTGCTTCTTGAAGGATGCATGTTCTGTGCTGTTACTTGGATCATTTGAGTCCATGTGTCCTTCTGAGCAGGCGGCATGGTGCCGCAGCCAATAGAAGAAGCTCATAAAGGACCAACAACCTGCCCCCAGGCTTCCAACACGCTGTACAGATGATGCTGGGTCATGGGTCTCACTCTCCCTGTCTCAAATTCTCAACAGTGACCCAAGGGTCTCCAGCTCTGTTGCAGGCTTAACAGTCTTGCTAGTTCTTTTTGGTTCTGTAGCACCTGCAGCCACACCTACACCTGTACACAATATTCTTGGTAAAGACATGTGAGCCTGAATCTGATCACTGTTAGTTCTCAACGTTTGCTGCACATTAATGGGGAAATGTACAACAAAATCTGCTCCCAACCCAGAAAACCACTCACAGAGAAGAGAAAGAAAAAAAGAAAAAATTTTGTTATTGAATTAGAACAAAAACATGATGCTGATTCCAAGCAATAGCTACAAGGATTGCAGAGATGGAAGGGAAACTCTTCTTTTCCTATGGCTAAGTGACTACAACCTATTACTTTCATGTCTTCATGATAATGTTGCTAATTTTCTCCTACAATTATGATCTAAGATGATTTGAAGTTAGATGACAAGGTAGGCCCATATCCTCCCAGGACTCTGGGAAATGATTACATTTCAGAAACACTCCTAGGTCTGAATCGTTCTTGATACTTGAAATGGGCCACAGGCTTATTTAGCCAGGAAAAAAAGAGTTACACACAGTTGAAAAGGTCAGAGAAAGGAATATTTTTACAATCCTGTGATTCTATTTTCTGAATTGAAAGAAACTGTCAGCGCAGACTCACCTTACCTGCAGAGCAGCCTCAGGGACTTCCGGGGGGTTCTAATTAGCATCCGAGAGCCTGCGGGGGCTACAGTCCCCGTGGTCGCGAAGAGTCGGAGAAGACTGAGCGACTAACACACACACTGCCTCATTCAACTAGCTTTTCTGGCCCCCACCCCACTCACTGCCCTGAGCCTTTCACCACCGGACCCTGTCCTGGAGATCTTAGCAGAAACACACAGTTCAGCCAGCCAGGCGGGGTGGGGGTGGGGGGCGGAGCCCCGGGAGACCTGGAGCCTCCGGTCGACCAGAGACCCCCCCCATCTCCGCCAAAGGTGTGCCGGACCCCCGCCGCCCCTTCTGTCCTCACGCCCCTCCCAGTATGGGATCCGCTCCCTGCCGCCCCACACGTCTTCCCCTCCGCAGACAGCAAGGCTCTCACCACCGTCTACCCATCCCGTTCCGCCTGCCTACCTAACCCCACACCCTGCCCTGTCGCCGCTCCTTCCCCCGCCTCCTCAGCTCCGGCCAGCTCCGTAAGGGCTCCTTACCCGGCAGGAGAATCCTGCCCCCATCCCTGGGCTGCTGACAACCGCTCCCCCACGAAACCTCCCCGTCCCCAACCTGATTCCGGCCCCGCCCCTCGACCTCGCGCTCCTGCTGACGCCACAAAGCCCCGAAGCCCGGCGCCCTCGGATCCTGGCCCGGGGGGTTTCCATCGCCCCAAAGCAGGCTCTCCTGGGCCACGTTTGGAGGCGTAGTTTTGGCGAGGTGCAGCGTGCACCGCTTTACCCCGTAAGGATCACCCCCTTGAGGGAGCGGGCGGGTGGTCACTTGGTGGGTGCTGAGGCTCAGGTTGGGACCCCGTGCACCCTCTGCCCTAGTGGAGTGGCTGTCCCAGCTTTGAAGGTGGTTGTAAACTGGAACCAGAGGAGCCCGCTATTTTAGCCCTGCATTTACAGAGTAACGTTCAGGGGTCAAGGAAGGCCCGTCCACCATCACTGGCCCAGAGCCCTTGGGTGGCTTCCCCCAGAACCTGAGCCAGAGGCTAGCCCCCAGACCGCCCCACTCTCACCCAGCTTCTGTTGGGTGGGCAGCAGTCTCAACGAAGGGCAGCTGAGAGCAGAGGGAGAGACTCATGCCAAAGCTCTTCCCAGAGACATAGTGAACCAATGTCAGGCATTCAGGAATCTGCAGAATCCAGCCGCCGTAGTTTCAGACTGCATAGAAGGGAACCTGGACAGTGCTTGCATTAATAATTCAGCAATGATGTTTAAATCCACTCTAACTCAGCCCTAACCACCACCCTGTGAAGTGCATCCAGGAGGATTGGATCTCCACTGCATCAAGTCATGGGCATTCCAACCCCAGAATGTGTGTGTTTGGGTTGAGATGTTGGTACACGTGTGTAGGTGCCTCTGCGTGTGCCTTTGTTTGTGTGTGCCAGTGTCTAAACATGCATGCACATGTACATGTGTGTTCCTATGCATGTGAGCATGTGTGCGTGTAATGGCCCTCCTTTATCTTTTCTGCACCTTGTCAAGGAAAATCAGAGTTGGATGGTAGAGGGGTAAAAACAGGTTTTATTTGGGTCTATTGAAATAGGAAGAAAGATATTAGCATAGAAACTGGGGTTCCATAGAAACTGGGGTTCTATAGAAACTGGAGTTCTATATAGAACTAGACCTTCTATATAGGATTGTGAAGTTCAGTTCTGAATACACATGGGCCAGTGGGGATTTTTAAGTAGTAGGGTAGAGTCAGTTACGAGAAGTTACTAAGAGGAAACATCTTAGTAGCAAGGAGTGGGGGCCGGGGCGGGGGCAGGGGGGGGGGGTCTGGTTAAACCCACCTAGGGGGATTTCTGTTAAACTTGAACAATGGAGAGATAAACATTTAAGTCCAAGGCTTTGTTAGAAAATTCTGGAGCCTGAGCAAGAGTTGGTTAAAGAGAGAAACTTTGTCAACGCTGCTCCCTAATGAGAGAGATTTTTCCTCTTAAACTCCCTTCTTCTTTTGTTCTGCGGGGTTCTGTTAAAGAGAAGCCTATGATCCTTGTTAAAAGACTATTCAAGACTATTGCAATGTCATCTCTGAATGCAACTGAGACAGGTGCAGATCTGTAGCCAAAGAGCAGAGTGATGGCGGTCAGTGATGGAAAATCACCAAGAGGTGCCATGAGGAGGGGGCTTATTGCTAAACAGGCCTAACAGGATTCTTGCTCAAGGAGGGTCAAGGACATCAATTCATTAAAGGTGGGGGATGAGGAACTAGATCACATATCACAGCGGGAATACTGTGAAACTGGGTGGGGCCAGCCAAAGACAAGCCTACAGCTCAGAGGAAGCTGGCTGGAGTTTGCTGAAGGAGAGGGTCTTTGTCAGCTTCCAGAGAGACATTTGTGCCCCTTATTGAAGGTGAGTCAGGGTACCCTAAAACCCCAGGTTCAGACTCCCATCTTCAAAAGGAGCCCAGGAGAGTGCTATTGAAGAGCTCCGGGCTCCAGGGAGAGGATGTGGCAGGACACTCCATTTCTTCCCCAGGCACCATGGATGCTGTGGAACTTGCCAGAAAGCTGCAGGAGGAGGCCACGTGCTCCATCTGTCTTGACTACTTCACAGACCCCGTGATGACCACCTGTGGTCACAATTTCTGCCGAGAGTGCATCCAGCTGACCTGGGAGAAGGCCAAAGGCCAGAAAAAGAGGAGAAAGCGGAAGGGCTCCTTTCCCTGCCCTGAGTGCCGCGAGCTGTCCCCCCAGAGGAACCTGCGGCCCAACCGTCTGCTGACCAAGGTGGCCGAGATGGTGCGGCAACACCCCAGCCTGCAGAGCAGGGACCTGTGCAAGGCGCACCAAGAGCTGCTCAAACTCTTCTGCGAGGATGACCAGAGGCCCATCTGCATCATCTGCAGGGAGTCCCAGGAACACCGGCCCCACAGAGTGGTCCCTATCGAGGAGGCCGTGCAAGAGTACAAGGTGGGTCCTGGCTGGGGGCCAGGACAGGCGACAAGGGTGCCCAAATATGTGCATGTGTCACGGAGGGTGTGAAGCAGAGAGCGGCTGCTGGAACAAACAGCCCCATGTGCAGGACCTCACAGCGGGTGTTCCCTTACTCCACAACAAAGCAGGCTGCGGGCCATGCCGTCTCGTGGCACCTCTGTGGTTATGCAGGAGTCCAGACTGACCAAGTCCCCAACCAGGCCCATCCACATTCCCTGGTCCTTGTGCAGCCATCTGGTGGGGGGCAAACCAGTCCACCCCCTGACAGGCAGGGGGAGGGGAGCCTTTTCCCTCCATCCACCTGAGGCTCTGTGGCTGGGGACCCATGAATTAGATTGAGCAAAGACAAACGGAAGAGAAAGGCAAACCATTTACTAACATATGCCTGCTATGCCAGTCACTTGGGAGAAACTGCAGCAATAGTACAAAAAAAAAAAAAAAGTCAGTTAGAACTTGGGCTTATATAGCATCTTAACAAAGAACAGTACATTTGGAGAAAAGCAACAGGACAAAGGTAAAAGTTTCAGGCTCCCGAGGGTGGCAGACTGTGGGAAATCGTCTCAGTAACAGAATTCCACAGACTGGGTGGCTTATAAGCAGCAATTTATTGCTCACAGTTGGAGGCTGACGTCAGAGATGAGGACAGTCAGGTGAGAGTCCCTGACGGCGTCTCGCTGTCCTCTCTCTCGGGTCTCTCTCATAATGGCACTAATCCCATTCATGTGGGTCCTACTGTCATGACCTCATCACCTCCCAAAGGCCCCACCTCAGCCATCACATTGGGAGTTAGGGCTTCCATATATGAATTTGGATGTCGGAGGGACACAAACATTCAGATCATAACAGAAATATATATATACAGCGAGAGAGTAAAGGAAAATGGGGGTTTTTTGTGTAGGTTCATCTTGACACCAACTTTCCATCTTCTTCATGGGCACAAACTATCCCCAGTAAGATGCTTCTGGTCAGATAATGGGAGCCCCTGGAAGGCATCTTTCTGCATCTGTTGATTCTTAATTGCCTCCAGCTCAAAATAATCCTTCTGCCAAAGGGACAGATTTTGGGGTAGCATATTTCCATCCCTTGCACCCCATGAGGATGGTTCAGGGTGGATGCAGCTTCAGAGGGCACTGCCTGGATGTGGGGCATGCAGGGGGCCCACTGACCCCAAATCCCATGGTTTGGGTGCACCACAGTTGAAGCTGGAGGAGGACATGGAGTACCTTCGAGAGGAGATGATGAAGACTGGAGAGCTGCAGGCCAAGGAGGAACAGACCTTGGCCGAGTGGCAGGTAGGTGCCGAGGCCACCACACCCGGCAGCCGGGCAGCGTGGGGAAAGCCCAGCTGGGTCCCCACAGGCCTCCTGACCTGTGAAGCCCCTCGAGGGGGGAAATCACTGTCCTGTGTGGATGAGAACACAGGACCCCAGAAAGGCAATGATTTTCCCAGAATTCCTGCCAAATCAGGACTGAGAACGGTGCCCTCAGCACAGGCTGGCCGTTTCAAAGATGCAGGGAGGAAGGGCACACAGGCGCTTGGATGTTGCCATTTGGGGCTTAGAGTAAAATTATGCCCCAGTGACATTCAGGGGGGCCTCTGTGTGATCCCTGACTCCCAGCCCTGCCTGGTTGGCTGGTTTTCTGTGGGTCACTGGGATCCAGGGGAGATGTGCCACCGTTTCCAGAACAGCCCTTCCAAGCTGGCGTGTGGGGTTGGTGGGTGGGTTCTGAAAGCAGGCACTAGGGGTGGCAGGTCCCTGGCTGGGGCTCACCCCCAGGACCCCACCCACCCCCACACAGGAGAAGGTGAAGGAGCGGAGGGAGCGCATCATGGTCGAGTTTGAGAAGATGGGCCTCTTCCTGATGGAGGAGAAGCAGCACCTGCTCCAGGCCCTGAAGGAGGAGGAGGAGGAGACAGTGGCAGAGCTGCAGAAGAGCGCTGACTCGCTGAAGCAGCAGAGTCACTCCTTAGAGAGGCTGCTCCTGCAGCTGGAGGACAGCAATGAGCACACTCCGCTCCAGATGCTGCAGGTGAGGCGGCATGCCTGTGTACCTGGCTGGGGGTGGTGGACGGGGGCTTGAGCTCCGGCTCAGGTGCAGTCAGGGTGGGCTGACCCGTGGCAACAGATTCAGGCCAACAGGGAAAGCTCTGTCTCAATCAGCTCAGGCTGCGTAACGAACACCACAGGCCGGGTGGTTTAAACAACACACATTTCTTTCTCACACTCCTGAAGGCTGGAAGTCTGAGCTCAAGTTGTGGGCACAGTTGGTTTCTCCTGAGACCTCTCCTTGGCTTATAAGCCATATTCTCCCCGGGTCCTCACAGAGTCATTCCTCTGTATACAGTCTACGCCCTGATAGCCTCCTCTTATAAAGACATGTCAGACTGGATTACAGCCCACCCAAACGATCTGATTTTATCTTAATCACATCTTTAAGGCCTTATCTCCAGATACACTCATACTGAGGTACTGCGGGGTTTGAGCTCCACAATAGATGAATCTGGGGAGGGAGCCAGTTCAGCCCAAGACAGGCTTCAGTCCTGCTGGGCTGTGTTCATCCCCTTCACAGCCCCGGGATGTGGCTTGAGGGCAGCTGTTGTCCACACAATGATGCAGGGCCTGGGCATATTGGCTCCAGAGAGGCGCCGGTGACTTCACAGGCAAGAGCAAGTCACACAATCGCAGGGGCCAGCTGTGGACGTGGGGGGAGGGTGCAGCTGGCCTAGCAGGGGTGGGCCTGCACACTGAGGCCCGGAAAGGGGCAGTTTATATTGGCTGAAAAGTGGGTAACCGGTTCAAGTGTGCAGAACGAGGGACTCCACAGCAAAAAAACACATTTCACATTGCGAGTCACTATACATGGACTCACAGGAATGTGTTTATACAACTGAAGCAAATGCCACATGCAGGGTATCTAGATCTCCCAGTATGCCTGCGTCAGTCACTTTTATGCCTGTTATCCCAGCATCCTGTGGGTTTTGTTGCCAATAAGTGTCTGGTGTTGACAACAGATTATACACTCTCTCTACCTTTAGGGGAATACTTTGCCTTTTATCAAAATGTAATCTGTTTGCAACCCACTAAACTGACTCCTGACCCACTCAAGGCCTGAGGCCCACAGAGGCCTTCATGGTGTGTCATGAGCTGGACAGCTTCCCTGTGTCCTCATTCATTGTGATGGGGAAGAGGAGGCCTGGGCAAGTCAGATAAATGATACTGTGCATAGCCAAGACAGGATTACTCTCTAGAAACTGGAAATGGGGCCATGGCAATACATAAAGCCCTTCTAGCTCTTCTGGCCAAATGTCAACACGGGGTGCTTGGGAACACCACAGACCCTGCCAGTCTCTCTGCTTTCGTCCATGTCTTTTGCAGGATATGAAAGGCCTCCTCAGCAGGTAAGTACCACCTGCGGTGGGGATGGTGATGGGCGCAGAGAGGACTGGAAGTGTGGCCGGAGGGAACAGTGAGACCTGTATCCACTGGAGGAAGAGCAGCCTGAGTGTGCAGTACCCAGAGGCTACCTCCATCATGCTGAAGACCATCTGTAGGGTCCCAGGGCAGATAGAGGTCCTCAAGAGTTTCCAAGGTAAGTGGGGGCCCAGGGGCTCTTGGCAATGCCTCACCCTGCTCTCAGCCACTCAAGGCAAGAGCCACCAATAGGAGAGGGGTTCCCCAAATGGTACCCCAGCCCCATCTCCTCGGCATCGCCAATATCCACAGTTGGGATACAGGATCATGCAGTTAACCCCAGCTTCACAGCTGAACTCAACCAAAGGGAGGCCTGGGTGGGGGTTAGGATGAACGGCCCCTGCTAGGGCCTTGCCCTCCCCACACTGACCCTGAAATGTTCCCCTCTCCCCTCCACCCCGGGCCTGTCTCCAGAGGATGTGGTGCCCGACCCCTCCACGGCATACCCCTACCTCTTCTTGTATGAGAGCCGCCAGAGGTGCTACCTGAGCACCCCGATGGATGGCGCACCCCATGGCAAGGACAGGTTCCTCGCCTATCCCTGTGCGGTTGGCCAAGAGACCTTCTCCTCGGGGAGGCACTACTGGGAGGTGGGCATGAACCTCACCGGTGATGCCCTGTGGGCCCTGGGCGTGTGCAGGGACAACGTGAGCCGGAGGAACAGGGTCCCCAAGTCCCCAGAAAATGGGTTCTGGGTGGTGCAGCTATGCAAGGGAAAGAGGTACACACCTGCCACGTCTCCCCCAACTCCCGTCACACTGACCGAGCCTCCGAGCCACATGGGCATCTTCCTGGATTTTGAAGCTGGAGAGGTGTCCTTCTACAATGTGAACAATGGGTCCCACCTGCATACCTACTCTCAGCCTGCCTTCCCTGGCCCCCTGCAGCCCTTCTTCTGCCTTGGGGCCCCCAAATCAGGCCAGATGGTCATCTCTACAGTGACTCTGTGGGTGAAGGGATAGGGGCGCAGGCTGGTGGAGCCTGGGCAACCCTCCTTTCTCCAGAAGGTGAGGTGGTCCCGCTCAGCAAGGCCCACCTGCCCAGCTTATGGCAAATGAGGCATTTGCAAGCCATCGGCTGTGCAGGCTGGTTTTACAAAGTGGAAATATAACCATGATTAAAGCAGTTAAACATTAAGAGTCAATATTTACAGATGCTTCACACAGAAAACTTTCATAGTGGATCAGTTTCTAAACACACACATGTATATGTACAAGGTCCAGTGTGGTGTAGTTTTCTTAAGCCATGTCCCCTACTCTCCACTTAGAGATGTTGCCATTCACTGGTGGCTCACTGGTTCAGGTTTTTATATGTAGAGCCAAGGCCTCAAGTGTCTACCTTCCTTGTCTTCAGCAAATTCCATATCTAGGTCCTTCACAGGGGGGAGATGAAAAAGTGAAGGGACTTTTCAAGCTGAATTCCAGCAAGCCTCAGAGCTGCCCACCTTTGCTGTAGGGGCAAAATTCAGAGTAGGATCAGACAGGACAGGATCCCTTTCCTTAACTCCCTTTCCACCGCCCACCCTACCCCTGACCCCCATGACTGCAGATGCATTAACAACCGGGGAACCCCAGAACCCCAGAATTCTGGCCAATATACTCTGACCCCGAACAAGGCCAATAGTCCCACTGGACCGAGCCCCGACACCTTAAGTTCTGATCGTTCCCAGCCCGGGGACTTGCGAGGACCCAGGAGCGCACCGGGAACGACTTGGGGCTCCCCAGCACAACCTCGGCTTCCCCTTGTCCTCGCCGCCTCTGCACATTGCGGGGCAGCCCCGGCCCCTAAACCTCACGTTCCCCGAGGTCCAAGGAAGACAGCAGGTACCGCAGAGCCGCAGCCACCCACAGACTGCCACGAACTCGCGCGCAGGTGGCGGCGGCGACTTAAGGTCAGTGGGTGAGCAGCCTCCAGTTGGGTGGCGCTGGAGGCCGCGTGACAGACCACGGCCAATCCGGAGCTACAGTGGGTGGTTCCAGAAGGGAAAAAAGCTGCTTCCTGCTTCCGCTGCTGCTGAGAGCTTCCCTTCCTGCCTGCAAACGGGGTCCCTAGCCCCTATCTTCCTGGAGCCGCCGCAGTCCCGGAGCCGTACGCTCCGCATCCTCGGAATCCAGAGGCCTCGGACCCCGGAGACCCTGCGCCCCGAAGCTCCCCGAATCCCCTGGTGCCCTGCTTCGCGCGCGTGTCCCCGCCCCCTGCCCAGAGTCCCGGCAGCGGCCGCCCAACCCGGCGGATAACGCGGCCCTCGTCCATTTCCACTGGGGCCATGGCCGCACCCGACCTGTCGACCAACCTCCAAGAGGAGGCCACCTGCGCCATCTGCCTCGACTACTTCACGGATCCAGTGATGACCGACTGCGGCCACAACTTCTGCCGCGAGTGCATCCGGCGCTGCTGGGGTCAGCCCGAGGGCCCGTACGCCTGCCCCGAGTGCCGCGAGCTGTTCCCGCAGAGGAACCTGCGACCCAACCGCCCGCTCGCCAAGATGGCCGAGATGGCGCGGCGCCTGCACCCACCGTCGCCTGTTCCGCAGGGAGTGTGCGCAGCGCACCGCGAGCCGCTGGCCGCCTTCTGCGGCGACGAGCTGCGCCTTCTGTGCGCGGCCTGCGAGCGTTCAGGGGAGCACTGGGCGCACCGTGTGCGCCCGCTGCAGGACGCGGCCGAAGACCTTAAGGTGTGGGCAGGTCCCAGGCAGAGCACGGCTTGGCAGGGGATCGCCGCGGCGCGGGTGGGGGGCCCGAGCCTGGAGGGGGCGCATCTTGCCCGATGTCGCGGGCTCAGGTTCCAGCCTGCCCCGGGTCTCGGGGGGTGTGTAAGGGGGGTGCAGCCTTTTCCAAACCGGCATCCTAGGGGGTTGGGGCACCGCCCACCAGTGAGGCGCTGGCCTAGGAACCTGGGCCTGGGGGGAGAGGGCGGGGAAGGGACGAGCTTTCTGAAGTCTAGATCCCAAAGAGGCGGTGGGAGGGCTGTCCGGGGAGGGGACTGGGCAGTTTTGACTGACCGACCATTGGCAGAGGCGGAGCCGAGAGTAGGAGAAAGTGGGAAGGGAACCTGAGAGGTGGCTGGTCCCCGATGGACGTGTATGAGTTCTCAGAGGTCTGTGGGCAGAGTAGGGTTGTGGGGCCCACGCCAGTGCTGAAGTTCTGATTAGGCCAGATGGGAAGGCAGCCAGGGAGCTGCTATAGAGCCCCAGGCTGGGATCAACGTAGGATGGAGCCGTTGCTCTGGGAGCCAGAGCCCACCAGCGTTTCCCATTTGGATACTCTGCCAGCAGACAAGGCAGAGATGCCCTGTTTCTCTGTTATGGAAATGTATTTCTTAAAATCCAAACTAACACAGCACTCTCCGCTGAGAGCCTCAGGACAAACATCTACCTGGCCAACTGCCTGCTCCCTCCCTGGTCTGTGGGCGGGTTTGCTTCTGAAACCCAAAGCATAAAGTCTGTGGGTGATCTCTTTCGAACTTTCTGACTGTGATTTTCATTTCTCTTTATGGCCAGTACTGTCTGCTGCTGAGGTGCCTCAAGTACACAGTTTAGTCAGCGTTAGGATTGCTATTCTATCATTATCTTAGAATAAGCCTCTGGGACAACAGAATAAACCTATACCCATCCCACGTCACTGGACTTGTTTTAACACGTTCTTGTGGTTTTTTCCCTCACTTTGAGGTGTAATATGCATACTTGAACACCCACTCCTTATGTCAGTCTGGCAGATTTGTGCTCCTGTCGCTGAGGCTCCTGGTCAGGGTGTGGATAGTGACCGGAAGAGCAGAGAATGACCAGTAGCTCTCTAGAGGCATCTTCCAACTGACCTGATAAAGTCTCCCATGGTAGCACTTAACCCTCCCCGTCCCAGGGGAGGAAAAGCCTTTTCCTCTAGCAGGCTTTTCCTCTAGCATATGACGTTCTATAACTCAGGCTTGCAAATTAGAGTGACAGAAGAGATCAACAGGTGAGAAGGTAGACTCACCTCGGTGTCAGCAGCTTGCCTCTGGGTGATGAGTGCCCCCTGCTTCCTGGTAAAGGGGAGGCACGTTTCTCTTGGAAAATGCTGAAAGGAGGAGAGCAGAGAGCTCTGCTGTTTCTGTCATCTCAGCTCTCAGTAATGTAGGTACCAGAGCGTCATGACCCAGTCCCCTTCACTGTCTGGTGCTTGCTTTTAGTGCTGGGGAGGATGCCCATCAGAGGGCCCTGGCTGCTATCTGCACAGCCCGGAAGCGCTGACTCTACAAAATGCAGCCTCTCGGGGCCCTGGTGTGTCTAGAACATGGACAGAACAGTGGAAACCCCACGAGCACTGCTGTGGTCTCTCTTGTGATAGTCCTTTAGGCCTTCTGGCTTTACCAGATGCTGAATGTGTCATAAACAGGGTTGAAGGCAATGTCAGGCATAGGCCTGAAATCAGGACCAAGGAACCAGATACAAATGTAAGCCCGTCCGTCCTGCCGTGTGTTCTAGTTAGCTGAAATCCAGCAAGCCCAGCCCAGGCAGAGAGAAGTGACGGGGTTTGGAAGAAAGAAGGTGGTGATGCAGTGTAAACTGGCTTGTGGGAAAGTTGCCCTGAGATGAGGGAGGCACGGGAACCACAGAAGAAAGGGAATTCAGCCAAGGGGCAGCAGCAGGAGAGCCACGCTTGTGAGGACAGTGGTGGAAGGGCCACACCAGTCAGAGGGCATCTCCTGGCAAATTTGAGCTTGGGACTTACTATGTCCCAGACCCATTTTTCCGCTACTGGTCCCTGCCAACTGAGTTCAGGCTTAGCAGGAGTTGAGCAGGTGGGAGCATGTGTAAGAGCCAGCCTGGAGGCCTGGCCTGGCTCGGGTCACTCTGGCCTCACCTCCCTGCAGAGCAAGCTGGAGAAATCCCTGGAGCACCTGCGGAAGCAGATGGAGGATGCGCTACTGTTCCAGGCCCAAGCGGAGGAGACCTGCTCCCTGTGGCAGGCAGGTGGCCAGGCGCCCAGTGTGGGCAGGGATGGGGGCATGAGGGACCCCACCCCAGGACCCTGCTTTCACATTCAGCCTCATGCCGCTCCCGAGGCAGCACTCTTGCTCCAGACCCCATGTATGCCCCATGTAAACTAGTGGGTTTGGCACTCAGGAGTGGGTGTCGGGGAGGGCCAGGCATGGGGGGTCTCGGGTGGAGGCTTGGGGAGGGATGGGTGTGGGGGTGATCCCAGATCGTGGCTTTGAGGGTTGGGGAAATGGAAATTGGGAATGCGTTGGGTGGTAAAGTTGGGATTTGGGGGGACACTCAATCCCCCTGGGTTTGTTGGGTGCCCCTGGTGGTGCAGTGCTTTGGGGTCAGGAAGGAGTGGGTGTGGGGGACCCCAGATGGATTAATGAGGCTCCAGGTCCCAGGCCCTCAGCCATCCTCCCCGGCCCCCACAGAAGATGGTGGAGACCCAGCGGCAGAACGTCCTGACAGAGTTTGAGAGGCTGCGCCGTCTGCTTGTGGAGGAGGAGCAGCTGCTGCTGCAGAGGCTGGAAGAGGAGGAGCTGGAGGTGCTGCCCCCCTTGAGGGAGAGCGCGGCCCGCCTCGGACAGCAGAGCGCCCAGCTGGCTGAGCTGATCACCGAGCTGGAGGGCCGCTGCCAGCTGCCTGCACTGGGGATGCTGCAGGTGAGCTGGCACCCCTTCTGGGCGTGGGCCTGTGGGGGTCTCAGTGGAAGGCCAGGCGTGGGAATGGAGAGAAAAGCGGGGGAAGCATTGTGCAGAGAAAGCCGACTACCTTGATGGACCTCCCAGGTCAATAGCTAGTCACCTTCCTATGAAACATGGAGAGTAGACCCCAGTGCTGAGCTGCGTGAACTATTAGTGCCTGTCCTGGGAGCCCTCCTGGAGACTGGCCAGGCCACAGGGTAGCATTCCAGGATCTAGAGCCACTGGGTCACCACCCAGCTCTCTGAAGGTTTGGGCCCACTGGACTGAGAGGAAAAGCCTGCAGGTCTCCCACAGTGATTCCTGCATGGGCCCAGTGCTGCCCCTGAGAATCTGCTGGACTCATGGCCCCAGCAATTTGTGCCCTCAGGTGGGAGTGAGGACGCTGCATGTGTAGTCCAGGGGGCTTCCTGTAGGAGGTGACCCTCCTTGAAGCTTCAGAGCTGAGTGAACTTTTTAAGGACCAGCTTCAGGCTGCCATCCTATGGCTAAAACATTCCTTTGGCCTTTGCTGAGCCAACAGTGATTTTTCAGCCTGGGAAGCAGGAAGAATCTGGGCAAGTGTATGGTAGGGGTTGAGGGAAGTCAGCAGAGGTCAGTAAAATGGGGGCTAGGCAGGCAGCTAGGGGATGATAGGGAGCAGCCCTCAAAGGTGAGTGAATGGTGCTGGAAAAGCTTCGGGAAGCAGAGGTTCTAGAGGGAGGACAGATTGGTCCAGAAAGATGAGAACCGCAGGTTTATATGAAATGCAATGTGGGGTCTCAGTTGAGATCTCAGCGAGGGATTGACCTCAGCTGGCCTGGCTGCATTTCCTGCCCGTCACTTCCTGCTGCCTTTTCCTTACTGCCCCATCTGCCCTCCACTGCTCACCACTATTGCCCTACCTTCCCAAGTGCTCATATCTCCTGGCCTTGGCCATCCTCTCAGTTCCCTGTTCACCTGGCTGACTGCAGAAAAGATGCCCCTCATTCTCTCCCCCCCCCCCCCCCCCACCCAACCTTTGCCTGTGCTGGGGGAAGAGCAGCCCTGGGTAGCACTGTGTTTACTGAGGCATGTGGGGGAGGTCAGGTGGGCCGACCCTTGGCCCACAGTGTTGGTCAGCAGGGAGTGCAGGGAGTGCTTTGGATCTGGGGGGACACAATCATTTTATGACCCTTGAGTAAACTGTTCTTACCTATCATCACCAGAGAGAGGAGCATCCAGGCAGAGAGGCCTTACCAGGAAGGCCAGCTGTGAGTGGGGACCTGAGGCATGACAGCTGGTGCAGGCCAGGAGGGAGTGCCTTTAGGACAGGGGGGCAAAGACCACAGACACCAGACTACCAGCTGCCTCGGGCCTGGGGGGCAGGAAGTGCTCGGCTGATAGAGGCATGGCTCCAGGCTAAGGTGGAGACAGCCTTCAACCTCTGGAGGGGTGCCTAGGGCTCTGTGGGTAAGTGGGCTGGCAGCCAGATCCGCTGTGCCCTCCAGGCATGTGAAGGGGCTGCAGCCGGGTCTGCAGGGCTGGGCGCGCCCAGAGCTTCTCTCCGGTGACCTCATGCCTGACTCAGGACAGCTCCAGGGCGGTTTCCCACCACATAAGTGTGTGTGTCCATGCCTGTCCAGGAGGTTTGGGGGCACTCTGGTGTAGGGCAGGCCCGAGACCAGGAGACGTGCTGACGCTGTGTGTCTCTCCCACAGGATATCAGGGACACCCTGCGCAGGTAGGAGCTTCGGCCTCTCCCCAGGGAAGGGGGGCAGGGTTCAGGTGGGCCCTCCGCAGGGGTGACATCTGCACTGCTCCTCCAGAGTCCAGGACGTGAAGCTGCAGCCTCCTGAGGTGGTACCTATGGAGATGAGGACTGTGTGCAGGGTCCCTGGGCTGGTGGAGGCCTTGAGGAGGTTCCGAGGTGAGTGCCGTGCACAGGCCGGGGGGTCCCGCCTGCTGTCTCCAGACCAGAGACGGTGCCAGTCCTGAGCTGCTGCTGGTTGGGGGTAGAACAACAGCAAGCTCCCAGTCCCTGGATGAGAAACTAGGAGCGATCGAGGCCCTTGGGCAGATAAGATAGCAGGTCAGGTCCAGACTTTTCACTCATGCATTTAGGAAGAGCAGAAATACCAGAGCACCTGTGTGGACCCCAGACTTGGGGAGCCTGCTGCCCTGGAATACACACACTTCCCTCTGGGGACAGAAAGCACTCAGGATTTCCTTCTGTCCTCTAAAGGAGGGTGAATCACAAGGAAGCATGAACTACTTTGTAGAATGTTCCAAGATACAACTCTAAGTGGTTGGGTAATCTTTTTGAGCGGGAACGGGTGTGGTCAGTCACAAGCTGTGACTGCAAGGGTGTAGGGATCTGAAGCCGACAGCTGGGAGGGTTGACCGGTGCTCTGTCTGCAGGGGACATGACCTTGGATCCTGACACGGCCAACCCTGAGCTGGTGCTGTCCGAGGACAGGAGGAGCGTGCGGCGCGGGGAGCTGCGGCAGGCCCTGCCCGACAGCCCCGAGCGGTTCGACCCTGGGCCTTGTGTGCTGGGCCGGGAGCCCCTGAGCTCGGGCCGCCACTACTGGGAGGTGGAGGTGGGGGAGCGGGCCAGCTGGGCCCTGGGTGTCTGCAGAGAGAACGCCAACCGCAAGGAGAAGGGCGAGCTGTTTGCTGGCAATGGCTTCTGGATCCTGGTGTTCCTGGGAAGCTACTACAACTCCTCCGAGCGAGCTTTTGCCCCTCTCCGAGACCCACCCCGGCGCGTGGGCATCTTTCTGGACTACGAGGCTGGACACCTGTCCTTCTACAGTGCCAATGATGGGTCACTCTTGTATACCTTTCCTGAGACACCCTTCTCGGGGACCCTGCGGGCCCTCTTCTCTCCTCTGTCCAGCAGCCCGACCCCTATGACCATCTGCAGGCTGAAAGGCGGGCCCGGGGACGGACTGGCTCCCCAGTGAGCAGGCCTCTCGCAGCCCCTTGTCCTGCCTTCTGAGTCTGCGAGATGCTTGGAAAACCCGAGAGGAGGCTGCTTGTCCTCTGAGCTATGGAAAGCACCCATAGTACCACTCTGATCGAGGAGCAAACTGAACTCTGTCACTGCCGCTCCCAGGGAGCCATGGATGAGTGTGTGCAGGCTGGGCTTTCCTTGCCCCGGGACCGCAAGGTCATCAGGTGCCGAGACCCCATTCACCAGTGCATCACACCCACAGTCCTTTGCGGAGCCCGGAGCCTGGGGCCCTGGTAGCTCTGGTTCCAGGGGCCTCAGCAGCCCGCCCTGCCCAGCCTCAGTCTCGGGTAAGAGATGAGAGCCTGTAGAATTTACTCAGGCTGCAGTGTGAGCCCCCCAGGCCCTGGGGCCACCCTTTGAGAAACCTACTATCTTGTGAGACTGCTGGCCATGAGGTGGTTCAAAGCCCACCAACCTGACTTGGGGTCTGGTCCAAACTGCTGGGGAAGTCTGTGGTTGTCTCTGATTGTTTGGGGGTGCAGCAGAGTCCTCAGGTGAGAGGTGATGTGGAAAGTGAGTCACCGAATAAAGGGGTTGATTAAGACACACAGACATCCTCAAATCGCCCTGAGTGTGGCCCACCCAGGGCTTCTGGAAAAAGGTCCTTCCCTGGTCCCAGGCGCAGAGGTTCAGTTCTGGGAGTTCTGAGTGCATGGAAGTGAGTGTGAAGCTCCGAAGGGACACAGCTTCAGTTTCCACCTGAGTGGCACTGAGGAGAGCAAGCTGGCCTTGCCCTCTCAGGCGTGTCTCCAGTGACCCGTGGGGCTATCCCCGAACTCAACCCAGAGTGTCACTCCTGCCTGGGGCAGGGGGTGAGGCCACAGAGAGCCCTGGCTTACAGAATCCAGGGTTCATTTTTGCTTTAAGTTTTCACACTTCTTCACCCTTCTCAAGAAGGTGTGATGCAGTGTCTCTGCACCCCTAGATTTTGATTAATTGTAAGGGCCATTCTCATCGTAGATAAACTAACAGTTGTCCTTAAGGTTGGAGAGTGGGGAAATCCTCCAGAGGGCCCACCCTCGGGGAGGGGATGCAGAAGCAGGATGCTCACTGGCCAAGTCAGGGATGTAGCCGCTGTCCACACAAGCACAGCAACTCCCGGATACCATCTCCATGTCCTTTGACTCAGCACATGTGTTTATTTCTTGCGGATACTGTGGGGATTTTTTTCCTTTTTACAGATAAGCTGATAAATATTTCCTATGTTCCACTGTGTTCAATGGCCAGTACTTTTTCATTTACTTATTTACTTACTCATTCTCCCGTTCTTGGGGTTTTTTGTTGTTGTGACTATATATATACCACTTTTGAGTATCTTTAACAGCAGTTCCTTCTAATTACATACAACAGGAGGAAGTATTTTCCCAGTTGAGTCACGGGTCTGGCCATTTTTTTTTGTTTTCCCCACTAGAAAATTATTTCCATATGATTTCCCAGTAATCATAAGTAACTGGGCCCACTGCTTCATTTCCTCCTGGAAATCTGAGCATACTATTTGGTTCCTGCCTGGAGAAAGATTCAGATTTTAAGGTTTGGGGCTTCAGCAATGGCTTTTGGAAACCTAGTCTGTGGAAGTCTCGTGGGTTTAATGAATGAGCATAGAACTGCTGCCAGGACACCAAGATACTTTTGGCTTCAGCTTTTGAACAAAGCTGAACACAAGTGTGGGGGAGGAAAAATCATTTCCCCCCAACCCTTCTGAGTTCTTGGTTGAGACCTTTAAATAAAAAATAACGGAAAAACAGAAGTTTATTGACATGAATGCCTCAGGTATGCATAGAAGCAGCCCCAGGGAAATGAGTGACTTAGAACAAAGCAGCTTAGATCTCTGGCTTAGATACCGTCTTCAACAAAGAACAATGTTTATGGAGAAATGACAAGACAGGGAAAGCAGCCTTAGGCTTCCAAGGGTGGCAAAACATGCAGGTAAACTGATGGTAGCTAAGGCTAGTTAGTATGGTTTGTTATATGTAGATCTCCATCCCCTCAATCTCTAAACTGATAGGATCTAGAGTCTCCACATCTTTCTTGTGGAGGGGGGGACAGAGATAACCTCTGAAAATGTACGTCCTGCTTTTAGACAGAAGGGGAAAGGCAGGGACCTTATATTTGCTTCTTAAACATCTCCAGCTCACAATAATTGTTACCAAACCAAACTTGGGTTGGCTTGCCAAGGAGCAGTAAAGCCAGCCCACTAGCCCCGGGCAGTGCGGGAAAATGCAGTATTTACCTTAAAGGCACCAACAGCGGGAGGGCAGGGCGCTCTAAAACCCCAGACCCCCTGAAGGGTTTCAGCGCGGCAATCTTAAAGGCCAGGTGAGGGAGGGGGGAGCTCAAGGTATGCCATCAGCTCGTGCACACGGTTCTCTGGTTGATGGTGAGAGAACAGAGTGGCTGATATTAACCAACCTTAGGCTCCAGTAGGTCTCGGGGTCCAGGTCAGCAAGTAGTTTCTTCCATTTGATGGTTTTAGCATCTGTAAAAACAATTCAGGGATTGTGCATCATACACTGTTATTTGTGTACTCCAGAGAGGAGCGGCAGCAGAGGACATGGGGGAAGGGGGGAAGGTCTGTCCCGAGAAAGCCCCATAGGGTCTGCTTGGTTAGATAATCTATGGCAAATGAGAGGTTTGGGGGTGACATTCTGCTACCCTCCACCAGTTGAGAGGGGAAGAAAATGAGCTTCACTGACACCTATTGGCAAACAGACTGGTCTTCAGCTTTACAAATATCCCTGCATCCCAGGGGTGCCACCCAGTGTTCTAGGCTCAGAGAGACCACAAAGAACATGCGGGCTTGTGGACATGACCTGAAATCTTGTGAGTGAGGGGTGACACCACCAGATCCTACAGTGGGTGAGCCCCTGAGCTAGCAGTAGATGTCTACATTGGCACTAGTCACTGCTAGCCCTTGGTGATTCCCACGTGAGCAATAAATGGTTTACACCAGCAGTTGATCTCCTACACTAGGAGTAGCTGAGGTAAGGCTCTCAGTTGGTAGGCTCTTACTTGGGTAGTCAGCATTCTGGAGGAAATAAGGCTGGATGAGTGTGGAGTAAGCCAGGGCAGGTAGCATGTGTCAGCCGTTCCTGGGGCTTCAAAACAACCATAAGGATTGCCTTGTCAGCTGCTAAGTCGTGTCCAACTCTTGTGATCCAGTGAACTGTAGCCTGCCAGGCTCCTCTGTCCATGAGATTTCCCAGGCGAGAATATTGGAGAGGGTTGCTACTTCTCCAGGGGATCTTCCTGACCCAGGGATCAAACCTGTGTCTCCTGCATTGGCAGGTAGATTCTTTACCAATGAGCCACCAAGGAATCCCAAATATTGCCTACCGAGTTTTAAAATGCCCAGCACCCCTCCTCCCACATGACTCAGCAGAACAATGGGGAAACAGGAAAAAAGTGAAGATAAGCATTTTGGGTTGAAAGTAAGTGTTATTTGTCAGTTGTGTCTGATTCTTTACGACCCCATAAACTGTAGCTCACCAGGCTCCTCTGTCCATGGAATTCTGCAGGCAAGAATACTGGAATGAGTTGCCATTTCCTTCTCCAGGAGGTCTTCCCCACCCAGGGATCAAACCCAGGTCAGGTCAGTGCTGAAAAGCAAATATTCAGGATGGCATGATGGAGAACCTTAAATTTGGAGAGAGGAGCTACTAAATAGTAAAGGCATTAGTAAGTAGTCATGTATGGATGTGAGAGTTGGACCATAAAGAAAGCTGAGTGCTGAAAAATTGATGCTTTTGAACTGTGGTGTTGGAGAAGACTTGAGAGTCCCTTGGACAGCAAGAGATCAAATCAGTCCATCCTAAAGGATCAGTCCTGAATATTTATTGGAAGGACTGATGCTGAAGCTGAAACTCCAATACTTTGGCCACCTAATGTGAAGAACTGACTTAGTGGAAAAGACCCTGATGCTGGGAAAGATTGAAGGCAGGAGAAGGGGATGACAGAGGATGAGATGGTTGGATGGCATCACCGACTTGATGGACTTGAGTTTGAGCAAGCTCTGGGAGTTGGTGATGGACAGGGAAGCCTGGGGTGCTGCAGTCCATGGGGTCGCAAAGAGTCAGACACGACTGAGCAACTGAACAACAACCATAGTTGCTTTACACTGCCGTTACCAGTTTCTGTTGTACTGCAAAGGAAATCAGCCATACGTATACGTATGTTCCCTCTTGGATTCCCATCCCACTTAGGTCACCTCAGCACTGAGTAGAGCTCCCTGTGCTATACAGTCGGTTCTCATTAGTTACCTGTTTTATACATAATACTATAAATATGTCAATTCCAATGTCCCATCTCATCCTACTCCACCTTTTCTCCTTGGTATCCATAGGTTTGATCTCTACATCTGTGTCTCTCTTTCTGCTTTTCAGATAAGCTCATTGATACCATTTTCCAAGATTCCACATAATATGCATTAATAGACAGTATTTGTTTTTCTCTTTCTGCCTTGCTTCACTCTGTATGACAGACTCTAAGTCCATTGACATCCCCGAAAATGACAGTTTCTTTCCCTTTTATGGCTGAAATATGGTCAAAGGAATACTTAAGACAAAAACAGCCCCCCTCAGTCTATATGGGTGGTCAGTCTCGGTAGGTCCCTTTGACTTTGTCACCTATACATCCCATGGGCGTGTAATGTGTCCACAAAGCCGGATTAAAAGACAAAGGGTCCTTTTTCACTTGCTTCCTCCACATTTACCCGAGCCTCACAGCAAGTCTTTGTGGTACCATCCCATTTCAGGCCTGAGACAACGGGGTAAGAGAGCTAGGTCTTAAAACAGCTGGGATTTTAAATAACTACTAAGGCCTAATTGTTACACCCTCAGCTTCACTCATAAATGTGTATGCATGCATGTTAAGTTGCTTCAGCTGTGTCTTACTCTGCGTGACCCTATGGACTGCCGGCCGCCAGGCTCCTCTGTCCATGGGATTCTCCAGGCAAGAATACTGCAGTGGGTTGCTATTCCCTTCATCTGGGGATCTTCCCAACCCAGGGAACGAATTGGACTTCCTTACATCTCCTGCATTGGCAGGCAGGTTTTTACCACTAGTTCTACCTGGGAAGTCCCTCCTAAAAGTGCAATTCAGTGATTTTCATTAACTTGCCGTGGAGCAGTCACTCTGGGCTCATGTTGGAATGGTTCCTGGAACGGATCCTGGTCCCCGACCTGCAGGGTGAGGCCTCCCACCCCGCGCCTAGGTCTTTGGCCGCCTACAGAAGCTGTGCCCCCATTATACGCACGTCCTGAGGACTACTGCCCAGCCGGCGGTTCCGAGAGCACCGCAGGTAGAATCCACACCACCTGCACCCAGGCGCCTGGAGCTGCGAGGGTCTCGGACTGACCAGTCCTATCTGCGCAGCGTGCTACTGCTGGATTCCTGAGCCGGGTACCTCTGGCACACAGCCGGAATCCCGGGAGTCCCCATGTACCGCTTGCCCACTCCGTGCGCCTTCCTGTTGGAGACCCCCAGCCCCCGTTCCTTTCGCGCCTAGCACTCCTCCGCATCTACCCCATGCCCCGCCACGCTCCCGGTTTCGTGCCCCACACATCCTTCCCGTGCCCTGAGACCTCCTCCTCTCCTAGCCCCGCCCCCACCGCAGTCCCACGTGCCACACCCCCAGGCCCCCACATCTCCCACCTCCCGTGTCTCAGCTCACGCCTCCTGATGGAGATGGTACGGAGCACCCGCGAGCCCATCTGACCTCCTGCCCCTTGACCCTCTGTCCCATCCCTTCCGGGCTACCTGCTCCGGACCCTGCCAAGCCCAAATCTTCCTGTCACTAGTTTTTTATACACTTATTAAGGTATAATTTTCACACCATAAAATTCAGCTGCTTCAAACTTGCAATTCAATGATTTCTAATAAATCCATCACCAAAATCCACTATGTGAGCATTTTTATCGCCTCAAAGAGATGCCTCCTACCTATTTCTAGTCTGTGTATTATATAACTGATTTTCAAATGTCAAACCAACCTTACATTCCTGGGATAAGTCCCATCTGATTCTTTTCAATATGTTACTGAATTCCATTTGCTAATGTTTTATTCAGGATTTTTACATTGATACTTAAGAGGATAGTGGCCTGTAGGTTTCTTGTGGTGTCTTTGTTCCCTACATTGTTTTCTGAAACAGTTTGTGAATGATTGCTGTTGTTTCTTTGTTCAGTGTTTTGTAGATTCTTCAATGAAGCCATCAGATTCTAGGCTTCTCTTTGTGGGAAAATTTTAATTACTATTTTATTTGTCTTCCCTGGTGGCTCAGACAGTAAAGCGTCTGCTTACAATGCTGGATACCCGGGTTCAATCCGCGGGTTGGGAAGATCCTCTGGAGAAGGAAATGGCAACCCACTCCAGTACTCTTGCCTGGAAAATCCCATGGACGGAGGAGCCTGGTAGGCTACAGTTCTTGGGGTCGCAAAGAGTCAGACAGGACTGAGCGATTTCACTTTCACTTTCATTTTATTTCTTAGGGTCCGCTCAGATTTTTCATTCCTTAAGTGATTCTTGTCTTTCTAGGAATTTGCCTGTTTCATCTCAGTTGTCTAATTTCCTGACATAAAGTTGTTCAGAGAATTCCTTTATTATCACTTAATTATTAAAAAGTTGGTAATAATGTTTCCCCTTTCATTTTGGCAATTTGTGCCTTTTTTCCTCAGTCAGTAAAACTAACATTTTGTTTAAAATCTTTTTTTATTTTTTCAAAGAACAACTTTTGATTTTATTTGATATTTTCTATTTTTTCTTTGTTTTGATTTCAATGATTTCCACCATCATCTTTGTTATTTCCTTCTTTTTGCTTGCTTTGGGTTCAGTTTATTTTTCTTTTTCCATTTTTCTTGAAGTTGAAGGTTCGGTTCAGTTCAGTTCACTCACTCAGTCATGTCCTACTCATTGCAACCCCGTGAACAGGCTTCCCTGTCCATCACCAACTCCCAGAGCTTGCTCAAACTCATGCCCATTGAGTCGGTGAGGCCACCCAACCATCTCATCCTCTGTTGTCCTCTTTTCCTGCATTCAATCTTTCCCAGCATCAGTGTCTTCCCCAGTTAGTCAGTTCTTCACATCAGGTGGCCAAAGTATTGGAGTTTCAACTTTAGCATCAGTCCTTCCGATGAATATTCAGGACTGATTTCTTTTAGGATTGACTGGTTTGGTCTCCTTGCACTCCAAGGGACTCTCAAGAGTCTTCTCCAACATCATGGTTCAAAAGCATCAATTTTTCCATGCTCAGTTTTCTTTATGGTCCAACTCTGACATCCATACATGACTACTGGAAAAACCATAGCTTTGTCGGCAAAGTGATGTCTTGCTTTTTAATATGCTGTCTGTGTTGGTCATAACTTTTCTTCCAAGGAGCAAATATCTTTTAATTTCATGGCTGCAGTCACCATCTGCAGTGATTTTGGAGCCCCCCAAATTAAAGTCTCTCACTGTTTCCATTGTTTCCCCATCTATTTGCCATGAAGTGATGGGACCAGATGCCATGATCTTAGTTTTCTGAATGTTGAGTTTTAAGTCAACTTTTTCACTTTCCTCTCACTTTCATCAAGAGGCTTTTTAATTCTTCTTTGCTTTCTGCCATAAGGGTTGTGTCATCTGCATATCTGAGGTTATTGATATTTCTCCTGGCAATCTTGATTCCAGCTTGTGCTTCCTCCAGCCCAGCATTTCTCATGACGTACTCTGCCTATAAGTTAAATAAGCAGGGTGACAATATACAGCCTTGATGTACTCCTTTCCCTATTTGGCACCAGTCTGTTGTTCCATGTCCAGTTCTAACTGTTGCTTCTTGACTTGCATACAGATTTCTCAGGAGGCAGGTCAGGTGGTCTGGTACTTCCATCTCTTTAAGAATTTTCCACAGTTTATTGTGATCCACACAGTCAAAGGCTGTGGGTAGTCAATAAAGCCAAAGTAGATGTTTTTTTTTGGAACTCTCTTGCTTTTTCGATGATCCAACAGATGTTGGCAATTTGATCTCTGGTTCCTCTGCCTTTTCTAAACCCAGCTTGAACATCTGGAAATTCACGGTTCATGTACTGTTGAAGCCTGGCTTGGAGAATTTTGAGCATTACTTTGCTAGCATGTGAGATGAGTGCAATTGTGTGGTAGTTTGAACATTCTTTGGCATTGCCTTTCTTTGGGATTGGAATGAAAACTGACCTTTTCCAGTCCTGTAGCCACTGCTGAGTTTCCCAAATTTGCTGACATATTGAGTGCAGCATCATCTTTCAGGATTTGAAATAGCTCAACTGGAATTCCATCACTTCCACTAGCTTTGTTCATAGTGATGCTTCCTAAGGCCCACTTGACTTCACATTCTAGGATGTTTGGCTCTGGGTGAGTGATCACACCATCGTGATTATCTGGGTAGTGAAGATATTTTTTGTATAGTTCTTCTGTGTATTCTTGCCACCTCTTCTTAATATCTTCTGCTTCTGTTAGGTCCATACCATTTTTGTCCTTTATTGTGCCCATCTTTTCATGAAATGTTCCCTTGGTATCTCTAATTTTCTTGAAGAGACCTCTAGTCTTTCCCATTCTGTTGTTTTCCTCTATTTCTTTGCATTGATCACTGAGGAAGGCTTTCTTATCTCTCCTTGCTCTTCTTTGGAACCCTGCATTCAAATGGGTGTATCTTTCCTTTTTTCCTTTGTCTTTAGCTTCTCTTCTTTTGTCAGCTATTTGTAAGGCCTCCTCAGACAATCATTTTGCCTTTTTGCATTTCTTTTCTTGGGGATGGTCTTGATCACTGCCTCCTGTACAATGTTACGAACCTCCGTCCATAGTTCTTCAGGAACTCTATCAAATCTAATCCCTTCAATCTATTTGTCACTTCCACTGTATAATCATAAAGGATTTAATTTATGTCATCCTTCTCCATCAGAGGGCAGACAGAATGAAAACCACAATCACAGAAAACTAACCAAACTGATCACATGGACCACAGCCCTGTCTAACTCAAGGACACTATGCCATGTAGGGCCACCCAAGTTTTATCCCACTCATCCTCACTATGCTTATTCCTCTCTGCACAGCTCTGACTTCTATGTCACCCCACCCTCAGCAGTAGACAATCTTCTCTGCAAATCATTTTCTTTGCTTATTTCCTTCATCCTTGCAGCCTTCATCTCTCATCACAGTGGATCATTCCTTTTTGGCAACAAATGTGCTTTAATGCCTCTTGCCTTAAATTTAAACCAAACCAAGTCAAAGCAAAAAAGTCTCTTTGATTTCCCATTCTCCAATTTTTAACTCAGTCTAATAGAAAAAATTCTGAAAAATTTCTACATGGTTGTGTAGGAATGTAGTGTAGATGGCAGCATCTCCCTTCATTTGTCACACCATTTGTTTCAATGTCATTTTTCTGTCCTCCTTTACTCCACTTCTCAGCTGGCCACTCCCTCAACATATTTTATTTCTCAGTTTTGGTGGTTAAGTATTTTGGGGTGCCTCCCACAACTCTGTTCATTTTTTAACTACTTTGCTGGAGTCATCCAGAGTAGTTTCCAGACTCTCAAATCTGGAGTTCTCCAAGACTGGATCTTGGATCTTCTTTGTCCTGTATCTTTCTCTTTTTTTCATAAATCTTACTCCTTTTTAAAATAAATTTTTAGACATTCTTTCAAAAACAATTTTAGGCTTAACACATATATGGAGCAGATAGTTCAGTGGCTTCCCAAGTATTATTCCCTTTCATCTTTTTAAAGCTCAGATTTATGCAGTGGACTCCAATATGTATCTTCAGTCCAAATTTCTGCCGGGAGCTCCAGATTGGTACATCTAATGATTTTGGGGTTTTTTTTTTTTGGATGTCACTAATTGGATGTCCAATTGAAAATATTTCCATCTTAAGGTCCAAGACAATTTTCACTTCTTTGGCCTAAATCTGTCTTGTTTCTCCCCAGTCCTTTCTGTGTTCAGGACACTGAGCCGCTGTGGCCCAGTTACTCATGCAGCAGAAGATCGTCTTGGATTCCTCCCATTTCCTTTACCTCTCCTCAATTCTGTTGTTTGTAGTTCCAGGACCATCTTATGTCTGTTCCACTGTATCCATCAGTGTCTCTCCACTGCTTAAAACCCCTCAGTCATTTTCCACTGTGCTTCACACAGATCTGGACTCCTGACAATGGCATTCTAGGCTCTGCATGACAGGGAAGCATTCACCTTCTCAGCTCTGTCGGTGTCTCACTCCACTCCCAGCTCTCACTCCCCACAGCTCTCTGCTCTCCACCCTGTGGGGCAGGGTCCACTCCTGCTTCCCACACAGCTGTGGTCTCCCCATCACCCAACCGTCTGTTGAGACAGTGCCATCTTCCAGCAGGGCCCAGTGATCTTTTGTGACCAACTTCATTAGTGTATCCATTTCGATTCTATATTTACCCCTTTTATTCTAAGTTCAAAAATTTCACTGGCTGATCGTTTGCATGCCCATCTAGATTCTATGCCCTATGAAGACAGAAGGAAGTCATTTTACTCACTACTACCTGGTTGCTGGCACAGGAGGTGCACATGAATGCATGATTTCTCTATCTTTTCCTTGTTCAACCAGTAGCTGTATGGGATGAGGTCTCCCCACTTCCCACTAGTCCTCTCACTTGTCCCATCTCATGCCCTGCCAGTTTTGCCTCTCCTGGTCCAGGGGGTTCCCTTTCCACAGGCAGACTCCCCCTCTCCATCCCACACCTCCCACCCACGGAGGTACTTCCTGAGGCAGAAAGTCACTGTGCACTGTCTGAGAAAACTGCCTCCCTGGCATCTCCCACAGGTAAGACTGTCACTACCATAACCTCTCCCAGAGCCTCGGAAGATGAAAGAGAAGGAGCTAAGGGCTCTTGGGGCAGCTCAAACCTGACTTTTCCAAGAGTATGGTCACCATTCACTAGCATTTAACACAGCATTTCTGCACCTAGTAATAGAAAGTAATACACATATGCATACTCACACATACATTCACATGTGTACACACATATGCACACACACATACACATGAAGACATAAACATGCACACACAACACACATGTATACATGCATAAACACAGGCATACATGTACACACACATACACAGATGTCCACACTTATGCTCATGCACAATGCATTCAGACATGCACACACACATGGATGCAAACACACGCACACACAAACATGTAGACATAGATGCTTACACACATGGATGGATACACATGCACACACTTAGGCACATACATGCACATACACTTAGGCACATACATGCACACACACATGGGAAACAGTCTCAAAATGTGGGCTGAAGCCAGAAATAATCTTGATTTGCCTCATGGTAGCCTTTGTTCACCGCCTCTCACCATCTTCTTGAGTAACTCGAAATTTCCCATACTTATTCCTATCATAAATGAGTGTGTGAGAGAGAAAAGCTAGAGTCCATATGTCATAGAAGAATGAGCCTTTCTGCCCTTTCCTATTTTCCTGAGACAAGCCCCCCTGCCCTTTTACCCCTGCTCCATGAGAGGAGGTTAGTGCTTCTGGCTCCCTTTGCTTTGGGGGAGTGGGTCAGGGATAGGACCTGAAATGGCCTGGGGAGCAGAGCTTCAAAGCTTCCAAAAATGGCCCTCACCATAAATAAGCTTTTCCTCTCTATAGCTTGTAATAAAACAAAAAGATGTGAAACTCTGGGGTTCAGCTTATCAAACAGAGCCAAAGCTCATTTGGCTTTGAGACTAAGAGAAACTAGGTCAAAACAGGGCTTACCAAGCTCTTCTTAACATCTCTCTGTAATAGAAAAACAAATGCATGTTTTTAGCACCTAATAAAACAGTAGCAGAGGTCATCTTGTTCCTTGGGAAAACTGAAAGTGCATAGCCTGTTGACCGAAGACTTCTCTACAACATAATGCAGACTTTCTGACCAGCCAAGGGATGGTCTCTACTCTGCTCTCAGAATAAGGGCCTGACATCTACGAGTAAGTTCCCAGCTCCTGAAATGACCCAAAAGGCAGGAGATGGAGTGAACCAATGCATAGAACAATAAATATTGATGCTAATCCTAACAATAAGCACAAACTCCTTCCATATGCCAGATACACAGCTGTGTTTGATCCCTTCCACAGGGTTTCAAAATGGTATCACCACCCAAACTGACGGACAGTTATGTTCAAGCTCAGCTATGTCTTGTTTCCCAGAGGGAGACCCACCAGCCTTCCTGAAATCACCTGGTGAAGAATAACCCTCGATCTTTCAGAGACAAAGCCTTCACTGTTCACATGGTAACTGAGCAATCCCAGAACTAGGGCACCAGAGGTCATTCCATTTCTACTGCATTTGAGGACACCCAAAGGAAAGCTTTAGCACAGGGCTTTACGTGAGTGCCTCTGGCTTGCACCCCCTTGGGGGGTGGTCCATGCACACTGTGAAGTGTAGCCTGCCCATTCCTCTTGGCTCACCATCCCTGCTCCTCTGTCCCACGTGCTCCCTCTCCTTCCAGCCATTGTCGATACCTTTCCCCTTGACGATGCCATAAGACACAGATGATTCCAGCCATTGCAAGTCCCACTGCAACCAGGATCAGAGCCACAACCATTTTCCATGCCACTGTCTGGAATTCCGTGTGGGGAGTTGAAGGCGTTTCCAAGAAGTCGAGGATATTAGGGTGAAAGAGCCTCTTTGTCCTCAGGATAGAGATGATACAGGGTTCATGGTTCAAGGGGCATGAGGTTTATAAGTATTTGTTATGTCATTCTGAAATGCTTTACATCTATTCTGAAATGCTTAGGAGAATTAAATATGTGCATTTGTGTAGAGACAGCTGGATAGATGCACAGGAGAGAGATAATAGAAAAAGAAAGAAATGTTTAAAGTGGCATAAAAGTTAAACATTTGGTAAATCTGGGTAAAAATTGCACAGAATTCTGTGTATTATTCTTGCAAATTTCTGTAAATTTGAAATTATTTAAAAATACAAAGTATACACACTTTAACTTGAGAGTCATTGAGATGTCTTTCAATGGGTGATTGCATAAATAAACTGTGCTACCAGCTGAATTCTACCAAAAATTTAGAGAATAGCTAACATCTATCCTACTCAAACTCTTCCAGAAAATTGGAGAGGAAGGTAAATTGCCAAACTCATTCTATGAGGCCACCATCACCCTAATACCAAAATCAGACAAAGATGCCACAAAAAAAGAAAACTACAGGCTGATATCACTGATGAACATAGATGCAAAAATCCTTAACAAAGTTCTAGCAAATAGAATCCAACAACATATTAAAAAGATCATACATCATGACCAAGTGGGCTTTATCCCAGGGATGCAAGGATTCTTCAATATTCACAGATCAATCAATGTGATACACCACATTAACAAATTAAAAGATAAAAACCATATGATTATCTCAATAGATGCAAAGAAAGTCTTTGACAAAATTCAACATACATTTATGACAAAAACCCTCCAGAAAGCAGGCATACCTCAACATAATAAAAGCCATATATGATAAACCCACAGCAAATATTATCCTCAATGGTGAAAAATTGAAGGCATTTCCCCCAAAGTCAGGAATAAAACAAGGGTGCCCACTCTCACCACTACTATTCAACATAGTTTTGGAAGTTTTAGCCACAGCAATCAGAGAAGAAAAAGAAATAAAAGGAATCCAGATTGGAAAAGAAGAAGTAAAAAGCTCCATTTGCAGATGACATGATCCTCTACATAGAAAATCCTAAAGACTCCACCAGAAAATTACTAGAGCTAATCAATAAATATAGTAAAGTTGCAGGATATAAAATTAACACACAGAAATTCCTGGCATTCCTATACACTAACTATGAGAAAACAGAGAAATTAAATTAATTAAATTCACCATTGCAATGAAAAGAATAAAATACTTAGGAATAAACCTACCTAAAGAAACAAAAGACCTACATATAAAAAACTATAAAACACTGATGAAAGAAATCAAAGATGACAAATAGATGGAGAAATATACCATGTTCATGGATCAGAAGAATCAATATAGTGAAAATGACTATACTACCCAAAGTAATCTATCGATTCAATGGAATCCCTATCAGTCTACCAACAGTATTTTTCAGAGAATTAGAACAAATAATTTCACAGTTTGTATGGAAATACAAAAAATCTTGAATAGCCAAAGCAATCTTGAGAAAGAAGAATGGAACTGGAGGGATCAACCTGCCTGACTTCAGGCTATACTACAAAGCTATAGTCATCAAGACAGTATGGAACTGGCACAAAGACAGAAATATAGATCAATGGAACAAAATAGAAAGCCCATAGGTAAATCCACACACCTATGAACACCTTATCTCTGACAAAGGAGGCAAGAATATACAATGGAGAAAAGACAATCTCTTTAACAAGTGGTGCTGGGAAAACTGGTCAACCACTTGTAAAAGAATGAAACTAGATCACTTTCTAACACCATACACAAAATTAAATTCAAAATGAATTAAAGTTCTACACATAAGACCAGAAACTATAAAACTCCTAGAGGAAAACATAGGCAAAACACTCTCTGATGCAAATCATAGCAGGATCCTCTATGACCCACCTCCCAGAGTAATGAAAATAAAAGCAAAAATAAACAAATGGGACCTAATTAAACTTAAAAGCTTTTGCACAACAAAGGAAACTATAAGCAAGGTGAAAAGACAGCCCTCAGATTGGGAGAAAATAATAGCAAACGAAGCAATGGACAAAGAATTAATCTCAAAAATATACAAGCAGCTCCTGCAGCTCAATTCCAGAAAAATAAACGACCCGATCAAAAAATGGGCCAAAGAATTTATAGACATTTCTCCAAAGAAGACATACAGATGGCTAACAAACACATGAAAAGATGCTCAACATCATTCATTATCAGGGAAATGCAAATCAAAACCACAATGAGGTACCATCTCATGCTGGTCAAAATGGCTGCTATCAAAAAGTCTACAAACAATAAATGCTGGAGAGGGTGTGGAGAAAAGGGAACCCTCTTACACTGTTGGTGGGAATGCAAACTAGTACAGCCACTATGGAGAACAGTGTGGAGATTCCTTAAAAAACTGGAAAAAGAACTGCCATATGACCCAGCAATCCCACTGCTGGGCATACACACCAAGGAAACCAGAAATGAAAGAGACACGTGCACCCCAATGTTCATTGCAGCACTGTTTATAATAGCCAGGACATGGAAGCAACCTAGATGCCCATCAGCAGACAAATGGATAAGGAAGCTGTGGTACATATACACCATGGAATATTACTCAGCTGTTAAAAAGAATTCATTTGAATCAGTCCTAATGAGATGAATGAAACTGGAGCCCCTTATACAGAGTGAAGTAAGCCAGAAAGATAAAGAACATTACAGCATACTAACACATATATATGGAATTTAGAAAGATGGTAATGATAACCCTATATGCAAAACAGAAAAAGAGACACAGATGTACAGAACAGACTTTTGGACTCTGTGGGAGAAGGCAAGGGTGGGATGTTTCGAGAGAACAGCATGTATATTATCTATAGTGAAACAGATCACCAGCCCAGGTGGGATGCATGAGACAAGTGCTCCGGCCTGGTGCACTGGGAAGACCCAGAGGAATCGGGTGGAGAGGGAGGTGGGAGGGGGGATCGGGATGGGGAATACATGTAACTCCATGGCTGATTCATGTCAATGTATGACAAAACCCATTGCAGTGTTGTGAAGTGATTGGCCTCCAACTAATAAAAATAAAGGAAAAAAAGAAAAAAAAAGAAAGAGACACGTGTACCCCAAGGTTCATCGCAGCACTGTTTGTAACAGCCGGGACATGGAAGCAACCTAGATGTCCATCAGCAGACAAATGGATAAGAAAGCTGTGGTACATATACACAATGGACTATTACTCAGCCATTAAAAAGAATACATTTGAATCAGTTCTAATGAAGTGAATGAAACTGGAGCCTATTCTACAGAGTGAAGTAAATCAGAAAGAAAAACACCAATACAGTATACTAACACATATATATGGAAATTAGAAAGATGGTAATGATGACCCTATATGCGAGACAGCAAAAGAGACACAGATGTATAGAACAGTCTTTTGGACTCTGTGGGAGAAGGCAAGGGTGGATGTTTTGAGAGAATAGCATTGAAACATGTATATTACCATATGTGAAACAGATCGCCAGTCCAGGTTTGATGCATGAGACAGGGTGCTCAGGGCTGGTGCACTGGGATGACCCTGAAAGATGGGATGCAGAGGGAGGTGGAGGGGGGGTTCAGGATGGGGAACACATGTATACCCATTGCTGATTCATGTCAACATATGGCAAAAACCACTACAATATTGTGAAGTAATTAGCCTCCAATTAAAATAAATATAAATTTTTTAAAAGTCTCCAACACTACAGTTCAAAAGCATCAAAAAATAAAAATTAAAATTAAAAATGGGCTTAATCAGGGTCAACAAAGAATTCCAATTTGGGGTCCTCAGCCATCACAAACCATGTATAAATCCCTTGCAACAAGAAGGGGAGAATTCTTTAGGGGAGAAAAATATATTGAGAGGGCTATAGCAAACAAGCTATTCATAGAAGAACTGAGAGTTCAAAGTACAGTGGCTTTTCATTGGCTGAGTTGTGACTGTGTCTCATTGGCTGAACCCTTGCCAGTCTTTCCTTTAGAAGAAAGAAGAGCAAGTCTTTCTTCCTCTGTTGGGCTCTGCTATCATCATAGGCCATGAGAACTCCCCCATCTGGCATTTCAATTCTATTTTAACTGAAGTTTATTTTCATTAATTTTTACAAAAATAACACCACCAAATATAGTGAAGACAAACAGAAACTGAATACCACAGGCACTGCTGGTCGGAATATAAACTAGTGCAGCCACTCTGGAACACACTGGGCAGTTTCTTATAAAACCAAACACACACTATTACAAAACCCAGCATTTGCACTCTTGGATATTATCTCAGAGAAACGAAAACTTATCTTCACACAAACACTGCACAGGAAGGAGATAAGCTCAAGATGGCAGAGCAGAAGGACATGTACTCATCCCTTGTTCAGTTCAGTTGCTCAGTCGTGTCCAACTCTTTGCAACGCCATGGACTGCAGCACGCTAGGCTTCCCTGTCCATCACCAACTCCCGGAGCTTGCTCAAACTCATGTCTGTTGAGTCGATGATGCCATACAACCATTTGATCCTCTGTCATCCCCTTCTCCTCCTGCCTTCAATCTTTCCAGCATCAGGGTCTTTTCCAATGAGTTGGTTCTTTGCATCAAGTGGCCAAAGTATTGGAGCTTCAGCTTCAGCATCAGTCCTCCCAATGAATATTCAAGACTGATTTCCTTTAGAATTGACAGGTTTGATCTCCTTGCAGTCCAACGGACTCTCAAGAGTCTTCTCCAACACTGCAGTTCCAAAGCATCAATTCTTCAGTGCTCAGCTTTCTTTATGGCTCAGCTCTCACATCTGTACATGACTATTGGAAAAATCATAGCTCTGACTATTTGGACAGCTCCAACATCCCTTTTTAGAAAATACCAAAATAACTGCTGAACAACCATTGACCAAAAAACTGCAGGAACTTACCAAAAAAGGAGTCTTACACATAAAAAAATGATGAGGAAGCCACAAGATGGTGGTTGTTGTTGTTCAGTTGCTCAGTTGTGTCTGACTCTGCAGCTCCATGGATTGCAGCATGCCAGGCTTCTCTATCCTTCATCATCTCCTGGAATTTGCTCAAACTCATATCCATTGAGTTGATGCCATCTAACCATCTCATCCTCTATTGCTCCCTTCTCCTCCTGCCCTCAATCTTTCATATCAGGATCTTTTCCAATGAGTTGGCTCTTTGCATCAGGTGGCCAACGTATTGGAACTTTAGCTTTAGCATCAGTCCTTCCAATGAATGTTCAGGGTTGATTTTTTTAGGATTGACTGGTTTGATCTCCTTGCTGTCCAAGGAATTCTCGAGTCTTCTCCAGCCCTACAGTTCAAAAACATGAATTCTTTGGCACTCAGCCTTCTTTACGGTCCAACTCTCACATCCATACATGACTACTGGAATATGGAACTTTGTCAGCAAAGTGATGTCTCTGTTTTTTAATATGCAGTCTAGGTTTGTCATAGCTTTTCTTCCAAGGAGCAAGCATCTTTTAATTTTGTGGCTGCGGTTAGCATCTGCAGTGATTTTGGAGACCAAGAAAATAAAATCTTATCAGAGCTGATAAAAAGATAAGCAAAGTTTTGCAGAATATAGTGGGGGAGAATTATTCATTCTAAACATATTAGTGGTAGAATTTGCTTTAAAAAGAGTTTTCTGAGTTCACATAAATTATTCATGTAGCACAGCATTGCCATCTGCCTTAAGTCAATACGTTTGTGGGTCATTTTTCCCCAGTGTCTGTGTTGTACTGATATTTTTGTTTTTTGCTGCCAGTTTCTTTACTATTCCTATTGACTATTCAGCCCTTCAGGAATCACTAAATTCTTTTAGAACTATGATTCTTTTCATTCTTTTAACCATATATCCTCCGGACTTCCTAATGTTCATAAAAGTTATCAGTTTCTGTACTTGTGAAAGTATTTTCATTTTGTGTTTATTCATTTATTCATTATTTCATTAGGTTTACATGTATAGCTAGTTTTCCCTCTTTTTTTTTTGTTTTGTTTTCTGAATCTGAGAATTAATTATTTTCACTTTTAGAAAATTTAGAATTCATTATTTTATTCATGATTGCTTTAAAAAAAATCTCTGTTCTCCCTTTAGTTATCACTTGTATGAAACTGTATTTATTTATATTTTCTAGTCTCTTGTTTCTTTGCTGCAGTTTGGCTAAGTTTGTGCACCTTAATTTTCTAATTCACTAATTCTTTTTTTAACCCAGTCTAATTTAATGTTTAAGTCACACCATACTTTGAGTTTTAATTTCAGCTATTATGGCTTTCTATTTTAGAATTACTTATTGGCTGTTTCCAAAATTTTCTGGTCAGATTCATAGTATCTTCCTGTCTGCACATGATTTTTACTTATCTTTTGTTCTACTTTTTATGTATTGGCACAACTTACAGTCCCAACATCAGGAGTGCAAAGATCAGTGGTTTCTGCCCTTTACCCAGTGGCCACCTTCCTTTGGTGCCTCATGATTTCAGATTGGATGCTCCTGTTTGTCTGGTCTTGGTTTGTGGCTGCCCAACCCTCTGCAGACAGGGCAAAACTGAGTGTTCCCATTTCAGTGGGAGATCTCTGTCTCACTGCCCACTTGCCCTGCCTCAAATTGTGACCACTGTTGAAACATAGAAGTCCAGATGCTGTGTTCAGCCCTGGTCTCCTCTGTCTTTGCTTCTGCCCTGGGAATCCCCTGACTTCCTTGGGAACTGTGATAGAGTGGGCCTGCTGTAATTTGCTTCAGGATTTCAGTTTTCTGAATCAGAAGGAGTTTTCAGGATATCTATTGACTGATCAGTCAATCTAATCTATTGATAAACAGATCTAGTCTATCTGTAATCTTTCTACCATCTATCATATCTACCTATCTTTCATCTATCTATATACCCCTAATATCATCTCATTCATCTACCCACTCATTCATCTATCCTCCATCTATCTAATCAATGTACATATGTATCCATCTAGCTATAGTTTATTTTTCTATTTATAATTTCATTATCATCTATATATGATAGATTAATTATCATCTATATATCTATCTACTTAATATACTAACCCATTAATCAATATAATCTATCTATTGATAGATCTATCTAATCTTGTTGTTCAGTTGCCAAGTCGTGTCCAACTCTTTGTGACCCCATGGGCTGCAGCACACCAGGCCTCCCTATATCACACCATCCATCTCTCGGAGTTTGCCCAAGTTCATGTCCATTGAATTGTAATGCCGTCCAACCATCTCATCCTCTGTCACCCTCTTCTCCTTCTGCCTTCAATCTTTGCCAGCATCAGGTTCTTTTCCAATGAGTTAGCTCTTTGCATCAGGTGGCCAAAGTATTCTGCATCAGTCCTTCCAATGAGTATTCAGTGTTGATTTTCCTTTAGGATTGACTGGTTTGATCTCCTTGCTGTCCAAGGGACTCTCAAGAGTCTTCTCCAGCAACACAGTTTGAAAGGATCAATTCTTCAGCGCTCTGCTTTCTTTATGGTCCAACTCTCACCTCTGTACATGACTACTGGAAAGACCATAGCTTTGACTATACAGACCTTTGTTGGCAAAGTGATGTCTCTGCTTTTTAATACACTGTCTAGGTTTGTCATAGCTTTCCTGCCAAGAAGCAATTTGTCTTCTAATTTCATGACAGCAAGCACCATCCGCTAGCTAGCTATCATATCTGTTGACCAAGCTGCCCAAGGGGTCAGCAAATTTACATGCACAGGAGCATGGGAAAACCTGTATTGAAGGTACATTGACTCACGGCTGCAGAGAGTGGTATCTTAGAAGAAACCCCCAAAAGTGTGTATTCTGAATGCTATTTTTTTCCAAGGTACCATCTGGTAACAACAGTTTGTATAGTGTGAGCATATGAAAAGTTAAGTTCTCATTTAAAATTTTGAGTTCTGCAGTAATATCACCCCCATTTTAGTGAAGAGAACCTGAATATGACCAGAACAGATTATTTTCCCCAGTGTTTGCCTGAGAATTCCAAGAGTTGGGGGAACAAAGGGGCATCGTTTCCTACTAGCTTCATGCCTCAATCATCATTTCAGCTTTCCATTTAATGCAGAAATTATTTAGGATGGTTTATAAGAGTTCCAGGTGGTTATCTATAATTTGTTTATCCTTTCACCAACAGTCAGCAATGTCATTTTACAGTGGTCAGAAAATATGGCCTGTATCATTTCTGCTTTGAGGGGTTTGTGAACCAAAGGCTTCTCATTTTTGAGGATGGCATCTAGGTATCTGAAAATAATATGGCTTCTCCATTTCATGAATACAAAATACCACTTATCTTTCTATCTTTCTAACTCATAAATATTTCCAGTTGTGATATCAAAACTTCCACAAATTTAAGTATTTTTATACATCTGATCTATGGCTTCTAAACATAGTGTATTAGAATCTTCTACCATGATTACCAATGCATCATATGAAGTTATGATATATCACATTTATATGAGTAATTTGCTTGCAATAGTACTTAACTATATGAGATGCTGTAAAGGTGTAAATCACCATCTTTAAGGTTATTTGCTATCACTTATCAACATTTTGGTCCACTGGTGCCCAGATAATGTTATATTGATTCTTACTGAAAAGTTACTGGGGACAGGAGTCTGGACCTACTCCATTCTCTAAACATAGCAAATGTTTTGTGATCACTGAGAGCCTTCAGATTCAGATCTCATATATTTCAGCAGGAATTCCTGTGGCAGCCCACTCTCATACCTATGATCTCTGCTCCGGTTCAGGCAGGTAATTTCTTTCCACTTTAGTAGTCACCAGCCAGATGGAAGCGATGCGCAAGACAAGGTGCATAGCTCTCCCTACATGCTGGCCGCCTGCACCTTGTCCTGCATGTCAATGTGGCACCAGGAAGCTCCGTCTAGCCCTGGAGTCGAGTGTTTTTATTGGGGTTTCATCAAATAGACATAATTGATTAAATGACTGCCTCATCATTAAACTGTCTCCAGCCTCCTCCCCTCCCAAGATGTTGGGGTTGGGGGATCAAAGTTCCAAGCCTCTAGTCACATTTCTGTCATTCTGGAAACCAGCCCCCATCCTAAGTTATTCAGGGACCTCAGGGGTCACTCATTAGCATCGCAAAATGCTTCTGTCAGTAGGAAAATTTCAAGTTTTGAAACTTTGTGCCAGGAACTGAGGACAAGAACTGTATACATTTACAATACCACAGGCATGAAGCCCCAGGCAGATGCAGAAAGCTCAATGCTGTGCAGATACTTCCTTCCTCCCTTCCTCAATTCCTCCTACATTTGAGTCACTCTCTCTAGGGAGAGATAAGTGCCCAGCTGGCAACTATTCTTGGAAACTTATTTTCCACATCTCCAAATCCATCTGCCCAGAGGCCAAGTCCTCCTCCTTCTGATTTCACCTCTCGCCTACCCACCTGGGTGCTGCTTACTTGATGCAGCCAACCATTTCCACCTTTCTCATGAGAAATGCCCAGCATTCTTACTCAAGTCAAAGAAAAACCACATCAGTCTCTCCGGGTCTCAACCTTTGTATCTTTCAATGACAGAAAACAAAACTAAATTTAAAAGAAAAAGGAAATAAAACACTACAAAGTTAGTGGTTTGGGGTAGATATTCTTATCTCTGTAGCTCTACTGCCTTGAACAGTTCTTAGCATTGTAGGCTATATTTTCATACTTAATACACATATATGTATATTACATATATATTACCCATTATGCTAATGAGGTGACCTACAGTGGGCCCTACATAGCTTCAGGATGGGGGCTGGTCACCATAAAGACCGCAGAAGTGGAGGTGGAGCGGGTGGCCGTGCGTCGCGAGAGATCCAGATGCGAGTGGGCCGCCAAGGAGTGACGCGGGGGGTCTCACCAGAGGCCGCCAGCACAGGTCTTCTTCAGCCCGGGAGGGCGCCTTGCGGGGCCAGTGAGACTACCCTCCTGCACGTGCGCCTGCGCCCTCGCGCCGGTCACGCGCATGCGCGGCGCCCGGCTCCCGGCTCAGGACGGGACCGTGGGGCAGAGCCAGTTAGGTCCCAGACAGGGGACGATGGCTGGTTGCCTGCGCAGGCAGGCGAGGGGTGGCGGCGACCGGGAAGGGCAGCGCGCACACACCGGGAGGGCCGCGGGGCAGGGGCTCAGGCGCCGGCCCCCCGGGAGACAGGCGCGCTGCCCCATCTCACACGGGGGCCTCCAGCGACCTGGCCCTGCCACCCGGGCCATCCATCATCCATCCATCCGTCCTCGGCAGGTGGCTCTTCATCTAGTCCGGTCCTGGGGCTCACGTCCGGGGAAACGCTCCCCAGCGAGGCGGCCCAACCTGAACCTACCAGCACTCTGCCATCAGCTAAAACCCAGGAGGAGGGCACGCCTGACTGGCTCCTGGCGGCTGCTGGACTGGGGAGTTGGGACCAGGCGCCCAAGCGCCACCTCCGCCTGCAGTGGGGTCACTGCAGCGCACGTAGACACGCATGGCCCCAGCCTGAGGCCGACAACCCCCACATCCCAGCCCTCCTTAAGTCGGACAGTACTTAGACGATGAACAGTAACAACAACTGAGTTAAACTGCCAATTCCCACCCAATACTTTGGCCATCTGATGGGAAGAGCTGACTCATTAGAAAAGTCCCTGTTGGTGGAAAAGATTGAAATCAAGAGGAGAAGGGGATAACAAAGGACAAGATGGTTGGATGGCATCACCACCTCAATGGACATGAGTTTAAGCAAGCTCCAGGAGATGGTGAAGGACAGGGAAGCCTGGTATGCTGCAGTCCATGGGGTTGCAAAGAGTTGGATGCAACTGAGAATTGAACAACAATCCATTTTAGTTCATTGATTCCCAAAATGTGGGTGTTTAATCTTGCCATCTTCTGCTTGACCACATCCAATTTACTTTGGTTCAAGAGCCTGAGGTAGTAGGCAGATGGGCACCCTCAGGGTAGAGCAATTGGAGACTTATTCCCTATTGACCAAAATTCGAAGACAAGAATAGCAGGGCAATTGAGGAGGCTAGACTCTGCAGAGACCACATATTTCTCATTGCGGAAGTCAGGAGACCTCTCTGACCACACATATACAAAAAGACTCCTTGAAGGCCAAAGGGGAGTCACATCCAGGTGTCTTTTTGGTAGAATCCATTTTGGCTAAGCAATGCGTACACACACAGAGGAAGATACTGAGATATGGACTGTGAACCAGGCAAATCATAATGATTGGCCAAAGGAAAGCTGGAAGGAACACTCCAAAAAAGTAATTCAAACTACCACTTGGGCATGACTCAGCAACTCAGGGACTCTCCTGTTGAGTCTGCCCATGTGTCTATCCACATGTACTGTACTCTTTTCCCTCCTAATACTTTACTTGTTTCACTACTTTCTGTCTTTGTGGAAATTCTTTTCTGCAAAGCTGAATGACCAGGGCCCTTGTCACTGACCAGTGGTCTACTGGTTAGGATCTGGTACTTTCACTGCCGTGACCCAGCCCAGTCTCTGGTTGGGAACCCAGGCCCCACTTCAAGTCATTGCAGGCTGAGGCCACTTGAGATCATAACTAACATTTCTATAACATCAGACTTTACTTTCACCTCCAGATACATCACAACTGAGTGTCCTTTTGGTTTTGGCCCACGTATAGCTCTTCATCCTGTTCATGATGCCAATTGTCTTGCTGTTCACAGTCCGCATTGTTCGCCGAACCCAGGGTAGGCAAGGCTCAAGCTAAGAGGCTGGAACGAGACGTGAGGAGCTGTAGGAACTGCAGACACGTTTATTCTCTGCTGGCTGGTGCAGCAGCCGTAGCATGCTGCTGCTGCTAAGACACTTCAGTCGTGTCTGACTCTGTGCGACCCCATAGATGGCAGCCCACCAGGCTCCCCCGTCCCTGGGATTTTCCAGGCAAGAACACTGGAGTGGGTGGCCATTTCCTTCTCTAATGCATGAAAGTGAAAAGTGAAAGTGAAGTCGCTCAGTCGTGTCTGACTCTTTGTGATCCCATGGACTGCAGCCTCCCAGGCTCCTCCATCCATGGAATTCTCCAGGCAAGAGTGCTGGAATGGGGTGCCATTGCTTTCTCCGCTATAGCATAGCCTAACACAATACAACCTCTCTCTCCTGGCTGATGCAGCAGCCATATCACAACTCTCTCCTCTGTGGCTTGCCCAACGGACACAGCCGTGACACAATAGTAAATGCTGCTGCTTGTCCAGGTGAAGCTTATATATGCGAACCGCACACATCCTTTGACCAAATGAGCACCTCCCAAGTCTCATGCGCAGGGATGCACATGATCTCAGCTGTTACATAGAAGTTATTTACAAAACATGGGATGAGAGAGCCTGAATACGCTGTCTTGCACAATTTGCTGTCTCTCACAGCCCAGCTGCTTCCTTCTTTCTGGAGCTGTTAGTAATTGCCCTCTGCTCTTCCCCAGGAGCATATTGGAGACCTTCTGACCTGGGGGCTCATCTTCCAGTGTCAAATTTTTTTGCCTTTTCGTACTGTCCCTGGGGTTCTCCAGGCAAGAATATTAGAGTAGGTTGCTGGTTCTTCCTCCAGTGGAGCATGTTGTCTCAGAACTCTTCACTGTGACCCGCCCATCCTGGGTGGCCCTGCACAGCATGGCCCAGAGGTTTATTGAGTTACAAAAGCCCCTTCCCCAGAACAAAGCTGTGATCCATAAAGGGGAAGATCTTATATGTAAGAAGCCCTAAAGATTCCACCAAAAAATCTGTTAGAGCTAATACATGAATTCAGCAAAGTATCAGTATACAAAGTCAACACACAAATATCAGTTGCATTTCTATACAGTAACAATGAAAAGAAAATAATGGAAGCATTCAATTTACAATGGCATCAAAAAGAATAAAATACTTAGGTATAAACTTTACAAGGGTTTCCCTGGTGGCTCAGCTGGTAAAGAATCTGCCTGCAATGCGGGAGACCTGGGTTTGATCCCCGGGTTGGGAAGATCCCCTGAAGAATGGAAAGGTTGCCCACTCCAGTATTCTGGCCTGGAGAAGTCCATGGACTGTACGTATAGTCCATGGGGTCACAAAGAGTCAGACACGACTGAGTGACTTTCACTTTCACTTTCATAAACTTTACAAAGGAGGTGGAAGACTTTACAGTGAAAACTCAAAAATCTTGTTGAAATAAATTAAAGAAGACATAAATAAATGGAAACATATCCCATGTTCATTGATTGAAAGATCTAATATTTTTTAAATGTCAATAATACCCAAAGCAATCCACAGATCCTATTGAATCCCTATCAGTATTCTAATGACTTTTTTTTTTTGCAAAAAATAGAAAAACCTATCCTAAAATCCAGTGACGTCTTAAAGGACCCCAATAGGTAAAGCAATCTGGAAAAAGAATAAAACTAGAGGATTCAAATTTCCTGGTTTCTAAACTTCCTGAAAATCTACAGTAATCGGAACAGTGTAGTACTTGCATAAAGGCAGACACACCAGCGGAAAAGACTAGAAATCCCAGAAACAGACTCTTGCATATATAGTCAAATGATTTTTGACCCCAAGACCATTCAATGGGGAAAGAACAGACTTTTCAACAATGATGCTGGGAAAACTGGATATCCTCGTGGAAAAGAATGAAGTAGGGCCCTTACTTAACACCATAAACAAAAATTAACTCAAAATGGACCTACGACTGAAGGATAAAACTTGAAACTATTAAACTCTTAGGAGAAAATATTTAGGGTAAAATCTTCTGTCATTGAACTTGGTAATGATTTATTGAACATGGTACAAAAGGTGTAAGCAACAAAAGATGATATAGACAAATTGGACTTTATGAAAAACCTTAAAGAATTGTGCATCAAATGGCAATATCAACAAAGTAAACTGGCAACTCATAAAAGGAAGAGAATATTTGCAAATCATATATCTAAAGAATCAATAGCCAAAAAATATTAAAAACTCCTAAAACTCAACAACAATACAAACATGGGCAAAGGATTTGCATAGACATTTCTCCAAAGAAGATATTTAAACAGCCAACAAATTCATAAAAAGGTTCTCAATATCACTGATCACTGCTGCTGCTGCTGCTGCTAAGTCGCTTCAGTCATGTCTGACTCTGTGCTACCCCATAGACGGCAGCCCAACAGGCTCCCCCGTCCCTGGGATTCTCCAGGCAAGAACACTGGAGTGGGTTGCCATTTCCTTCTCCAATGCGTGAAAGTGAAAAGTGAACGTGAAGTCGCTAAGTCCTGTCCGACTCTTAGCGACCCCACGGACTGAAGCCTACCAGGCTCCTCTGCAAATCAAAGCTACGAGACACCACCTTATACCCATTAGAATGACTTACTATTGAAAACAAAAAACAAAACAAATAAGAAACAGAAAACAACAGAGGTTGATGAGGATGTAAAGACGCTGAAAAATTCTGTGGTGTTTGAAGGAAGGTAAAATGGTACAGCCAATGTAGAAAATCAAGGGAATTTCCTCAAAAAATTAAAAATGTAATAAGCATATGACTCGGAAATTCTCCTTCTGGATATGTAATCAAAAAGATTGAAAGCAAGGTCTGGAAGAGGTAGTACACCCATGTTCATAGCAGCAACATCCACACTAGCTGAAGCATGGAAGCAACTGAAGTGTACATCGATGGATGAATAGATAGATAAGTGAAAGGTGATATGCACATGCAGTGAAGTATCATTCACCCTTTAAAAGCAAAGAAATTCTGCAATATGCTATAACATGGATGAATCTTGAGGACATCATGCTAAGTGACCAAGCCTGTTACAACAGGACAGATAATGTATGATTCCACTTACATGGAATATACGGGACTTCCCTGGTGGCTCAGACAGTAAAGTGTCTGCCTACAATGTGGGAGACCCAGGTTTGATCCCTGGGTCAGGAAGGTCCTCTGGAGAAGGAAATGGCAACCTACTCCCATACTCTTGCCTAGAAAATCCCATGGACAGAGGAGCCTGGTAGTCTACAGTCCATGGGGTCGCAAAGAGTCGGACACAACTGAGCAACTAAACTTTCACTTTCACTTTCCACTTACATGAGGCATCTAGAGGAGTCAAGGGCCTTCCCAAGTGGCTCAGTGCAGGAGATGCGGGTTCAATTCCTGGGTCAGGAAGATACTCTGGAGAAGGAAGTAGCAACCCACTCCAGTATTCTTGCCTGGGAAGTCCCATGGATAAAGAAGCCTGGCAGGGTTACAGTCCATGGGGTCACAAGAGTCGGACATGACTTAAGTGACCAAATGACAACAACAAAGAATAGTCAAATTCATAGATATAGGAAGTAGAATGGCAGGGGCCAGGGACTGAGGAGAGGGAAGACTGAGGAGTTAGTGATTAATGGTTATAGACTTTCAGTTTTATGAGATGAAAAGAGTTCGGGGGATGAATGGTGGTGATGATTGTAAACCTTACAAATCTATAACTACTGAACTATACTCTTAAAATACTTAAAATGATTAATTTTTATTACTACAAAAATAAAGTTGAAGGAAAATTTTCCACGAAGCCACAAAATGACATGGAGGATACTTAAATTATTACTAAGTGAAAAAGCCAATCTGAAAAGTCTATATACCATATCATTCCAACAATTTGATATTCTGGAAAAGGCAAAACTATGGAGACAGTAAAAAAATAAAAATCCTGTCGGTGGTTTCCAGGAGTTGAGAGAGAAGGAGGGATAATAGGGAGAGCACAGAGGACTTTTCTGGCAGTGGTACCGCTCCACGTGACAGGAGACTGGTATGACAAGAGGTGGGTGCGGGCCAGCGGAGGGCCGCGCTGGGGGGCGAGGGAGGACCGCGATGGGAAGAGCTGAGGCCGCAGCCTCTCTGGCCACACCAGAACCCTGCCATTTGGTTCCCTTCCCACCTTGCCAGGTGAGCCGGTGAGGGGGAGGGGTGGGGGAAGCAGCCCACGGTCAGTTTTTCTCTGAACATTTCCTGGGCGCGTGTCCATGTCCGAAGCAACCCTGACACAGAAAAAAACCCACCCACCCGTGAGAGCATGGAGCTGCCTCCACACCGCGCGGGCTCAGAGCTCCAGTCCTCACGCTGCCTTTGCCCGCCCGTAGCCCAGGACAGCCCTGCCCGCCCCCGAACACCAGGAAGGCGGCAGGGCCCTCACCGTCTCCCCAGAACAAAACAGTGAGACAGAGGACAGCTCATCGGCGCTGCTTTTATTGCTGCGTGTGCACATGCAGGGCGTCCTGAGAGGCGGAGGCGCGGCCCCGAGGCCGGGGATTCAGCGCACGCGGGTCGGGCTGTGTTTCTTGAACAGCAGTGCCCGCCTCTTCTCGCGCTCTCGCACAAACACGCGCAGACCCGTGGTTGGGAAGGCCACCGCCGCGGGCTGGGAGCTGGCTGGGCCCTCCTCCGTCAGCCACGGGCTCTGCAGGCAGCTGGACGCACACGGCCGGACCCTGGAGACACGGAAGGGTGGCGTTTACCGCGCTCCCCCCGGCCACGGGCAGGTCAGCGCACAGGGGCATGGGCCGGGCCAAGTTGGTGGAGGTGCTTACCAGGGGTGCACAGACAGCGTGCTTCGGAGGAAGGCCACAGCGCCCCCAGACAGGCCGGCATAGCAGCGGCTCAGCTGGATGAGCCCCTTGCGCAGGCCCTTCTGCGTGTCTCGCGTTCCCTCACCGCTCACCGGGTACTCAGCGCTCAACCTGTGTAAGTGGTGGTCACGTGGCTGACGTTACCCTCAGTGGATGGGAGTCACAGAGACCTGGGGTCACCATCAACAGACTTCCTTCCCGCCTGCCCACCCCGCAGAGCACGCGCGGAGACTCACATGATGAAGGCTGTAACGCCTATGGCCCAGATGTCAGTCTGCGGGACAGCACCCTGGCCCTCCAGGAGCTCCGGAGCTGGGGACGGCACAGGTGGGGGTCACAGGCTGTTTGCGGTGGAGGGGGCAGGGGGACAGGACTGGGGCTTGCTCCCAGCACCCCCCTCCCCCAGATCAGGCCTGGTGTCTGCGCCCTGCGCACCCATGGTCTCCATGTAGTCCTTGAATCTCTCTGAGGGCAGGACCCTCTCCTGGGCCAAGCTCTGGGCGTTTCCGAAGTCGATGACCTTGAGCAGGTTATACTCTGTGACAATCATGTTCTCCGACCTGAGGTCTAGATGCAGGATACCCTGGGCATGCAGGTACTGGGTGGCACTTAGTATCTGCCACAGGTAGTCCTTCACCTCTGATTCCGAGTAGGAGGCCCTGGGGGCAGAGGGCCAGTTAGGGGGCGCACGGGGAGGGGCACCCAGGCTCTGTCCACAGCCATCCCCAGGGCGATCAGGAGGCACCAGCCTTCCCTGTGGGCTTAGGAAGGAGGTCCCAGATCTACTGAGCAACTGGTGGGCTGACGGGCGGAGGCCGGGCAAGGAGGTGGGTGAGGAGGCAGACCACAGTGCTCCAGCCAGGGCCTGGAGTCCAGGCCAGGGCGCCCCTCACCTCTCGGCCAGACAGGGGAGCAGCTCAGGCCCGGAGCACAGCTCCAGGATGAGGACCAGGTGCCTGGGGCTGAGGTAGGCAGCCTGCAGCTGCGCCAGGTGTGGGTGGCGTAGGCCCTTGAGGGCCTCGTACTCCCGCAGCACGGCAGTCCTGTCCGCGGGGTGGTAGGGCACGATCTTGGCAGCCAGCACGCGCCCACTGGCCTTCTCCCGGCACTGCCGCACCACGCTGAAGCGGCCCCTAGGGGGGAGCGCAGGCCAGGCTGGTGGCTCAGGCCAGACCCCGCCCTCCCTCCCAGTCTGGAGAAGCGCGCCCAGCAGGGAGGTCCGGGAGAGGGTGGCAGGTGATGTGGACACAAGTGATCAGAGGGGCAAACGCACGGGGCTGGGGTAGGAGCAGAAAGAGCCAGCGGGGTGGAGGAGGCCCTGCCCCCGCCGCCTGCCCTCCCGGAGGCCCTGCACCTTCTCATCTGCGTCTGGAAGGCGAAGGTCTGCATGCTGGGGAGGGGCCGGGCTGGCCCCGCAGCACCGCTCTCCTCTTCAGAGTCTGTAGGAAGAGGACAACCCTGCATAGCCATCTCCCCATGACTGGGGGCGGGCAACCCTGCACCGCCATCTCCCCCAACCTCTTCTCCCATCACCCTTTCCCAACACGACAGGAAGACCCTCTTTGAACCCTCAACACTCTGCCCTCTCATGCCTCAGGCTGTTGTGGGTGAGGGGCCTAGTGGGCAGAACGAACCACCCCAAGTGAGTGTGGGACCGGCTGCAGTGGCGGGCGCATTCCCACAGAGGCCTGCCCAGGGGCTCACCCAGGCGGCTGGGCCCTCCCAGGAGGACCTGCTCCGAGGGGCTGCTGTAGGGGCCCATGCCCGCCTTGCTGACGCAGGCCGTCCGGAAGGTGTACGCCCCACCCCGGGACAGCTTGCCGGTGAGGTAGCAGCAGTCAAAGACGTCCGAGGCCAGCGTGTTCCAGCTGCCGCCTGGGCCACACAGGAGTGAGTGAGAGGCAGCCCAGCCGCGGCCGCCCACTGCCTGTCAGGGTGGAGAGGCCCAAGAGGGGCGCAGAGCGGCCAGGCGGGTCCCCAGCCCCCTGCTTCCGCCCACAGCGACTCTGGGACCCCCAGGAGTGGCGGGTTCAGGAGGGCCCCACACTTCCCCCAGGAGCAGCGGGTTCGGGAGGGTCCCACACCTTCCAGGCTGCACTGCACAATGTAGGTCACAGGGCCATATGACTCCACAGGCTTCCAGACCAGCAGCACCCCATCCGCGTGCACCTCCCCGATGTCCGGCCGTGGCGAGGAAGAGGGGCGCTCTGCGGGGCCCACAGTCAGCAGTCCGGGGTGGGCTTGCATGAGCTCTCTATGGAAGCCCTGAGCCCCAGCCGGCCCGCCTCATCCTCCTTCACCCTATTGTCAGGCCCCTGAGCCTACCCGCACCTGGTCCAGTTCACTCGGGGTCCTTTCCAAGGCTGACTAGTAGGAAGAGCCCAGTGCCTCTCCTTCGAGGGGCCTCGGGAGGTGTCTGCCCTGCCCAACCCCACCAGGCTCCCCTCCCACCGGTGCCCACCTAGGAGCCTCATGGAATGGCCTTTGCTCACAGCCCCCTACCAACCCCAGGCTCTAGTCAGGGGGGCCTTGGCTTTGCTGGGCTGTGGTGCAGGGCAGGTGGGGGCTGGCCCCCTCCGGGGATCAGGTCAGAGGTCTGAGAGCAAGGCTTGCAGCCTCTGTTTTGGATCCCCCAGAAACGCACCCTGGCGCTATGTTTTGAGAGCGTGGTTGGACTGTAATAGCAATACAAGATGGGAAGCCGCTGCCTCCTGCACTACTGGAGAGACAGGGAGGTACCGTGGGAATGCAAGAAGAAGAGTCCCCAAAGAGGCGTCAGGGAGGGGGCCTGGCCAGCTGTGTCACCCTGCTCCCACGTCCCCTCCCAGGGCCTCCAGCCCCTGGCAGGGCCAGGCTGTGGGTGCCCGGGTGGTGAGCCGCACGTTCCCTGGGCCCTTCACAGCCGACCCACCTGCCCTGCGGAGGATGGCCGTGGTGGCCGCTGTCCCCAGCGCATTGCTCACGCTGCACGTGTACACGCCCAGGTCCTCAGCAGTCACCACCAGGATGGTCAGAAGCTGGAAGTTCTTGAGCGTAGAGGAGATGAGGAGGCGGCTGCTGCTCTCAAGAAGAGCCCCGTCTGCAGCAGGAGAGAGTGAGCCTCAAGGTAAGCTCCCAACAGGTCCCTGGCTGGTGGTCGCGCCCAGGGCCCACACCTTCTTCGAGCCCCAGTTTCGCTCTCCACAGTGAGAGTAGCGCCCGAAAGGAGGACCCTGCCTCCCTGCCCTCAGCCTCAGGAGCGCTCTTTACCTTTGCTCCAGGTGGCCTTTGCAGCTGGCTGGGCCAACACCTGGCAGGCCAGAGTCACAGACTGGCCCAGGACCACCGTCTCATCCGAGAGCTCCCTTAGGAACGACGGTGCTGGGGAACAGAGGGAAGGTGAGCCTTCAGAGGCGACCCTGGGTCTGAGTGCAAGGCCTGACCCCCACTGCAGGGATATAGGAGATGAGCCCCATCCCCAGCCAGCTCGTCTCCAACACCAGCGCCTGCTCCAGGAAGGCTTCCAGGACTGCCGGCTCATGACTGCTAGGGCACCAGAGTCCCCCTCTGTGCACTTGAGCTCCTGTCGATGTGAGCTGCCCCTCGCCACCTGCATTGGTCTTGACAGGGTTCCCCTTCCCCACAGTAAGGTCCCTTGGGCTGCAGGCGGGGCCTCGCCTCTGGGCAGTGTACCCACCTCGGTCCTTGCTCTTCAGGCCTGACAGGCGGAAGGAAGCGAGACCTGCCTTCTTCCGGGGAGGACCCTCCTTCTCCAGACCTGCAGTAAGGAAGTGGCCACAGGAGGGAAGTCACACTCTGGGGGCCCAGCTCCTCTGGGAGCATGAAAGGAAGGTTCTGGGGATCCCCATGTGGCAGAAAACCCCAGTCCCAAGGGGTCTTATTGGCAATGAGCTAAATCCACGGCAGAGGCACCACCCCTCCCTACCCCATGCGTCAGCCCGTTATGGGCAGGGCACCGCGGGCAGCTGAAGCCAGCAGTTCAGGGGCCCCCCGGCCATTGGCTGAGGGCTCTGGGATCAGGATCAGGGAGGGCCGGTCCAGTTCAATCTCCACGGGGGTGTAACTGCACTTGCATTACGCTGGGCTTCAGGGGCTCATGGGGAGGGACCGGAGGCCGCAAAGGTGACCTCAGAAACGAGCCAGTGTGTCCCGGGAGGGGTGGGCAGCATGGGGTCAGGGGAAGGAGCATAGGCTGGGGGGCTTCCTGCATCACTCAGGCAAGCTCCAGAGCTATCCTTTTGGCCAAGGAGCCCCAAAGTGCAGAGCGGGAAACGTGGATGTGCCCAGTTCCGGGGCAGGGTAGGGGTAGTAACCTTCAGGCCTGCCCCTCAGGAGGCGGGAGATGTGGGCTACCGAGGCCTTCACCCTCTGGCGTAGCCCCAGCTCTGTGGGTTCCTCCAGCAGCGAATGCCTTCCGGGGAAGTGGAAGAGACTGCTGGAAGGGGGTGACCACTTGCGCTTCCTGCTGCCAGCAGCTTTCCCGAGCAGGGCCTCCATGTCCTCTGGCTCCTCTGTGATCTCCAGGCTGGCTGGCCAGGGCCACGCAGCCTCCGGGAGCTCAGCCAGGTCCTCCCCAGCCTCAGACTCAGGGGAGGATGGACGCTCTGGCTCCACTGGCTTGGGGATCTTCCTAAAGATCATGAACTCAAATGGGAGATATTTGATGTCATACAGATCGGACAGGTTGAGGTAGGCAGGATCCACCTCTGAGATGTCCAGGGACACGGTGTCTGCTGCTTCTGAGTCCCCAGACAGGTCCCGGATCTGTACGAGCGACACTTGAGAGCCCTCGCCAAAGTCTTCCCACGAGCTCAACTCCTGGGCAGCCCCCAGGAGGGCTCTATCGCCCTCGGGTACAGGCGATGTGCTGGCCTGGGGCGGTGGGCTCTCGGTCCCTGCCTCGTCCTGCTCCTCCGAGGACTGAGAGACGGCCCAGGTCATCTTGGCCCACATGGGGCCCTGCCCCAGCATGCCACCGGCGTCCCCCCCAAAGGCAAAGGTGCCATAGCCCGCCACCCCTGCGTATCCCCCACGGGACCCCAGGGAGAACTTCCGCGTGGTCGCCTGTTCCTGAGGCCGCTGTAGGCTGGGTGAAGACTGGGACAGGTCCTCCGTCTCCTGGACCAGGCCTTCAGCATCCAGGGAGGGGCTAGGCTCCGTGCCCATCTGGGAGGCTGGCTCTGGGGGCCTGGGTGGTCCAGACCTCTTGGTGAGAGGGACAGCCTTCAGCCCACTCTGAGAGTCTGTCTGGGGGCTTGTTTGGGCAGGGGGCAGAGAGGCCTGAGGCTTTCCTGGGAAGGAAGGGCTGGGGGATGACAAGAGGGCCTCTGTGCAGGGCCCTGAAGGGAAGGAGCCAGGAGGCTGTGGTGCCAAGGCCGCAGGGGGGCCACTGTCCTGGGGGGCCGGGACCCACTGGGGCTGAGAGAAAGGGGCAGCCTGCCCTCCACAGAGGTCCTGGGACGACCCCTCTGGCTGAGTGGAACACACATCACCACTGGCGGATGGTAGTCTCAGCCCCTGCTGGGTCCCCTCTGGATGCTCCTTCTCCCCGGCACGTGCACCCCCTCCAGGCACGCCCTCTTCTCGGGCATTCTGAGGGCTCAGGGGAGCCGGAGCAGGACACTGCCCCTTGCTGCAGGCCTTGGTGGAGGAACTGGCAGTGTTCGGTGAGTCAAGGTCCAGGGAGCGGCTGGAGCCAGAGGCCTCCTGGGTGCTTGCTCTGGGCATCTGCACGGCCGTCTCCAAGGAGGCTGCTGTGGTCTGCAGGGCAGCCTGCTCCTCCATGGCAGCCGCCTCCTCCAGTGCACGATGCTCCAGCAGTGGCTCTCGAAGTCCCGGCAGGACGCCCGAGAAGTAGCCACCCTTGAGAAGGTGCCGCCGCCGGGCGGGGTGCCGCCGGCCCCCTGTGGACGGGGCCCCTAGCTCTGGGCCCTCGCCCACCTGCTGGTAGAACAGGCTTCGGATGACACTCTGCCGGGGCACACAGCCCAGGGCAGCTGCTGGTTCCTCGCCCTGCAGCGATGCGGGCAGAGCCGAGGCGGAGGCAGGTGGACAGGCCTCAGCCTCCTCGGGCAGGCTGGCCGAAGGCCTCAGGAAGCCCCGGGGGTGCAGCAGCGGGGAGTGGGTCACCGGGGAGGATGGCAGTGACTTGGCCCGGGCGAATGGGGCCAACTCGTTGTCGGAGGAGGAGGAGCTGCTGGAGGAGGCGCTGGCGTCGCCACGCAGGTGCCGGGCAATCCCGAGGGACGGGCTGTCGGGCGGGCCCTGGAGCAGCTCCGGGATGGAACGCATCACCAGGATGGACTTGTAGCTCATCAGGGAGCGCTGGGGGCATGGAGGACAGGGGCCGTCAGCAGGGGACCCGCCGCTTCCCAGGCCAAAGGGGAACTCAGGAAATGGTGGGCCGTAAAACACGTGGTCCCCAGGGCTGTGTCATCTTGTCCCCACCGTGGCAGAGATGTTGCGTGTTGCCCCGCTTCACCGCAGTGACTCAGGGGGCAAAGACTTGAAATGAAGGGTGCCTGGCCCCACTCCCTTGCTCTGCAGACCCAGAAGGGACACAGAGCCAGCCCTCTGGGCCTCATTTCCCTCTCTGGCCTCTGACCATTTCTGCACCCCGCCCCCTCAGCCCTCCACAAGGCAGCACAGCTCACCTGCCAGCGACTGCGGGCCAGGAGGAACTTCAGCTGCTTGGTGTTGATGAAGTGGGCCTCCTCTGCGGGCACAGACTTCTGGGGGAGCCCAGGTGAGAGAGCCACGTTGGGGGTGGGGGAGTCCCTGGGGCATCCTGCAGTCCTGGCAGGCCCCCACTCCTCTTGGCCTCACTTTCCCCCACTGTGAGCCAGGCCAGCCCACGTTCAGCCTACTCACCTGGAACCAGGGGTGGGCGAGGCACTTGGCAGCACTGGGCCGAGCCCTGGGGGAGGAAAGGAAGGTCCAGGTCAGGCTGAGGTTATCTGGTCACTGAGACAAGCCCGGGACCTCAGATGTGTGTACTCACCCCACGGCCTTCTGCAGAGCAGCCTTGATAAAGTCCTGGGCATCCTCACTGAGGTGGGTGGCCATGGGGCTACTCCAGGACACCCGCCCTTCCAGGACATTTAGAAGGGTTGCTCGGTCACTCTCTCCAGCAAATGGGGATGAGCATGTCAGGCTGTAAGCAGAGACATGGCTAGCCTTCAGCTGTGACCTGAATTTCTGGGTCCATGGGAGGCAGGTTGCCAGGACAGGGGTCTCACGGGGATGGTAGTGACTGGGGGCCCCAGCCCTGACTGGAGATGCCTCCTGACACCGCTCTCCTTCAGCCCTGAGAATCCCAGCACATGTCTCAGATTTGCCCAGAGATCCAGCTTGGAGCTGGGATCCAGGCTAAGCCTGCAGTGGGTATCTGGTCTTAGGCTGGGGTGAGGATCCAGGCTTGGCCCAGGATAAGGGATCAAGTGTCATCTTGAGTTGGCACCTGGACTTAGCCTGAGGTGGTGATCAGGGGTCCACCTGCAGAGTAAATCCAGGCTCAGTCTGCATCACTAATGCCCTCGGGGCAGCAATAGCTGTTAAAAGGGACCTCTGGACAAACTACCCGGACCCTTTAGGGAAAGAGCTCCGTGCTCTGCCCATGACCTAGCAGAGGTCCTCTATGACAGGGTGTGAGTGAGAAGCGCTTGGCAGAAAGCCCATATCAGAACTGGCGGACGGCATGTTCCCAAGATAGCTGCCCCTTGGGTCTTGCGTCTCTGAGCCAAGGAGCAGTTAGCAGTTCAACAGCTTCCCATTGGCCTGCTGAGGAGGGGTCTGGGCTGGCTTTGGAGGAGAGAGCTGACAGGAGCAGGGGTCTGCTCACCTGAGGTAGGTGATGACCCCCATGGCCCTGCAGAACAAAATCACAGCTGTGAGTCTCTCCAGACCTGGTCCGATGGGGAGGTGGAGGCCTGCCCCCCCCCCCCCCCCCCCCCCACTCACCAGATGTCAGAAGCCTCGTTCACGGGGGTCTGCTCGATGATCTCGGGGGCCACAAACTCGGGGGAGCCATATTTGCTGTACTGTGGCTCTCCCGGGGTGATTTTTTGGGCAAAGCCAAAATCACAGATTTTAATGTCTTCCCGGGCAGGATGCACCATCAGGATGTTGGGGGGCTGTCAGGCAGAGTCGGGAGTGGGTGAGCACACCCTGAGGAAGGAACCCCCAGGGCTCCCAGGCCTGGGGACACTCAGGGGTCTCTGAGGGGCTGCCCCCGCAGGAGGGTGAGGCCAGCATGAGACCATAGGCAGCCCCGGGAGCAGGTTTCAGCGCCCTCGGGGATGGCTTCTGCTCCATCAGAACTGCCCCCCACCTGAAGGTGAAGGGGCTGCTGTGAGGCGGTGAGCTCCCTGTCCCCAGAGGTGAGGAAGTCCTCAGAGGGAACTGGAAGTGTTGGGCCTTCACCCCCTCAGCCTATAGGCCCCAGGCTCCCAGCAGCTCTTGGGAGCCTGGGGGGTTGGGGGCAGCAGGGAGCCGCGTACCTTTATGTCCAGGTGAAGGATGCCTTGACTATGCAGGAAGTGCAGCCCCTCCACCAGCTGCTGGATGTAGACCTTGACCTGCGGCAGAGCTGGTGCTCAGGTGAGCTGGCCAGCCTCCAGCACCCCTCTCCTCACCTCCCTGCCTGCTCCCACCAATCTTCCCTCCAGATCTGAGCCTGGGGTTCGGGGGGGCTCCTGCAGGACAGGTTCTGTGCAAAGCCCCAGGGAGCCCTATAGCTGGGAGATTCCTCTGGGCCCCCAGGTGGATGGGTTTGGGTGTATGGAGCAGCTTGAGGAAAGCAGGAGGGGGCCGGGGGAGCAGGCAAGGGCTGGGCAGCTTGGTTAGTCCCATCGGGGGTGGAAAAGCAGGGAGCCCCGGCCACCGGAGGGCTTTGAGAGCCGACAGGAGCTGCAGCAGCCTGTGAGGGTCTCTGAGGGGGAGTGCTCTGTTGGGAGCTGGTCTGGTCTGGGCTGGGGCAGCGGGAGGCCTGGCCAGGCCCACACGCAGCCCTGCAGCTGGGTGGGCAGCCGGGCAGCAGTCAGTCACCTCGGCCTCGGTCACCACACTCTTCTTGAACAGGCGGTCCAGCAGCTCCTCCGACGAGCACCTGGGAGTCTCTGTCAAGGAAAGCTGTAGGCTCTGGAACCCTCGCAGCCTTGCGCTGCCTGGGGGGAGTCTTATCTCCAGGCGGGGGTGGGGCTATGCTGGGGAGGCTGGTGCTCGTGGTTGAGGAGGATGGGCAGGACAAAGCCCCCCAAGTAGAAGGACCGAGGACAGTGGGAGGCAGCAGAGTGGGAGTGGCACGCCACCCCGACTCCTGCAGGCGATGCTGAAAGGGGAGGTGGGGGTGTGGCGAGACCCCCAGCTGGGCCACACGCAGGGATGGGTGGGTGGGGGCGTGTGCCCTTCTCTGGAGCATGGGTTGGCAAAGATGCATCAGTGCCTGGGGCCTGCCGAAGACAGGTAAGAAGCCCAGGTTTCCTGCTGGAGGCCAATGCGGGGAGCAGGAGGAGACAGACTTCTCAATGAAGCCATGCCTTACCCAGGGGACTGGGAGCTGGGAGCTCTGGGCAGTGGCAGTACGTGCGGGGGCGTGGGGGTGGGGGGGGCCGGGGGGGGCGGACAGATAGTCAGGCAGCATCACACTGCCAGCAGCACAGGCTGCCCCCATCAGGCAGTTGGGCCTGGGATCACCAGCACCACAGACCCCACCCAGCCCTGCAGACCCGTCTGCCGGGGCACTCCCCCCCACCTCCCACCCCGCCACCTGGCGACCTCAGGGTGAGGTGGATACAGCTCCAGGATGAGGATCAGGGTCTTCCGGGTCTCAAACTGGTCCAGCAGTGCAGTGACCAGCGGGTGGCTCAGGCCTGCTAGGATGTCCCGTTCTCGATAAGCCTGGGCACGCGTCCTGCTTCGCAGCGGAATGAACTTGGCAGCGCAGGCCATCTGGTTGCCCTTGTGCTGCACCCTCTTCACGAAGCCGAACACACCCCTGGGGGAGGGCACAGCGCGCTGGGGGCCCTGGGGGCAGAGCTTGGGGGCGAGGCTTCTGGGGGCAGAGCTTGGGGGCGGGGCTCCTGGGGGCAGAGCTTGGGGGCGGGACTCCGGGGGCAGAGCTTGGGGGCGGGGCTCCTGGGGGGCAGGGCTTGGGGCGGGGCTCCTGGGGGGCAGAGCTTGGGGGCGGGGCTCCTGGGGGCAGAGCTTGGGGGCGGGGCTCCTGGGGGGCAGGGCTTGGGGGCGGGGCTCCTGGGGGAGGCAGTTTCCTGAGAGGAGAGGTGCCGGGAGAGCAGGGGCTGCGGCAGTGGGCACTGGAGGAGGCCAAGTTGGCATGGGCAGCGGGTACTCTGTGGACGGGCGTTTGCAGGAGGCAGGGGCTGCAGAGGGTGAGGGCTGGGGAGGCAGGGCTCTGGGTTGAGGGAGTTCAGCGAGCTCTAAGGGGGGATGGTAGGGGTGCAGTGGGCGGGAGGGCTGGGGGCTCCTGGTCGGAAACTGGCACATAGGAACTCTGGGAGGCTGGGCCTGCGGGTCTTAGGGGGGTGGGGCTCCAGCAGACGAGGCTCCTGGAGCTGGGATAGGGACGGTACCTTCCAATTTCCTCCATGACCTCATAAAAGGAGTGCAGTTTCCTCCTAGAGCTGCGCTCACTGTCCCGCGTAGCCAGGGAAGGGGAGGCTGTAAGAGTGAGTAAAGATGATCACCCAGCCCCTCTGTCCCCCAACTTCATGCTGGAGCAGCTTCCCGTGCCTGAACCTGTGAGAGCTCAGGGGACCCCCATACCCATGGCCCCCACACCGGCATGGAGCCAAGACAAGGCCCGGGAAGGGGTCCCGCACTCACCCCCGTGGATCAGCAGCTCTGCCTTGCACAGCACCTGGCCGCCAGGGTTGTGGGCCAGGCACGTGTAGACACCCGCGTCGTGCTGGGCCACGTCCCTGAGTATCAGGGAGTAAGTGGTCCCTTCCTGCTGCTGGCTGAGCCGGGGGTCAGCTCCCAGCTGGGTGCCGTCCTGGAGACATGGGAGGCCATCAGTTCACCCTGGGGGACCCCAGCACCGCGGCCCAGCCTGACCTTCCATGAGCGCCGTGCCCAGTCCAGCGGGGGCGTCACACCTTGCCCCTCCCGCAGGCAGGCCCTCACCCAGGCCTGGCCCTACCTTGTACCAGGTCACTGTGGGCTGCGGGTTGCCCTCAATGACAGCCTGGAACTGCGCCGTACCGCCACTCTGGGCCTGCACGTCCTCAATGGTGACCTGCATGGACGGGGGGCCTGGGGTGGGGGAAGCAGCCGGTGGGCAGGAGCCAGGCTGTGTCCGCCACAGCCTATCCTGGGCTGAAATCTTCTGATGCCTGGCCTCCATTCACAGAGACCCAGACATGGGTGGACTGGCAGCAACCCCAGGTGTGTCTTGCTGCCTGAGCTGGGCAGGAAGGCCCTGAGACATACTCCAGGGTGAAAGAGCCCAGCTGCCTCCAAGGGAAGGTACCCATCCCTGACGGTCCAGAAATGCAGCCCCTGTCTTTCCTGCTTCAGCCTCAGCTCTCTGAGGGCGGGCCACAAGACTATGCCAGCTCTGCATGGGGTAAAGGCCCTGATGTCCCGGTCACTGCTGCCTCCTCTCCCCTCCCAGTGATGCCCCCTCAGAAGGGGACCCAAGCAGAGAGGCAGCAGGGGCCCTGGCCACAGTAAGGCTGGGATGTGCCAGGCAGCTTTGCCGGCCTTTCCATGGAAATCTCTCCTTAGCCTGGGGCATGGAAAGCACACGTGTGGCCTGCCAGGCCCCCACCTACTTGCAGCAGGCGTGTCGCTGGTCTGGTACACGTACGTCCTGTGTGTGGTCTCCGTGAACACGTGGCTGTGGACGTCCCAGAGCTCACCTGCTCCTGGCCAGGCAGGGCCCTCCATCCTGGGGCATGGAGTGGAATTAGCTGTCTGCCTCGCCCTTCCACTCTTGGGGCGTGGGAGGCCGAGATGGCGTTCTTGCCCCTTGCCTACTCAGGGGGCTGCAGGAGACTCTCTGGGAGGGGATATACAGCCCGTGGCCCCAGTCCGAGGTAAAGAAGCGAGCTCCCCCCACTTTCCTTGCCCCAGGGGTGGCCTCCCCCTGCCCTGGTAAGGAGAGTGCAGGGGTGCTGTGATCCCACCCCTTGCTCTCCTTTTCCCACGCCCCACCCTGCCCCCAGGACGTCCCCCCACCCCCCAGCCAGCTTGGGAGGTTACCGGATGGGCACCGTACGTTCCGGGACCTCAGCGTGTGCCTGAGCCGTCTGCTCCAGGCCCTCGTGGGAGTGAGGCTGAGGCGGCTTCGGAGGCTCGCCTGGTGGGAGGCAAGGGGCCCGGTGAGATGGAGCCCGGGACAGGGCCGGGGACAATTCCCCAGGACAGGCCTCTGCATCACCTCCGGGGCCCAGCATACAGGAGCACAGGCAGAGCAGGGGCTCCAAGAGCACTGGGTCCTTGAGCACAGACTCAGCGCCCTAACCGCGCAGGGGCACCTCAGCCCCTGGGCCGGGGGTAGGGCCCCGCAGCACACCCGGGGGTCTGGTCTACCGGGGCTGCGCTCACTTCTGCCCCTTCCTGTCCTCCTCCTTGCCCTCCACTCCCTCCCCTCTTCCCCCTCCTCCTCCTCCCCCCCATTCCTCCCCCTGCTCTTCCCTAGTCTCTCCCCTTCCCCTCCCCCTCCTCCCCATTCCCACGCCCTTCCTCTCCTCCTCTCCCTTCCTCCCCAGGAGCACCAGGAACCCAGGCTGAGGGCTGACCACAGGGTGCCACATGCTGAGAGTGGGCAGGACCTCCCGGAGCCCATCCCAGCATCCAGTTCCATAGGCTGAGCGAGGGGCAGGCCTTGTCCAGGACCCCCGACATGTAGAGCCAACAGAATGTTGGGGGTCCTCAGGCTCTGCCAGTTCACCCCCAGGGGAGGGCACCCAAAGTAACCAAGGTGGGGTCAGAAAGGAGGGGCTGTTATGGGTGGGGGCAGGGGTCCCGGAAGCAAGGGTACTTTGCCTTCACCCTGCTGCCAGGCCTCACTGGATGCAGCCCCAGCCTCCGCAGCTGGGGGCTCCGGGCTGGCCTCCTGGAGTGCAGGCGGCCCCCCAGGGCTGGGGCTGGGGCTGCCGTGATCCCCTGTGGAAGGTCCTGGAGCCTCAGGGCACGTCTGTGTCCTCTGGATGGGCGTGCTCTCCTGCCCCGGGGCAGCGGGGGCTGGGACAGCGGCGTCTGTAGGAGAGGCAGGTCGACGCACAGGAGTGAGGGGGGCCGGGGCCCGCGAGGGGGACACTGCTGAGATGAGGGCAACCCTTCCCACCCGCTGGGTTCAGGAAGCGTGGAAGGTGGAGGCCCCTGAGAAGGGGTCTGTGCCAGAGATGGCACTCCAGGCAGCAAGTGCTAGACTGGTCCACCCCCAGAGTGTCGCCCAGATGCCCTCATGAGAACGTCAGTTCCCACAGGGACAGCTGGGCCTGGATCCCCACCGTCCACTTTGGGCAGCCCCTCGGTCTCAGTCCCATCCAGTCATCCTGGGCTGGCCTTGCTCTGTATCCCACTCTGGATCCGAGGGTACTAGGTCACCCAGGCCCAGGTGGGTCCAGCCCCACGTTCCAGGAAAGTAAGCACAGCCTGATGCCAGATCAGGAGCCGAGAGCTCCTTACAGGGCGGGCTGCCTTCCTGCCTCCCAGGGCAGCCCCCATTCCCCACCCAGCAGCCCAACCCAGACCACCACACTCTCAGCTGGTCGCTGCCCAGCCCCCCACATAACTCCCCAAGGGAAGCTTCAGACCCTCCAGGAGCTTGGCTTCCTGCCCTCAGCCCCCAATTCAGCTCCTCCTCCACCTGACTGCCAGTCCCCCTGTGGCTGTTCTGGGACGCCCACCACTCCATTTCCAGAAAGGCCCCCTCTATGGAGCACTCTCCCATGCTCCAGAGCCTCCCTCCTGTTGATCTGCTACATTCTTGGGCCTCCCCAGGCTGAAGAGGCCACTGGGCAGGCTGCTGTCTGTCTGCAGTCTGTGGTGCTGGGGCGACCATCCTGTGCTTCCCCATCCCGAGGAGGTTGTCAGGACCCCTGACCCATCATGCCTGCATGGCTCTGACAAAGGACCCAGGCTCATGGGACACAGGATGACCTGCTTGACCCCCAGCAGACTGAGGGCAACTACTATGGACACTGCAGCCACACTGTGTGCACCTGTGACCAGCCCTGTAGCCCACATGTGGGCAAGCTGGATAGGCGAGCTGTCACACCTCCACCCAGGACCCGTAGGACTGACCAGGACCCACAGGTTGACGCTGGGTGTCCACCCAGGGCTGCCAGTGGAAAGGGCCTGGGCTGTCCATTGGTTGGTCTCCAGGGTCTCCTGGGCCAGGAAGGTCCCTCCCTCCTGAGACGCCGGAACCACCAGGTGGAGAAGCAAAAATAAGAAAAGCAGAGGCAATGCAAGGAACCGGTTTATTAGCATCATCAGGGTTGACTGATGGGACTGCTTCCCATGCACAGACCCTGGTCCACCCTGCTGAGAAGGCCCAGGAGGGCCTGTAGAGCTGGGCCCCACACAGGCCTCCTGGAGGCCAAGAAAGGTATCCAGGTTAGATGGGGTTTGAGGGGACCCACAGCCTGGGTGAGAGCCAGGGCTGGACCAGGCCTGGACACTGGGACTGCAGCCTAAGCTGGCACACGCAGGGCCCATGTGGCCCCTGCCTGGTGAACAGAGCAGGAAGGATGCCCGAGCGCCTTCCCTGTGTCTGCAGCCCTGAGCCCAGAGCGGCAGCCTGCAAGTCAGTCCGGTCCATGCTCTCAGAGCAGCTTAAGGAGCCTCTGAGATCACGGATGCGTGCACCGTCCTCAGGTGACAACCAAGTCCTGTGAGGTAGGAATCGCCTGGTTTGGAAGGGGAGGGCAGGCTGAAGTCCTGAGTTGGTGGACAGCCAGGGGAGGTCAGAGCACCCGTGTCTGAGGCATGCCAGCTTTGGGACTCTCTCCTGATTGGAAACCCAAGGCGGCTGTGAGGTGAGTTGATGCTGGTGCCGGGCAGGTCCCAACGCCGCTTTCCTCTTCCTGCCACCCTGTGCAAGCAGGGCAGCTTTGTCAGCGGGATCCCAGGTCCAAGAGTCTCTCATCTCAGCCCCAGCCACCCCGTCCCTGCGGGTCTTGGCCTCAGCCCTGGGAGGGGCTGGGGTCCATGTCCCGGTCTGGGCGAATGTGTAGGGTGACAGTCTCCCCCACGGTCCCAAAGCTGACCGTCTGGGTTGAAACCTCGGTTTTGAAGCTGCTCTGGCCGCTGTCCGCAGAGCGCTGAACCTGAGTGCAGAAGGAAGGCTTCTGGGTTGCGGTGCCTCCAGCCCGGGCCTCCCGAAAGCAGAAGGAGACGCCCGTGGGGCCCCGGCCCTGCGGCCCCGATGGAAACGCCTCCCGGGGCCTGGGCACGCGGCCAAAGCAGCCAGGGGGGGCCCGGGAGTCTGGGGGGCGCCCCACACTCAGCAGGACGGGCTGCCCCACGGTGGGCTCGCTGATCTCTCTCTGCAGCACCGAGATTTCGCAGGGCGGGTCATCAGCAGCACTCGGCCTGGGGCCACTGCAGCCGAAGGTCTCCCCTTCCTGGGGCACGTAATCCTCCAGGTCGGCCAGGGTGAGGGCACGGCCATGGTGCATGAGGATCTTGGGGTCACGGCCCTGCAGACCATCAGTACCCAGAGGCTCCTCCCCCTGGGAGGCATCTCTCTCCTCCTCCAGGGGGGCTTCCTCTTCATCACCCCAGGGAGGGGACGGCTCAGGGCTCTCTGGCCCCGTTTCCACGCAGAAGATTAGGGGTTCTCCAGCAGTGACCGTGGCCGGGGGCCCCTGGGTCAGCAGCTTGTTGTTGGAGTTGTTTGTATTTGGGTCTCCTCCAGACACCCTTCCAGGCAGCGTGAAGCGAAGCTCCTCAGAGCTGCCAGGCGTCTCTCTGGCCAGAGACGCACCCTTTGAGCCAGCCTTCTTCACCCGGACTTCAATGGTCTCCTCAACCTCCACCCATTTGGGCTGGGGCCTGGTGCCCCCCTGCAGGCCTGCCGTGTGGGTCTCAGGCTCCGTCACGAACAGAGTGGGCACAGCGGGCCGCCGGCCTGGCTCTGCCTCGGGCCTGGAGGGTCTGCTGGCCTCTGGCGAGGGCGGCAGCTCAGGAGCCAGCGGGCCTGGCCTGGGCAGGCTGGCGGGGTGACCGTAGCGGGAGGGAGACTTGCTGGGGGACTGGCGTCGGCCACGGGGGCTCTTCACCACAGTGGTAATGGTCTCCTCTCTGTGGGGAGAGGGCCGAGAGGAGATGGGCACAGAGACCCACAGCCTCGCCCGGCGCTCTTGCCGTCAGCACATTCGGGGGCCAGCAAGGGAGGTCAGGTTAGTGTCCAAGCAGGCAAGTGGTGAAATTGCATAAACAGACTCCTACGCATGCGCCAGTGCCCAGTCTCCAGATCCCCACCCAAAGAACCAAAGAACCAAAGCACAGTTTCATCTGGCCATCTGCGTACACCTGGGCTCTAGTGAGATCTCCAAATGAGAGGTGAGGCATGGGGGGAGGCGCATGCAGTCACTCAGGTCTCTTCCACCTGAGATGGGTCTGTAACGCCGCGTGCCAATCTCCCTTCCTATGTGTGACTGTCTCGTTCTGGAGACACCAGCCCTCCTTACAGAGCTGAGGGACGGGGTGCAGGGACAAGCCACACCGCCTTCCTCGTCAGTCCCACGCTTGCTCCGTGCTCTGTATCATGGCAGGAGGGCAGCGGGGGTTTGGGGTGCTTCTCAGAGGGCAGGTGCCTCAGAGATCCTCGTCAGGGACTGCGGAGCCAGGGGAGCGCCAGAGTTTGGACTTGCAGCCCGTGCTTTGGGCCTCTGGGTCTGGGATGTGAGGCCTGGCAAAGACACCTGCCTCTGGGCATGGCCTTGCCGTCATGGGCGGTGTGAGCTCAGCCCGTGAGGTCAGATGGGGATGCAAGGGGATGAGGGGAGAGAACTCAAGTCCATGTGCATGTGAGTGTGCATGGGGCTCTGGCCAGGGACCTCGCAGCAATTCTGGGCGGTGTGTCTGATCCCCTTTGACAGGTGCAGACAAGGTTGAAAAAGGGCTTGAGACTTTCCCAGAGCCAAGAGTCAGAAGTCCACCCATCAGCCCAGACCCTCCTCTGCCAACAAGTACCCTAGTGTGCCAGGTACTGAGGGTGAAATGAGTAACAGGCAGGGAGCAGGAACACGTTCAGTAACACAGCTCTCCTGGGCCCTAGGACCTGCATTTCCCCTTGGGCTCAGGAAGAGGGATCTGGCATGCATGTGGTGACAACTCAGTGCTGCTACCAGCTGCCGGCAATGACTAGGACTCTGTCTCTCTCTTGTTGAGCTTTACTTCTGGCTAACTCGTGGGTACGGGCACAGAGCTGTGTGGCCACGCCTCGGGGTGCAGAGCGATGACAGATCCTGCCTCCACCGGCCCTCCCCTGGTCAAGGGGAAGTGCGGTGCCCCCTTCACTGGTGGGGAAGCTGAGGCATGGAGACGCAGCCTATTCAGGGCCACAGGCCCGCCTTCCTGCTTCACACGAGGCTTGTTCCTGAGTCAGAGACTGCCCAAATGTCAGGGCAACCTGGGCAAGGACCCACCTTCTGGCCTCAAGTGGCCTGATTTACTGAGGCAAGACAGTGAGCCCACGCCTCCTAAACGCTCCCCCGAGCTCGGCTCACTGCTGCCCCCATGAGGACGCGGAGGCCTCCAGCCCCGAGCCCCACAGCACAGCACTGGAGGCCGCCAGGTGGCAGGAGCCTCTCTCCAAGCCCTGTCTCCTTCTGGTACCCGTGGCTCCTCACTGTGTGCTGTGCCCTTGGGGGGTGCGGTGCCAGGCAGTTGCCGCTCTCCACTCCTCAGGTGAGGGGGTACATGTCCTTGCAGGGTGACGGCTACTACCTCCTGGAAAAGCCTGGAAAAGACTGGACGTGAGGACGCCTTGTGAGTTACCTAGTCCAGCCTCCCATATGCATGAGTCCCCAGTGGGGCTGCCTGGCCCCATCTCTGCTCCTTCATGTTTTTATTCATAAAACGTAGATGACAACGCTCCCCTCACAGATGAAATGTAGAGCTGATCTGCAGGAGCTCTGGCATGGCTGCAGACCTCCAGGGATGGGACTTCTTTCTGCCCCAGGCAGTCCCATCTACTGTGAGGTCGCACTCTGCTCTGGGGGAGAAGGGAGAAAGTCAGGGAAGGACTGACCCAGGACCTACCCAATGTCTGAAGATGGGTTCTGCAGCAACATTACCAGCTGCAGGCCCCTACAGGAGGTCTTCTGCCTAGGGGGAATTAAGAGGTTCCCCATCTTACAGCCTCCCTGACATCTGGCTTTAGGAAATCATAGTTTCTATCACCTCCTGGCTTTTGCAAGCTCTTCCACCCTTCCACTTCATACATTTCCGACTGCAAATCTTTCCAGATCATCCAGGTCAAAACCAGTCCTGCCTTCTGCGCATTCACCTAGCTCTGGACTGCTTTGCACCTCTTGTATTATTTAATTATCAACGATATGTATGGCTTTTCCTCAGCCTTGAAGGCACTGGAGAATGGAGAAGGGGACAGTGGCTGTGGCATCAAGGAAAGGAGTTCTCAGCCAGCTTCCGATCATGAGCCCCCCTGAGCAAGGCTTGTCTCTCCCCTGAACCTCAGTTTCCCCACCTTCTCAGTGTGAGGGCTGTTTGGAGACCTCTAAGGACCCTAGAGCTGTACTGTTCATTAAGGTTACACTATTTTAATTACAATCAAATTAACTAAAATTAAATAAATTTTAAAATCCAATTCTTCAGCCACACTAGACAAAGGCTCAGTAGCCACATGCAGCTAGTGGCTGCTGGAGTGGGGTGTAAAATAGAGATCACTTCCATCATCACAGAAAGTTCCCCTGGACAATGCTCTAGGTCCTAGGATACCAGATGGCAGCATTCTGCCTCCAGCACACTGGAGAGGAAACTTTCAGGCCTTGCTCTTCCCTGACTAGTATGACTGAGTCCACGCCCTGGGTGAGCCCTGGGACGTGCAGAATAAGTCAACCCTGCTGAGACAACAGAGCCATGAGAGGGTACCTGGACCCTGGAAGGGACAGCTTTGAAATGTGGTAGCCAAGGTCTCAAGGGGAGGTGAATGCCCTGGGAGTGTCTGCAAAGTGCTGGCGGTCTGTGTGGTGGACAAAGGCCGTGGGAGCAAGCAGTCACGCAAGCCAGGGGCCAGGCTGCACAGGCAAGATCCGGGAAGGTTAGCGGGCATGCAGGGAGCACTGCAGTCAGATGGAAGGTTAGGAACACGCCTGCACTTACATGATGACGGTTTTCTTGGGGACCTTAGTCTCCTGCTCAGTGACTACAAAGAAAACAGTCGGAATAGCGAGGGTTACAGATCAGCCAGTGCTGGGGGCTGAGCTATCCGAGTGGACCGGCAGTGTGGTAACTCGTTCCGCTTAGGACACTGGCTCCAAACCCTGCTTGACTCTGCACCCCCCGGGAGGAATGTCTCGGCTTAGAGCCCCAGGCCCTTCACCCTTGAAACAGTGACAGTGCCTCCTCCAGGGGTCTGGGGAATGAGGCGTGGTGGTGACCATGTGTCCCCCATGAGGCAGGAAGCCCTGTCCCCCTCGAGGGGTCTTGCGGGAACTTTATGGAGAATAAGTGCCTAGTTCAGGCTGCCCACACAGAAATCCAAGCTCTTCCTTTAGTCCATGTACCCAGGGAGCCCTGGGTATTTGTCAGGCCCTGAAGTTCCTCTTTTCATAGAAACTGAGGTCTACAAAGGGGAAAGGAATGGCCTGTGTCTGGCAGCCAAACTGGGATGTGGAGGGCTGGTGCCTAGTTCACAAAAAATTCTAAGACCAAAGGACCTCTCTCCAGGGCAGAGATACTCTGGAGTCTTAGAGATAGCCCGTCTGAAAGCTGGGCGTCAGGCCACAGCAGGCCCTCCGGGAGCAACCTGAGGATGTCTGAGCAGGGTGCTGGGCTCTGAGCGAGCCAGGAGCATCCCACACACTCAACTGTTCTTGATTGTGCTAGCTGTCCTCCTCCCTGGAGCCAGCAGGGTAAGCCCTGTGGTTCCTGACAGGGACCCACACCCCAGAGACAGCCCGGGACTCATCCAGGACCCGGCAGCACCTACTCCCCACCATCTGGAAGCCTCTTCCTCTGTAGCTTCTGGGCAGGGTCAAGCTTGCCACAGATATGCCCCTCCCAGCCTCATCAGCGGGCGAGCAGGCAGCCCACCAGCTTCCAGCACCCATACATCTCAACAGTCCCTCTCACCAGACTGGGGGAAAGCTGAGGGGGAGGCTCAGAAAAGTCAAGTGACGTGGCCCAGGGCACACAGCCCCCTAGTCTGTGGGATTTTGTGCCACATAGAAAAGGACTTCTTTAGATGACCAGATGACCGTGACTATTTTAGCCTTGTTTCCAACTAGACAAACATGAATTAAATGTCCCAGCTGCGTCTGTGTGGCACTTGGGTGCCACATTTCCTATGCATGCGTGTGTGTGCGCGTGCATGCACATGTGTGTCCGTAATGTATGTGTGTGCACGCACATGTGTGTGACTATGTGTGTGCCTGCATGTGCTTCTGCAGGCAGCCTCCTGGGCAGAGGGGAGCCTACTGGGAGAGAAGATGGGATGCTGCCACAATGCCCTGTGTCTTTAGACGAAGCTGGGCCCAGAGAACACCAACCCGTTTCTGGCCTGTGGGCCACCCCCTGCGTACAGAACAGTGAACGATCCAGGGCCCTGATCCTCCCTGACGGGGGTCTCATTCTGTTGCTCCTGGGGGTGGTGGCCAGGGCCCCTGTGGGCTGCTACACTCCTGGCACCTTTGTTCACCATCTGACCTGCCACCAGAGCGGCTCTGGGATCCAGTGAGTACTGGCAACTATGGAAGGGTTACAGCCATGCCAAGCCGGGCGCTCGGCCCTGCGCAGTTTCACAAGCAAGGGGGCAGCGCCCCACCCCACGGGGCGAGCCAGGGCCCGTTCTGGCTGCAGAGCCACTGGGTTAATGATGAAGCAGCAGGACAGGATTAGGAAGCAGGAGGCGGCGGGCTCCAGTCCCAGGGGCTGTGAAGACTGGCCTCGCCTTGTGAGGCACCAAGGCCATTTCCGACATAGGTGCGCCGCCCCCGCTCCAGACCCTGCGTCCACGGGGCCCAGACAGAGGCCCATCCTGACAGTGGAGTGAGAGTTCCGTGGGACGCACTTGTTGCCGCCGAGACAGGGTGCTGAGTCCTGCCGTGCACCACGTAAGACCACCAGGGGCACGGCAGAGGTGCTGGCAGATGCCGTGGGGGCCTCCAGTGGGAGCCGGCTCGACCAGTGCCCTTTGGGGCTTGACGAATAGGACCCCTGCCCACGAGGGAGGAAGGGTCTCTGGGCAGGCCCTACAGAGTGGAAAAGGACCCAGGCCTGCGATTCTGGCACCGGATGGCTGACTCAGTGAGAGTCCAGACAGACAGCAGACCCCGCACGCTGGACCCTGGGAGGGACTGGATCTGGGGGCTCAAGGCATCCGAGGAGCCAACTTTCAGGACTTGGGAAGACACAGATCCCAACCCACCCCCTACTGTGAGAGCTAGAGCTCCCCCAGGTGTTTTTGTGTAGCTTCCGCTTGCATGCCCCCGAGGATGGGAGGCTCAGTCCCTGTCCTGGCAGCCCCTTCCAGGTAAGTGCGTTCAGACCAGGAGAAACTCTCCCAGAGGCTGTCACCCGCCCTGCAAGCCCTGAAGGCCACTCTCCGAACTGAACAGACACCAACTGTCCTTCTCCCCATCCCAGCCACCCTGGTTGGGACCCTGGAGCCATGGAGGGAGGCATCCCGTCACCCTTCACCTCCTGCCTGGGAGCATGCTGCTCCCTAGTGAGGCCCATTCTGCAGCCCAGACCCCTCCCAGCCTGGCGCAGGCCAAGCCACAGCACCCTGTCCTTTCCTCAGCCAGGACCGCCCTCTGCGGAAGGATCGTGCCGCTGACACTGCTCCTCCCAGGAGCCAAGCTGGGACCCGGCAGCCTGCTTCTGTGGAGCTGCCCCTGCCACCCATCCTGTAAGACCTCTCTGAATGCTGCCTAGCAGGCAGCTCCAGGCCCAGGTCTGGCCTGCATATGCATTGTTATTCCCCCTAGGAATGGTTATTAGCAGGGCTTAGGAGGTCCCCCCGACCCTTCAGACAACCCCGTCAGCCCTTCCCAGGCTCTGGTTCACAGCCCACCCTTCTCTGGACCCCACATACACTGCTCCAGTCAGGGACGGGCCGCCAGCGCTGGCCCCCCATCCCCTGAGTCCCCTCCTCTGAACGTGCTTCCCTTCCTGCAGAAGTGTGCTCTGTTGAGAAGGGCTGAGGGTTCTACTCCTCCCGGGCCTGCCTGGGCCTGGGGGAGGGTCCAGCTCAGGCTGAACTGCCTGTGGAAGCACTCACCTTCCACGGCCGCGAGCCGCTCCACGCGGTGCTGTTCCCGGGCCTGCAGCATGGGGCTCTGCATGAGCAGCTCCGCACGGCTCCGTTTGGAGCCCAGCCGGTTCACCAACTGCGGGGCACAGAGCAGGGGCTCACCTCCAGTCCGTGGCTCCCCAGGGCCCCGGACAGTCTCTTTGAGGCCGTACAGGCCAGCGGTGGCGTGGAGGGCCCACTGCAGCTATTTCAAGAGCCGCAGAGCCTGGCCACATGGGTGAGGGTGCCGTGTCCCTTGACCAGAGCTCCTTGGGATGGGGGGACACTCTCCACCCGCCCTGTTTAGCGCAGTGGCCACGTGGGCTCAGACTATGTGAATTAGAAGTGAATCTTTACTTAAGCGTTAGCTTTAACTGATTTACATTTAAATCACTGTGTGGCCAGCACAGGTCCAGAGCTGACTGGGGTCTGCCTCCGTCTCTAAGAATTGCCTTTGGGAGCAGACACCACAATGTTCCCTGGAGGCTGCCAGCAGCAACAGCACGAAGGAGGCTGGGGGTCTGGAAGAGCCATGGCTAGCCCATACCCTCCCCTGACCTCCACCAGTGCCCCCAGGTCACGAGGACCAAGGGGGCTCTGCCCGGGGCCTGCTCCTCTGCCCCTGTCTTCTCCACACGGACAGTGGGCAACAGTGGCCTGGGGTCTCCTCTCTCAAGGTGGTCATGGATGGTAGTGACCAGGCGGGATTCCCCAAGACAAGACCCCCAACCCCCTGCCCTGGCGCACCCCCCCCCCAACCTCACCTCACACTCATAGACGCCCAGGTCCTCCGTGCCTGCCGCCCGGATCTCCAGCACCAGCAGGCCGCTGCGGGGCTCACTCAGGGTCTGGTATTTGCCCCCAGGGGTCAGCAGGGCACCATCCTTGTACCACCTGCAGCCAGCCCCAAGTGCAGTCAGGTGTGTCTCCTGCCCATGCTCAAGACTCTCTCCTCACCCATCCCCTAGTTCCAAGTATCCTTAGGGGGCCCACCCTCCTGGACGCCACCCACCCAAAGAACAGGCGGTCCTGTGTCCTCGTCACAGCAGCTAGAGCCGTGTTCGGAACCGCAGCCCGCTCACACCCACTCCTCAGCGGACAGGCGGCGGTCCTGTGAGTAGCTGGCCCTGACCCAGCTAACAGGCTGCCCACCCGCACCTCTCAGGCAGGCAGGACAGCCCCAGGGCAGGCCCACGCACCCCCTGCTGCCCCACCCCCAAGCCACCTGGCCCACCTGATCTGAGGATATGGGGCACCTTCGATGGTGCAGGTGATCTGGGCATCTTCTCCATCCACAAAGGGCACTGCCCGGACCTTGTTCACAAACCGAGGCGGGACTGCGGGGCCCAGGGAATGTGGGGAGACGAAAGGGAGATTTGAGAGACAGAGGGAAAGAAACGGAGAGACACAGAGACAGAGACAGACACACAGAAAGAAAAACAGAGACAGAGAGATGGAGACAGAGACAAAAAGAGAGAGAGAGACAGAAGCAGATAAACAGAGATGGACACAGAGAAAGAAACAGAGAAGGAGGTGGAGGCAGAGATGTAGACAGACAGAGGCACAGAGACTCAGAGGGAGACACCATGATGGACCGGACCCCACCCCGGCCAGTCAGTCTCCCAGACTTGTCAGGTATTCACAGCCACCCCTGCAGCTCCATCCATATGCCCCCAAGCAGGGCTGATACCTTCACAACGCCCAGGGTGGGGCCTGGGCCTTCCCCTCAGGGCTCACCTTGCACCAGGACTTTGCCCAGCGTGCTAGCATTGCCAGCAGCGCTGGCTGCAAAGCACATGTACTGGCCGGAGTCAGCACCAGTCAGGTTGTCCAGGATGAGTGCGCACGAGCCGTCGGGGTCTTCAATGAGGATGTGGTGAGGGTCCACCTCCACTGGCTTCCCATCTGGAAAGCGGGGGAGGGCCATCACAGGGGGAACACCATCGGGGACAAAAGGCTGGACCTGTCTGGGGGTCACAGTCACAGGGTCTGGCGGAGGAAGCGACCCCTGTCACACAACAGCCAGTGGACTCCCTGCCAAGGGTCTAGCTGGCCAGGCTGACCTGGAGCCCTGGATGGAGCGGTGGTACTGACCTCCACCACCTTCTTCCCCAGACCTCACTGTGCACAGTGTGGCCTCTAAAAGGCCAGCTCTTAGCTGGAGGCGGGGGCCAGGCTGGGGGACCCAAACCCACCAGAGGACGTCTCCTTCTGATAATAAGACCCTCAACTTATGAGTGGTTCTGCAACTCCCCCAAGGTACTGACCCCACCTAGCAGATACTCAGACAGCATCATCTCTTTAATCATCCTCATCCAAACGCCCATCTGACTAACATCTCCACATTTCCTTCCTGCGAGAGGGGTGGGGAGATATGCATCTTTAACTAAAGAAATCTTTCCTCCATAAATATGCAAAATTTCACAGATGAACACTTTCCAATAGCTCTGTACGTTCTGAACAGGGTTGTTTAAGTTAAAACATCTTGACATCTGATTCACAGAGAAACGTAACAATTTAAAAACATACCCCCCCCCCCCCAACCAAAAGCTTCCAGCTGCCACCCTATTTCCCTGCATGGTAATTCCAAGAAAGAGCTCTTCTCATTCTCTGTCTCCAGGAACTTCCCTTTCCATCTTTTCCCAAACCACACCTCTTGGCTTTCACCTCACACAACATAGCCCTTGGCAAGGACACCAGTGACACTGTCAGTCAAAGTGAAAATCGCCCAGTCATGGGCGACTCTTTGCAACTCCATGGACTATACAGTCCATGGAATTCTCCAGGCCAGAATATTGGAGTAGGTAGCCTTTCCCTTCTCCAGGCGATCTTCCCAATGCAGGGATCGAACCCAGGTTTCCCGAATTGCAGGTGAACTCTTTACCAGCTGAGCCACAAGGGAAGCCCAAGAATACTGGAGTGGGTAGCCTATCCCTTCTCCAGCGGATCTTCTTGACCCAGGAATTGAACCAGGGTCTCGTGCGTTGGCAGGTAGATTCTTTCTTTACCAACTGAGCTGTCAGGGAAGCCCACTGTCAATCTGTGGTCAATTCTCAGCCTTCATCTTGCTGTCAGAAAACAATTCTCCTTGGACTTCAGGCATTCCTGCACAGTCAGACTCTTTGGGCAAAGACACCCACAGACAGGTGTTCCCTGTCACCTACTCCCTGACACAGACACACCTCTAAGGGGGACTGTCAACAGCTGGCACGTGGGCTTGTGGCACTTGGATGGTGTCTAGGAGCTGGTGACACGCTGGAGAAAGTGATCCAGAGAGATGTAGGTGCTTCCTGACAGGTGGTCCTGCCTCCTTGGAAACCTCCCCCAGGAGCCATCCACGTCAGCAGAGACAAAGGCCTCAGCTTCCTTCCCTGTGAGACATGTGACTGCCTTCTTGGGCCGCACGTCACTTTTCTCTTTGGAGGGAAGGAGGGGAAGATGCACCAGCAGCCCCCAAACAGTTCAGTATCTCCTAAAACTCGGGGTTCCTCTCTTGTGGAACAGTTCACTGCATGAAGCTGACATCTGGTGCCTGGATGTGGAGATCAAGGCATGGGAAGCCCATGCAAAATGCTGCTGCTTTTGCTGTGACAAACAAGCTTGGTCTCTTGTATTTGTAATCTGGCTGGCTGACTGGCTTGCCGACTGGCTTGCTGGCTTGCAAGCCAAGACATATCTCAGGTCCTTCAGTTTCTGATTTGCAGTTTTGGCAGCAAGGAAGGGACACTGTAAGAGACACACCATTCCAAGAGAGAAAGGTGGCGGCCCGCGGACCAGTTAATAGACCTGAGGGAAGGGGTGTCCATGGGAATCAGTGGTGGACATACTGCCCAAACATCACGGTCATCATGCAAGAAACAGCTATTTCCTGTGAATGGAGAGACTGAGCAGGCAGCTCCAAGCCGAGCACTGAGAAGTGGGCTCAAAGTCTCCCGGATGAAAGTGCCTCGGCTGATGCATTCTCTCTCCCTACAGCGGGGACGTTGCTGGTTCACCTTGGGTCAGCCCCACTTCCCAACAAACATTAGAACCCACGCTGAATCCCAGGAAGTCTCTGTGCCCTTCTGAGTCCAGTCACAGAAATACACACCCACACTGGGTTCAAAGGAGAAGCCATCGCCAATCCTGGGGGCAGAAGGCAGGCAGGAGCAGGGCTAGAACTCAGGGATGAGAGGCCTGGGCACCAAATACATGAAGGATTCCTTTAGAGATAACAGGAAAGGACCCTGGTGTTTGCTGCGAACCCTGGCTTGGGACAACTCCCTGACATAGACAAACCACTATGGGGAACGGTCAACAGCTGGCACATGGACTCATGGCACCTGGACGGTGTCTAGAATGCTGGTGACACGCTGGAGAAGGTGATCCAAAGAGATATGAATGCCTCCTGACAGGTGGTCCTGCCTCCTTGGACACCTCACTCAGCCCTCATGGGAAGACCCAGAAAGGGTCTGGGCCGGTGGAAACCTCTGCTAAGTGGACCCCATCCAGAATGTCACCATCATGCCAGGCAAGGGACACAGAGCCCCTGAGAACAGTGCAATGTGGCTTGGTAAGTCAAGGCGTCCCTGAAGCTAAAACAGATAGGATCTGTAGGGACAATCTTGCCGCCTCACCTGAGTAAGCCCAAAACACTAGGTATTACTGAGCTACAGAAGTGTGTCTTCTTCCACCCCTGCGTCCTTCCACCTCTTCCACCCTTACTGCTGCTTTAAGAGAAAAATCATCAGAAGTGGGCCTCGGTCTCCCTGGGCTCAGAGGGACTGGAGGCCCAGCATGCCCCTCTGATACGCCAGGCATGCAGGCACGGGGAGAGCTTAGATTTTCATGGCTCTGCTGGATACAGGTGTCTGGATTCCACTGATGGGATTTGAGCAAGGTTCCCACAGAGCAAGAAGAAAACTGTCCCCTTGGGGCCAAGTCAGGGTGCTGTGACCACGGCTTCCACCTCTGGACCCTGGTGTCTGCAGCTTGGAACACCCTGCTCCACATGAGGGGGGCGAGGCCCTACATGTGGACAGACTACGGGGCGTGTAACCAGTTCCAGCCCAGCAACATGTCACTTGCCAAGACTGCCAGCAGAACCCCAGCAGGAGAAAGGAAGCTGCTGGCCTCCTGGGAGATGTGAAAGCAGCCCAGCTAACAGGAGAGGCCGAGTCCAGAATCAGCAGCCCTGGAGAGCCACAGAGAGTGGAAGCGGGCAGTCACTGCTCCTGTGGCCCCAGCTGGTAAGCACAGGACAGCCATAATGGGGTCTCCTGTGCTGGCGAACAGCTCCTGGCAGGGGTCCTGGGCACTGCGGCCAACTGCTTTTCCTTCCTGTTGGCATGCAGGGACCAAGACCATCACCGGGGCTCCCTGCCCCAGGGGTGAATTAGAAGGTGGCCTTCTGCCCCCGACACTTAAACTTCCACCAAATGAATGATGTTTTGCTGGTGGGTGAGTCTGACTTCTCCTGCCAGATGCTATTTTTCCTGGCAAAGGTTATGTGAGATGTTGTGAACACCCTGGCTATTTAGTCTGACATTTAACAGACTACAGATGGGTGGGCTGAAGACACGCCTCCTCGGGTCCATGAACCATGGAGACAAGATGAGAGCATGACGGGGCTCCCACCCAGACCCCCAGGGTCCTGTGCAGAGCGGCTGCGCTGCGCGTGGGGCCAAGTTCCGGTGCATGCCAGACGGGACTGCCCAGGGTGACGCTCTCACTTGGCACATGGGTGTCTCTCACCATTTGGGTGTCTCCAACTGTGAGGGTGCTTAAGGTCAGTGAACCACCAGCTCTGGCCACACCACATGGCTGTGTGTGCCGCCTGGCCCACCAGCAGTCTGAGAACCTGTCGTTCGTGGGGGCTGCCCAACGTGAACTGACCACCTGCTGGCCCTTGCTTCCTCTACTCCCCAGACACAGCTGTCCTCAGAGGAGTCTAAGCCTGTAAGCTGCTCACCGGGCAAAGGTCCAGATGAAAAATACAGTGATGGTCTGGATACAGTTGGGAACCCAGGATCCCGCCCTGACTGTTCTTGGGCATGGTGCAACCCCCCTTTCCCTCAGACACAGCCCAGCTGGCACACGCTCCTGAGGGCAGCCTAGCTGAAGGGTGGTGGCTGAGGGGCCTGTTTTCAATTACTTCTGTTGACTGGGTTTGTCGCTCTGAACCCACTGTCACAGATGAGAGGTCTGGTATGAGAAGGGATGGCGGGGAAGTGGGGTTGCACTGCATGGGTTCTGTGAGACAGCAGGGAACTCCGCAGACTTCAGGACCCCACAGGCTCCGGAAGGAAGACCCCCAGGGTGCTAGGGGAACCAGTCACTTCATCCACCGACTCTGCTCTGAAGCTCTACCCATGGGCCGGGGATGGCCCTCCTTTCATGTCCCAGCAAAATGGCCTGCGTATCTTCTCCAGCCCCATTCTCAGCCATCCGTGGTGGACACATGCACCTGACTGGTTGTGGACAAGCAGGACGGGAGGATGGACTTCTCTGGGACCATGCCCCAAAACCCGGAGTGGACTCGGCTACTGGGACCAGACTAGAGCGCAGGACTTACCTTTCAGCCCAGATGAGAGCTAGTGAGAGTATCACGGTTTACCTGAGACTTTGAGACTCACCAGATGGTCTAGGCTACACTGTGAGCTGGTGGGGGTGGGGGGCTTTAGGCCATACGGCATCAGCTTGACCTCAGAGGGGCCACAGACTGAGGTCAGCCGTGCAGGTGGGCAGTCTGTGTGAGGGTCCCGACAGAAAGCTGATGCAAGAAGGCTCAGCAGGGGAGTGTCCCTGGTGGGCCACGCTACCTGCGCTGGGACACATCAGAGGTGACAGACACAGGCATGTCCACACGACTCTACCGTGGGGACATCTGGGCCACGCCTGGACCCTCACATGGATCCCACCCCATGGACCGCTTCCCTCTTACTGCGGTGAACCAGAACCCTGACTGGCATGGTTGTGCTGAGTTCCGTGGAGCCCCTGAGATTCGATCGCTGAGCCTGAAGGTGGCTGTGGGACACCCCCGTGTGCAGTTGGTACCCAGTGAGAATGGTCTTGGGGTCCTGAAGTTGATGTCAGAAGTGAAGCTGTTCCTGGGGGCCCCCGGAGTTTGCAGCTCCCATCACACAGGGGAGTCACACCTGAGAACCACACGGCGGCCCTCAAAGCCCAGCATTCTCCAGCCTCATTCCCCACTACGCCTGCCTCAGCTCCCCTCTGCCTCCTGTTCCCCTGGAGCCTCGCTGCCCACTGGGAGTTCCTCCAAGCTGTCTGCCCTTCATTCTTCCGTATTTCTCTGGCTGGTCATGCCACTTCTGACTTCATATCGCATATCTGTCTATGTCCTTGTCATCTGTCTCCTCCCTGAGAAGGCCAGCCTCTATCCATGGACAAGGATGACCTGCCTGGTCACTGCTATTTCCCATGCACCTGGAATGGTCCTGGGCACTCAGCACAAACATGATCAAATGAGGGAACGAATGAGCGAGATTCAGGGGTGGGCAGAGTCACTGTGTCAAAAGCATGACGCACACGGGAGCAAGCTCCACCTCTGTCTCACCTCACCCCGTGCCTGGCTTTGATTCAGGGGCAGGCAACCGGAACAGGAGGCCTGTCTCTTGTGCCCAGGCCCTCCGTCAGACCCCACCCTGGATCCCTGGCCCCCTGCCCAGCCTGATTCCCTCTGGGTGTCTCTTGCCTGTTGCAGGATTAGCACCCAAAGGCTTACCTTTGTACCAGCTGACAATGGGCTTGGGTGTGCCTGTCACACGGCAGGCCAGCTTGACTGTCTCGCCCAGCTCAGCTGTGCAGTCAGCCAGTTCTTCTTCAAAATCGGGGGGGCCTGGGGATACAAACACACGGCCTTAATCACTCACGCATTCCCTCAGGTATCCACCTGGCAGGACCAGAGCCCCCTGACCAACAAATGGTTGTGGCAGACACCACCCCTTAGGAGCCTTTATCCGCAATACCACACTAGGAGATGGACAGGACTCAGGGGAAGGGACAGAGGCCCAGGATACGTCGGGGAGCATGGTAGGGACTGTGGGAAAGGAGGGCGTGTTGAAACGGGATCCTCTCTCCCATTCTAAGTGAAGAAGCAAAACCAAGACTGCTGGGCCCTTCACATCCCTAACACAGCCTGCCTGCCCTGTGCTGGGCAGCCAAGCGCGGACCCCGAGGCCCCCACCACATCTGGCTAACCAAGGGTGGAGCGCGCCACTTGCCCTAGAATTGAGTATCTTCCCTTGTGCTTGCCCAGGTGGGGACAAGGGCCCAGAGCTCAGGACCTGCCGACTCGGGTGCTCTCAAGCCAGGCGCCCAGGCGAAGGTTCGGCCTCCCTCCCAGCCTTGCCCCCGGAGCCCAGGCACTCACGCCAGATGGGCAAGGACAGGCGCTGCTGGATGCCACAGATCTCCTTCACCCAGGAGTTCTTGGTGATGACCGTCCGTGCCTGCAGCAGGTACTTGCGCACGGAATCCTCCCGCTCGTGCCAGATCTCAAAGGCTCGGTCATCGCCCTCCACCTGGTCGTTCAGGTCGATGCTGCTCAGCTGTGGGAGGAGGGCACAGCTGACTGCCGGGACGCAGGGCAGGCCGTGGTCACCGAGGCCAGGCTTGCAGGACTGACCCCTGGCCTTCCCCTGCCGGCACAGCCTGCACGGCCTCCCTCTGCCCACCCAGGCTCCGCCGGCACCCTGCCAACCTTCATCATGTTCCGGAAGACGTAGCTGAAGGTGTCGGTGCGCGAGTCCCGCCGGGGCTTGCAGACCACCAGGTGGTGGCGGAACAGGAAGACGTGCCGATGGTGGCCCTTCCAGGGCATCCGCGCGCCCGGCGCCCCCTCCCACACGATGAAGTGGCCCTGGGTGAGCAGTCAGCCGAGGTCAGCCAGGCCCAGCCTGGCGTCCACCCTCCCCTGCCCAGGGCCCGCCTCTGCACCCTCAGCCCCAGACCTGGCGGATGGGCTCGCCCAGGGCCTCCAGGGTGCCGGGGTAGTTCTCCATGAGCGACACGTGCAGCTGGTTCTCCGCTCGCTGCGGCAGGGCCGACACCACCGCGTAGGCTTGCTCGAGCAGCGCGCAGTTCTGGCCGTTCCGCGCCTTGTTGCGGATCAGCTCCTGCGGAAGACTGCAGGTCAAGGCAAGGCCTGGGGTGGCTGGGCACAAGGCGGCCCCACAGCCCCTGGACCGGACGGCCTACCTTGAGCAGGGCCTGGTACTGCTGGACCCGCTCTACCGGCTGCTCCAGGAAGTGCTGCAGCGGTGGGGGCGGTGGCTGCGAGGGGTCCGCGGCTGACAGCACCTCCTCGGTGTATTTCTGTGGGGACCACAGCGCTGGGCTCAGGGCAGGAGGGTGCAGCCCCCAGAGGGCCTGTGCCCCCGGAGTCTGAAGGCCGGTGGACTGGGGGTCCAGGGGAGCTGGCATGCTCACACACAGACCCTCCTCCCCGGGTGGGTCCCAATGCTGACCCAGGGGGTGGCCAGTGTCACCGCCTAACACGTGAGCAGGGTTGGTGGGGGGACCCTGTCTGCTTTTCTAACCTGGGGGTCAGGGGTCCTGGGAAGGTGAAGCGGAGCCTGAGCAGGGTGAGGGGAGATGACCTAAAAGCCAGGAGCCAGCATGAGGCCTGGGGAGTGGAGGCAGGGCTGGGGGGCAGAGGGTCACCTTGTAGAACTCCTGCACAGCTGTGCTGACCATCACCGACTCCGCCTGCACTCGGCCCACCAGGAACTCCAGATACTTCTCGAAGGCTGCCTGGTTCTTGATGAAGCACATGGCCACGTCGTCATCTGTGTCGCAGCTACGCAACTCCTGTAAGAAGCTGCCACAGAGGGGAACTGTGGTCAGGTGAGGGCTGACATCACGACCCCCACCCGGGACCCACAATCCAGCCCCAAACTGAGGGTTTGGGAAGGAACAGGCTGCTACCCAGGCCCGAGCACCTATGGGTGAAAGCCAGTGCTCTGGGCTGTGAGGGACACACACGTTTTCACGTGTGCCGCAAGTACACGTGTTTGTGGGCGTGTAAATATGTAAGGGCCGATATGTCTGAGGGTGAACATGTATACGTGTGTGTACCATGCACATGCATGCCTACACGTGAAAGGGTGTGTGTGCGCGCAGGTATGCACATGTACTTGCATGTAATGTGCGCACACTTCTGGGGCATGCCTGTGTCCTTGGGTGGCAGTGGGTAGGTGAGCTGCAGGCACTTCTGGGCATAAGTGAGGCACACGTGCCTGAGTTCCTGGGGACACATGTGTCCTTGTACAGGGATGCAGTGCACCAATGGGTCAATCAAGTCATCCAAGGTTCTGTCTCTTTTCAACCCCTGCCCACTCCCCTGAGGCCCAGGCCTGCCAGGACACACGTGTGCAAGTGTGAGCATCCACGTGTGTGTGTCCTGTGCACGTGTGACTGGTGTGTGCACACATGTATCTGTATCTGAGCACGCACACACATACATGCATGTACACACATACAGACCAAAGGAAACGCCTCGAGGCCCACCTGCTGTGGAAGTGGCCGATGTCCTGCACGTTTCGGAAGATGACCGCCTTCTGGCTGGCCACGGCTGCGGGCACGTGGGGGCAGCGGTCCAGGTACTGCATGTGGTGGCTCTGCAGGAACTGCAGCGCGCCCACGAAGGACTGCTCTGAGCTCAGCAGATCCCGGATGATGGCACTGGCAGGGCGGCAGCCGTGAGGGGAGACCCAGGAGCTGAGCTGCTCACCGGGGCACTTCTAGGCCACACGCACTGTGCTGACCACTTTCAGAATGGGCCGGGCAAGATGATGGAGGGAAGGGCGCCCCCACACCCACCAGGCAGCCCCGCCACACGAAACTAGTGTCTCAGAGCTCCCCAAGAGAAAGCCACCTTCCCACAGCACCTGTGTGGGGGCCCTCACCTCAGCCTCGTCTTGTACTCGTCCTCTGACAAAGCCTCCCCGGGGAACTCAGGGGCCTCGGCTGGCCCCCACTCGGGAGACAGCTGGTGAGAGACGGAGGCACAGGCAGCCTGAGCACTGGCCTGCCCCTCGAGGGTCAGGCTCCCACCTGCGACCCCAGGACCACCCCCCCAGCCACCTAGTTACCTTGAGCCGCCTGTCCAGGTAGGCAGGGGACACCCAGCCCTGCCGAGAGGGGCTGTTTTTGGTGGGTTTGGTGCGCACGAGCCAGCGCAGGGGGTGGGCAGAGTCCAGGACCTCCACGTACTGGCCCTCCCGCAGCAAGATGGCATCCTGCTCAGCCCCCAGGGGCAGGTAGTCAGCTGTGACCACATAGATGTCAAAGATCTGCGGGTGAGACGGAGGAGCTGCTGTGTCGGACCTGGGCTGGGGCCAGCCAGGTCTCCCAAGGCCCCAGGGACCCCGTGCAGACACCAGAGGGGAGCAGGGCTGGGAGAAGGCCAGTGGGCCTCCCAAGGCCTCAGGTCACAAGGTCCCCAGGAGTCAGTGGAGAAGACACAGCCATTCTGACATTCTCTGAGGCTCTAAAAGAGGCCTTACCCAGCTCCGGGTAGGGAACTCCTTTCAGGAGTGCAGGTGGCCCCCTCCAAAGGGACCAGGAGGAGTCTCGGGATGCTGGGCGTGTCCTGAGTCAGGGTGGTGATGCTGGCCACGCAGGGGTGTTCCCCACACCTCCTTCTCCCCCATACCAGCTTGACCTGTGCCCTGCCCCCACAGCTCTCACCTCCGCTTCCCCCACCCCTCGCCTGCCCACGCACCTCTCCCCGGGAGTCCCCGTCCTCGGACTCTGAGGACGACTCCTGGACGCTGGAAGAGGGGCGTGAACGGCCATGCCGGGGGGACGCGGACGGCGTCTTTGACTCCTCGTCACTGTCAACTCCAGGCACCTGCAGCTTCGCTGAGGGACAGAGGACACAGGAGGCCCTCAAAGGGCCTGCCCCACTGGCCGTCTCCCCACGGGTCTCCAGGGCATGCAGGTGGGGAAGGTCCAGGCCTGGGGCTCGGTCTCAGCCTTCCCTGGAGCTTGCTCCATCATCAGCCAGCCTTACCCTGTGTGATCTTGGCCGACACCATCTCTGTGATCTGCGAAGTGAGCTTCTTCAGGAACTCCTCCGTGCCCACCTCGGCCAAGGACAGATGGCCACGGGCCTCTGCTGCCAGGAGCTCTGTTGGGGCCAGAGCCTGGCTCAGCCAGCTGTGTGCACCACAGACGTGCCTGAACACAGGCACCCAGGCCACCCTGGGCTTGGGGTCAGAGGTGCCGACACACACAGAGCTGGGCCAGCACTGCCAGAAGCAGGCCATACTGACCACGACTGGGGTCTCTTTGGCTCAAAGGCATCCGAGCCAAGGTGTGATTTAGGGGACCATGAACTTGGGGAAGCAGGGTCTGGGCAGTGGAGGCAGTAGGTGGCTGGAGGGAGAGCAGACAGTTGGGGGCAGCGGGCAGCCTGCAAAGGTGTAGGGCGGTGGGTGAAGGGGAGCTGAGGGCAAAGCTGAGCAAGTGGTCAGGCTAGGCTTGGAGCTTGGAGCTGTGGGGGTCCCCAGGCGGGGGGGTCTGTGCCACTTTCATTCCTGTTGTCTGCTTGGCCTTTGGTCTGGGAAGGGGCTCGGGAGGGACACAGATCAGAGGGAGCCCCGCCAGGCAGTGTAATATGAGGACAGGTTCTGGACACCGAAGGCAGTGGGCAGGACCCCAAACTGTGGCTCAAGGGCTGGGAGGCCAGAACCCTGGCAGCTTCAGGTTGACCTTGATGGACGTGGGATCCTTTGCGGGGGCGATGGGTCAGGGAGGTGTTGGGGTTAAGGGGCAATGAGGATGACCCATGGTGGGCAGCACAGGAGAGGGAGGAGTGGGGATATTAACAAAGCAGGTCGGTGAAGAATGATCCCACAGGCAGTGGGCACATGGATGTATGGCTTCTTCCTCCTGACTTCTGTGCAGACTCAGTATTTTCCATAAAAAACGAGTTTAAAGCACACCAAGGTGCTGGGGCCCTGTGCAGGTCAGAATTGGGTCCACAAGAGGCCAGGGAGCCCTGGCCCGAGTAGGGCCAGCCGTGTTCCCAGGGCCACACAGCCCGGAGCAGCCCCACAGTCCTGGGGCGGCCCGCTGAGCAGCCTCCTACACGCCCCTGTCCCTCCCTGCACAGACGTGTGCCCACCCGGCCCGTACCTCTCTTCTGCCCAGAAAGGTCCGTAAAAGCTGCAGGTTCTGACATCTGTGCAGCAACAGCTTGGGTCCTAGAGGGGGAGGAGATACCCTGAGGAGCCTGACAGAAAGGAGCGTCTGGGGGCCGTGGGGCCAGACGCCACAGTCACGGTCCTGGGGAAGGACTCCTCTCCAGTGGGGAGCTGAGCCCCATGACCCAAGCAGAGCAGAGCTGGGCCGGGGTGCAGGACGGGGCTCCACCCCAGTGGCAGCACCGCCCCCACTCCCAGGACCTGCACCCCCAGGGCCCACATTCTAGGGCCCTCTCTGCTGGCCCCCCGGCTCCTGAGCAGCCCCTCACTCACCCCTGCAGGAAGGTGGAGATGAGGGCCTCCTTCACCTCGGGCTGCTCCTCCGTGGCCCCCGCCTCCTTAGGCACTGTCGGGAGAACAGGGTGGACCACCAGAGTGATACCACACACCCTTGAGCGCGGATTCTGGCCAGCACCCCTGCCAGTGATGCCTGGCCCACCCACCGGGGCCCTGGCCCTGTCCCCTGGAGCCCCAAGGAAGCCTGTGCCCACTGCCCCAACTTGTCCACAGTCACTCCACCAGTGGCAGGAAATGGAAGGAGCGTGCACTTGATTCACCAGCCCTCCGAGGAGCTGAGAGGGCCCGGGAAGAAACCACTCAGGGTGGTGGGGGCTTCTAGGAGGGTCTAGCTGAGCGGAGCCCACAGGGTAGCGGGTGGGGACTGGCCCAGGAGCTCGGAGGCTGCACACCGCCCACTGCGCCCCCGCTCCCACGCCCACTCACGGCCAGAGACGTGCAAGCCTGCGGAGCAGAGGGCCTGGCCGGCAGCGTTGGAGGCGATGCAGGTGTAGGTGCCCTGGTGCTGTCGGCCCACGTCCAGCAGGACCAGGCTGTGCTGCTGGGCAGAGCTGGCCACCGTGTAGCCCGGCGTGTGGCGGCCGATCCACAGCACACCCTGCTCCGCTTCCTCCCGCAACCAGTGCACAGCCGGCGGTGGGCTTCCTGTGGGCAGGAGTGCATGCTGGACGGTCCTTCCCCACACCAGGAGGGCGGCTCCCCCCCGAGCCTCTCTAGAAGGGTCCTGAGCAGGGGCGCGGAGGCAGGACCGCCTACCTTCCACCTTCACGGAGAAAGTGATGCTGGAACCCTTTTTCACCTTCTTGGAGGAGAATTTCTCCAGGAACCGGGGTGGCACCAGCTGCTGCTGTGCATCTGGAAAGACACAGGGCATTTGGCGGTAAACAACACGGATCCCCAACTCCACATGGGAATTCCACAATTCCCCCTCACATTCCCTCACTGAATCTATGCCCAGGGCCTCCCTCTCTCTGCCCTCTTGATTCAGCTCACCTAATGCTGGCTTCTCTTCTGGTTCATTGGGGCCTGAAAAAAGCACACAAGTCAGATCTACAGCATCAAGGTGCCCCCTCCCCTGAACAGGCCTGCCTACCAGGGTGGGAGTCTCAGGGGGCCCCACCACTCCCACACACAGCACCGTTCCTAAACCTGGCTGGCCGTGCAGGCCTGGGATTCGCACTCAGGCCCCATGGACCAGACGCAATGCTACCCCATATAAGCCCAGGGTTCTGGGGTGCTGTGCTGACACCAACACAGGGAACAGGTCTGCTCAAAAAGTCACACTGAAGCCAAGCCACAGGCCATGTTGGCTCCCCAGACCAGCGCAGACTTGGGTAAGACTTGCAATCACCTTGCCGTGCTCAGGACTTGGAAAAGTAAGCAAGTTCAAACTTCTACTTCTAAAATGACTATGTGCCTCTTCCTCCCCAGAGTCTCCCGAAGGCCCCATGCTTGCCTGGGACTACTCCACCAGCTAGCGAGCCTTCTAGCTAGTCAGTTTTCATGGGCCCCTTGCCCCCTCAGTTTCCCTGGGGGCTCAGACGGTAAAGAATCTGCCTGCAGTGCAGGAGACCTGGGCTCAATCCCTGGGTTGAGACGATCCCCTGGAGAAGGGAAAGGCTACCCCCTCCAGTATTCTTGAATGAAAAATTCCACGGCCAGAGGAGCCTGGTGAACTACAGTCCATGGGGTCACAAAGAGTCGGACGTGACTGAGTGACTAACACTTTCACACGCACACTTCACCCCTCAGGGGCACACGTTCTCTGGGAAGCAGTTTCTGGCCGCCTGTGGCTTCTGTACACAGGGGCAGTGACCACTGGGTCCTGGCTTCCAGGCCTGCCACAGCAACCCAGGTGTGGACGCCAGGCCCTGCCACCTTGCTGGGCACCCACCTCGGACCAGGAGCCGAGCAGACGAGTAAGCAGCACCCACGGCGTTGCTGATGTACGCTGAGTACTGGCCGGCATCCTCGCCGGTGACCGAGACAACCTCCAGGGTGTGCAGCATCTTCCTGTCCGACATACGTATGTGCGCGGATGCAGTCAGGGGCTGCCCGTCTTTGAACCAGTAGAGTCGGGGTGTGGGGTAGCCTGAGGCCACAGGGGGAGCGGTGAGCACAGGGCCCCAGCCCAGTGGGCACCATGCCTGCCACAGGCCCTCAGAGAGCCTGGGGTCACAGGTGATCATGCAACCGTGGCTTGGCAGGGGAAGCGCCTTGCCCTCCGTCCCTCTCCCGCTTACCTTTCACCTTGAGCTGGAACTTGGCCAGCCGCGTGCCAGGGGCCACCTGCAGGTCTTTCAACTCCTCCACGACCTGGGGCAGCTGCCCCTCCTCTGAGGTGGACTCTGTGCCCTCCTGCTCCCGGCTGGCAGGGAGAACAAAGAAATGGCAGCCCTGAGGAGGACCAGTGAGGGCTCCGGGACAGGAGGGGCCCGGGGTTGGGGTGGGTGATTCCTGAGCTCTCCTCTGTGCTGGGTGGAGGGTATTGTGGGCTGGCTGAAGCCACCACGGTTGGGATGCTGTCAGTCCAAGCCAGCACTGCCACCCCCGCGAGGACCTGGGACCACCAGCCCAGCGGGCGCTGCCCACCTCCGCCTGGCCCTCTACCTGGACAGGTAGCCCTGGGCGCTGAAGTAGGATGAGGTCTCTGTGGCGTCCGCAGCAGTCTCATAGTCGGTGCTGGTCACTGCGGATGAAGGGAGGGGCTGAAGTGACCTGCACCTCATCTTCTTCCCAGGCACGAGCCCCACCCCAGAGGGTACCCGACGCTCACTGCATCCCTTCCCAGGGACACTCACACTTCTGCACTTCTGAGTCAGAAAGAACGGGGGACGCGGCTACCCCACGACCCCTCCCTGTCCCCAGGCTATTTACCAACCCATGTTTCCAGGCCTGTAACTGACATCAAGACCCAACAAATTATCAATACTGGGCTTCATAATAGGAGACAGTGGCAATTAACTTAGCTCCTTGGTTCCACCTAAGTAAGGAACAAGGGTGACACAGGTCTCAAAACCAGCAGCTGGGGTTTCCTCTTAGAGCCACAATGAAGAGTAAGGACTAAATTTATCCTCTGCTGTGGTCTGAGTGCTGTATCCCCCCAAAATTCATATGTTCAAGTCCTTACTCCTAACATGACGGTGTCTGAAGGTGGGACCTTTTCACAGTGATCAGGTTTAGATGACTTTATAAGGGTGGAGCCTCATGAATGGGATTAGTGCCCTTCTAAGGAGGGGCCCCTTCTCCCTTCCCCCATGTGAGAACACCATGAGAAGACAGCTGTTGGCAACTTGGAAGAGGACTCTCACCAGCACCCTTCTGTCTCCATGACTTCAGGCAGTGTGCTTCTATTATTTAAGTGGCCCAGCCCATGGGACTGTAATAACAGCCTGAAATAAGATACCCACCCCCAAAACAACCAAAGGAAAACAAACACAATAAAGAAAATAATGGCTGTGATGTAGTGATTTATAATAAGAAATAGAAGTTTGGTCTTCCTCCTGTTCCTGACTCAGAGTTCCCACATGCTTGGAATTTCCTAACTGGACAGGCGTAGAGACTGGGATTTTTTTTTTTTTTTTTTAAAGAACAGGTTTTCTTTTTTTTTTTTTAATATATATTTATTTATTTATTTGACTGCATGAGGTCTTAGTTACAGCACATGGGATCTTGTTCCCTGACCAGGGTTTGAACCCGGGCCCCCTGCATTGGGAGCACAGAGTCTTAGCCACTGAACCACCAGGGAAGTCCCCAGAGACTGGGATTTTTTAAAAATTTATTTTAATTGGAGGTTAATTACAATATTGTGGTGGTTTTGCCATACATTCACATGAATCACCCATGGGTGTTCCCGATCCTGAACCCCCCTCCCCCCTCCCTCCCCATCCCATCCCTTTGAGTCATCCCATTGCACCAGCCCTGAGCACCCTGTCTTATGCATCAAACCTGGACTGGCGATCTATTTCACATATGATAATTACATGTTTCAATGCTATTCTCTCAGATCATCCCACCCTTGCCTTCTCCCACAGAGTCCAGAGTCCAAAAGTCTGTTCTTTACATCTGTGTCTCTTTTGCTATCTCACATATAGGGTCATCATTACCATCTTTGTAATTCCATATATATGCATTAATATACTTTATTGGTGTTTTTCTTTCTGATTTACTTCACTCTGGATAATAGGCTCCAGTTTCATCCACCTCATTAGAATGGATTCAAATGTATTCTTTTTAATAGCTGAGTAACATTCCATTGTGTATATGTACCACAGCTTTCTTATCCATTCATCTGCCGATGGACATCTAGGTTGCTTCCATGTCCTGGCTATTGTAAACAGTTCTGTGATAAACATTGGGGTACACGTGTCTCTTTCAATTCTGGTTTCCTGGGTGTGTACGCCCAGCAGTGGGATTGCTGGGTCGTATGGCAGTTCTATTTCCAGTTTTTTAAGGAATCTCCACACTGTTCTCTATAGCGGCTGTACTAGTTTGCATTCCCACCAACAGTGTAAGGTTCCTTTTTCTCCACACCCTCTCCAGGATTTATTGTTTGTAGACTTTTTGATAGCAGCCATTCTGACCAGCATGAGATGGTACCTCACTATGGGATTGATTTGCATTTCTCTGATAATGAGTGATGTTGAGCATCTTTTCATGTGTTCATTAGCCATCTGTGTCTTCTTTGGAGAAATGTCTGTTTAGTTCTTTGGCCCATTTTTTGATCAGGTCGTTTATTTTTCTGGAATTGAGCTGCAGAAGCTGCTTGTATATTTTTGAGATTAATTGTCAGTTGCTTCATTTGCTATTATTTTCTCCCATTCTGAAGGCTGTCTTTTCACTTTGCTTACAGTTTCCTTTGTTGTGCAAAAGCTTTTAAGTTTCATTAGGTCCCATTTGTTTATTTTTGCTTTTATTTCCAATATTCTGGGAGGTGGGTCATAGAGGATCCTGCTGTGATTTATGTCGGAGAGTGTTTTGCCTATGTTTTCCTCTAGGAGTTTTATAGCTTCTGGTCTTACATTTAGATCTTTAATCCTTTTTGAGTTTATTTTTGTGTATGGTGTTAGAAAGGGTTCTAGTTTCATTCTTTTACAAGTGGATGACCAGTTTTCCCAGCACCACTTGTTAAAGAGATTGTCTTTTCTCCATTGTATATTCTTGCCTCCTTTGTCAAAGATAAGGTGTCCATAGGTGTGTGGATTTATCTCTGGGCTTTCTATTTTGTTCCATTGATCTATATTTCTGTCTTTGTGCCAGTACCATACTATCTTGATGACTGTGGCTTTGTAGTATAGTCTGAAGTCAGGCAGCTTGATTCCTCCAGTTCCATTCTTCTTTCTCAAGATTGCTTTGGCTATTCGAGGTTTTTTGTATTTCCATACAAATTGTGAAATTATTTGTTCTAGTTCTGTGAAAAATACCATTGGTAGCTTGATAGGGATTGCATTGAATCTATAGATTGCTTTGGGTAGTATAGTTATTTTCACTATATTGATTCTTCCAATCCATGAACATGGTGTATTTCTCCATCTATTTGTGTCATCTTTGATTTCTTTCATCAGTGTTTTATAGTTTTCTATACATAGGTCTTTTGTTTCTTTAGCTAGATTTGGATTTTACATTAATGACATGATATTTTTTTGAAAGCCCCTAAGGATGTGGTGATTTTTCCATAAGCTAGGGTAACCAACCACAGGATTAGGTTGGGAACCCCCTGACCTCCAGGAAGGAGAGAAGGGCTGGAGATTTACTTCAGTCACCAATGGCCAATGATTTAATCAGTTGTGTTTGTATAATGAAACCTCCATAAAAACCCCAAAGAATAGGGCTCAGAGAGCTTTCCTGTTGGTGAGCACATGATCAGGGGAGAGTGGCAAGCTCAATCTGGGCCCTTCCCACCTGCCTGGCCTATACATCTCTTCCATCTGGCTGTTTCTAAGTTATATCCTTTTATAATAAACTGCTGACATAGTAAGTAAAATGTTTCTCTGAGTTCTGTGAACCACTTTAGCAAATTAATCAAAACCAAGGAAAGAATCACTGGAACCTCTAATTTATAGCATATTGGCCAGAAGCACAGGTGATAATCTGGACTTGCAGGTGATATTTGAAGTGGCGGTGGGGGGGGGGGGCAGCTTTGTGGGACTGAGCCCTTAACCTACGGGATCTGATGCTATCTCCAGGAAGATGGGATCAGAATTGACTTAAACTATAGGACACTCAGCTGGTGTCTCAGAGAATTTCTTTTTGTGGGAGAAAAAATACCCACACATTACAACTGGGTACAGAATCAGCAGAATGGTTTTCATGTCACAGGCATTACACAAGTGAAGGACAGTGATCTATTAGAGACAGGAATGCAGGTGGATTCTTTACGAACTGAGGGAAGCCTCAGGAAACAACAGTGGGCCCTATAATTGCCCCAGCTTCCTGCCTGAAGTTTACATGAAGGGGAAACTGAAGCAGAGCCAGGCAGATTCTGAGTAGAGGAAACAAGAGCTGATGTCCTGAGGGACAAAGGCAGTCTTTGTCTAGGGAACAGAAAATCCAAGAAGAGAAAGCTGTGCAGAGAGGGCCCCCTCTCTTGAGGATTCAGCAGAGCACCAATTGGTACATGCAGACAGGAGAGCCATCTGAAAGGCCCAGAGGAGACACTGCCAGAGGAGCACAAGGGCTGCAACAGTGTCTGTTTACAGGCAGACCGGGCACTTTCAGAATTCATGGGGCATCAGGTAGAGTGCTCAGGAACACTCTTACTTCAGCAGACAAAGGCGACCAGCCTTGGACTGAGCACTGCCTTGGCCCCACCTAACAAATCACACAAGGCAGATCCAAAAGGATCCAGCTGCTTCCAAGTAACTCACTGTATTACTCAAGACGACGTGCAGAAACACAAAATACCCACCTCCCAATGGGGTTAAATTCACACTTTCAGGCATTCAGCCAAGACTGTCAAGACATGCAAGAGGTCAGAAAACACACAACACATAACATGCAGAATAACCTGTCAGTGGAAACCAACTCAGACTTGACACAGATGTTAGAACTGAGAGAGAAGGACATTCACACAAGCATTAGAACTGTATTCCATGTGTTCAAAAAGTTAAGATGAGATCGAGAACATATCAGAAAGATTCAAGTAGGGGGGCTTCCACAGTGGTCTAGTGCTTAAGAATTTACCCACCAACGCAGCAGACATGGGTTTGATTCCTGATACAGGAAGCTCCCACATGCTGCAGAGCAACTAAACTATGCATCACAACTACTGAGCCAGCCCTCTCGAGCCTGCGAGCCACAACAAGAGAAGCCACCACACCAAAACAAAGAGTAGCTCCCACTCCACGCAACCGGAGAAAGCTCATATGCAGTGACAGCCCAGTGCAGTCAAAAATTAAAAAGCAAAAAAAAAATCACTTTTAAGAAAAATGATTCAAGTAGAACTTCTAGGGATAAACAATACAATGGATGGGATTGATAGCAAATTAGATACTACAGAAAAAAAGGACAGTGAATGTAAAAGCATAGCAATAGAAACTATGCAAAATGAAATGCACAGAAAACAAGAATTTTAAAATTTAAAAGGATTATGAATAAGCTGTAGTACAACTTCAGTTGTGCTCAGTTCTCAGTCATGTTTGACTCTTTGTGAACCCATGGACTGTAGCCTGCCAAGCTCCCCTGTCCATAGTATTTCCCCGGCAAGAAAACTAGGGCGGGTTGCCATTTCCTTCTCCAGGGGATTGTCCCGACCCAGGGACTGAACCTGCATCTCTTGCATTTCCTGCATTGCCAGGCTGATTCTTCACAAGATTCTGCAAGATAATTACAGAAAAACATCTACTGCTGCCTCACTGACTAGGTCAAAGCCTTTGACTGTGTGGATCACAGCATATGGTGGAAAATTCTTACAAAGATGGGAATACCAGACCACCTTACCTGTCTTCTGACAAATCTGTACGTATGTCAAGAAGCAATAGTTAGAACTGGACATGGAACAATGGAGTGATCCAAAATCGGGAAAGGAGTACGTCAAGGCTGTATACTGTCACCCTGCTTTTTTAACGTATATGCAGAGCACATCATGAAGAATGCCAGGCTGGATGACTCACAAACTGGAATCAAGATTGCCAGGAAAAATATCAATAACCTTCGATATGCAGAAAGCGAAGAGGAACTAAAGAGCCTCTTGATGAAGGTGAAAGAGGAGAGTGAAAAAGCTGGCTTAAAACTCAACATTCAAAACCTCAGATCACGGCATCAGGTCCCATCATCCCATGGCAAATAGATGGGGAAAAAATGGAAACAGTGATAGACCTTATTTTCTTGGGCTCCAAAATCACTGCAGACAGTGACTGCAGCCATGAAATTAAAAGACACTTGCTCCTTGGAAGAAAAGCTATGACAAACCTAGACAGCATATTAAAAAGCAGAGACATCATTTTGCCAACAAAGGTCCATATAGTCAAAGGTGTAGTTTCTCCAGTAGTCATGTATGGGTGTGAGTGTTGGACCATAAAGAAGGCTGAGCACCAAAGAATTGATGTTTTCGAACTGTGGTGCTGGAGAAGATTCTTCAGAGTCCCCTGGACTGCAAGGAGATCAAATAAGTCAATCCTAAAAGAAATCAACCCTGAATATTCATTGGAAGGACTGATGCTGAAGCTGAAGCTCCAATACTTTGGCCACCTGATGCGAAGGGCCAACTGATTGGAAAAGACCCTGATGCTGGAAAAGACTGATGGCAGGAGGAGAGGGGGGAGACAGAGGTTGAGATGGTTGGATGGCATCACTGACTCAATGGACATGAGTTTGAGCAAGCTCCAGGATTTGGTGATGGACAGGGAAGCCTGGCATGTTACAGTCCATGGGGTTGCAAAGAGTCAGACACAACTGAGAGACTGAACAACAAGTGCAACTTCAAGTGGCTCGATTATGTATAAGTCCCTAAATGAAGGGGAAAGGAAAAATATTTCAAGAAATAATGCCTCACAAATTTCAAACAATGAAAAATATTAAAATATAAATATTAAGAATATTACAAGTATTAGTTGCTAAGTTGTGTCCAACTCTTTTGCAAACCCATGGATTATATAGCCCACCAGGCTCCTCTGTTCATGGAATTCTCCAGGCAAGAATAGTGAGTGAGTCAGCCCTTCCATTCTCTAGGAGATCATCCTGACCCAGGGATCAAACCTGGGTTTCCTGCATTGTAGGCAGATTCTTTACCATCTGAGCTACCAGGGAAGCCCCATTAACTCAAGAAACTCAATGAACTGCAAGACAAGGAACATAAAGACAAGTGCACCAAGAAATATGATTAAATTACTCAAAAACCATTGATAAAAAAGAAATAATAAGTATCCAGAGATTATGTTTGCAGGAATTGACAAGCTGACCCTAATATTCCTTAAAAAAATGCAAGAGACTCGGGATGTTCAAAACAATCTTGACCAAGAACCAAGTTGGCAGACTCACACTCATAGTTTCAAAACTGAATACAAAGCTATGATAGTCAAAACAGTGTAGTAATGGCATAATGACAGACATCTGGATGAATGGAAGAGAACTGAGAGTCAGAAATAAATCTATATATTTAATGGAAATTCATTTCTGGCAAGAAGAGTTCCAACACAATGTTATGAGGGAAAATATTCTTTTCAACAAATAATACAGGTACTTTTCCCCAGCCCATAGCTTTTCATCCTCAACACTTGATTTTTCACAGAGCAAAAGGTTCTAAGTCTGAGGAGGTCCAGTTTACCAGTTTTTCGTTTTAGAGTCAAGTCTAAGTAGTCTTTTCTTAGCCCTTAATCCTGAGGATTTCTTCCTACTTTTTCTCTAAAAGTTTGATAGGTTCATATTTTACATTTAAGTATGTAATCCTGCTGCTGCTGCTAAGTCACTGCAGTCGTGTCCGACTCTGTGTGACCGCATAGAAGGCAGCCCACCAGGCTCCCCCATCCCTGGGATTCTCCAGGCAAGAACACTGGAGTGGGTTGCCATTTCCTTCTCCAATGCATGAAAGTGAAGGGTGAAAGTAAAGTCACTAAGTCGTGTCCGACTCGTAGCGACCCCACGGACTACAGCCTACCAGGCTCCTCCGTCCATGGGATTTTCCAGGCAAGAGTACTGGAGTGGGGCGCCATTGCCTTCTTCAAAGTATGTAATCCATTTTGAGGTAATTTTCATACAAGGTTGACGTTCCTATTTTTGGTTTCTTTTTTTAACTAATAAATTTTAATTGGAGGATACTTACTTTACAATATTGTGATGGTTTTTGCCATACATCAACATGAATCAGCCATGGGTACACATTGTCCCCCCATTCTGAACCTCCCTCCCACGTCCCTCCCCACCCCATCCCTCTGGGTTGTCCCAGAGCACTGGTTTTGAGTGCCCTGCTTCATGCACTGAACTTGCACTAATCATCTATTTTACATAAGGTAATATACATGTTTCAATGCTATTCTCTCAGCTCATCCCACCCTCGCCTTCCCCCACAGAGTCCAAAGCTGTTCTTCACATCTGTCTCTTTTGCTGCCCTGCATACAGGATCATCATTACCATCTTTCTAAATTCCGTATGTATGTGTTAATACACAGTATTGGTGTTTCTCTTCCTGACTTACTTCACTCTGTATAATAGGCTCCAGTTTCATCCACCTCATTAGAACTGACTCAAATGCGTTCCTTTTTATAGCTGAGTAATATCCTATTGTGTATATATACTACAATGTCCTTATCTATTCATCTGCCGATGGACATCTAGGTTGCATCCATGTCCTAGCTATTGTAAACAGTGCTGCAATGAACATTGGGGTACATGTGTCTCTTTCGATTCTGGTTTCCTTGGTGTGTTTATATTTTTGCCTACAATTGTTCAAATTACTCCAGCACTATTTGAAATTCCATCCTTGAATCTGCAATTCTGTGTTTCCTCTAATTGTTTTTGGATTTTTGTCAAAAATCAGATGGATTTATTTGTACTGAAGCTATCTAGGGGCCCACCAGGAATCAGGAACAAAGATCAAATATATATATTTCTTATTATGCCACAATGCCGTTAACCACCCACTGTGCCCATGGGGTACCTCCAAATCTTCCCAGGTTCTTCCCCATCCCATTTTCCTCTCAAGGGTGCTCCAAGAGAACTCTCCACCTGCCACAAGACATTCCAGCCCCAAATTCCGCCTGGCCTGGGACCAATGCTGGGTTGGCAATCCTCCAACCCAGCACTGCCTCTCACTGGCAGGATCCCTGCCCTGCCTGAATCTTCACACCCACATGTGCACTCACGGTCCACTCGGAGCTCTGCCTTTGTAGAGGACACACCCACGCTGTTCTCAGCCAGGCAGCGGTAGACGCCCATGTCTGCTGGCACCACAGCCGTGATGATGAGCTGGTGGCCACCCTGTTGGTCCTCACTGATCATATAGTGGTCATCCTCCTCCAGCATCCTCCCATCCTTGAACCAGCGCACGGTGGGCACAGGCTGGCCTGTCACCACACAGTCAAAGCTCACAGGGTACCCATCCAGCACCTCCTGATTCTGTAGCTCGGTCAGGAACACCGGGGCTAGAAGAGAAGGGCAGGGCATACAGCACGTCAGCCCTGGGTTCCCCTCAGCTACTCCCACTGCCAGCAGTTCAATGCTGCATGGCGCCCATCCACGTGAGTGCTCATAGACTGGCGGCCAAACAGAATTCTGTCTCTGTCAACAGAGCTATCCCCTCCTCCCCATGCTCTAGAAGAATCCTCTTTGCTGGCCTGGTTCCCAAGCTCCCGTGAGGTCAGAGAGATAGCAGACAGGAAATGGGGAGGAAGGGGAAGTAAAGGTAAGGCCAGTCTGGGATTGAAAGCACCCAGGCAGCTGAGAACTAAAGGGAGGAATGATGCTGGGGTATCATTATGATGGTAATCATTATGAGGGTGATGATGTTCCCTGTGAGGGAGACAGAAGTAAACAGCGAAATGACTTTTCAATTAACTTTAGTTGCCAGAGTGGGAAATGGGGTTCAGACTGGACTATGTGGGACCCTACCTTTTATACAGATTACATCTCAAACCCTCATGGGGGAAAAAGATAAATCCCTAAACTCTAGGAAGTCAGTATTCCCGAAGGTATTTCATAGAATAGGACTCTGAGGCTCAAAGAGGCAGAGCTGGAATTTAGACTGAGCTTTGTCTCACCCCAAAGTCAGGGCTCTTTGAAGCTCAGTGGGCCGCATATGTGCACAACCGGAAGCTAAAGCCCAGCCACCTCCTTGAGTCTTCAGCTGATGCTGAATCACCAGCCTGGCTTTGCTCGTCCTCCCCGCATACAGCGTGCAGACTCACCAGCCTCTGCCGTCAGCGCTGGCTCCAGCGGGGCTGAAGGGGCGGGTGCCACCTTCCCGATGCGCATCTCCACCCTGCGCGGTCCCTGCTCAGACAGGCTGATGTCCACGCGGATGCCCAACACGCCAAACATCTCCTGGAAGCGGCTGGCTGCCCGGCGGGCCTCCGCCAGCGTCTCAAAGCAGATGCAGATGGAGTGCTCATCTTCCCGGTATGTCTGCCAGTCCCCGGGCTCCTCAGGCTCTGCCTTGCCCTCGTCAGCGCTGAAGAAGATCTCCTCGTCCGAGACCTCCGCTGGGCCCTTAGTGCGGAAGAGGCGGTGCAGCCGCCGGGCGGCCCGGCGGAAGGTGTCATCCAGCTCGCCCCCGGAGGAGCTCTCGTTCTCACTCTCCGTGCCGCTGACCGCCACGCTGGCGCTGTGGGCCACGTGGCCAAACTTGTTGCTCACCTGACAGGTGTAACGGCCGGCGTCGGCCCGGCCCAGGCTGGTGACCAGCAGAGAACAGGTGCCGTCCGCAAGCTGGTCGATGTGGTGGTGCCGGCTGTCCGTTAGCTCCACGCCATCCTTCAGCCAGCGGGCGCGCACATCGGTCTTGCTGGACACGACACACTCCAGATGCAGGACGTCTCCCACCTGGGCCACGGTGTCCCCAAATGTGCAGCGGAGCACGGGCGCCTCCTGCTGCTGTATCTCCTTCCGGACCTTGTAACCCTTGAAGGCCGCCTGGATCTTCACGGCAGCCTGGTCCAAGGTCGGGTCGCCCAGGTCCCCAGCGCTCAGGTCTCCTGGCGGTGGGTGTACTGCAGGTGGCTTCTCCTGCTGCTTCTCCTGTGGCTTCCCGGAGGGGGCTGCTGGGGCCCCAACCTGTGTGCACAGGTAAGGTAGGGTGCCTGAGGCCCAGGGCAGGCGAAGGACGCGGAGGGGCACACACAGGGCAGGGGGATGCAGAGCCTGGGTCTCCTGCCCCAGCTCCACGCCTCGCTCCAGCATGCCTCCTGCCTGCTGCCTGCTGGCAGCTGCAACACCTTCACTGAGGCCGAGTGCCTGAGGGCTTCTGCTGCGGCCGAAAAGCAGGTCTACCCTCCCTGAAACTGCTTTCCCCAGAGGGGGACAGCACTCTGAGGAATACCACAGAGAGACTGGTTCCAGCTCTTCAGAAAAAGCGTTTTAACAGCCACGTGGATGGATGGATGGGTAGGTGACTCATAACCAGGTCGGTAGCTGGATGACCGATAGATGGGCTGATGATGAGTGGGAAAATGACTGGATAGATGAGTGCTGGGCGGACCGATGGACAGACAGTGGACAGACGACGTGTTGAGGAATGATGGAGTGGCAACGATCTAAGAAACGCGCGCCGCTCCTTGCAGGTCGAGCGGGAGACTCACCTTGCTGGCCAGTGGCGAGGCACTGGGCCTCCCGGCCTTCTTGAGGTAGGTAACCAGCGAAGGCGTGCCTGCTCGGGACTCGTCGTCAGAGCTGGTGTGAGAGAGGTCAGCCTCGCCGGTGCGCGCCAGCTCATCGGCCGTGGAGTACTCCTCTGAGAGGTCAGGCGCGGCCTCCTCGACCTCCGGCCGCGGGCCCGGCGGGCGGCCGTCCTCCTCGGGCAGCTCGCTGATGGAGTCCAGCGTGGGCTCGCGGCTCATGCGGCGCTTCCGGGCCAGCGCCTCCCACAGCAGGTGCAGGTCGCCCTCCTGGGCAGCTTCGGGGGGCAGGCTGGGCTGAGCGGGGGCCTCCTCCCCAGACTCTGGGGTCAGCACCACTGAGGAGGGCAGGAGACCGGCCAGTCAGACAAGGACAGCGACCCCAGGCCAGCCCTGGCTCCTGACCACAGCTCCCTTTAGAGGCCTCTGCTGCCTGCCCGGGCCACGAGAGCTCCGATGCACAATCTTGACAAGGTTTTAGAGGCTCTGAACGGCCCTCTCTAGGCCTCATTCTCCCTCCTGCACAAGAGTGGGTGAACACAGGAGACCCCAGGCCAGGGTCAGAGCAGGTGCAGGGGGCTCAGACGGCAGGCATGCAAGGATTCGGAGCCAGCGGTGGGCACCAAGGCGGGGCATCGGCCAGGGGACAATGTGACCTCAGATGTCAGTGATACGGGTTCTGACAGGAGGCTGAGCCACACTGATTGGTGCATTGCCCCACCCCAGGCCTCAGTCCTTAATGTGAGCTATGTTCCTCCTGCAGTTTCTCAGGAGAGAAGCATGTTGGCCCACTCCACACCCCAGGGCTCCTTCCTCCCCTCTGCACAGCGGGCCCCGGGAGACATACCCTGGAAAGCAGCAGCTGACCCAGAGGCTGACTCCCGTGCAGGGGCACAGCGGTACTCGCCCTGGTCCTCCGCGGAGAAGCCCCGGATCAACAGCATCTGCCGCTGACCCTGGCAGAGGACCTGGACGCGCCCGCTCGGCTGGATGCGCTCTGTTCCCTTCAGCCAGACGACCTCACCCGCCTCGGCCACTTCGCACTCCAGACACAAGTCCTCCCCGGCCACCACCTGCTGGCTCTCGGGGGCGGGGGCTGCAGGCCTGGGTTCCAGGGGCTCTGCTGGGAACAGGGATCAGGGTCAGCAAGGATGTGGTGGGGACCCTCAGCTGAGAGAGGCTTTGAGGGCTGCAAGCTGGACTCCCGCCCTCATCAACCAAGACCAAGGCAGCCTCTCACCAAGCTTCACCGTCTGGGGCAGGTACACGGGCTCCCCAGCGCCCGCCGGGCCCACTGCAGCCACGCGGAAGCGGTAGGTCTCCCCGGGGGCCAGGCCGGCCACCACACACTCGGGCCCGGGCACCAGGTCGTGGCACAGCCGCCACTCCCCCGTGGCTGCCGCCTTCATCTCCACCCGGTAGCCACGGAGACCCCCTCCGCCGTCGCTCGCGGGGGCCACCCAGGACAGCGTCACGGAGCTGCCGCTGCGCCCCACCACCTCTGCGTCCTCTGGGGGGTCGGGGAGGCCTGTGGGGCGGGGAGGAGGCGGTCAGGGCAGCAGCGGGCCGCCGGCACCCGCAGACCTGCCCACGCTGCTGTCTGCTCCCGAGTCCTGTGGGCAGCTGTGCCCCTCAGCCCCGTCTTTCTGCGGGGCTGACCAAGGTGCGCTGGAGTCACAGGAAGACTGGGTGCCCCGAGTCCACTCCACGTGGGGGAACATGGACAGCCCCCAGCAGCTTCTGAAGCGGAAACCCCTCGTCCCCCGACCCACCTCCCCCAGAGCCCTGGACCCAGGCTGCGGCAGGCAGGCCCAAGCCACCCACCCAGCACAGTGAGCCTCGCGGAGACAACAGCGTCGCGAGCAGCAAAGGTGACCTCGCCGGCGTGGTGCGGCTGGGCCCGGCGCAGCAGCAGGGCGTGGTGGCTGCCGTCGGCGGTCACGGTCCAGTCTGTGTCATCGGGCTGCACGGAGGCTCCATTTATGTACCAGGTCACCTCGCCCACGGGCACCGTCTCGCTAAGGGTGCAGCTGAAGCTGGCCTGCCCCCCGGCGCGCACGGTCACATCCTGGGGCGCCTCCAAGACCTCCAGGCGCCAGCCTGTGGGGCGGGGTAGGGTGGCAGTGTGAGCACAGAGGCCTGGGGGCACTCAGAGACATCCATGCCACCCCCTTCCCACAGCCCCAGAGCAGAGGAGGGCGCCTAGCCTCCCGCTCCTCCCGCCTCTGGGAGCAGCCTCAGAGATCAACAGCCCCAGCAAGGCCACCCCGCACTCTCGTCTCAGAGGTCACCGCCCTTCCCAGACGCCCCAGCTCCCCCACCTCCCTCCACCCCTGACCAAGCAGCCAGGTGCCCAGTGGAGAAATCCCCATGACTGCTGCTTCCCCAGCCCTCGCCTATGACCCCCAGCCAAATACCCAGCTGGGGGGGGGGGGTGGTGTCTCAGGAACCTAGGCCCTCTCCTGTGACCCCAGCCCCCATGCCCCCACAAAGTGACATCTGGGAGGGCTCTGAGAGCCTCATGCCCCCAGCCTCATTGCCAGCCCCTGCGCCCGAGCAGCGTGGGATCTGGTGAGAGAGGTGAAGAGTCCCGAGTCCTCACACAGGGGCTCTAGCCCACCCCGTCCCACCCCACTGCAGCACGAGGTATTTAGGGGGACCGGTCTGAGAGAGACATACCCCTGTGGTCCCAGCATCAGCCCCAGCATCCCTGATGTGGGTTAGCCTGCAGGAGGGGCCTCAGACCAACCCCCCACCCCTACCTTCCCGTACTTCCGCAGGGGGACAGCGGCTGGGGGGACCACAGAGAAGCGCCCTCCCGACCCACAAGTCTAACCTCTGACGGTGAGGAAGGCAGACGTCACCATGTCCCCCACCAGGAAGGTCACGCGGCAGCTGTCCTGCGGCCGCAGGTTTTTGAGCAGCAGCAGGTGCCGCAGGCCATTCTCGAAGTAGACCACCTCGGCGTTCTCCGAGGTGCGCACGGGCTCATCATCCAGGAGCCAGGTGTGGGCGGCCACCTCCGGCTGGGACAGGACGCACTCGAAGAGCGCCTCGCCGCCCTCGGGCGCCTCCACGTTCTCCAGGCCCCTCACCACCGTGTTCTTGGCTGTAGAAAGAGGGTGGCCCCAGGCATGCTCAGGGCTTTTCCTACCCAGCACCCCGAGTCATGTGGGAGAGCCCCTCTCAGGACAAAGAGACTCAGAGGATGCGACTGGGGGGAGGGTGTCTGGGTGTCCATCAGGAGCGGCCGCACAGGGCCGCCCTGTGTCCTAAGGCCCTGACCAGCACCAGGCCTTGGTTAGGAAGGAGAGTCCGCTCCACCTAACAGGCGAGAAGCCTCAAAAACATTCACGGACTGAAAACTCATCTGAGGCTGCGGCCAGGCTCAAACGCAGACAGAGGCTTCTGCCTCTCAGCTCTGCTGCAGCACGGGCCTCCGGGAAACTGTTCCCTTCCTTTCCTCCCCCAGCCAGGGCTAACAGACCCACTGGGCTGCTCCCCTCACTCACTCGGACCAGACATATCTCTGCCCTCACTCGCAGCCTGCCCAAATTCTCCTGTACAGAGCACAGGAGTCCGTGACGAGCGTCTCTGCGTGTTCTGTGGAAGCCAGGGTGTCAGGCCTGGGCATGCCAGGCCCCAGATCCAGCTCAGCGCCTGGGCCCCAAGTGCTTGCCACCTCCAAGAGCCCATTCCCATGACAGGCCCCTGGTTCCGACACCAGTGGCCTCTGAGCTCCGGGGGGCTTCTTGGAGGAGGCAGATCTCTGAGGATGGGCGTGACTGAGCCAGGGAGGGGAGGTGTCCAGGAAGCGGAAGCACCTCGAGGGGACCCTGTGCGGGGAATGAAGAGGGGTGGGTGGGCGGCAGCAGGGAGCCAGGCCGGTGGAGTGAAGGACACAGAACAAGCTGAGGGGCGACAGCCGGGGGTGGAGTCAGGCAGGAAAGGAGCGCGACGTCACCCAAGGCTCACAGGCCTCCCCAGAGCAGAGGACCCACGGGGCCCATCCGTATCCGTCTCCCTGCCGCCCTCCCGGCCCCGGTCTGCTCACATCTCAGAGCAGACTCCCCCGTGGCCCTGGCTCCTTCATTCCCCGAGTCAGAACCGACAGGACCAATGCACGTGCCCCACGTCTGCACTGCGCTTGGATGGCTGCGCCCAGCCAGATCAAGGCTGCGGCTGCTCTTGGCGGCGATGATGGTGGGGGTGGGGGTGGGGGCAGGGGGAAGGTTGGGCCTACAGTCTCTGTTGGAGCTCACCCTCCTTAACTCCTATTTCTATACAATCCCAGATTTTACAGCAGCAGTGGCTAGCCTGAGGCCTCCCTCCTGCGGTCTCCTGCATTTCCTTCTCTACTCCCGGCCCGAGGCCCAAAGGCTCCGCCCCAGATGTCCACAAGCCCCAGCTGCCTCCTTCAGACCAGCTCACCCTGCAGCTCCTTCCCACAGCTCCTATCACATTCCTTCACCTCCCACAGGGGAGCCACCAGTGAAGGGAGGGAGCTCTGTCTGTTTACTGTTGGGCCCCCAGGGGCTGAACAAAAAAGTGTTTAAAGACATAGCTGTTGAAGTCGTCTGTGAATGGAATCCGAGTGACCTCAGAGGGACCGTGGCCCAGACCGGGCCCCACCTGCTCTTCCTGTTTTGGATGCCCCCTGACACTGCCACCTCTCACCACTGGGAACATTTCAGGTTTTCCAAATCGAATGCAGCTTTGGCCAAATGACACCCCCTCCCCAGCAGAGCTGCTCCGTGTCCCCCATGGGGCATCCCTGCTGTGCTTCAAGTGGGGAAGCGGGGCTCAGAGTATCCTCTGAGTGACCAGCCCAGGAAGGGGCAGCGCTGGGGTCTGAACCCAGGACTCAGGGAGCTCAGCCCAGCGGCCCTCCCCTGCTCTAGGACCCAGCCCCGGCTACGGTCCCAAAGGCCCAGGACCCGCTCATCTACCTGCCGGCCTCGGCCCCCACCCCTCCCCGACAGGGCGTTTGGGGGGCAGATCCTTCGAGCAGCCTCTGCCCTTGTTTTCCAGCTGTTCTGTCCGACTGCCTGGGGACAAGAAGGGGTCTGGGTGGGTGGGCTCAGGGCCTGCGATCTGCTTCCTGGGAGCCCCTGTTTCCCGCATCCTGTCACTGCCTGCCACTCTGCCAGCAGGGCGCGGCTGTCCTGGGCCCGGGGCTGCCCGCCAGGCGGCCTCACCTTGCACTTGCAGCAGGGCCACCACACGGGTGCCCGCGGCCTCGCAAGAATAGATGCCGCTGTCACAGGGCAAGGCCGGCCTGAAGGACAGCCGGGCCACGGTCCAGTCCTGCTCTATGACGACGCGGTGCCCGTCCGCACACACCTCCTGCTCGTCCATCTTCCACGTGGCCTGCACGGGCCGTGAGTACTGGCAGAGGAGCTCGGCCGGGCCGCCCTCCTGCACTGCCAAGTCCCGCATGGCACTGACCACTTCCACTGTGGGATCTGTCGGCCGACAGGCCAGGCACGTGTCAGCCGGAGCCGCTGACTGCCACCCTCCCCCCTCTGCAGTCAGCGTCAGCGACTCAGAGGCAAGCAGAAGCAGGGCTGCGGCCGAAGGGGGACCCAGCACAGTGACCCAGGGCCCTCTGCGTGGGGCCAGCCTTGCCCCCACACCCCCGCTCACAACAGTCTCTATCTGCTGGGTCCCTCCTACCGCTGGTCCCTCTGAGCCCGCACTTTCTCTAGGCCGGGACACATGTCGCCCCAGCAGGACACAAAACCCACATCTGAAAGCCCTCGGGCCTGTTCAGGGTCCAAAGGTCTGCTGGGCACGGGGCATCCCCAGTCCAACTCACCCCTTCTCCAGCGGCCTTGTCACCCACCCCACAGGGGATCCCACCCCACCTCCATTTGCTGACATCCCATTCAACAAATGGGCTGCCCCTGGGATCTGCACAAGTGCCCACATTTACTACGCAAGAGTATAGAGGAGGCCAGTTGACAAGCTGGCCAGCATGGTTGAAACCACACTGGGGCTGTTGTGCCAAGAATTCCCAATACCTCTACTGAGAGCGGGCTGAGGGAGTTCCCTAGAAGTCCGCTACCCTCTCAAATGGCTAGCGCTTTCCCAGAAGGGCCCAAGAAAGACCCTGACCAAACCCGCGGCAGCAGAAGCAGCTATAAGCAAGGACAGTGCAGGCCAAGCCCGGGGCTGGGAAGGCTGCCTTCACCTCCAGGCTGCTCTCTGGATGTATGCCTGAGAAAGGGGCAGCCAGGGAGTGGTGGCCGGGTGGGCAGTCACGCCCAGGGCCCTGTGAGCAGGTGGGAACGGGGTTGGCCTCCAGCATGACTGCTGAGTCCGACCTTCTTTCTCATCCACCAGCTAGGACTGCTGCCTGCCCCCAGCGCCCACCCTTGGCACACGTGGAAAGGTGCCCGGCCTGCATCCTGGGGGTCGGGCCCCAAACCCCCACCCAGGAAGCCCGCGGGAAGCGTGCAGGGGCAGCACAGCAGAAGCTCCAGCCCAGGGCAGCTTCCATCGGCTGGTACCTTTGACCAACAACTTGGCCCTGGAGACCAGGGGCCCTGCTCGGTAGGTGACGGTGCCTGAGTCAGCCACCCCCAGGCCTGAGAGCGTGAGGGAGTGGACAGTCCCATCACGCACGGAGATGGCACTCTGGGGGCCGTCCTGCAGCAGGGTCCCATCCAGCCACCAGTGGGCCTCCGGCCCACCCACACGGGACACCTCGCAGGAGAACGTGGCCACCTCCCCCGCAAAGACGTCCACATTCTGTAAGCCACGTACCAGGCACGGCGCTGCCTCTGTGCGAGAGGGCAAAAGGAGGGAGATGGGCTGCCCTGGGTCTGCGGGACCACACCGGGGTCTACCACTGGGGGCTGACCTGGGTCCACCATGCTGCAGGCAGCCTGGGGATGGGGTCTAGACAGCGACTCTGGCCAGCTGGCACCCCCTGCCCACAGAAGGAGACAAGGAGACCACCCACAGTGAGCCTGCACCCCTGCACCCCACGGCACCCTTCACCGTATGTTTGACTTCATCAAATGAGACCAATGCCCTGCATCTACACCCTGTTCAGTAAGACAGAACTGACGAGCCTCAAGTCCCTTGGATGCGATCCTTAAGGGGTTTGGGGCAGGACAGAAAGGTCAAGTCATGGGGCCCACCTCTCTGAGAGGGACAGGGGCTGCTACGAAGTGAGCCCACTTCCTGGGGCTTTGGAAGCAGATGCATCTCCCATCCCCAGAGGGCCATGTGTCCAGATGTCCCCTAAGGCACCCTGGCCCTTAGGTTCTGGGGCCCTAATGCAGAATGGCAACCTTCCTGACCTGCTGCACAGTCGGGTGAATCCAGGGGGCTGCCCAGACCCTGCTCTGTGCTGGCACACCCACCCCAGCCAGGCCCTCCCCCAGAGCCCTCCACGTCCCTCCCTGACACGCACATCGACACGCCTGTCTCAGGCCCACACCAGTCACTCCATATTCTCACAGGAGTGCACATCTAACCGTACCCCCAGCCTGTCCACCAGCTCCCTATTCCACCTCCAGCACGGTTCCCGAGTTGGCCCATCCTCGCCACCCTAGGCTCACAGCTCTGTCTGAAGCCGCAGCTCGTGTCTGTATGTGAGCCAGCTTACCACAAATGGGGACCTGATTGAGAAGGGCCAAGGTGCAACTCTTAGTGAGGTCTGCAAGATCCAACCCCACTGCATGCTGCCACTCACAGAGGCCCACGCTGATGACACACGAGGTCCTTCCCACCCAGCTCTGCTCAGGGCACCCAGGACACGGCCCTCTCCCGGCGTCCAGCTTGAGGACGCTGCACTCGAGAGCCTTTCCCAGCCCTACAGGCTACAGAGCCGGCATGTGAAGACTCAAGGTGGGGACACCTGGGACTCAGGGCACACTGTCTTCCTGCCCCACCCCCCAGCAGACTGGGGACTCCCTGAGGGCAGAGCTGCATCTGGCCCCTCTCAAGGTAGATAATAAATATATGATGGACAGATAATGGGTGGATGATGGATGGAGGAATGGATAGTGGATGGACAGGTGGATGAATGGGTAGATGGTAGACATATGGATGGGTGGACAGGCCCATAAGGAAGGATGGTAGTAGAATGATGGTTAGAGGGATGGACCGATGACTGACGGTGGATGGATGGTGGATAGATGGGTAGATCCTGAATGCATGGGTAGATGGTGCATGGATGGATGGATAATGATGAATAGATGATGGCGGGTGGATAAACGCATGCATGATAGATAATAGATGGTGGCTGGATAGATGGACAGAGAATGGATGGTGGATGAATGGATGGGTAGTTGAACAGATGGGTGCGGGATAAATGGATGGACAGATAGAATAGAGGGAGGGATGGATGGATGCATGGATGCATGCACAGATAGATGAATGGATAAATGGTGGATGGGCTGATGGTCAAGGGATGGCAGATGGATGGGACCAATACAAAAACCAGGAGTGGGACAGCAGATGAGGATGAGGCATACAGAGATGACCAATTCTGGGGACAAAGTATAACAAGTTGAAGGTCCTTAAATCTTATTTTCATGTCTGGTTTCATGAAACTATTTCTGGTTTCATGTCATGGTTTCACCATCTTTCAAACCATTCATGTGTCACAGGTGTGCTACTGTACCAACATCTGAGAGTGTGTCAGGCATGCAGGTGTGTATAAATAAAAGCACATGAACCTAAATCACAGGAGTAGCTATATGGAGAGAAGAAGCCCAGAAGGCCCTGCCTCGACCTCAGGGCCCAAGTCCCCAGCAGCCAGCCTCCCCACCTTCCCCCTACACACAGCCCTGATCCTACGTAAGGACTCCCTCACACACCGGAACTTCTCAAGCTATCTTCACTAGCCCACTTCCAGGGGCTTCAGCGGTCAAGGGTGCAAAATTGCCAACCCACAGCAGGATCACTGCTGGCAGGCTCAGATCCCTGGCCTCAGCACCTGCCAACAGTTCCTCGAGAAGGGACATGTGGACACCCACAAGTGGGGAGGCTAGCTGTGAGAGGGGGCTGCCCACCTGTGACCTTCAGCTGGGCCTCCGAGCGACACGAGCCCACTTGGAAACTGATGGTTCCAGCATCCTCAAGGGTCACCTGATGGAACAGAGAGGCAGGTGTCAGGCTGGCAGTGCCATTTCAACCACTTGCAACTTACTTTGCAAGTCCGCAGCCCAGTTCCACTGGAGCTGGAAACGTCCCCCTCTCCCACCCTTGCGGGGAGCAGGTGGGAAGGCCCCTGGACGCACTCCAGGGCACAGGCGGTCTGGGGAACAGCACCTTGTGCAGGGTGAGCGAGTGGAGTGTGCCGTGCTCCACCGTGATGTCGTTCATCTCGTTGGCCTGCAGGGGCACCCCTCCCAGGGCCCAGTGGGCCTCCTGGCCCAAAGCCCTCGACAGGCGGCACCGGAAGTGAGCGTCCTGGCCCTCGCTGAGCTCAGCGTCCTGCAGGGGCTCCAGGATGGTCACCTCAGGAACTGCACGGGGTGGGGACGGGGAAGAGGCATGGCATCAGCCATCTCCGTGCCAGAGATGCCCCTCCCCGCACCATCAGGACCACCTCCCAGTCCCCTGCGTCTGCCCCCAGCATCCCAGCCCCAATTCCTGAAGACAGGCACACTGGGGACCGCTCTACTGCACACCTAGGGTCACCCCAGAATCAGTCATTCAGCGCCAGTTCCCCACCCTCAAAGGCAGGAAACCGAGCCATCTATCACTGTCCCCCGACAAGGCCTTCACCAAGGCGGGGTTCTGGCCCGCAAGTGCAGGGACGCCCGGCTCCTGCTACCTCGGACGGTGAGTTGGGCAGAGGACGTGTGGCCGCCCGCGTGGAAGGAGACAGTGCCAGCGTCCTCCGGGGTCACGCTCTTCAGCCGCAGTGTGTGGGTGCGGCCACCCTGGACCGCGACCTCGGTCACCTCGTTGCTCTGCAGCGGCAGGCCCTGGAGGCGCCACTCCACATCCACGCCAGCCCGTGACACCTCGCAGCTGAACTCTGCTTCTCCATCAGCCTGCACCTCGGTGTCAGCCAGGCCCCGCACGATGGTCACCTCGGGCTCTGGAGTGTGGGCCAAGGGGGCCTTCACCAGCCAGGTCAGAGCACCCAAGCCAAGCTCCCATGCCCCCCACCCCAGCTCCTCCCCAGGAACCCTCCCAGGCACTCTCACACTCGTGTCCTGCCACAGCCCCTGCCTGCCCTGTGGGGATTCAGCACCCACTGCGCTCACAAACACAGCTCCCTCTCGTGGGGCTGAGCTCCTGGGGACAGGGGCTGGGCTGGGGGCACCTCTGCTGGGAGGAAGCAGGCGATTGTGGGGTGGTGGGCTGCTCGTGCCTGCGGCCAGCCCTGCCCCGGCTGGGACATCAGGGAAGCAAGACCTTCAGGACAGACAGGAGCTCAGAGAGAGCAGCCCAGGCCTGCTGCCCCACCTGCAGGCGGCAGGGTGGGGGTGGGAGGCCGGGCAGTGATCGGGGGCTACAATCTCCTCTCTAGGGACACCAATACAGGGTGGTGCAGACGTGAGCACAGAGAGCCTGTACCCCCAAAGGTCTGAGCGCCACCCCGGAACTGCACCTGGCGAGGCAGCCGGGGGGCCCGCGAGGCAGCTGTGAGGGCAGCGGGTGCGGCAGGGGGCGCTCACCTTTGACTTTGAGGAAGGCCAAGGTTTTCTGGCTGCCCGCCACGCAGCTGTACTCGCCCACGTCCTTGGCCTCAAGCCCATGGATCAGCAGCTCACACGTGGCCCCCTGGCGCCGCATCTCATACTTGGGGCTCACATGCAGCTCCACCCCCTCCTTGAGCCACAGCACAGGGGCCCCAGCCTCCGCATCACTCAGCTGGCAGCACAGCCGGGCCACGCCGCCCGCCTCCTGCTCCGCACTCTGCAGCTCCGTCTTAAACACGGGCCTGGGGGCTGGGGGGAGCAGGCAGGGGCGCTCAGAGCTGCTGATCAAGGGGCCTGCCGGTTTCAGGGGGGCCCAGGGGATGGGGGGGGCAGGGAGGGGCGTTCAGAGCTGCTGATCAAGGGGCCTGCTGGTTTCAAAGGGGTCCAGGGGCTGGGGGGGGCAGGGAGGGGTGCTCAGAGCTGCGGATCAAGGGGCCGGTTTCAGGGGAGCCTGGGGCTGGGGGAGGGCAGGGCCCAGCGGGAGGCTCACCCCGCACAGAGAGGTAGGCGGTGCTCTGCGCGTGGCCTGTGTCACAGGTGTAGAGGCCAGCATCCTCCGGCTCGGCGCCGTGCAGCAGCAGCTCAGCGGCTGTGCCCTCCAGCACCATCTGGTACTTGGCACATGGGAAGAGCTGCAGGGAGCCCTTGCGCCACTCCACGCTGCTGCCCGCCCGGCTCAGCTCGCAGCGCAGGCGTGCCGTCGCGCCCTCGTCTACCTCCTGGGCCTGCAGCTCTCGCAGGAACCTCACGGGCGCAGCTACAGGGGGAGGCAGCACGTGAGGGCGGGAGCAGCTATGGGGGCAGGGGGCCACGGGATGGCAGCGGGCAGGGGGAGCGCCACCCCGGGTCTGCCCACCCCATAGGAGCCGGGTCACCTCCCCCGGGTGGGGCCGGCCTGGGTGCCCACCTGTGACGGACAGGGTGGCGCTGGTGGCCTGGGAGCCGCAGCTGCAGGTGTACTCGCCCGTGTCCTCCCGGCGCAAGCCCCTCAGCACCAGCTCCGCCACGCGGCCCTGCTGCCGCAGCTCCCGGCGCTCATCAGCCTGCACCTCCAGGCCACCCTTGCTCCAGACGACGGCGGCCCCGGGCTCGGAGAGCTCACACTGCAGGCTGGCCGAGGCACCCTCCTCAGCCTGCAGGCTCTGCAGCGGCTTCCGGAACACCACCTGTGGGGCTGCAGAGCGGGGATCAGGGGTGGAGGGGAGAGGGAAGGGCAGCCCCAAGACTGGGGCCCAGTCACCCAGACAGGCGGCTGGCACCCCAAATCCAGTCAGACCCACTGAGGGCCTTGGCCAGGCCTGCCTCACCCGCCCACAGGACCCACTTCCTCAGGCTCCTCTGGAGGATCGGGGTGGGAGTGGGGTCACGGGCCAGGGTCTACTCGAAGGGAAGGCAGGGACTGCAGTGGGGGCCGTGAAAGGAATTTTGGATCTGACGTAGGTGATTCTCACGCTGACCTCCACCCAGGAAGCCCACAGACAGGCCTGTGTCCCTCCCGGCCATTGAGGCGGGAAAGGGGGAATCTCTGTACACTACCAGGGCAGGGCCATGACCCCCAGATCCTGCCTAGAGGCTGTGGAGCATGGGGGAAATGTGGGCTGCATTAGGACAGGGAGGGAAGAGGGATAAGGTGAGAATTCCATCCACACACGAGGGTAAGCCAGGGGAGGTCATCTGAGTGGAGAGCAGAACCCAGACATGAGGACATTGAACAGAGACTTTGGCAGAAAGCACACGGGCGACAGACAGAAGCTGCACAAGACACAGAGGAGACGAGTGCCCACGCGAGGCTCCCAAGCGAGCCCGCAAGCCCATCCTTACCCGTGACTGTCAGCGAGGCCGAGGTCCTCTCCTGCCCGCACACACACGAGTACTCCCCAGCATCCGTCAAAACCAGCTCACGGATCTCCAGCTCACACTCGGCTCCGTCCTGCCTCAGGCTCACTCTGTCCCCGGCTCGGAGGGTCTCAGTCCCCTTCCTCCACTCCACGGGGGCCGCCTTGCTCAGCTCACAGTGCAGGGTGACTGTGGCCCCTTCTGTGGCCTCCTTGCTTCTCAGCCTCCCTATGAACTCAGCTGGTAAAGCTGAACACGGTAAGAAAATGCAAGCATCAGAGTCTCGGGGGAATTTTGAAAGCAGGACGTGACAAGACAGAGGAAAAGACACAGATGCCCACAGAACACAGGACAGAACCTGCAGTGATACAAGAGCTGGAAAGCAGCTGGGAGGCTGGTTTCTCGTGGTTCACACAACAGCCCGGGAAGGCAGAAGGAGTTCTGGGGAGTTACGGGAAGAGGGTGACGCTGAGACGAGGAGGGAAGGGGGGGTGAGTGCAGGCAGATGACACCAAGTCAGTAACTGGACACGAAAGCACAGCTCCTCCTGGCCACACGTGGTCTTTACCCCTGACGGCAAGCATGGCTGAGGTCTTCTCCTGCCCGCACACACATGAGTACTCCCCAGCATCCTCCACGGTCAGGTCACGGATCTCCAGCTCACACACGGCTCCCTCCTGCTTCACCCGCAGTCTCTTTCCAGCTCTGAGGGTCTCGGACCCCTTCCTCCACTCCACGGGGGCTGCCTTGCTCAGCTCACAGCGCAGCTTGGCTGTGGCCCCTTCCATGGCCTCCTCCTTCCTCAGACCCTTCGTGAACTTGGCAGGCAGGGCTGGAGATGGGCAGACAGACGCTCAGGCGCCCTGTACACACAGGTGCGGCAGGACGTGGGGGGTACACAGGAGACACACGACCCAGCTGGACACAGGTGTGCGGGGGCTGCCAGCACACACGCTGACTTTACCAGGTCCAGCCTGTACACGCACCACAGAACAGTGGGGAACACGGCAGGGAGAACAGAACGGCTAGGAGAGGAGAAGGAACGGGGCAGAAAGGAGAACAGAGAGCAGAGGGCCGACAGCAGCCACCAAACGCCAGTCCACGTGGCCACACACGGTCTTTACCCCTGACGGTGAGCGTGGCTGAGGTCGTCTCCTGCCCGCACACGCACGAGTACTCCCCAGCATCCTCCACGGTCAGCTCACGGATCTCCAGCTCACACACGGCCCCCTCCTGCCTCAGGCTCACTCTGTCCCCAGCTCTGAGGGTCTCGGGCCCCTTCCTCCACTCCACGGGGGCCGCCTTGCTCAGCTCACAGCGCAGCTTGGCTGTGGCCCCTTCCATGGCCTCTTCCTTCTTCAGAGCTTTTATGAACCTGGTAGGCAGGGCTGGAGATGGGCAGAAAGACAAACACAATCAGGATCTCTGAACACACAGAAGAAAACAGGCTATGGGAAGTACACAGAAGACCCAAAACCCAACTGGACGTGGACTACCTGCTGGGTGTGCCAGAACATAATGTGACTGTGACTGTGATTTTAAAATGCGCAACCCACACACATGCCACAGAACACACATGAGATCATGACCGAGACAAAGAAAATAATTAAGGAAGGAAAAGGAGCAGGCTAGTGAACTAGCAGGGCAGGAAAGGGAACTGGGAGCAGAGCGATGATGGGCAGCCACCAAACACCAGTCCTTACGGCCACACACGGTCTTTACCCCTGACAGTGAGAGTGGCTGAGGTTTTCTCCTGCCTGCACACGCACGAGTACTCCCCAGCATCCTCCACGGTCAGCTCACGGATCTCCAGCTCACACACGGCTCCCTCCTGCTTCACCCGCAGTCTGTCTCCAGTTCTGAGGGTCTCGGGCCCCTTCCTCCACTCCACGGGGGCCGCCTTGCTCAGCTCACAGTGCAGCTTGGCTGTGGCCCCTTCCATGGCCTCCTCCTTCCTCAGACCCTTTGTGAACTTGGCAGGCAGGGCTGGAGATGGGCAGAAAGACAGAGACTCTCAGGCGGCCTGTACACACAGGTGAAGCAGGAAGTAGGCGGTACACAGAAGACACAAGACCCAGCTGGACACAGGCCACAGGCTGGGTGTCCCAGGCGCACACGCTGGACCACAGCCCCCTCGGCCCAGTCCACTCAGCGTGCCCGTGACCCCATCCACAGACCCCTCAGGCCTCACATCTGTGAATCCGGTGGGCAGGGCAGGAGAGGTTAGAAGGTGTGGAGAACACCCAATTCTCCAGAGCTCCCTGGGGGACAGGACGGGACAGGATGGAGTGAAACACACAGACCCCAACAAGATGCAGGACAGAACGTTCAGTGACACGAGGGGTGGGAAGCAGCTCAGAGGCTGGTTCCCTGCGGTTCACACAACAGCCCAGGAAGGAGGAAGGAATTCTGGGGAGTTACGGGAAGAGGGTAAGGCTGAGATGAGGCGTGATGAGTGCAAGATGCCATGAGTCAGTAACTAGAATCAAAACACAGCTCCTCCTGGCCACACGTGGTCTTTACCCCTGATGGTGAGCGTGGCTGAGGTCTTCTCCTGCCCACACACACATGAATATTCTCCAGCATCCTCCACGGTCAGCTCACGGATCTCCAGCTCACACACGGCTCCCTCCTGCCTCAGGCTCACTCTGTCCCCGGCTCTGAGGGTCTCGGGCCCCTTCCTCCACTCCACGGGGGCCACCTTGCTCAGCTCACAGCGCAACTTGGCTGTGGCCCCTTCCATGGCCTCTTCCTTTCCCAAACCTTTTGCAAACTTGGCAGGCAGGGCTGGAGATGGTTGGAAAGACAGAGAGACTCTCACTTTCTGTACACACAGAAGAAACAGGCCTTGGACAGCACTCTGCAGACACAGAACTCAGCTGGATGGGGCCCACCTGCTGGTCATGCCCAGCATACACTCTGACTGTGACTTTAAAAGTTCTGATCTGCACATGTGCTGCAGGACAAGCAGGAAATATGACGGGGACAAAAGTGATTACAGAAACAAAAGGAACAGGACAGTGAGAGAGCAGGGCAGAAAAGGGAACTGGGAGCAGAGAGATGAAGGGCAGCCACCAAACACCAGCCCATGTGGTCACACGTGGTCTTTACCCCTGACGGTGAGCGTGGCTGAGGTCGTCTCCTGCCCGCACACGCATGAGTACTTTCCAGCATCCTCCACGGTCAGGTCACGGATCTCCAGCTCACACACGGCTCCCTCCTGCCTCAGGATCACTCTGTCTCTGGCTCTGACGGTCTCCGGCCCCTTCCTCCACTCCACAGGGGCCACCTTGCTCAGCTCACAGCGCAGTGTGGCTGTGGCCCCTTCTGCGGCCTCCTTGGTCTTCAGTTCTTTGATGAACCGAGCAGGCATGGCTGCAGAGAGTTAGATGGACAGAAGCCATCAAACCCCATAAAGGAGTGGGGGTCTGACCTGAACATTCAGGATGGGATAGATGCAGGATGGGTGGAAGACATGCAGTGATGCAGACCAGAGCCTGTGTGACAGTGCAATCCTCTGCATGTTGCTCAGTAAGTTGCAGGCTGCAAGAGATTGGCTCCATCCAGGCCTCTTTTTTTCTCAGAGCTCATCTGTCCTACTTGTATCTTTTCATACTGTCTAACGGCCTACCTCACCTACACCCAGAGTCCAAACCATGCTCTTCCAGCTCACAACTTACACATGCAACAATGCAATGGACAACTCTCCTGGAAGAACGACCAGGAGGCACCTTCCAGCCGCCCCACTGACACCCCTCATTTGTGCTTCCCATCCCAGGTTAAGACATCAATCACGTGTTGCCCATGTCTGGGCACACTGCAGGCCTTCCCTGCCTTCACCAGCTCCCACCTCATTCACCTGACACATTCCTTTCCTGACCCCACTGGACCCCCACTCTCCTGACTCAGATCTCTCAGACCCCAGTGGATTCTAGCCTTGGCCTTCTAACCCTGCCCCCTAGCCCTCCAACCTGCAGTCCTCTCTTCCATCCCAATTCTAGGCAGAGTGTGAACTTCACAAGTTACAGCTGATCATGGCTCATCCTGGTTACACCCTGCTGTGGCCTGAATCACATCCCTCAAAATTTGTACGTTGGAGCCCTAACCTCAGGACACAGAATGGAGATGTATTTGAAGAGGTAACTGAGGTGAATGAGCCCAGTGGGGTGGAACCGAACCCAACATGACTGGTCTCCTTATAAAAAGAGGATATTATGACACAGAGAGAGGGATGGCCATGTGAGGGAATGGAAAAATGACGGCCATCTACAGGCCTAGGAGAGAGGTCTCGAGAGAAACCAGCCCTGCCCACCTCCCAGCCTCAGACTTAGTTTCTAGGGCTAGAGGAAACCATCTTCTGATGTCTAAGCCACTATTATACTGTTAAGCCATTTAGATTTTGGTACCAGGAATGGGCTGCTACTGTAACAAATACCTAAAATTATGGCATTCTCTTTGGAACTGGGTGATGGGTGAAAACTGGAAGGTTCTGAGGTGCATGTTAGATAAATCTAGATTGCTTGAAGATATTTACAGCAGAAATATGGATTCTAAAGGTGCTCCTGGTGAGGCCTCATATGGAATTGCATTATTGGAAACTGGAAGGCAATCCTTTCATAAAGCAGTGAAGAATTTGGCTGAATTGTGTGTCCCAGAGTTTTATGGAAGGTAGAACTTACAAGTGAACTTGGGTATTTTTAGCTGAGGTAATTCCTAAGCCAAGCATTGAAGGTGCAGACTGCTCCTTGTTGCTTATGGTAAAATGTAAGAGAAAAGAGTTATAGTGAAGAAGGAAGTATTTAAACAAAGAGAAACCAAACACTGATACTTCAGAAATTTTTCAGCCCATTGAAATTAAAAAGAGAGAGAGAGAGAGAGAGAACTCCTGTTCTAGAGAGAATACCGTGTGTGGCTGGAAATCGTTTGGTAAAGAGATTTTAAGTGTGAGTCTCAGATCCAATCAGCCATCTTAGAAAAGCCAGGAACAGAAATGGAATCACCCAGGAGGCTGTGTGGAAGACTCTCTTGTCTGAAATCTTGTTCTGCTGTGAATTATAAAGGAGACCAACAAGGCTTCTGAGAACTTTGTATCAGCAGAAACACTGCCAGCCATGACAATCAGACTCAGAAGGGACAGGATGGAAGACGGGATGTCTACCGGGTGGGTCAATACAGCTATGCAGCTGGGACATGTTCTATCCTACAAAGTTGGGAATAACCCCAAAGGCAAGGCTGCCACTGCAGCCATGGTCCCAGAGGGCCACCTCTGTGCAGGGCCCAGAAGTCAGGGCATTGAGCCAGAGGGTCATTCTCTAATCTTGAAAATCTCACAGCATTTGTCCTTACTAGGTGCCAGATTTCTGTGGAACCAGTGGCCTCTTTCTTCTTTCCTATTTCTTTCTTTTACAATGGGGATATCTACCCCATGCCTGTTCCACTGAAGTATTTTGGAAGCACATAACTTGTCTGATGTTTCAGGTTTATAACTGCAGAGGAATTCTGCCTCAGGATGAATCATATCTCCAATCTCACACACACTTGATTTAGATGAGATTTAGATTAGACTTTGGATTTAGCCTGACACTAAAATTGGTTAAAATTTTTGGGTTTGGGGTAAATGTACTCTGCATGTCAGAACATGCATTTTGGGGGGGAGAAACTGAGTGTCATGGACTGAATCATTTTTCTTCTCAGTCGCTCAATCATGTCCAATTCTTTGTGACCCCATGAACTGTAGCAGGCTTCCCTGTCCATCACCAACTCTTGGAGCTTGCTCAAACTCATGTTCATCAAGTCACTGATGCCATCCAACCATCTCATCCTCTGCGGTCCCCTTCTCCTGCCCTTGAACTTTCCCAGCATCAGGGTCTTTTCCAATGAGTCAGCTCTTCGCATCAGGTGGCCAAAGTATTGGAGCTTCAGCTTCAGTATCAGTCCTTCCAATGGACATTCAGGACTGATTTCCTTTAGGATTGACTGGTTTAATATCCTTGCAGTCCAAGGGGACTCTCAAGAGTCTTCTCCAAAACTACAGCTCAAAAGTATTAATTCTTCGGTCCTCAGCTTTCTTTATGGTCCAAATCTTTATGGACTGAATCATGTCTCCCCTCAAATTTATATACTGAAGTCTTAACCCTCAGGAACTAAGTATGTGAATTTATTTGGAAATAAGGTTTTTGTAGAGGTAATTAGGGTAGAATGGAGTTACCGGGAGGGTGACTAATTCAAATTGACTTATAAGTGTTCCTATAAGAAGAGATTAGAACACAGGACACACAAAAGGATAACCAGGTGAGGACAAAGAACACGGCCAGCTACCAGCCAAGGAGAGAAATCTCCTGCGGACACCTTGATCTTGGACTTCCAACCTCCCGGACTATGAAACAATAAATGTGTGTTGTAAGTCACCTGTATGTGATATTTGCTACACAGCCCAAGTTTTCTGAGACACAGCTCTTTAGAGGTTGCACACAATCTCCAAGGTCAATCAAATGCTGTCTGATTAGCACAACACAGGAGGGCTTGGCCTGTCCGCCACCTGCTCCCTGAACTGCCAAACACCACACCTCAGTCCTGCGGCGCAGCTCTGTCACCAGCATGAACGACCCCACCGCACACCTGGGGTCCGGAGCCCACACACCCCCTCAGCCTCAGCGTGGCTGAGGGCCGCTGTCTAAACCATAATGCCTGCTTCCTGGTGCCTCCCTGAGGGTGTCCTTGCACCACGCACCCCTGGGGTCTGCACCCACAGGGCCTACATAGGGTTGGCCAGTGTTTTTGTGAAAAGGATTGTAACCCTGAGCCAACAGTGCGCTGGGAGAACACGTTCCGAATGGCAGAGGGAAGTCACGAGCGTGGCCACGTGCAGTCTTTACCCGTGACACCAGTGTGGCCGAGGTGCTCTCCTGCCCACACACCCCACAGGGTCCACCACGACCAGGCCACAGAGCTCCAGCTCACACGCGGCCCCGTCCTGCCCCAGGCTCACTACGCTCTGTATGTGAGGAGCTCAGGCCCCTTCCTCCACTCCACAGGGCCGCCTTGCTCAGCTCACAGTGCAGGGTGGTTGTGGCCCCTTCTGAGGCCTTTTTGTTCCTCAGGTGCTTTGTGAAACTGGTGGGCAGGACTGGGCAGAAAGACAAACACGCAATCACAGTAGGTGAACACGCAGAGAAGACACGAGGTAAAAAGAACCAAGGAAACACGAAACCCAAGTGGACATGGGCCATGCTCGGGGTGGGCCAAGAACACGCCGTGGGTGGGGTTTCCCTCAGCGCCCCTTCAGGGGATGCCTCGGGCCTCAGACGTGGCATTCAGCTGACAGGCAGGGCTGGGCGCACCAGTAACATGAACACCATGAGATTCTCTGGAGAACTGTTGGGAAGGAAGTGACAGGGTGGAGGAAAGGACTCAGACTCGGACACGACAACAGAGGAGTGTCAGTGGCGACACAAATGGTGGGAAGTAGGTTAAATGCCGGCTTCTTTTGGTTCACACATCAGCACAGGAAGGTGAAAGAGATTCCACAGTCTTCTGGAAACAGGCGGCATTGACACAGGGAGGGAGCATGGACTGAATACAGAAGGACGCCGTGAAGTCAGTAACTGGACAACAAAGCACAGCTCTGCTTGGCCACACACGGTCTTTACCCCTGACGGTGAGCGTGGCTGAGGTTTTCTCCTGCCCGCACACGCACGAGTACTCCCCAGCATCCTCCATGGTTAGGTCACGGATCTCCAGCTCATACATGGCTCCCTCCTGCCTCAGGCTCACTCTGTCCCCGGCTCTGAGGGTCTCAGGACCCTTCCTCCACTCCACGGGGGCCGCCTTGCTCAGCTCACAGTGCAGCTTGGCTGTGGCCCCTTCCATGGTCTCCTCCTTCCTCAGACCCTTTGTGAACTTGGCAGGCAGGGCTGGAGATGGGCAGACAGACACAAACATGATCACACTCTCTGAACGCACAGAAGCAGCAGGATGTGGACAGTGCAGAGAAGACACAAACCCCAGCTGGACGGGGCCCACCTGCTGGGGGTGGACACACACCGTGACTGTGACTTTAAAAGGTCCAACCTGCACATGTGCTGCAGAACAGACGGGAACACGGCAGGGAGACGAGGTAACTATGGGAGGAAAGGGAGCAGGACAGAGGGAGAGCAGGGCAGGATGGGGAACTGGGAGCAGAGAGGACGGGCAGACACCAAACGCCAGTCCATGTGGTCACGCGTGGTCTTTACCCCTGACGGTGAGTGTGGCTGAGGTCTTCTCCTGCCCGCACATGCACAAGTACTCCCCAGCATCCTCCACGGTCAGCTCACGGATCTCCAGCTCACACACGGCTCCCTCCTGCTTCACCCACAGTCTGTCTCCAGTTCTGAGGGTCTCGGGCCCCTTCCTCCACTCCACGGGGGCCGCCTTGCTCAGCTCACAGTGCAGCTTGACTGTGGCCCCTTCCATGGCCTCCTCCTTTCTCAGACCCTTTGTGAACTTGGCAGGCAGGGCTGGAGATGGGCAGAAAGACACAAACACTATAATGCTCTCTGAACCCACTGATTAGATAGGTCCTGGACATCACAGACAAGACACAAGACCCAATTGGACACAGGCCACAGGCTGGGTGTCCCAGGTGCACACACTGGACCGTGGCCCCCTCGGCCCAGTCCGCTCAGCGTGCCCATGACCCCTTCCACAGACCCCTCAGGCCTCACATCTGTGAATCTGGTGAGCAGGGCAGGAAAGGTTAGAAGGTGTAGAGAACATCTGATTCTCCAGAGCTCACTGGGGGACAGGATGGGACAGGATGGAGTGAAAGATGCAGACCCCAACAGGATGCAGGACAGAACGTTCAGTGACACGAGGGGTGGGAAGCAGCTCAGAGGCTGGTTCCCTGCAGTTTACACAACAGCCCAGGAAGGAGGAAGGAAACCCACAAAGTTACGGGAAGAAGGGGGCTACCCTAGTGGCCCAGTGGTAAAGAATAAGCCTGCCATGCAGGAGACGCAGGAGACACAGGTTCGATCCCTGGGTCGGGAAGACCCCCTGGAGGAGGACATGGCAACCCACTCCAGTATTCTTGCCTGGAGGATCGCACAGACAGAGGAGCCTGTTGGGCTAAGGTCCATAGGGTCCCTAAAGAGACACAACTGAAGCGACTCAGCACTGCACGTGGGAAAACGGCGATGCTGAGACGCGGAGGGAAGGTGGGACAAGTGCAAGATGCCATAAGTCGGTAACTGGACACCAAAGCACAGCTCTGCTTGGCCACACGTGGTCTTTACCCCTGACGGTGAGTGTGGCTGAGGTTTTCTCCTGCCCGCACATGCACAAGTACTCCCCAGCATCCTCCACGGTCAGGTCACGGAACTCCAGCTCACACACGGCTCCCTCCTGCTTCACTCGCAGTCTGTCTCCAGTTCTGAGGGTCTCGGGCCCCTTCCTCCACTCCACGGGGGCCGCCTTGCTCAGCTCACAGTGCAGCTTGGCTGTGGCCCCTTCCATGGCCTCCTCCTTCCTCAGACCCTTTGTGAACTTGGCAGGCAGGGCTGGAGACGGGCAGACAGACACAAACACTATAATGCTCTCTGAATACACAGAAGCAGCAGGATGTGGACAGTGCAGAGAAGACACAAACCCCAGCTGGACGGGGCCCACCTGCTGGGGCTGGACACACACCATGACTGTGACTTTAAAAGGTCCAACCTGCACACGTGCTGCAGAACAGACAGGAACATGGCAGGGAGACGAGGTAACTATGGGAGGAAAGGGAGCAGGACAGAGGGAGAGCAGGGCAGGAGAGGGAACTGGGAGCGGAGCGATGACCGGCAGCCACCAAACGCCAGTCCATGTGGTCACGCGTGGTCTTTACCCCTAACGGTGAGCGTGGCTGAGGTTTTCTCCTGCCCGCACACGCACGAGTACTCCCCAGCATCCTCCACGGTCAGCTCACGGATCTCCAGCTCACACACGGCTCCCTCCTGCTTCACCCGCAGTCTGTCTCCAGTTCTGAGGGTCTCGGGCCCCTTCCTCCACTCCACAGGGCCCGCCTTGCTCAGCTCACAGTGCAGCTTGGCTGTGGCCCCTTCTGTGGCCTCTTCCTTCCTCAGACCCTTTATGAACTTGGCAGGCAAGGCTGGAGATGGGCAGACAGACAGAGACTCTCAGGCGGCCTGTACACACAGGTGAAGCAGGAAGTAGGCGGTACACAGAAGACACAAGACCCAGCTGGACACAGGCCACAGGCTGGGTGTCCCAGGAGCACACGCTGGACCACGGATGGAGGAAAGGACTCAGACTCGGACACAACAACAGAACAGTGTCAGTGGTGACACAAATGGTGGGAAGTGGGTTAAATGCCGGCTTCTTCTGGTTCACACATCAGCACAGGAAGGTGAAAGAGATTCCACAGTCTTCTGGAAACAGGCGGCATTGACACGGGGAGGGAGCATGAACTGAATACAGAAGGACGCCGTGAAGTCAGTAACTGGACAACAAAGCACAGCTCTGCTTGGCCACACACGGTCTTTACCCCTGACGGTGAGCGTGGCTGAGGTCTTCTCCTGCCCACACACACATGAGTATTCTCCAGCATCCTCCACGATCAGGTCACAGATCTCCAGCTCACACACGGCTCCCTCCTGCCTCAGGCTCACTCTGTCCCCGGCTCTGAGGGTCTTGGGCCCCTTCCTCCACTCCACGGGGGCCGCCTTGCTCAGCTCACAGTGCAGCTTGGCTGTGGCCCCTTCCACAGCCTCCTCCTTCCTCAGACCCTTTGTGAACTTGGCAGGCAGGGCTGGAGATGGGCAGACAGACACAAACACGATCACACTCTCTGAACGCACAGAAGCAGCAGGATGTGGACAGTGCAGAGAAGACACAAACCCCAGCTGGACGGGGCCCACCTGCTGGCGGTGGACACACACCGTGACTGACTTTAAAAGGTCCAACCTGCACATGTGCCGCAGAACAGACGGGAACACGGCAGGGAGACGAGGTAACTATGGGAGGAAAGGGAGCAGGACAGAGGGAGAGCAGGGCAGGATGGGGAACTGGGAGCAGAGAGGACGGGCAGACACCAAACGCCAGTCCATGTGGTCACGCGTGGTCTTTACCCCTAACGGTGAGCGTGGCTGAGGTTTTCTCCTGCCCGCACACGCACGAGTACTCCCCAGCATCCTCCACGGTCAGGTCACGGATCTCCAGCTCACACACGGCTCCCTCCTGCCTCAGGCTCACTCTGTCCCTGGCTCTGAGGATCTCAGACCCCTTTTTCCACTCCACAGGGACCGCCTTGCTCAGCTCACAGTGCAGCTTGGCTGTGGTCCCTTCCGGGGCCTCTTCCTTCCTCAGACCCTTTACGAACTTGGCAGGCAGGGCTGGAGGTGGTCAGAAAGACACAAACGATCATGGCTTCCTGAACTCACAGAAGCAAGAGGATACAGAGAAGACACAAAACCCAACTGGACTTGGACCACCTGCTGGAGGTGCCAGTATGCACCGTGACTGTGACTTTAAAAGGTCCCACCTGCACACGTGCTACAGAACAGACACGGAACATGACAGGGAGAACAGAATAATCATGGGAGGAAAAGGAGCAGGACAGTGAGTCAGCAAGGCAGAAAAGGGAACTGAGGGCAAAGAGATGATTACGTTGTTGTTCAGTGATTAAACTGTGTCCAACTCTTTGCAACCCCGTGGACTGCAGCATGCCAGGCTTCCCTGTCCTTCATCATCTCCTGGAGTTTTCTCAAATTCATACCCATTGAGTGGGTGATGCCATTCAACCATCTCATCCTCTGTCATCCCTCTCTCCTCCTGCCTTCCATCTTTTCCCGCATCAGGGTCTTTTCCAATGAGTCAGCTCTTTCCATCAGGTGGCCAAAGTGCTGGAGCTTCAGGTGGGCAGCCACCAAACGCCAGTGCAGGTGGTCACATGCAGTCCTCACCCCTGACAACGAGCCTGGCCAAAGACCTCTCCTGCCCCCACACTCCCCTGCAACCATTATTGCCAAGCCATGATCCCCAGCTCACACGCTGCCCCATCCTGCCTCAGGCACAGTCTTATTTCCATCTCCAGGGTTTCGGCCCAGTCCTCCAGTCCTCATGGACCACCCTGTTCAGCTCACAGCACAGTATGGCCATCGTCCCGTCCGTGGCCTCTTCATGGTTCAGACCTTTTGTAAGCTCGGCAGGCAGGGCTGAGGAGGGCTACGAAGTCACTGAGAACATGACTCTCAGAGTAACTCTCTCCAGGACACAAAACCCCACAAACGGCAAAAGACCACAGTACAAACAAGTAAAGAGATGCACAGATGGTAACGGAGGCAAACGTCCCAGAGGGAACAGAGGACACACAGCAGTGGACACTGACATCTACTGAACGAGGAGCCCAGAGCCAACAGACATCTGCAGGGACCCAGGTGAAAAGACAGAAAAAGCCACAGAATCCTACGGTGGAGCCAGTGACAGAGACCACACGCAAACATGAAGCCGCAGGTCCCTGTGGCCTCTGACGGCCTTTACCCTTGACGGTGAGCGTGGCTGAGGTCTTCTCCTGCCCACACACGCAGGAGTACTCCCCTGTGTCCTCCACGGTCAGGCCACGGATCTCCAGCTCACACACGGCTCCCTCCTGCTTCAGGCTCACTCTGTTCCCGGCTCTGAGCGTCTCAGGCCCCTTCCTCCACTCCACGGGGGCCGCCTTGCTCAGCTCACAGCGCAGTGTGCCCGTGGTCCCTTCTGTGGCCTCCTCCTTCTTCAGGCCCTTTGTGAACTTGGTGGGCAGGGCTGGGCAGGGTCAGAGTGACAAAGGAAACATCAGAGTCTCTGGAAAATGTAGGGGATCAGCATGTGGACATTTGACAATGGGACAGTCACACGCTGGAGCAAATGAGGAATAAAAGCTTAGGCCCACAGACATATGGGTAGGTAGCTCTGCTGGGGCGGAGTGTGTGCAGAAGACAGACAAACCAGCACGGAAATGGACTCCTCAGGGAAGACCTCACGGCATGGACAGAACATGGAAATGGCCACAGTGCCCGCAGAAAGTGACGATAAATTGGAACGGATGTCCTCCAGCATCTTCCATGGCCCAGCTTACACCACACCACGGCCATGGCCCCCTCCAGGCCTTATTCTTTAGTGACTTTATGATCTTGAGGGATATAGCTGGGAACGGAGATACAAATAGAGCTACCTAAACTATCCCACGTCTACCCCAGCATACCCCCCTTGTCAGCTCCTACTGCTGCTGGGGCCAGAGCCCAGGGCTGACAGGGCCTGAAAAGCACAGACAGAACAAGGAGTACCATGGCCAGAAGGGAAGCAGAAGCCACCCCACTCCTGCCCTGTCGCCCTGGAGTAGGAGTCCCTGGGGTCTGCACATTCTGAGAAGCCGCTCTCTTGGACTGCTTGTTGCTGGTTAACTTGAGCGCTCTGCAGGCTTGCTCAGTCGCTTCAGCTGTGGCTGACTCTTCAGCTGTGTCTGACCCCATGGACTGTGGCCCGCTAGGCTGCTCTGTCCATGGCGTTTCCAAGGGAAGAATACTGGAGTGCGTTGCCATGCCCTCCTCCAGGGTTTCTTCCCAACTCAGGAATCAAACCTGAGTCTCTGATGTCTCCAGCACTGGCAGGCGGGGTCTTTACCACGAGCGCCATTGGGTTCTCTGGTCCTTGGCCCTTGGTGGTGCTTCCTCCCTGCAGTGGAAGCTGCTCCTGACTGTGTGACAGGCCTCCAAGTCCACACCCCTTGTGGTCTCCTGGTGAGTCTGAACAGTGTGGGTACCAGTGTCTCTGTGCTAGAGATGCTATGGTCCACTCATGAAGTTCATTCATGAAGGTGGCATCGTGGCCTGATCTCTGCCCAGAGATCTGAGTATCTGTGTTCACAATGGCCCTGGCCAGCCTCGGAATCCTCTTCTTTACTGTTCCACCTTGTCTCATGAGTTCACCCCAACAGGGCCCAGAATGTGAGGCCTCTGTGCACCTTTTGCTCTGGGAGGTCACATCACACCTTGACAGAAGACCTTCTATGGTAGCGTCTGGAGTCAGCTCACCCACCACAGATGCCAGACACTGACCCCGAGCCCAGCGTGGGTGCCCACCTGCCTTCCTGGATCTGGCTCTGCTCCCCAGTGTGGCGGCCCGTCCCTCCTTCCTCTCCTCCCGTGGTCAAGCACTGTCCACTCCACTCTACACCCAGACCTCACCTCCCGTCTTACCTCCGCCTCACCTCCACAGCCAACTCTCACTCTCATTTCACTTTCACTTCAAACACCACCTCACCTCCACATCCAGGTGTCACCTCCACATCAACCCAAACTCCAGCACGTCTCCCCCTCCCCCACACCTCGCGCTCACCTCCCATAACCACCAGACACTGGACAGAGGACCCCAGGCCCTCCCCTCATGGCTCTCTCACAGACTTCCCTCTCAACACCCTACCCTCAAGGGCCGCGCTCTCATCCACCTCCCAGCATCTCTCCTGTCATGCTCCCTTGAGAGGACTGCAATTCTGTGCTTTTCCTATGTGGCTGCCTGCCTCCTCTTTCTCAGACACGAGCCCCTGAGGACAGTGAGGACCTTATTCTCGGCTTGTTATCTGAGGTGGGCCTCAGAGAAGGGAGGGAGACTGTGGAGACTCCTGCTCCAAGAGTGCAGGAGATACGCAGAGACACGAAAGACTGCAGACAGACAGGGTGGAGCTGGAGGACACATTAAAGCCCGCAGACACGAAGCCTCTGCTCCACAGGCTGCACGTGGTCTTTACCCCTGACGGTGAGTGTGGCTGAGGTTTTCTCCTGCCCGCACACGCACGAGTACTCCCCAGCATCCTCCACGGTCAGCTCACGGATCTCCAGCTCACACACGGCTCCCTCCTGCTTCACCCGCAGTCTGTCTCCAGTTCTGAGGGTCTCGGGCCCCTTCCTCCACTCCACAGGGCCCGCCTTGCTCAGCTCACAGTGCAGCTTGGCTGTGGCCCCTTCTGTGGCCTCTTCCTTCCTCAGACCCTTTATGAACTTGGCAGGCAAGGCTGGAGATGGGCAGACAGACAGAGACTCTCAGGCGGCCTGTACACACAGGTGAAGCAGGAAGTAGGCGGTACACAGAAGACACAAGACCCAGCTGGACACAGGCCACAGGCTGGGTGTCCCAGGAGCACACGCTGGACCACGGATGGAGGAAAGGACTCAGACTCGGACACAACAACAGAACAGTGTCAGTGGTGACACAAATGGTGGGAAGTGGGTTAAATGCCGGCTTCTTCTGGTTCACACATCAGCACAGGAAGGTGAAAGAGATTCCACAGTCTTCTGGAAACAGGCGGCATTGACACGGGGAGGGAGCATGGACTGAATACAGAAGGACGCCGTGAAGTCAGTAACTGGACAACAAAGCACAGCTCTGCTTGGCCACACACGGTCTTTACCCCTGACGGTGAGCGTGGCTGAGGTCTTCTCCTGCCCACACACACATGAGTATTCTCCAGCATCCTCCACGATCAGGTCACAGATCTCCAGCTCACACACGGCTCCCTCCTGCCTCAGGCTCACTCTGTCCCCGGCTCTGAGGGTCTTGGGCCCCTTCCTCCACTCCACGGGGGCCGCCTTGCTCAGCTCACAGTGCAGCTTGGCTGTGGCCCCTTCCACAGCCTCCTCCTTCCTCAGACCCTTTGTGAACTTGGCAGGCAGGGCTGGAGATGGGCAGACAGACACAAACATGATCACACTCTCTGAACGCACAGAAGCAGCAGGATGTGGACAGTGCAGAGAAGACACAAACCCCAGCTGGACGGGGCCCACCTGCTGGCGGTGGACACACACCGTGACTGACTTTAAAAGGTCCAACCTGCACATGTGCCGCAGAACAGACGGGAACACGGCAGGGAGACGAGGTAACTATGGGAGGAAAGGGAGCAGGACAGAGGGAGAGCAGGGCAGGATGGGGAACTGGGAGCAGAGAGGACGGGCAGACACCAAACGCCAGTCCATGTGGTCACGAATGGTCTTTACCCCTGACGGTGAGCGTGGCTGAGGTTTTCTCCTGCCCGCACATGCACAAGTACTCCCCAGCATCCTCCACGGTCAGCTCACGGATCTCCAGCTCACACACGGCTCCCTCCTGCCTCAGGCTCACTCTGTTTCCAGCTCTGAGGCTATTGGGCCCCTTCCTCCACTCCACAGGGGCTGCCTTGCTCAGCTCACAGCACAGCTTGGCTGTGGCCCCTTCTGTGGTCTCTTCCTTCTTCAGACCTTTTGTGAACTTGGCAGGCAGGGCTGGAGATGGGCAAAAAGACACAAACACTATAATGCTCTTTGAACCCACTGATGAGATAAGTCCTGGACATCACAGAGAAGACACAGGCCACAGGCTGGGTGTCCCAGGTGCACACGCTGGACCACGGCCCCCTCAGCCCAGTCTGTTCGGCGTGCCCGTGACCCCGTCCGCAGACCCCTCAGGCCTCATGCCTGTGAATCTGGTGGGCAGGGCAGGAGAGGTTAGAAGGTGTGGAGAACGCCCAATTCTCCAGAGCTCCCTGGGGGACAGGACGGGACAGGATGGAGTGAAAGATGCAGACCCCAACAGGATGCAGGACAGAACCTTCAGTGACACAAGGGGTGGGAAGCAGCTCGAGGCGTGTTTCTCACGGTTCTTGCACGTGCCAGGAAGGAGGGAGGAATGTCATGGGAAGAGGCTAAGACTGAGATGAGGAGGGAAGGTGGGACGAGTGCAGGGAGATGCCATGAAGTTAATAACTGGACACCAAAACTCTGCTTTGCCACACATGGTCCTTACCCCTGATGGTGAGGGTGGCTGAGGTTTTCTCCTGCCCACACACACACAAATACTCCCCAGCATCCTCCACCACAAGGTCATGGATCTCCAGCTCACACACAGCTCCCTCCTGCTTCAGGCTCACTCGGTCCCCGGCTCTGAGGGTCTCAGACCCCTTCCTCCACTCCACGGGGGCCGCCTTGCTCAGCTCACAGTGCAGGGTGACTGTGGCCCCTTCTGTGGCCTCCTTGCCTCTCAGTCTTCTTGTGAACTCAGCAGGCAAAGCTGAGGACAGAGAAACATGAATATCAGAGTCTTGGGAGAACTCTGAAGGCAAGGCATGACAAGACACAGAAGAAGACAGACGCTCCCACAGGACACAGGACAGAACCTGCAGGGACACGAGAGCTGGAACGCAGCTCAGAGGCTGGTTCTCGTGGTTCACACAACAGCCCGGGAAGGCAGAAGGAGTTCTGGGGAGTTACGGGAAGAGGGTGATGCTGAGACGAGGAGGGAAGGTGGGATGAGGGCACGGAGATGACACGAAGTCAGTAATGGACACCAAAGCACAGCTCCTCCTGGCCACACGTGATTTTTACCCCTTACGGTGAGCGTGGCTGAGGTCTTCTCCTGCCCGCACACACATGAATATTCTCCAGCATCCTCCACGGTCAGGTCATGCATCTCCAGCTCACACACGGCCCCGTCCTGCCTCAGGCTCACTCTGTCCCCGGCTCTGAGGGTCTCGGGCCCCTTCCTCCACTCCACGGGAGCTTCCTTGCTGAGCTCACAGCGGAATGTGGCCGTGGTCCCTTCCACGACCTCCTTGCTTCTCAGTCTTCCTATGAACTCAGCAGGCAGAGCTGCAACAAGGTCCAATGGACACAGCACATCACCTTCATCCTCCCACAAAGGATGAAAGGGGTGGGGTGGGACTGCGTGGTGTCACAAGGGCAGAGTGGCTGAAGATGCTTACCCTTTACGGTGAGCCTGGCCGATGTCATCTGGTCCCCAAAACTGCAGAAGTACTGCCCGCTGTCCTGAGGCCGCAGGTCTCGGACCACCAGCTCCAGCACGGTCCCGTCCTGTCGCAAGCTGTACTTGCCTCCAGGCTGCAGAAGCTCATCCCCACGCCGCCACTCCACAGGCCTGACCACGGATGACAGCACGCAGCGCAGGGTGGCAGCACCCCCCTCCAGCACCTCCACATCCTTCAGACCCTCTCGGAACTGCACTGGCCGAGCTGTGGACAGTCATGAGCTCAGTCAGTATAGCCCACATGGCTGAGGGTGGTGGAGGGCAGCAACCAGCAGAGGCAGGCAGGCCCACCTCACTGTCTGCATAGGGGACTAGGGATGGGGACCTCGAGACCTCTGCCTATCCAGGAGGGTGAGCCAAATGGCACGAAGCAGAGGAGGGTGGGGTGTTATGGGTGACATTTAATCCCCCAATTCACCTGCTGGAGCCCGAACCCTCAGGACCAAAGAATGCAGCCATATTTGGAGATAGGGGTCTTGAAAGAGATGATTGAGTTAAATTAGGTCAGTAGAATGGGTCTTACTCCCATATTATTGGTGTCCTTACAAGAAATGGAAACTAGCACACAGATACACACAGAGGGATGACCAGGTGAAGACACAGGGAAAAGATGGCCATCTATAAGCCCAGGAGAGAGGCCTTAAGGGAAACCAGGCCTACAACACCTTGATCTCAGACTTCTGGTCTCCAAACCTAGGAGACAATAAATGTCTGTATTTAAGCCACCCAGTCTGTGGCATTTGGTAGCCAGGCCAAGCCAACTGAGATGGAGATGAGCCAAGCCAAGAGAAGGGAGACATGGCAATGTAAGCACACAGATAGTCAGCAGTGAAGTTAAAAAAAAAAAAGACTGCTGGTCAGAAGACCAGGAGAGGCTGAGAGAGGCTTTCAGGAGCAGAAGAAACCCAGAGACAGGGCAGCCAGCGGGCAGAGTGAGATCAACGAACAGGGGGACAGAAGGAGCCTTAGGACACCCTGCACCCACACATGAAGAGGACAGAGAGCGTCCTGGAGTCGCCCTGGCCCTGAGCATGGCGAGAGTGTCAGGAGTGTGGCTGGAGGCCACCCAGCACCACTCTCCCGGGGCTTACCATGGACCCTGACAATGGAACTGCTCCAGGCGCCCGCAGTCTCACACTTGTAGCGCCCGCTGTCCTGCAGGGTGGTCTCAGTGATGACCAGCTGGGCCCGGCGGCCCTCATAGGTCAGCTGGCACCGGGCCGATGGCCGCAGAGGCTTCCCATCCTTGGTCCAGCACACAGGGCTGTCTGAGGCAGAAGTCTCGCAGACCAGGGTGAGATCCTCCCCCTCTGTGACTGTGGCATCCGTGAGCCCCTGGGAGAAAGCACTTGGCTTCTCTGCAGACAGAGAGGGATGCGTAAGACTGTTGGGGGCTCCTGCAGGAGCAGCCCCTGGTCTTGCTACACACCAGCAACACTCCTGGTCAGTGCCCACCTGCCCCCACACCCCCATTCTGGGCTGCAGACAGGACTGCTGGGAGAACAGGACAGGCTCTATGTGGCCCCGCCCCCACACTGACCTTGGGTTCACCTCTGCATGCCATGTACAACAACATGTCTTCAAACAGCACCACTCAGCCCTGGGATCCAAGGCTCCAGCCCAAGAGAAGCCTATGGTGCCTTCCGTCTCTGTGAGCCCCAGGGCCTCACCCAGGAGATGGCCAAGCCACTGCCTTGAAGTTGCATGCTCAGCCATATGGACTGGCCCCCACCATGCACTGGGCGCTGGGCCCGCAACCTACCTGTGACCTGCAAGGCAGCTGAGGTTCGCTGGTCGCCTGCCTCAAAATGGACCGTGCCCGAGTCCTTGAGCGCCAGCTGCCGCAGGGTGAGCACGTGGTAGCCACCGGGCTGGGCCTCGATCTCATTGAGTTCATTGGCAGACAGGGGTGTCTTGTCCAAGAACCAGTGGACAGGCCTGTAGTCGGCAGGGGAGATGCGGCAGCAGAAGGTGGCCGAGGAGCCCTCCTGCACCTCCACATCCTCCAGGTCCTCTGTGATGAGCACTTTCTGGCCTGCAGAGACACAGACGGGCACGTCAGGGGCCCCCTGGACAGCTGCCAAGGGAAACAGGGTGCTCCCCAAGGCCTGATCTGGGGCGGGCGCTCAGCAGGGAGCGAGCAAATGCCTCTAACAGAAAACATTAAGTGGGTCTGAGCTGAACGGTCCAGGCCCACCAGTGAGCCCTCAATCCACCTCTCGGGTCTTTCTGCAGAGCACCCAGGCTGACCCACAGCATGGCCCCTCCCCAAGCTGTGCTCCATCCATTGTCCCTGTCACAGAAATTACCCAATGCCATTCAGTTCTGTATTAACAGAAGTGTGGGGGAAGAAAAGAGAATGTGGCTATGATAACATTTAAATTGAATGACTTGGAGGACTAACATGAATTTCTAGAAAAAAAATTTGTTTTTGCTGCTGTCTTAGGTTATGCGAGCAAATTTGGAAAACTCAGCAGTGGCCACAAGACTGGAAAAGGGCAGTTTTCATTCCAATACATAAGAAAGGCAATCCCAAAGAATGCTCAAACTACCACAATTGCACTCATCTCACAAACTAGTAAAGTAATGCTCAAAATTCTCCAAGCCAGGCTTCATCAATACGTGAACCGAGAACTTCCAGATGTTCAAGCTGGTTTTAGAAAAGGCAGGGGAACCAGAGATCAAGTTGCCAATATCTGCTGGATCATCGAAAAAGCAAGAGAGTTCCAGAAAAACATCTTTTTCTGCTTTATTTACTACGCCAAAGCCTTGGACTGTGTGGATCACAATAAATTGTGGAAAATTCTGAAAGAGATGGGAATACCAGACCACCTGACCTGCCTCTTGAGGAACCTGTACGCAGGTCAGGAAGCAACAGTTAGAAGTGGACATGGAACAACAGACTGATTCCAAATAGGAAAATGAGTATGTCAAGGCTGTATATCGTCACCCTGCTTATTTAACTTATATGCAGAGTACATCATGAGAAACGCTGGGCTGGATGAAGCACAAGCTGGAATCAAGATTGCCAGGAGAAATATCAATAACCTCAGATATGCAGATGACACCACCCTTATGGCAGAGAGTGAAGAGGAACTAAAAAGCCTCTTGATGAAAGTGAAAGAGGAGAGTGAAAAAGTTGGCTTAAAGCTCAACATTCAGAAAACTAAGATCATGGCATCTGGTCCCATCACCTCATGGGAAACAGATGGGGAGACAGTGGAAACAGTGTCAGACTTTATTTTTTTGGGTTCCAAAATCACCGCAGATGGTGATTGCAGCCATGAAATTAAAAGACGGTTACTCCTTGGAAGGAAAGTTATGACCAACCTAGATAGCATATTAAAAAGCAGAGACATTACTTTGCCAACAAAGGTCCGTCTGGTCAAGGTTATGGTTTTTCCAGTGGTCATGTATGGATGTGAGAGTTGGACTGTGAAGAAAGCTGAGCACCGAAAAATGATGCTTTTGAACTGTGATGTTGGAGAAGACTCTTGAGAGTCCCTTGGACTGCAAGGAGATCCAACCAGTCCATCCTAAAGGAGATCAGCCCTGGGTGTTCATTGGAAGGACTGATGCTGAAGCTGAAACTCCAGTACTTTGGCCACCTCATGCGAAGAGTTGACTCATTGGAAAAGACCCTGATGCTGGGAGGGATTGGGGGCAGGAGGAGAAGGGGACGACAGAGGATGAGAAGGCTGGATGGCATCACCAACTTGATGGGCATGAGTTTGAGTAAACTCTGGGAGTTTGTGATGGACAGGGAGGCCTGGCGTGCTGCGACTCATGGGGTCACAAAGAGTCGGACACGACTGAGCGACTGAACTGAACTGAACTAGGTATGGTGAAAGCTGAAGAAGTCATAAATACTGACTGGCTGCCAGATTCCTTCTGCATTCACAGGTGTCTTGAAGCTATTGCATACCAGAAAGCATAGATGGCATATCTGTTCTTGTTGTTGTTCAGTCCCTAAGTGTGTTTGACTCTTTGTGACCCCATGGACTGCAGCACACCAGGCTCCTCCGTCCTCCACCGTCTTCCTGAGTTTGCTCAAATTCACGTCCATTGAGTCAGTGATGCTATCTAACCATTTCATCTTCTGCCACCCCCTTCTCCTTAAGCCTTCAATCTTTCTCAGCATCAGGGTCGTTTCCAATGAGTCGGCTCTTCACATTAAGTGGCCAAATACTAGAGCTTTGGCTTCAGCATCAGTCCTTCCAATGAATATTGAGAGTTGATTTCCTTTAGGATTGATTGATTTGATCTTCCTGCAGTCCAAGCGACTCTCAAGAGCCTTCTTCAGCACAATTCGAAAGCATCCATTCTTCAACACTCAGCCATCTTAATGGTCCAACTATCACATCTGTACATGACTACTGGAAAAAACATAGCTTTCACTGTATGGACTTTGGCAGCAAAGTGATGTCTCTGCTTTTTAATATGCTGTCTAGGTTTGTCATAGCTTCCTTCCAAGGAGCAAGCGTCTTTTAATTTCATGGCTGCAGTCACCGTCCACAGTGATTTTGCAGCACAAGAAAAGAAAATCTGTCACTTTTTCCCCTTCTATCTGCCATGAAGTGATGGGACCAGATGCCATGATTCTAGTTTTTAATGTTGAATTTTAAGCCAGAGTTTTCAAACTCCTCCTTCACCCTTATCAAGAGACTCTTTAGCTCCTCTTCCCTTTCTGCCATTAGAGTTGTACAATCTGCATATCTGAGCTTATTGATATTTCTCCCAGCAATCTTGATTCCAGCTTGTGTTTCATCCAGCCTGGCATTTCACATGATGTACTCTGCATATAAGTTAAATAAGCAGGATGACCATATACAATGCACTCCTTTCCCAATTTTGAACCAGTTCCTTGTTCCATGTCTGGTTTTAACTGCAGCTTCTTGACCCGTATACAGGTTTCTCAGGAGACAAGTATGGTGGTCTGGTATTCCCATCTCTTTCAGAATTTTCCACAGTTTGTTGTGATCCACACAGGCAAAGGCGTTAGCGTAGTCAATGAAGCAGAAGTAGATGTTCCTCTGTAATTTTCTTGCTTTCTCTATGATTCAGCGAATGTTGGCAATTTGATCTCTGGTTCCCGTGCAGCTTGTCATCTGGAAGTTCTCGGTCCACGTGCTGCTGAAGCCTGGCTCCAAGGACTTTGAGCAGAACCTTATGCTGCTGCTGCTTAGTCGCTCAGTCGTGTCTGACTCTGTGCAACCCCGTGGACTGCATCCCGCCAGGCTGCTCTGTCCATGGGGATTCTCCAGGCAAGAGTACTGGAGTGGGTTGCCATGCCCTCCTCCAGGGGATCTTTGTGACCCAGGGATCAAACCCAGGTCTCCACCAGGGGAGCCCAGTGTGAAATGAGTGTAACTGTATAGTAGTCTGAACATTCTTTGGCATTGCTCTTCTTTGGGATTGGAATGAAAACTGACCTTTTCCAGTCCTGTTCCCACTGCTGAGTTTCCCAAATTTGCTGGCACATTGAGCGCAGCACGTTGACAACATCAGATGGCACATCAGGAGAGTGATTTATTCAAAAGGAGATAGGCACCAATCTCATCATCTTTGTGTGTCAGTTGTGATTCATGAACTGACACAAGGAAAAGGCTTTGGCAGGAAGCGTTAGCCTGGCACAAGCCTGTGTGTTCTGAATTTGTCCAAAGACTGTATGTTGTTATTATGGTACACTCACTTTTATAATTGTGTGTTAGTCGCTCAGTCGTGCCCTGCTCTTTGTGACCCCAAGGACTGCAGCCTGCCAGGCTTCTCTGTCCATGGGACTTTCCAAGCGAGGACACTGGAATGGGTTGCCATTTCCCTCTCAAGGGCACCTCCCCAACCCAGGGATCAAACCCAGGTATCCTGCATGGCAGGCAGATTCTTTATAGACTGAGCTACTAGGGAAACTCCACTTTTATAACACATACATTTATTTATTTACCATCTATTTAGCTGCATTAGGTCTTAGCATGGGGGCTTCAGTAATTGTGGCATGCAGACTTAGCTGCTCCAAGGCATGTGGGATCTTAGTTCCCCGAGCAGGGATTGAACCCATATTCCCTGCATGGCAAGGCAGATTCTCAACCACTGGACCACCAGGGAAGTCTGGACACTTGCTTGAATGGCCTTTTTTAAGTATTAACATTCACTTTAGATTAGACAGCTGTGCTTCCACTGCACTAATGAAATGTTTTCACTGAGCTCAGTGGATTCACTGTATTTCACTGAAAAAGAGGAAGAGATCAAGGGTGGGGCTTCTTTGTTATTTTCTATGGACAGATCCCAGGAAGGACCTACAGCTGACTTCACCCTGATGCCAGCCCTGGGATCAGCAGGGCTAGGGTCAACCCGGCCCTGACACCTAATTGCCCTGCAACCCTGGAGCAGCCAACAAGCCCCAGTGAAGCCCCAGTGTGTTTAGCAGTGTAGCAGGAGAATGACAACCCTCGTCCTGCTGGCCAGGGGAAAACCGATGTTCAAACCGTAAGACCTTGCTGAGCCAGTGACTCTGCACAGGAGTAGAGGAGGTACATTCACGTGTAAGTACGTGCACAGCCCAGGCGTGGACACATGCTGGAGGGCTCCAGAAACATTCACCCGGCAAACAAATGCACAAACAGGGGTGCCAACTCATTGACACAAGGCCCAGCAACAAGACCGCCCAGGGCAACCCTCCTTGGAAATGGGGAAACCAAGGCTGAGTTAATCCAGGGCCAGGCAGAGCTCTGATCTCTGCCCACCTCCAAATCTACTTTAAACAACGCTTACAGCTGAGCACGCCACAGGCCTTGAAATCTAGTGGGCAAACGCGAGCAACAGCAGAGTGCCCGAGCCTAACCTTTCACCAGCAGCCGAGCCTGGGACTGGGCCTGGCCAATGTCGCAGGTGTAGGTGTCACTGTCTGCCTTCTCCAGGGCGCTGATGGTGAGCCGCAAGGTCAGGCCCTCCTGGCTGGGCGCGTGCTTCCCCGAGGCCCGCAGCTCCGTGAGGCCCTTGCGCCAGGTCACCGAGCCAGCAGGGTGCTCTGTCTTGCAGGTGAATGTGGCTGTGCCCTTCTCCTCCACATGCAGGTCAGCCAACGGCTCCGTGAACCGGTTTGCCTTTTCTGGTGAGGGGCAGGAATGAACGGGAGGGTGAGGCCGATGCAGACGCCATGCAGGCCCTCAGGATGGGAAATCATTCCCATCACTCGTGGTTCTCCAGGCCCACCCCAGACCCTCAGGGACCTGGACGAGTCCCTTCTCTGCTGGGTGCCTCTCCCTTCCTACCTGGGGCAGCCCCAGGCGCTCATGGGGTTTACCTTTCACTTGGAGACTGGCTGTGCTTTTGGAAGACTCCGTCTCACATGTGTATTTGCCTGAGTCTTTGAGTGAGACTGCATGGATGACCAGCGAGGCCCGAGTGCCTTCGGTGAGCAGGTCGTACTTCTGACTCTTGCGGATGGCCTTCCCATCCTTCAGCCAGTGCACTGGGGTCCCTTCCCGTGACAGCTCACACCTCAGCACCACATCCTCACCCAGCGTGGCCTGCTGGTCTTCCAGTGGCTTCATAATGTCAACTGACCTCTCTGAAAAGAACAGACATGGTGCCTGATAAGGCCTGGCCGTAGCTCCACCCATGACCATGGCCCTAGCCACGCCTGGGGTTAAGACAGGGCAAGCATTCAAGAGCTTTCAAGCTCTGGAGGCTGAGACCACAGAACCTACAACTCTAAAACTTCTAACTCTGGAACCTCAGGCCTAGGGACCTCAGAGCTCTGGAATGATAGGGGAGGACCCTGGGAAAGAGAGCTGTTAGACCACAGAATCTTAGGTTCTCACCACTGTTCAAAGCTCTGGAACTCCAAGCATGGCCATGGGCTGAGCTTTACCCCTTGGCACCAAGTATTTATGCTGGAAGTAACAGCTTATAAATTTCAATGGCAATTTCACTACCAACATGAGCCATGCACCCTGGGAGCTACCACAGCAGTTGAACCACGGGCTGAGGATTACAAAACCTGCTCCTGCCCAAAGGCTCCAGAACCTCATCCTAAAGGGTAATCCTGGTCGTCCACACACGTCTGGATGACCAGAACACCCCAGTACTCCAACAGATACCTCGAGGTGCTCAGCAGGGGCTGGGGAGACAGTCCCTAGACATACAGACACACATCCTTGCAGCTTCCAAGCCCAGGACCCTGCCTCCAGGCTTCCTGGGGAAAGCCCAGGCTCAGGAGCTCCCAAAACAGCCCCTGGACACAGCCCCTTGACCTGCCCAAGCCAGTCAGTCCCCGCTGCCAGCATTCACCCACCTTTGACGATGAGTGAGGCCTTGGAGGTGAGGCCCCGCACAGAGAAGACCACCTCCCCAGCGTCACTTGGCACGGCATCTCGGACAGCTAGAGTGTACTTGCGGCCCTGGCGCGTGGCACAGAAGCGGCCAGAGCTGCCCACTGTTCTCCCGCTCACTGTCCACTCAGCCACACCGCCAGTGTCCTCATGGGACAGGATGCACTCGAAGCTGCAGCTCTCGCCCTCCAGCACCTCCACCGTCTTCAGCCTCTTGGTGATGCCCACGTGCAGCTCTGCAGGCCACGGGAGACAGCTGTCATGCCAGCTGGGCCCAAGGAGGCCTGCCCCATGAGACAGGTGCCACCAAGCTGATAGCAGCCTCAGGCCAGACCCCAGGAGGGGGCACACCTCTGGATGACATGCATACCCCCTTCTCTAACCCCACTCCCAGGAGGCCTGCTGCCTCTCTCAGCAAGTGTCCTCTTGGCCTCCTGCTGTCCACACCCTGGCAGTCAGATGGCTGACAGCTGTGAGTGGCAACCAGAACCCGGAGCCACGCCCCACCGTCTGCAGCTGGCTGCCGCACGCACCACGCACGCTGACCCCGGAGCCACGCCCCACCGTCTGCAGCTGGCCCCGCACGCACCACGCATGCTGACCCCGGAGCCACGCCCCACCGTCTGCAGCTGGCTGCCGCACGCACCACGCACGCTGACCCCGGAGCCACGCCCCACCGTCTGCAGCTGGCCCCGCACGCACCACGCACGCTGACCCCGGAGCCACACCCCACCATCTGCAGCTGGCCGCCGCACGCACCATGCACGCTGACACGAGCACGGGTCTCATCAGTGCCCACGTCGCAGGTGTATAGGCCGGCATCATCCCGAGTCAGGCCGTGCACCACGAGGCCTCGCGTGCCCGCCGTGTGCAGGAAGTCATACTTGTCACTGGGGCCCAACTCCACGCCGTCCTTACGCCACACCACGTGGGCGTGCTGATCAGACACCTCACACTGCAAGGTCAGTGTGCCCCGCTCCTCTGCAGACACATCGTCCAATGCCTTCAGGAACACCACCGGCTTCCCTGCAGGAAGAGCGTGGGCGTCTCAGGGGACCACCTGCCACCTCTGGCCCTCTGGGCAAGGGTCCCAAGGGTCCCCACGGGCCACACACAGCCACCTCACCTCTGACCGCCAGGTGGGCGGAGGCTGCAACCTTGGGGGAGGAGATGCTCACGGTGCCCCTGTCAGCCTGCCGGACCCGCTTCAGCACCAGCGTGTGGCGGCGGCCCTCGTGGGTGATCTCGTGGAAGCTGTCGTTATACAGTGGCGTCCCATTGAGCAACCAGTCCACTTCTTCATCCTCGTGGGACAGCTCGCAGGAGAAGCAGGCACGGCCCTCCTCCAGCACCTCCACGTCCTCCAGCGGCTGTGTCACCGTCACCTTCCGTTCTGCCGGGAGCATGAGGCAGCTTCAGCCTGACCGCTGCCGCTGCCTCCTCTAGAGACCCTCTGGGGTCCATGGCCCTGCTCTACCTTCCACAGTGACCTCCCAGAGACCCTCTGGGGCCCACGCCCCCTCTCAACTTTCCACAGAGACCTCCCAGAGACCCTCTGGGGCCCATGCCCCACGTCTCTCTGCCTTCCACAGTGACCTCCTAGACACCCTCTGGGGTCCACGCCCCCTCGCTCTCTACCTTCCACAGTGACCTCCCAGAGACCCTCTGGGGCCCATGCCCCCTCTCTCTCTGCCTTCCACAATGACCTCCCAGACACCCTCCGGGGCCCACGCCCCCTCTCTGCCTTCCACAGTGACCTCCCAGAGGCCCTCTGGGGCCCACACCTCCTCTCTCTCTGCCTTCCACAGTGACCTCCTAGAGACCCTCTGGGGCCCACGCCCCCTCTCTGCCTTCCACAGTGACCTCTTAGAGACCCTCTGGGGCCCACGCCCCCTCTCTGCCTTCCACAGTGACCTCCCAGAGACCCTCTGGGGCCCACGCCCCCTCTGCCTTCCACAGTGACCTCCTAGAGACCCTCTGGGGCCCATGCCCCCTCTCTGCCTTCCACAGTGACCTCCCAGAGACCCTTTGGGGCCCACGCCCCCTTTCTGCCTTCCATAGTGACCTCCCAGAGACCCTCTGGGGCCCACGCCCCCTCTCTGCCTTCCACAGTGACCTCCCAGAGACCCTCTGGGGCCCACGCCCCCTCTCTGCCTTCCACAGTGACCTCCCAGAGACCCTCTGGGGCCCACGTCCCCTCTCTACCTTCCACAGTGACCTCCGCGCTGCTCTGGGCACTGCCAGCCTGGCACCGGTAGACACCGGCGTCCTCAGGGGTGAGCCGCAGGACACGCAGCTCTGCCATGTGGCCCTCCAGCCTCATCTTGAACTTGCTGGACGGTGCCAGGGGTGTCTCCTCCTTGTACCACTGCACAGCCTTGGGGGGAGGCTTGAAGTCACAGGACAGGATGACGGACTGCATCTCCCGCCCCACCTTGGGCTCCAGGGGCCGTGTGAGCACCACGGGAATGTCTGTGGCGGAGCAAAGAGGGAAGCAGGCATAAAGTGGGCCAGACCATGAGGCCGGAAGCCCTGCCCGCCCAGGCCCTGTCCACCCTCCGCCGAGCCGTCGGGCAGGGCCCTCTCACCGGAGACCACCAAGGAGGCGGTGGAGCGTGACTTGCCGATGGTGAAGTACACCGGTCCCGTCATGGTGGAGTAGGTGCGCCGCAGAGTCAGCCGGTGCACCGTGCCCTCCTGCTCTATCCCCACGTCAGCCCCCGCCTGCAGCACCGTCTTTCCCAGCAGCCACTTGGGGGGCCGCACCGAGGGGATGGAGGTTTCACACTCGAACCAGGCAGGCGCCGGCTCCATCACCGTCACATCCTGCAGGCCCCGCACGATCACAATGGACTGCTCTGTGGATGAGGGCCAGTCAGCGGGGCAGTCCTATGGGAAGGTCATGAGCCGCCCCGCACCCCCCACCTCTGCAGGGTCTGCTCCTGGGAACAAACCCTCTCAGACACACTCACATCCTCCCAGGAGCACCCCGAGGCCCTCCTCAGAGCTGGATGCTCAGTCGCTTTAGCTGTGTCCAGCTCTGTGCAACCCTATGGACTGTAGCCCGCCAGGCTCCTCCATCGATGGGATTCTCCAGGCAGGAATACTGGAGTGGGTTGCCCTGCCCTCCTCCGGGGGATCTTCCCCACCCAGGGATCGAACCCAGGTCTCTTACGTCTCCTGCATTGGCAGGTGGGTTCTTTACCACTAGCGCCATCTGGGAAGCTCAAGCCTCCAAGTGCCACAGGCCACAAACCCTCTCCTGGGGAAAAAAGGAACAGCTTCCACCCGGCCCTGCCCAAACCTTCTACGAAGAAGTGTGCACTGGTCTTCACGTCGCCGGCATCGCACGTGTAGGTGTCCTCGTCCTCGGGCTGGACGGTGTTGATGACCAGCTTGCGGTAGAGGCCGTCGCTGACCATCTCGTACTTGGCCCCGGGATGCAGCTCCACGCCGCCCTTGAACCACCGCACCTGGGCACTGGCCCTGGACATCTGGCATTCAAGCACGCCGCGGTGCTTCTCCATCGCAATCTTATCCCGCAGTGGGCGAAGGATGGACACGGGCAACTCTGGGGGTCCACCCCGCGGGGTCAGAGTGGGCGCACAGCGAGCCTGAACCCCAGGACGCGGTGCTCTGGCTGTGCACCTTCCCACCAGCCAAACTGGGACCCCACGCTCAGGCCGAAAAGAGCCCAGGCGACCCGCCCGCCAGAGCCAGCAGGCGGCGAGGCAGAGTCTCACCCTCAGGCTGGCCTGGGACGCGCCGCTCACCTCCGACCACGAGGACAGAGTGCACACCCCCACACCCGCTACCGTCCAGTGGGCCCTCGGCACGTGCGTGCCCGCCCCACCCGACACCCCATCCATCCCCTCACCACACGGCCTCGCTCTCACCCGGCACGCCCCTGGGTCCACTACACCCTGTCCTCACCATGTATATCCCAGCAGCGCGGGCCCCTACCCCAGCCTGCTCCCAGGCCCCTTCCCCCTCCTGCCCCCCATCACCCCGACTGTCACCAAGGTCACCAGAAAAGGCTGCTATGCTCACCTCCTGCAGGGGCCTTTCTCTCCAGCATTTGCTGAGGTCCCAGGAGGGACAATTTACTGGTAATGACATTTTAAACAAAGAAGGAGACCCCAAGACTGCCTCCCCTACTCCACTTTCTTCCTGCTGAGGAGGGAACACCCCTTCCCCTCCTCCGGGGTCATTTCTAACCTCATTCCAGGAGGGACCCCAGGACAAAGACAGCGGGCATTCCAGCCCCGTAAGACTCAGCATGTGTGCTTGTTCACACAGACCCTGTCCAGCCCATGCCTTGTCCGGGGCTCCCATTACCTTTGACTCGGAGCTGGGCTCGCGATTCTGCATTTCCCGCTACAAACTTGATTTCCCCTGCATCTTCCACCAGGACCCTCCGATAGATGAGAATGTATGTCCTTCCTGGGGACAAAGCCCACTCAGCACTAAAAGGCAGGCTGGCCCGGGGACGGGGAGGGATGGCCTGGGGGCAGGAAGTGGGGAGAACCCCTGCTGGCCCCCCCACTGCTCCCGTCTCACCTTCCTGGCGGATCCTCACGTTGTCACTGGGCCGGAGCTTACTGTCCTCCCAGAACCACTGCGCAGGCACCTCATCGTGGGAGACCTCACAGGAGAAGGTGGCGCCCTCTTTCTCCACCACTTCCACATCCTCCAGAGGCCTCACGATCTGGACGTTCCGGCCTGGGGCACACAGCAGACCCTGCTACACCCCGAGGCACAGACCTCCTATCTGACCACCACCCCCGGCCCAGCTTGCTGACGGGATACAGGCTGGGCACAAGGGCAGAACCAGAGGGCCAAGCACTTGCTGGGGGACGCAGTAGGGGCCAGGAGGTCCTTGCAGCCACCCACCCAGCCCTCACCTTGCACCTTCAGGGAGGCCGAGCTCTGAGCATCATGGGCATCGCACACGTACACGCCCTGGTCTCCAAGCTCACATCGGTAAATGACGAGACTCCTGCAGGCCCCCTGGGCCACCATGCCCATGGTCTTGCTTGCCCGCAGCTCCACACTGTCCTGTGAAGGGATGAGGCCGGGTCAAGGGCTGGCACTGCCCAGCAGAGTGGTCTGACACTTGCCCATCCCTGGTGAGAGGCAAGAGGGGGGCAGAGGAGTCCGCAGGCACCTTCAACCAGCGCACATCCACGTTGGGGCGTGAGAGCTCACAGTCCAGGGCCACCTTCTCCTTCTCTGTGGCCACCACGTCCTGCAGAGGGCGGACGAACTTCACGGGCAGCTCTGAGAAGACAGGAGGGAAGTGCTGAGAAGCAGGGCCTCTGTGCAGGGACAGGGTCTGAACTGGCTGGAGTCACTCAGCTGGTTTCAGGAAGGAGTCCCCTCCCCTACCATTCCCCACCAGCCTCCCTGGCACCGTAGGGACAGGGGCAGGCACTCTCCACCTGTGAGCACCCACCAGTGACCACCAGATGAGCAGAGGTGTGCACGCCCTCCGCCCTGAAGGCCACCAAGCCACCGTCCTGCCGCTGCAGCCGTGACAGCGTGAGGGTGTGTGTGGGGCCGTGCACCGCCAGCTGGCAGTTGGGTCCCGGCTGCAGCCGAAGACCGTTTCGAGTCCAGCTGCCCTCCACGTCCGCGTGGGACAGCTCTACTTCCATGGTGGCTGTGCCCTGCTCCTGCGCCTCCACGGCCTGCAGGCCCCGCACGAGCTGGACCTGGCGCACTACGGGACAAACGAAGGGGAGGATGAGCCACTGCAGCAAGACCCTGGCCCTCGGGCCAGCCCCCGTCACTTCCCCCGGGAGCCTCTCGGTGCCCTGAGGGGGAGGCCTCCCCCGCTTCACTCCCTTCCCCTCCTCCCCAGCCCCGGCCAAGTGCAGGGTGTTCTTCCCTTTTCCCCCTGTTCCAAGGCCCTGCCTCCAGACGGAGATCCCCTCTTCTCCTACCCTCGCTACCTCCTCAATGCTCAACCCCTAGACCAAGCTCGCTTAGCTGCTCACTTTCCACAGTCAGCTTGGCCTGTGTCTTATCGTCTGGTGTCTCGCAGCCGTAGAAGCCACGGTCAGCAAAACCCACGCCGTGGAGGACCAGACGGTGACTTGCGCCCTCGGCGTGGATCTCCACTTTCTCGCCCGACGCGAGTGCTACAGCATTGCGTGTCCACTTGACCTCCGGCCACGGCCTCGTCAGCTCCACCTCCATGGTCACCGAGCTCCGCTCCTCCACGGTCTGTGGCTCCAGCTTCTTTTTGAACAACACCGGAGCCTCTGGAGTCATGAAAGAAAGAGATCACCAGAACCCCTGTTTCCTCTCAGAAGAGCAAGGCAGAGGGACCTGGCCCCTGACCCCCAGCCAGAGAGCTACCCTCCACCACATTCTGACTCCGAGCTAGGGGAGGCCTTGGCCATACACAGGGCCCAGCTGTACGTGTGCGCAAGTACGATTTTATGGGTGGATAACAGCACTTCAGCTGGAGGAGAGCGTGGCAGCTCACTCCAGTATTTTGGCCTGGAGAATCCCATAGACAGAGAGTTTACCATCGCCCCTTCAGAGCAGGTGCCTGGCCCCATGGCCCCACACTGCATCTGACAAACCCACGGCCTCTGAAGCCAGCCCAAGCAGCTGGATCCAGGCCGGCAGCAGGGTGTGTCAGCACAGCCGCCTGGGAACCAGCTCACTAGGAGAAGTTGGTACAAGAAGCTGCCGCGCCCTCCCTGCCGCCCCACAAGCTCACCTCGGACCCGGAGGGCGGCCGTGGACTTGATGCCCTCAGCCTCCGCAGTGACTTGGCCGGCATCCTCCAGGGCCAGGCTTAAGATGGTCAGGCTGTGGTTGGCACCCTTCTGCGATATGAGAAACTTCTCGCCGGACTGTAGTTGGACACCATCTCGGAACCATGTGACCGCCACGTCGCTGGGGGTCACCACGCACTGGAAAGTGGCCTCGCCCCCCTCCTCCGCAACCACAGCGCTCAGCCCAGACGTGAACTTGACCACGCGGGGTACTGTGGACAGGGGATCCACTTGAGATACAGATAGGATAGGCGGGGCCTCCCCCTCTTGCAGACTCCGCGGAAGCACACGTCTTCCAGGAAGCCTCCCAAGAATGCGCCGCCAAGCCACCCACCCTCCCCGGCGACCCAGCCCATGGACCTGGCACGCGCATACCGATAACGGTGAGCGTGGCGCTGGTGTGGTCGTCGCGGCTCTCACACACGTACTCCCCTGCATCCTCTGCCCGCAGGCCCGACACCGTGAGTGAGCGCCGCGGCCCCACAGCCGCCATCTGGAAGCGTTTGCCGGCCCGGAGTTGCGTGCTTCCGCGGCGCCACACCACCTCCGCCTGCTCGGGGCTCAGCTCACAGACGAGCGTCGCCGTGCCGCCCAGATCCCCGCTCACAGGCTCCAGGGGGCGGCAAAACTTGGCAGCCACCTCTAGGGTAGGGGAGAGGAAGGGACGTCAGCCTGGCAGGGTTCAGGCCGCGGGACCGGCTCCGAGCCACCTGGCTGCACGCCCGGAGCCCCACCCGGTCTCCACTCCAGGATGCTGCCAACAAGGGGTTCCCAGGGGACCACCCCATGGAGCCACTCACCTTCCACCTGCACCGGGAAGTCCTGCCCCTCTGCGCCCACGCGGCAGCTGTAGACAGCACTGTCCAGGGTCTGCGCCCCACGCATGGTCAGGGTGTGGGTGTCCCCCAGGCTGGCCATCTCATGCCGCTTGCTGCGGCGAATCTCCACACCATCTTTGAACCAGGTCACCGTGGCCACGGAGGGCGCGGCCAGAGTGGCTGTCAGGACGATGTCCTCGTGTTCCCTGACCACCAGCAGTTCCCTGCGTCTGGGTTTCTCTGGGGCCGGGGGCTCAAACTCTGGCTCTGGGCAGGGGGATAACAAAGGAACATTAGACAGGGGACCCTCTCATCCTTGGCCTGAATCCCAGCCCCCTCCAGGCCATGTGGTGGGAGAAGACTTGAAATGAAACTGCTTAGGCTGTCCGCCTCTCCACCGCGGCCTCTGCTGAGCAAGCCAGAGAGGAACACATCAGGGCCACACTCCGCCTGCCAGGCGCCATCCAGGCTCCCGGGGCAGCACAGGGCAGTGAGGAGGAGCCCCCTTGGACCACAGGCCTGGGGGCCACAAGCTCTGCCCAGCAAGAGCTGTGAGTCCAGGATCGCTGCCCCAGCCCAAGGGGAGATGGGCCCCGTGAGCAGCTAAGGCAGGGGTAGCGGGGCACATAATGGCCCTGACGCAGCCTGGGGCTGGGCCAGAATTCCAGAAGAGCAGGAGGGAGCGCGGCTGGAAGGGCAGCCAGGGAGGACAAGCTCAGTAGAGGAACCCTGCTGTGGGGAGGGGAGAGACCAGGCAAAGACTGGGAGGTGTGAAAGAGCCTGAGTGCCTCTAGCAGCTGGGCACCGGGGAAAGGCCAGGGCAGAGAAGGGGGCAGAGGGGGGCCTGGGAGGGGGCCTACGAGGGCCCCTGGGGGGCTGATCCAGGGGCCACCTGGCTGCAGGATCAGATGCCAGGGCCACGGCTGGGGAGAGAGACAGGGTCAGTGAGCTCAGGACTCGGAAACCCAGATGTCACCAGCAGCAAGAGGGACAGGAGCAAGCAGGCAATACCTCCGCTTGGCTCAGGCCCAGGACAGAGGCCAACACAACAGGCTGACCTAAATACAGCTGGACTGTCAGGGGCCCGAGCCCAGAGAAGGGGGCTCCAGACCCAGTGAAGGCAGGGGCGTTCAAGGCCAGAAGTTCCCCAGAGCAGGGCTCCACAGCTGCCCAGGAAGACTTAATATGGGAATAGTGCCCCCTGCCGACCACAGACAGAGAACGGTCATTTCAACAGACTACAGACTTTTGCAGCCTGCAGATGGCTGAGAAAGCCTCTGTGGCAGGTTTCATGCTGGGAAAGGTACGGATGTGGTGGGGAGAAGCGGGAATCTGGGGGAGCAGATGTCAAGAGTGTCCTGGACTCAGGGCTGTGGCAGGCATCCTGCCACTCAAGGGCCTTGCCAGGGGACAGAGCCCTGGAGCTGACTTCATCCACGGAGAACCCAGCAGAGGACCCCAGGCCCAGCATCCGCCGCACTCACGTCCCCCACCCTGCTGGGGACGTGCTCATTCCCCCGTTTGTCGGCTGCTCACGCCCTCCACCCAGCCCTGGCACCCACCCGTGACGTCCAGGTGGAAGGAGACCTTCTGGCCCCCGGCCTCGCAGCTGTACTCCCCGGCATCCGCCTTGCCCGCCTGCTGCACCACCAGCTGCCGGGTGCAGCCCGTGGCCTCCACATGCACTTTTGAGCTTGAACTCAGCTTCTTGCCGTCCTTGTACCACGTCACCTCCGTCTGGGCCTGGGCCACCTCGCAGCTCAGCGTGGTGCGGGCTCCTGCCTTGGCCTGCACCTCTGTGTGCACTGACTGCTCCTTGGCAAACGCCACCACAGGCTCTGCAGACAAGGAGGATGCACAGGGTCAGAGATGCATCTAAGCCGGGAATGCAGCAGTATGGGAAGAAGGCCTGGGCAGACAGAAAGGGGGGCTGGGCCCTGCTCCAGGCTCTGCCTTGGGCCACAAGTGCCCACAATTGATCTATACATTCCGTGCATGCTGCTCCAAGTGGGGACTCTGGGAAAGATTTCTTTCCTACACATATTCCTCTAGGAAAGGAACTGTGGGATCAGGATGCACGTGCCCTTCAACCTTCCTAGATGATGCCGTCTTTCTCCCCTGACTGTACAGAGAACACTCCCACCCACAGTGCATGAGAGTTCCTGAGGCTCCATGCTCTCCGTGTCGTCAGCTGGCGGCAAGCCAGTAGGGAGCATGGTTGTACTTCCCGAGCTTTCTTTTGCACAGTCTTAACGGGCTTCCCTGGTGGCTCAGAGGTTAAAGCATCTGCCTACAATGCGGGAGACCTGGGTTCAATCCCTGGGTTGGGAAGATTCCCTGGAGAAGGAAATGGCAACCCACGCCAATATTCTTGCCTGGAAAATCCCATGGACAGAGGAGCCTGTGTGGGCTATACTCCACAGGGTAGCAAAGAGTCGGACACGACTGAGCAACTTCACTTCACTTTCAACAACTTGCAAAGTGAAGCACCATTTCTGATCTTTTTGGCTTTTGGTGTTTGTCCTTCTGCAGTATCACTGCCAGATGTTCACCCAGTTATCAGTAGCACTGTCTGTCTTTTCCTTTTTCATTTTCAGGAGCTCTTCATATATAGAACTTTGACAATTATGGGTGTGTAAATATTTTCTGCATCTTTGTCACTTGCTTCTTTATCTTTTTATGTGTCTTCTGTTGACATAAAGGTCTGAGTTTTAACACAGGCAAGTATGTCAATTGTCCTTTGTGGGACCCTCTTACACTGCTGGTGGGAATGCAAACTAGTACAGCCACTATGGAGAAAAGTGTGAAGATTCCTTAAAAAACTGGGAACAGAACTGCCATATGACCCACCAATCCCACTGCTGGGCATACACACTGAGGAAGCCAGAATTGAAAGAGAGATGTGTACCCCAATGTTCATCGCAGCACTGTTTACAATAGCTAGGACACCTGATGCAAAGAACTGACTCATTGGGAAAGACCCTGATGCTGGGAAAGACTGAAGGCAGGAGGAGAAGGGGATGACAGAGGATGAGATGGTTGGATGGCATCACCAACTCGATGGACACAAGTTTGAGCAAGCTCTGGGAGTTGGTGGTGGACAGGGAGGCCTGCTGTGCTGCGGTCCATGGGGTCACAAAGAGTTGGACACAACTGAGTGACTGAACTGAATTGAGGACATGGAAGCAACCTAGATCTCCACTGGCAGATGAATAGATAAGAAAGATGTGGTACATATACAAAATGGAATATTATTCAGCTATAAAAAGGAATGCATGTGAGTCAGTTCTAATTAGGTGGATGAAACTGGAACCCATTATACAGAGTGGAAGTAAGTCAGAAAGAGAAACACCAATATAGTATATTGATGCATGTATGTGGAATTTAGAAAGATGGTAGCGGTGATCCTATATGCAAGGAAGCAAAAGACACACAGATGTAAAGAAAAGACTTTTGGACTCAGTGGGAGAAGATGAGGGTGGGAAGATTCGAGAGGACAGCATTGAAACATGTATATTACTATAGATAAAATAGATGGCCAATGCGAGTTTGATGCATGAAGCAGGGCACTCAAAGCCAGTGGCTCTGGGACAACCCAGAGAGATGAGGTGGGGAGGGAGGTGGGAGTGGCATTCAGGATGGGGGACACATGTGCATCCATGGTTGATTCATGTCAATGCATGGCAAAACCACCACAATATTGTAAAGTAAGTATCCTCCAATTAAAATTAATTAATTTTTAAAATGTATCCTTTGTGATTAATACATTTATATACTGCTTAAATCTTTTATTACCATCAGGTCATTAAATAATCTATATTAGCTGCTAAGAGCTTGTTTTAACGTTTATACTGGAGTCTCTAACTCACCTGAGTTAGTGTCCATGTCTGCTGTGAGTATGATGTTAATTTTTATTATAGAGGAGTAGATATAAATATATATATGGTTATATGGTATTAGCACAGTTTATGAAGAAAATTACTCTTTTTCTACACCACACAGTAGCACTACATAGTTAGAAAACAGAAAGGGGATGGGAGAGTTTGGTTAAATGCAGGGCTGTGTCAGAGCTCACTATTCTATTTCTTTGTATTTACCCCTGCACTGAAACCCAGCTGTTCACTACTGTAATTTTATAATGTTTGATATCTTGCAGATCAAGTGTTCTCATTTTACAAGTGCTTGAATTCCACTTGACCCCTGGAATCAACTTGTCAATTTTGACACACCCAAAGAACTTCTCTCTGGATTTTGATTGGTGGTATGTGCTCAGTTATGTCCACTCTGTCCACGGAACTCTCCAGGCAGGAATACCTGGCCTGGGCTGCCATTTCCTTCTCCAGGATTCTGAGTAGGAATGGACATCTTTGTGCCTCCCATGCATAGCTCACCATTCATCTAGATCTTCGTTGTCTCCCTAAAATGTTTAATAATATCCTCTCCTGGAAGGCTTAAACACATTTTATTAGACATGGAGTCAGAAGCCTGACACTTTCGATGTTATTTAATTGTCTTAAAGTATCATTTTCTGACTCTCAGTATATCAACATAGAAGCATTTTTTGTGTATTTTGTATGTGGCGATTATTCTTAACTTTCTTACTAACTTTAAAAATTCTTTCTACTGTCTGCATTAATAATGTTATCATCTAGGAACTCACTTATTGCTTTATCTAAATTTTACTGTATATTTTTCCTGACAGTCTCTACAGTATTGGACATAAGTTGTGATAGTGGAGCCACCTGAAATGCTCCAATGAAAAGAAAAGCTTTCAAGGTTTCTCTGTAAGTGTGATGTTTGCTGTTGTTTTCTTTAGTACTCTGTATCAAATTAAGGAACTATCCATTTATTACTAGCTCAGTAAGAAGTTATCAAAATGAATATATCCTGTATTTTATAAAACTCAATCTAGATATGATATAAATATTTTATCAAGCATTTTTATTCTGCATTTTTTAAGGCAGAAATATGCTTTTTCTCTTTTAGCTTCTTAATGTTAAAGACTGATTTTTCTAATGCTCTGATCCACAGGACTGGGAAAGGTCAGTTTTCATTCCAATCCCAAAGAAAGGCAATCCCAAAGAATGCTCAAACTACCGCACAATTGCACTCATCTCACACGCTAGTAAAGTAATGCTCAAAATTCTCCAAGCCAGGCTTCATCAATACGTGAACCGAGAACTTCCAGATGTTCAAGCTGGTTTTAGAAAAGGCAGGGGAACCAGAGATCAAATTGCCAACATCTGCTGGATCACCGAGAAAGCAAGAGAGTTCCAGAAAAACATCTATTTCTGCTTTATTGACTATGCCAAAGCCTTTGACTGTCTGGATCACAATAAACTGTGGAAAATTCTGAAAGAGATGGGAATACCAGGCCACCCGACCTGCCTCTTGAGAAACTTGTATGCAGGTCAGGAAGCAATAGTTAGAAGTGGACATGGAACAACAGACTGGTTCCAAATAGGAAAAGGAGTATGTCAAGGCTGTATATCGTCACCCTGCTTATTCACCTAATATGCAGAGTACATCATGAGAAACTCTGGGCTGGAAGAAGCACAGCTGGAATCAAGATTGATGGGAGAAATATCAATAACCTCAGATATGCAGATGACACTACCTTTATGGCAGAAAGTGAAGATGAACTAAAGAGCCTCTTGATGAAAATGAAAGAGGAGAGTGAAAAAGTTGGCTTAAAGCTCAACATTCAGAAAACTAAGATCATGGCATCTGGTCCCATCACTTCATGGCAAATAGATGGGGAGACAGTGGAAATAGTGTCAGACTTTATTTTTTGGGGCTCCAAAATCACTGCAGATGGTGATTGCAGCCATGAAATTAAAAGACGCTTACTCCTTGGAAGGGAAGTTATGCCCAACCTAGACAGCATATTAAAAAGCAGAGACATTACTTTGCCAACAAAGGTCCGTCTGGTCAAGGCTATGGTTTTTCCAGTGGTCATGTATGGATGTGAGAGTTGGACTGTGAGGAAAGCTGAGCGCTGAAGAATTGATGTTTTTGAGCTGTGGTGTTGGAGAAGACTCTTGAGAGTCCCTTGGACTGCAAGGAGATCCAACCAGTCCATCCTAAAGGAGATCAGTCCTGGGTGTTCATTGGAAGGACTGATGCTGAAGCTGAAACTCCATTACTTTGGCCACCTCATGTGAAGAGCTGACACATTGGAAAAGACCCTGATGCTGGGACGAATTGGCGGGAGGAGGAGAAGAGGATGACAGAGAATGTGATGGCTGTATGGCATCACCGACTCGATGGACATGGGTTTGAGTAAACTCCGGGAGTTGGTGATGGACAGGGAGGCCTGGCTTGCTGTGATTCATGGGGTCACAAAGAGTCGGACACGACTGAGCGACTGAACTGACTGACTGACTGATGTTGAACAAACCTTGCATTCCTGGATTAAGATCTTCATGTATTGCTCCACTCACTTTGCCAATATTTTGTACAGGATTTTGATATTGATATCCATAAAAGATTGGCCTGTAAATTCAATTCTTTATACTTTGTCAGATTTTGGTATCAGTGCTATGATAGCTACATGAAATGAGTTAAAGAGTGTCTGTCTATACACACACACACACACACACATATAAATAGACATCTACACACACACACACATATATATATATCCTTTTTCCATTCTCTTAAAGAATCTCCATGAATATGAAATAGTTTTCCAGAATATTTCATATAATTTGCCAGTAGAGCCACTGAGCTTCATTTTGTGCTATGAGATTATTTTATTATGGTTCCATCTATGTAAAAGATTATAAGACTGTTCAAGTTTATTTCTTCTTGTGTAAGTTTTGATATAGTTTTATAAGAGTTGGCCCATATTTCAAAACTTCTTAAATTTACTTGTGTGAAATAATATCATATTTTATTATAATAATGTCAAAATGATTCACAGTGGATTTCTTGGTATCTATATACACCTATGAATCACTATATACTAATACAATATCAAACTGTTATCTGGTGGCACTTAGGAGTCAATGTAGGACCACAGCCCATCTCTACTTGAAGTTAACCTCTCTTAACAAAATGAAACTAAAGTTAGTCTGCAGACATCTCTGTGGAGCACCTCAGAAGGCACAGAAAGATACACGTCATTAGGAATGAAACTACCAGTCAGTGGTGCTACTATAGTACCTCTTCTTTAAGAAAGCCTATTGCTGTAGGGAAAGCTCCTTAATACTCTGCATTTCTAAATTTATAAATCAAGCTCCAAAGGGAATACTGACACAGAATGTACTAACTGAAGGCAAAAACCCCCCCAAAATTTGCTTTTGAAAGAATGTACCATATCTCAGAGGTGCACATCAAAGGCACCAATCCTCTTCTCTTGGTTTACTTTGCACAGACGTTGCAACAGAACAGGAACCTAGATTTTGAAACATTTATGTGCACAGATAACTTCTACAACCATGCGCAAGAAAGAAATAGTGTCCCATAACAGCTAAAATAAATTCAAACTTGAGGCAATGCCAAGTACGATTATGGGGCTGAAATCCTCTTGTCAGGTTCAAAAAACTACAAACATCTCTTATTATGGAGAATCCTTATATGATGCTGGGTGAGAGAATTTGGATATTGCTAAAATGTCCAAAAAGTACATTCACATATCCTGAGGTGAGGGATATCTGGTCTACTTGAGACCCCAAGGGCCAGATGGAGCCAGGGTCCTGGGCACCAAAGATCACCTGGAATATTACAACACGGAAACACCACTGGGGGTGCACAAGAGAGGCCCCTCCTCCTCCCCCACACACCATTCCCACCCAGTGTCCCTGGGATCAGCCACGAGCATGAGAATGGGAGCTGGGAAGATGGGAGACATGAAGAGGTTAAACGCAATGAAAAGATCCTGTCATGGCTGTAAGTCAGTCACATCATCTCCAAAAGATCCTCTCAAATAACTGACCTGTGACGTCCAGGTGGAAGGAGACCTTCTGGCCCCCGGCCTCGCAGCTGTACTCCCCGGCGTCCGCCTTGCCCGCCTGCTGCACCACCAGCCGCCGCCCGCGGCCCGTGGCCTCCACACGCACTTTCGAGCTCGGACTCAGCTTCTTGCCGTCCTTGTACCACGTCACCTCCGTCTGGGCCTGGGCCACCTCGCAGCTCAGCGTGGCGCTGCTTCCCGCCACGGCCTGCACTTCACTGCGCACTGCCTGCTCCTTCGCAAACGCCACCATAGGCTCTGGGGACAAGGAGGGATGCACAAGGTCAGAGACAGTAAGTCAAGATGCAGCAATGGGGAGGAAGGACTAAATGGTGAAGCAAGAAAACTGGAAATTTCTCTAGATCCTGGCTAGCTACGTGGCCTTCTCACCGAGTAATGACATTTTACCTATATGTTCTCCCACTGATCCATGCGTGTTGTTCCAGGTGAAGACGTTGCAAGAGACTTCAGCGTACACACTACTCTGGGAGAGCTTCAGGGTCCTGAGGCATTGGCTCCTCAACCTCTCTAGATGGGCACCCAAAGGTCAGTGTAGGCCCCCAGCCACAGTTATCTGACATTAACGCTCCCACAGGCCAGCTCAGGGAGGGATGCACTCTCAGCTGCAGTGCAGACGCGGTCTGGAGCCTCCAGCCTCTGGTGTACGCTCAGCGTGTCAGCTGTGGCCAGTCGGGTGGGCAGGAAGTTGGACCCCCTTGGCTGCCTCTTGCACGGCATGCATGACTCAGAAAGTGGAGTGGCGTTTTCAGTCTTCTGGCCATTACTGTCTGCTCTCCTGTGGTGTGACTCTTCCAGTGTTTCAGCTGACTTTCAATAGCATTTTCTGTCTCCCCCTTACTCATTCTCCAGATCTCTTCACGTGCTTAAGTGCTGGACATTTGACAGATGATGCAGTTTGCAAATACTGTACCCATCTGCATAACTTGCCTTTTCACTCAAGCTTTTGTTTTAAATATGTTTATTTGGTTTCACCACATAGCTTGTAGGATCTTAGTTCCCCAACAACGGATCAAACCTGTGCCCCCTGCAGTGGAAGCACAGGGCTTCCACTGGCCCACCAGGGAAGCCCCCAAATTTAGTTTTAAGGTAGTCGAATATAGGACATTGTTCCACTGTTCTATTTAAGACTTCTTTTACCCTGAAGCCATTAGATAATCTATGTCATCACCTGATGTTCTATGGTCTTCCTTTCATACTCTGGTCTCTAAACCACCTGGAGTTCCTTTTTAAGTGCTGTTCCAGTTACCTATGCAATTTTTTATGGTTAAATGCTGCAAATATCATATTAAAAAGACCATCCTTTCTCCATTGCCTATACAAGCTCACCGGTTTGAAAACAAAAATGGTGGGGATGGGGGCGGAGTTGGAAGTTCATTTATTCACAGGCCTGATTGTGAGTTCACTATTCTGTTCCTTTGATCTAATAACTATCCCTGTATTGTAACCCCAGCATCTTTATTGCTGTAGCTTTATGATAATTCTTTTTTTCCAAGAGTATGTTGGCTCTACTTGACCTTCGGAATCTGCTTCTCAATTTTCAACTATCCAAAGAAAAACATTTGTTGGACTTTGATTGGATGTGAATATATCTGAGTCTTTCATAGATTTCCATCTGTTTCTTTAGGCATTTTTTACTCTCTCTCTCAACAATGTTTAACCATTTCCCCCCACTAATGTCTTAAACATCTTTATTTTATTTGGAATTGGAAACATCATACTTTTCACAATGTTGTAAATCTTTTAAAATTTCATTTTCCAACTAAGCTGCTACTATATGGAAACATGTTTTCCACATCTTGACTTTTTACATGGCAATTTTCTCAACTCTTATACTAAGTCTAATTAATCTTTTAGATTTTCTGAATTGATATCCATGTAATGTCATTTCTTCTAACGTTTCATGCTTTGTATTGATCTGCTTTGTTTCTGAAGCTACATAAGCCTTGCAATATGGGAGTACAACTTTATCACAGTGTATTGTCTTCTTGATATATTGCTGAATTCAGTTTGTTAATATTTTGTCTAGGGTTTTCCTTTGACAGCTATAATAAACTGACCTGTAATTTTAATTATTGGTACATTCCTTGTCAGATTTTGGTGACCATGTTATGTTACCTACAGAAAACCATTTGCAGAGTGTATGTCCTTCTATTCTCTAGAAGAATCTCCCTGAACATGGATTAACTTCTTTCTAAAATGTTTAATATAACTCACCAGGAAAGCCACTGGGCTTAGATCTTTCTGAGAAAAATGATTTACTGTGGTTCAACTTACTTAAAAGGTTTAGAACTGTTCAGTTCAGTTCAGTCGCTCAGTCGTGTCCGACTCTTTGTGACCCCATGAATCACAGCATGCCAGGCCTCCCTGTCCATCACCAACTCCGGAGTCTACCCAAACCCATGCCCATCGAGTTGGTGATGCCATCCAACCTGTTAGAGTTGTCTAATTCTTCTGTGTTACTTTTGATAATAGTTTTCTAGGAACTGGCCAAATTGCCAAAATTTTTCAAATTGACTACCATAAAATAATGTCATATTCTCTTAAAATATTAATAACAGGGGGAGGAGCCAAGATGGCGGAGGAGTAGGACGGGGAGACCACTTTCTCTCCTACAAATTCATCAAAAGAATAACTGAACGCAGAGCAAACTTCGCAAAACAACTTCGGATCGCTAGCTGAGGTCATCAGGCGCCCAGAAAAGCAGCCCATTGTCTTCGAAAGGAGGTAGGACAAAATATAAAAGATAAAAAGTGAGACAAAAGAGCTAAGGACGGAGATCCATCCCGGGAGCTCTTAGGCGGCATTGCTTGGGGTAGGGTCCGGGCCCGAGTGCCCTGAGGACAATCGGAGGGAACTTCTGTGAGTTGCCAACTTGAACTGTGGGAGACCAAAAGAGAGAGTAAATTAACCGGCCCGAACACACTGCCGGCCGTTCCCAGAACAAAGAGACCGAGAGGGTCCAGAGAGGAGCTCGCAGGCTGCGGACCGGCCCAGCCCCACCGGAGGCAGGAGGCAGGGGGGAGGGGAAGGTCGCGGCGAGACACAGGGCGCAGGCACCCGACCGGCGCGGGCGGGGACTGGGGCTGGGGACGCGGAGGGCGGAAGGTGCGCGCGCCCAACTGGCGCCAGCGGAAACTGAGACTGGGTCCGCGGAAGGGAGGGGGCGCGCCACACCTGGGTAGAGTGCGCCCACCAAGCCCCTGGCTGCCTGGACCGCTCTGACGGGGAAGGCACAGAGAGCAGGCGCAGCTTTTCCTTCCGCGCTTTTGTGGAACACCCGAGGGCTGGAACCTCGCGCAGCGCGGGGCGCGCTCCATATAGAACAGCCGGCAGCCTGAGCAGCACAGACGGAGAAAGCAGCATCAGCCCCTCCCGGCAGCCCCAGCCCATCCCCGCGGCGCAAGCCCGTCCCCGTAGCGCCAGCCACGTCCGGCAGCGCAAGCCCCTCCCTGCTCCGCAGAGCGACGGAACTAGCTACCTGAATAAGAGTCCACCTCCGCCCGCCTGTGTCAGGGCGGAAATGAGGCTCTGAAGAGACCGGCAAACAGAAGCCAAATAAACAAAGGGAACCGCTTCAGAAGGGACTGGTGCAACAGATTAAAATCCCTCTAGGAAACACTGACTACACCGGAGGGGCCTGTAGATATCGAGAAGCGTAAGCTGGAACGAGGAGCTATCTGAAACTGAGCCGAACCCACACTGACCGCAACAGCTCCAGAGAAACTCCTAGATATAATTTTACTTTTTTCTCTTTTTTTTTATTTTTATTTTTTCTTTTTTTTCTTTTTTCTTTCTTCTCTTTTATTTTCCTTTAAAATCCCCTATTACTCCCCCATTACTCCTTAACTTTCATTTCCACAGACTTTTACGATTTTTTTAATTAGGGGGAAAAAAAAAATTTTTTTTTCTTTTTTCTTTTTTTTTTTCTTTTTTTTCTTTTTCTTTCTTGTTTTTTTCTTTTTTTTCTTTCCTTTTTCTCTTCTATTTTCTATTTTTCTTTTTCTCTTATTTCTTTTAAAGTCCTCTAGTACTCCTCTACTACTCCTTAATTTTCATTTTCAATACACCATAACCTTACAAAAAAAAAAAAAAAGAAGAGAAGCCCTATTTTTAAACCGAAGATTATTCTCTCCCAATCTTGACTCTCTGTTTTCTACCTCAGAACACCTCTATTTCCTCCTTTCCCCTTCTCTTCCCAATCCAATTCTGTGAATCCTTGTAGGTGACTGGGCTACGGAGAACACTCCGGGAACAGACAGCTGCGTAGATCTGTCTCTCTCCTCTTGAGTCCCCCTTTTTCTCCTCCTGTTCATCTCTATCTCCCTCCTCCCTCTCCTCTTCTTCATGTAACTCTGTGAACCTCTCTGGGTGTCCCTAACGGGGGAGAATCTTTTAGCCATTAACCTAGAAGTTTTCTTATCAGGGCTGTATAGTTGGAGAAGTCCTGAGACTACAGGAAGAAGAAAACTGAAATCCAGAGGCAGGAGACTTAAGCCCAAAACCTGAGAACACCAGAAAACTCCTGACTACATGGAACTTTAAGTAATAAGTGACCGTCCAAAAGCCTCCATACCTACACTGAAACCAACCACCACCCAAGAGCCAATAAGTTTTAGAGCAAGACATACCACGCAAATTCTCCAGCAACGCAGGAACATAGCCCTGAACATCAACATACAGGCTGCCCAAGGACACACCTAACACATAGACCCATCTCAAAACTCATTACTGGGCACTCCATTGCTCTCCAAAGAAAAGAAATCAAGTTCCACGCAACAGAACACTGACGCAAGCTCCCCTAACCAGGAAATCTTGACAAGCCAATCGTCTAACCCCACCCACTGGGTTAATCCTCCACAATAAAAAGGAACCACAGACCTCCAGAATACAGAAAGCCCACTCCAGATACAGCAATCTAAACAAGATGAAAAGGCAAAGAAATACCCAACAGGTAAAGGAACATGAAAAATGCCCACCAAGTCAAACAAAAGAGGAGAAGATAGGGAATCTACCTGAAAAAGAATTTAGAATAATGATAATAAAAATGATCCAAAATCTTGAAAACAAAATGGAGTTACAGATAAATAGCCTGGAAACAAAGATTGAAAAGATTCAAGAACTGTTTAATAAAGACCTAGAAGAAATAAAAAAGAGTCAATTAAAAATGAATAATGCAATGAATGAGATCAAAAACACTTTGGAGGGAACCAAGAGTAGAATAACGGAGGCAGAAGATAGGATAAGTGAGGTAGAAGATAAAATGGTGGAAATAAATGAAGCAGAGAGGAAAAAAGAAAAAAGGATCAAAAGAAATGAGGACAATCTCAGGTACCTCTGGGACACTGTGAAACGCCCCAACATTCGAATCATAGGAGTTCCAGAAGAAGAAGACAAAAAGAAAGGCCATGAGAAAATACTCGAGGAGATAATAGCTGAAAACTTCCCTAAAATGGGGAAGGAAATAGCCACCCAAGTCCAAGAAATCCAGAGAGTCCCAAACAGGATAAACCCAAGGCGAAACACCCCAAGACACATATTAATCAAATTAACAAAGATCAAACACAAAGAACAAATATTAAAAGCAGCAAGGGAAAAACAACAAATAACACACAAAGGGATTCCCATAAGGATAACAGCTGATCTATCAATAGAAACCCTCCAGGCCAGAAGGGAATGGCAGGACGTACTGAAAGTAATGAAAGAGAATAACCTACAACCTAGATTACTGTATCCAGCAAGGATCTCATTCAGATATGAAGGAGAATTCAAAAGCTTTACAGATAAGCAAAAGCTGAGAGAATTCAGCACCACCAAACCAGCTCTTCAACAAATGCTAAAGGATCTTCTCTAGACAGGAAATACAGAAAGGCTGTATAAACGTGAACCCAAAACAACAAAGTAAATGGCAACGGGACCACACCTATCAATAATTACCCTAAATGTAAATGGGTTGAATGCCCCAACCAAAAGACAAAGATTGGCTGAATGGATACAAAAACAAGACCCCTATATATGCTGTCTACAAGAGACCCACCTCAAAACAAGAGACACATACAGACTAAAAGTGAAGGGCTGGAAAAAAATATTTCATGCAAACGGAGACCAAAAGAAAGCAGGAGTCGCAATACTCATATCAGATAAAATAGACTTTCAAATAAAGGATGTGAAAAGAGACAAAGAAGGACACTACATAATGATCAAAGGATCAATCAAAGAAGAAGATATAACAATTATAAATATATATGCACCCAACATAGGAGCACCGCAATATGTACGGCAAACGCTAACGAGTCTGAAAGAGGAAATTAATAGTAACACAATAATAGTGGGAGACTTTAATACCCCACTCACAACTATGGATAGATCAACTAAACAGAAAATTAACAAGGAAACACAAACCTTAAATGACACAATGGACCAGCTAGACCTAATTGATATCTATAGGACATTTCACCCCAAAACAATCAACTTCACCTTTTTCTCAAGTGCACACGGAACATTCTCCAGAATAGATCACATCCTGGGCCATAAATCTGGTATTGGAAAATTCAAAAAATTTGAAATCATTCCAGTCATCTTTTCTGACCACAGTGCAGTAAGATTAGATCTCAATTACAGGAAAAAAATTGTTAAAACTTCAAACATATGGAGGCTAAATAACACGCTTCTGAATAACCAACAAATCATAGAAGAAATCAAAAAAGAAATCAAAATATGTATAGAAATGAATGAAAATGAAAACACAACAACCCAAAACCTATGGGACACTGTAAAAGCAGTGCTAAGGGGAAGGTTCATAGCATTACAGGCTTACATCAAGAAACAAGAAAAAAACCAAATAAATAACCTAACTCTACACCTAAAGCAATTAGAGAAGGAAGAAATGAAGAACCCCAGAGTTAGCAGAAGGAAAGAAATCTTAAAAATCAGGGCGGAAATAAATGCAAAAGAAACTAAAGAGACCATAGCAAAAATCAACAAAGCTAAAAGCTGGTTTTTTGAAAAAATAAACAAAATTGACAAACCATTAGCAAGACTCATTAAGAAACAAAGAGAGAAAAACCAAATTAACAAAATTAGAAATGAAAATGGAGAGATCACAACAGACAACACACTGAAATACAAAGGATCATAAGAGACTACTACCAGCAGCTCTATGCCAATAAAATGGACAACTTGGATGAAATGGACAAATTCTTAGAAAAGTATAACTTTCCAAAACTGAACCAGGAAGAAATAGAAGATCTTAACAGACCCATCACAAGCAAGGAAATCGAAACTGTCATCAAAAATCTTCCAGCAAACAAAAGCCCAGGACCAGATGGCTTCACAGCTGAATTCTACCAAAAATTCAGAGAAGAGCTAACACCTACCTTACTCAAACTCTTCCAGAAAATTGCAGATGAAGGTAAGCTTCCAAACTCATTCTATGAGGCCACCATCACCCTAATTCCAAAACCAGACAAAGATGCCACAAAAAAAGAAAACTACAGGCCAATATCACTGATGAACATAGATGCAAAAATCCTTAACAAAATTCTAGCAAACAGAATCCAACAACATATTAAAAAAATCATACACCATGACCAAGTGGGCTTTATCCCAGGAATGCAAGGATTCTTTAATATCCGCAAATCAATCAATGTAATACACCACATTAACAAATTGAAAGATAAAAACCATATGATTATCTCAATAGATGCAGAGAAAGCCTTTGACAAAATTCAACACTCATTTATGATTAAAACTCTCCAAAAAGCAGGAATAGAAGGAACATACCTCAACATAATAAAAGCTATATATGACAAACCCACAGCAAGCATCACCCTCAATGGTGAAAAATTGAAGGCATTTCCCCTGAAATCAGGAACAAGACAAGGGTGCCCACTCTCACCACTACTATTCAACATAGTGTTGGAAGTTCTGGCCACAGCAATCAGAGCAGAAAAAGAAGTAAAAGGAATCCAGATAGGAAAAGAAGAAGTAAAACTCTCACTGTTTGCAGATGACATGATCCTCTATATAGAAAACCCTAAAGACTCTACCAGAAAATTACTAGAACTAATCAATGAATATAGTAAAGTTGCAGGATATAAAATTAACACACAGAAATCCCTTGCATTCCTATATACTAACAATGAAAAAACAGAAAGAGAAATTAAGGAAACAATACCATTCACCACTGCAACAAAAAGAATAAAATACTTAGGAGTATATCTACCTAAAGAAACAAAGGACCTATACATAGAAAACTATAAAACACTGATGAAAGAAATCAAAGAGGACACAAACAGATGGAGAAACATACCGTGTTCATGGATTGGAAGAATCAATATTGTCAAAATGGCTATTCTACCCAAAGCAGTCTATAGATTCAATGCAATCCCTATCAAGCTACCAACGGTATTTTTCACAGAACTAGACCAAAGAATTTCACAATTTGTATGGAAATACAAAAAACCTCGAATAGCCAAAATAATCTTGAGAAAGAAGAATGGAACTGGAGGAATCAACCTGCCTGACTTCAGACTCTACTACAAAGCCACAGTCATCAAGACAGTATGGTACTGGCACAAAGACAGAAATATAGATCAATGGAACAGAATAGAAAGCCCAGAGATAAATCCACGAACCTATGGACTCCTTATCTTTGACAAAGGAGGCAAGGATATACAATGGAAAAAAGACAACCTCTTTAACAAGTGGTGCTGGGAAAACTGGTCAACCACTTGTAAAAGAATGAAACTAGAACACTTTCTAACACCATACACAAAAATAAACTCAAAATGGATTAAAGATCTAAATGTAAGACCAGAAACTATAAAACTCCTAGAGGAGAACATAGGCAAAACACTCTCTGACATAAATCACAGCAAGATCCTCTATGACCCACCTCCCAGAATATTGGAAATAAAAGCAAAAGTAAACTAATGGGACCTAATGAAACTTAAAAGCTTTTGCACTACAAAGGAAACTATAAGTAAGGTGAAAAGACAGCCCTCAGATTGGGAGAAAATAATAGCAAATGAAGAAATGGACAAAGGATTAATCTCAAAAATATACAAGCAACTCCTGCAGCTCAATTCCAGAAAAATAAATGACCCAATCAAAAAATGGGCCAAAGAACTAAACAGACATTTCTCCAAAGAAGACATACAGATGGCTAACAAACACATGAAAAGATGCTCAACATCACTCATTATTAGAGAAATGCAAATCAAAACCACAATGAGGTACCATTACACGCCAGTCAGGATGGCTGCTATCCAAAAGTCTACAAGCAATAAATGCTGGAGAGGGTGTGGAGAAAAGGGAACCCTCTTACACTGTTGGTGGGAATGCAAACTAGTACAGCCGCTATGGAAAACAGTGTGGAGATTCCTTAAAAAACTGGAAATAGAACTGCCATATGACCCAGCAATCCCACTTCTGGGCATACACACTGAGGAAACCAGATCTGAAAGAGACACGTGCACCCCAATGTTCATCGCAGCACTGTTTATAATAGCCAGGACATGGAAGCAACCTAGATGCCCATCAGCAGATGAATGGATAAGGAAGCTGTGGTACATATACACCATGGAATATTACTCAGCCATTAAAAAGAATTCATTTGAACCAGTCCTAATGAGATGGATGAAGCTGGAGCCCATTATACAGAGTGAAGTAAGCCAGAAAGATAAAGAACATTACAGCATACTAACACATATATATGGAATTTAGAAATGTGATAACGATAACCCTATATGCAAAACAGAAAAAGAGACACAGAAATACAGAACAGACTTTTGAACTTTGTGGGAGAATGTGAGGGTGGGATATTTCAAAAGAACAGCATGTATACTATCTATGGTGAAACAGATCACCAGCCCAGGTGGGATGCATGAGACAAGTGCTCGGGCCTGGTGCACTGTGAAGACCCAGAGGAATCGGGTGGAGAGGGAGGTGGGAGGGGGGATCGGGATTGGGAATACATGTAAATCCATGGCTGATTCATATCAATGTATGACAAAACCCACTGGAAAATAATAATAATAAAAAAAAATATTAATAACATTTGACAAAGGTACAGAGTGAGTTTTCTGGTATCTATACATACCCACAAGCTATTATGTACAGGTTCAATACCACACTGTTAGGTACTGGCAACCAGAGGTCAGTCAGTGTAGGATCACAGCCATAGTTATTTGACATTAACACCCTCTGTTTTTAAACTATTTATTTATGCTTTTAATAGTATAATGAACAATGAATCCGCTACCCACTCAGTTATCTCCTTGTAACAAACTCCTAATGAAAGGAAAAGAAATCTAGATCTCAGACTTTATGAACCAGCCAGGGAGGCACAAACACTGTAACCATGAGGGAAATTGTATAAAGTAAATACTGTCTTATGAGACCATGGCTGCTGCTACTACAAAAACTCATCTTTAACAAAGGGTAGTAGTACAGGATTAGCTACTTACTCGTTTCCATCTCTAAGCTTACCAATCAAACTCCAAGAATACTGACACAAAAGTTCTAACTGAAGACAAAGGAAAACAATATGTTGTTTGAAAAGAGCATTCTAAACCTCAGGCACGTATCACAGGTGCATACCTACCAACACTCAGCTCCTTTTTACTGTTCACAGGCACTGAGACCAAACCTGCATCTAGAATTTGGTACACAGAGTGAAAAGAGAAAAGAGCCTCCCAGAACACCTAAAACTATTATGAACCAAATTTTAGTGTTGAGATAATTCCAAGCATGATTATGTGGCCAAAAAAAAAAAAAAAGCTCCCCTTAATTTTGGTTCAGTGAAATTCAAACAGGTCTCACTAGTAAGAACTCTCATGTGGTGGCAGGTGAGGGATGTGGGAACAGCCAAAACAGTCAACAGAAGGATATGCACACAGTCCCAGGTGAGAGACATCTGGTCTACTTCAAACCTCAAGCACCAGGTGGATTCGAGAGTCCTCAATACGGGGAAGATTCTATACAGCTGTTGGGACATGTGAATAAGTGTTTACATCAGACACTACTTGAAGTTTACAAGAAGGGCCAAGCTCCCTTCCATATACATGCCACTCCAGTTTAAATTCCCTTGGTTCGGCCATGGGCATAAGAATAGGAAGTGGAAGGACGGGAGACTTGAAGAGAAGAAATCTAATGTAAAGAGCACTAGGGTCCAGTGAGTCTATTAGTCAGTCCCATCACCTCCTCCAAATGCTCTCGGTCAGAACCCCCCGTGATGTCCATGCCCAAGGAGACCTTCCGGCCTCCAGCCTCAGAGCTGTACTCCCCAGTGTCTGCTTTCCCTGCCCGCTGCACCACCAGCCCTGAGCACGGCCCTGGGTCTCTTCACGCACTTCTGAGCTGGCACTCAGCTTCTTCTCATCCTTGAACCATGTCACTTCCTTCTGGGTCTGGGCTACCTTGCAGCTCAGCATGGCTGTCCCCCCAATCACAGTACGCCCTTCACTCAACACCGGCTGTTCCCTGGCAAATGATGTACAGCCATGGACTCTGGGGACAGGGGGCGAAGTACAAAGTTAAAGACATGATCATCTAAGGCAGGAAGGCAACAGTAGGGGGAAAGGGACTGCACAGGGAGGTAGGAAGACTAGAAACTTCTCTAAGCTCTGCACTAGATACGTGCCCAAGAGGCCCCATACCTTATCAGCAGTGGTGACTCAATTTATCTATACATTTGGCCACAGCTCCAAGTGGGCAGTTCTAAGTAAGAACATTGCAAAAGACTTCTCTGTATATAGGATCTGTGGGGGCAGGGGGCGGGGAGTCATGATCCATGCAACCTTCCTAGATGAAGGCAGAGTCTTCTTCCTAGATAAAGCCTCAACCTTCCTAGATGAAGCCAGTCTCTCCCACTCAACTGTGCAGAGAGCGTTCCTACCCGCAGTGCATGAAAATTACTGAGGCTCCACCCTCTTGCCTATTCTGTGTGTCTACTGTTGCCAATCTGGAGGAGTGAGGTGATACTTCCTGTGGCTGTCTCCTGTATGGTCCTGGTGACCCACAACGTGGAGAAGCTTTATTAATCTTTTTTGTAATTATGGTCATTTTTTGGTCATTTTCTCTTCTGTGGTGTCACAGTTAAAGAACTTGCCTGGTTTTCAATAGCACTGTCTGCCTTTTTCATATTCATTTTTAGGACTTCTATTTGCATGCTAAAACTTTTCTCTTCCATATCTGTGTGACTTGCATGCCACTCTTTTATGGTGTCTTCTGATGAATCGAGATGGTTCGATGGCATCACTGACTCAATGGACATGAGTTTGAGCAGGCTCTGGGAGATGGTGAAGGACAGGGAGGCCTGGCGTGCTGCAGTCCATGGGGTCGCACAGAGCTGGACATGACTGAGTGACTGAACTGAACTGAATGAATCTAATGAAAGCTTTTAGTTTTGCTTTTTTTTTAATTATTATTATTGTAAAGTTTTTAGTTTTAATGCAGTCAAATGTGTCTGTCATTCTTGTTCCATGGTAGTGCATTTGCGTTCTGTGTCAGGAATCTCCCCTTACTCAAAAACCACAAGGCAATCTTAAGTCATCATCTAAGAGTTTTTATGGTTTTATCTCTTACTCTGAGGTCTCTAACCGACCTGGAGTTGGTTCTGTGTGGTTTGTGTTATCAGATGAACTGTTTTTCCTTACATGGTCAAATGGAAAAACAAATTCTTACAAAAAGACCATCATTTTCCACTCCTTGCACAGCCACCACACTAAAAAAAAAAAAATGTGGGGATGGAACAAAGGTCCGTCTTTGGACAGATCTTTTGCTAAACTCTCTCTTCTGTTCCTTTGGTCTGATAACTGTCCTTTCATTGATCCACCTTTCTACATTACTGTAGCTTGACAATAGTTTTTAATATTGATAGAGCAAATGCTCACACTGAATTTGACTGTCAATTCTCAATACTCTTCACCCTCCCGAAGAACATCTGCTTGGATATGGACTGTTATTGAACATCCTAGATTCTTTCATGAATTTCTATCCATTTATTTAGGACCTTCTTTATCATCTCTCAAAAATGTTATTCCCCCCCAAAGCCATTAAGCACCTTGTATTACATTTGGAATTAGAAACATGATACCTCTGATGCTATTATTACTGTTTTAAAATTTTATTTTAAAATAACTGTTTGTAATTAGTATATAAATGTAGTAGTATTTTCTGTGTGTTAATATTTGTGTGCATTTATATTTCCAAATGCTCTGTCAAATCATTTATCCTTGAATTTCAGCATTGATAATCATGTCATCTTTGAATTCCACCATGTTTTTCCAACTTTTATGCATTTCATTTACCTCGCTTCTGTTTTGTGCAGCGTTGGACAGCAGTGGTGACAGTTGGCCTACTTCTCTTGTTTGCTAACTCATATTGAAACTTTCAAGGTTTTACTTTAAATGTGATATTGGCTGGTGTTTTCTAGAATGCCATTTATCAAGGTAAGGGAAAGTTTGTTTATTGATAGAATTTTATGGCATAAATTGATGACAAAATTATGGTGTTAAAATTGATCAAACTTTTATTCTGCATTTACTGAGAAAAATCACATCATTTCTCACTTCCAATCAGTTAAATGTCATGCATTATATTGGTTTTCTAATGGTCAAATTATTAAATCAATGTTGCATACCTGGACTATGTCTTTCATTGTAATCCGTTCTCACCTTCATACATTGTTCAGTGACTTTGCCAGTATTTTGTTGAAGATATTGGCCTCAACATCCACAAGATTTGATGATGCAGAGTCCATGTCTCCCCACCAATAGGATATTTACCAGATGCTGGTGGAGGACCTTGGACACCCAGGAAGACCAGAGGAACCCCCGAACAACTGGGTAGGATGTGGGGGGTAGCGACGGGGGAGGAGAGGTGGAGGCAGGAGGGTGTGGCAGGCACACCCGAGGGGTGGCTGGGTACAGGGAGGGGTTTACACCCCTGAAGAGACACATTTACCTTCCGGGATCAGCAGGGACTAGGAGGGACCTGAGGGGTTGGGGATCGGGGAAACACATCTAGCATTCTCCACCCCTGGTCACTCAGCTCCAGGGAGCTTGCTGAGGCCCTGGGCCTCTAAAACTTGAGGCCAGAGGCACTCCAGAGGGCCCCCTACAGGCCAGGCTGAGCCTGGGCGCCACCCCAACACCCACCTAGGGCCTTTTCTGGCCTGGGTCCTAAGCCTAAACCCCACCCTGCCTAAGGGCAGCCCTGCCTAAGCCCTGCCCCCCACAGCCAAGGCTTTTTCTGGTCATTTTTGTTTTGGTTTGGTTTGGTTTTGGGTTTTTTCCTTTGCTACTGGAGTTCTGTTTTACCTTCTGGTATGTTTGTTTCATATATATTCTTATTTTTTCTAATATATCTGCTGGTTTTCTAAATTATAATTTTTATCCTTTGTTTTTGTTCTGCTCTTCTTTTTTTTTTTGCAGTGTCCTGTGACCTGTGAGATCTCAGTTCATGGGCCAGAGATTGGAAATGAGCTCTAGTGGTGGGCAAGTCTGAACCACTGAACTAATAGAGAATCTCAGACCCCAGGGAATACTAATCAGAGTAAGGTCTCCCAGAGGTCCACATCTCAACACCAAGACCCAGTTTGACCCAACTGCCTGCAAACTTCACTGCCAGAAACCTCAGGCCAAACAAACAGATAGGAACACATTCCTACTCATAAAAAAAAAAAATTAGGATGACAAAAAAATATGTTACAGACAAAGGAGCGAGGTAAAAACCTACAGGATCAAATAAATGAGGAGGAAATAGGCAACTATCTGAAAAATAATTCAGAGGAGTGATAGTAAAGATGATCCAAAATCTCAGAAATAGAATGAAGAAAATGCATTAAACAAACACCTAGAAGAACAAAAGAATGAACAAACAGTGATGAAAGATGCAATAACTAAAACTAAAAATATGCTAGAAGGAATCAATAGCAGAATAACTGAGGCAGAAGAATGAATAAGTGAACTAGAAGACAGAATGATGGAAATAACTTCCAAGGAGCAGAATAAAGAAAAAAAATGAAGAGAACTGAAGATAGTCTCAGAGCTCTCTGGGACAATATTATATTAAATGCACCAACATTTGAATTATAGGGGTCCCAGAAAAAGAGAAAGAAAAAGGGTCTGAGAAGATATTTGAAGAGATTATAGTTGAGAACTTCCCTAACACAGGAGAGGAAAGACTCACCAAAATCCAGGAAGTGTAGAGAGTCCCATATAGGAAAAGCTCAAGGAGAAACACACCAAGACACATATTAATCAAACTAATAAAAATTAAATACAAAGAAAAACTATTAAAAGCAGCAGTGGAAAAGCAAAAAATAACATACAAGGGAGTCCCCATATGGCTATCAGCTGATTTTTCAGCAGAAACTCTGCCGGTCAGAAGGGAATGACAGGATATATGTAAAGTAATGAAAGGAAAAAAGTCTACAACCAAGACTATACAGCAAAGATCTCATTCAGATTTGGCAGAGAAATCAAAAGCTTTACAGACAAGCAAAAGCAAAGAGAATTCAACACCAAGTAAGAAAACAGTAGAGAAAATGGTAATGGGAACGTATAAATCATACATAAATGTAAATGGATTAAATGCCCCAACCAAAAGACACAGACACTGAATGGATACAAAAACAAGGCCCATGTATATGCTGCCTATGAGAGACCCATTTCAGACCTAAGGACACATACAGGCTGAAAGTGAGAGATGGAAAAAGATATTCCATGCAAATGGAAATCAAAAGAAAGCTGGAGTAGCAATACTCATATCAGATAAAATAGACTTTAAAATAAAAATTGTTAAAGAGGTCAGGAAGGACAGTACATAATGGTCAAAGATTCAATCCAAGAAGGTAAAACAATTACAAATAGTTATGCATAGAAATAGGAGCACCTCAATACACAAGGCAGACACTAACAACCATAAAAGAAAACTTCATAAATCCATATGATTTCCAACCATATGGAAATCAACCATAACACAATTAGTATTGGGGGACTTTAGCTCCCCACTTACACCAGTGGAAACATCATCCAAACAGAAAATAACTAAGCAAACACAAGCTTTCAATGACACAACAGACCAGAAAGAGTTAATTGATATTTATAGGACATTCCACCTGAAAGCAGGAGAACAAACTTTTTTCTCAAGTGCCCATGGAGCATTCTCCAGGATAAACCACATCTTGGATCATATATCAAGCCTTGGAAAATTTGAGAAAATTGAAATCGTATCAGCATTTTTTCCTACCACAATGCTATGAGTTTAGAAATCAATTACAGGTAAAAAAAAAAAAAACTGTAAAAAAAAAACAACACATGGAAACTAAACAGTGCACTGCTAAATAAACAAGAGATCACTGAAGAAATTAAAGAGGAAATTTAAAAATATATAGAAACTAATGATGCTGAAAACATGACAACACAAAATCTATCGGAACACAGTAAAAGCAGTTCTAAAAGGGAAGCTTATAGCAATTCAATCTCACCTCAAGAAACAAGAAAAAAATCTCAAATGAACAATCTAACCAACTAGTGAAAGAGGAGAAAGAAAACCCAAAGTCAATAGAAGAAAGGAAATCATAAAGATCAGACCAGAAATAAATGAAATAGGAAACAAGAAAACAATAGCAAAGATCAATAAAAGTAAAAGTAGGTTCCTTGAGAAGGTAAACAAAATTGATAAATCTTCAACCAGACTCCTCAAGAAAAAAAAGAGCAAGGACTCAATAAAATTAGAAATGAGAAAGAAGAAATCACAACTGACAACTCAGATATACAAAGGATCATAGAGACTGCTATAAACAACTGTAATCCAGTAAAAAATGACAACCTGGGAAAAATGGATAAATTCTTGGAAAAATACATGCATGCTTTCAAGGGAGCTGTGGTACATATACACCATGGAATACTACTCAGCCGTTAAAAAGAATTCATTCGAATCAGTTCTAATGAGATGGATGAAACTGGAGCCCATTATACAGAGTGAAGTAAGCCAGAAAGATAAAGACCATTACAGTATACTAACACATATATATGGAATTTAGAAATATGGTAATGATAACCCTATATGCAAAACAGAAAAAGAGACACAGATGTACAGAACAGTCTTTTGGACTCTGTGGGAGAAGGCGAGGGTGGGATGTTTCGAGAGAACAGCATCAAAACATGTATATTACCTATGGTGAAACAGATCACCAGCCCAGGCTGGATGCATGAGACAAGTGCTCAGGCCTGGTGCACTGGGAAGACCCAGAGGAATCGGGTAGAGAGGGAGGTGGGAGGGGGGATCAGGATGGGGAATACATGTAAATCCATGGCTGATTCATGTCAATGTATGGCAAAAACCACTACAATATTGTAAAGTAATTAGCCTCCAACTAATAAAAATAAATGAAAAAAAATAAAATAAAAGTATCATACATCATGATCAAGTGGTTATCCCAGGGATGCAAGGATTCTTTAGTATATGCAAATCAAACAATGTGATAACCATATTAACAAATTAAAGAATAAAAACCATATGATCATCTCAATAGAGGCAGAAAAAGCTTCTGACAAAATTCAATAACCATTTATGATAAAAATTCTCCAGAAAACTGGCATAGAGGGAACCTACCTCAACATAATAAAGGCCATATACAACAAACCCATAGTAACCATCATTCTCAATGGTGAAAATCTGAAAGCACTTCCCTTAAGATTAGGAACAAGACAAGGATGTCCACTCTCACCACTCTTATTCAACATAGTTTTGGAAGTCCTCACTATGGCACTCACAGAAGTTAAAGAAATAAAAGAAATCCAAATTGGAAAAGAAGTAAAAGTGTCAGTGTAGGCAAACGACAGGTTATCACAGAGAAAATTCTAAAGATGCCACTAGAAAAACTACTGGACCTGATCAATGAATTTAGTAAAGTTGCAGGATACAAAATTAATACACAGAAATCTCCTGCATTCCTTTATACTAACAATGAAAGAGCAGAAAGAGAAATTAAGAAAACAATTCTGTTTGCCATCAAGACAAAAAGAATAAAATATCCAGGAATAAACCTACCTAAGGAAGCAAAAGATCTGTACTCACAAAACTATAAAACACTGATGAAAGAAATCCAAGAGGACACAAACAGATGAAGAAATAGACCATATTCTTGGACTGGAAGAATCAATATATAGTGAAAATGACTACACTATGCAAAGCAATCTACAACTTCAGTGCAATTCCTATCAAATTACTAATGGCATTCTTTACTGAGTTAGAACAAAAAATGGTATAATTTATACGGAAACACAAAAGACCCTGAAGAGACAAAACAATCTTGAGACAGAAAAATGGAGCTGGCTCTCTGACTTCAAACTATAATACAAAGCTACAGTCACCAAGACAGCATGGTGCTGACACAAAAAACAGAAATATAGACCAACAGGACAAGATATAAAGCTGAGATAAGATATGGGCACCTTGCCTTTGACAAAGGAGGCAAGAATATACCTTGGAGATACTGAGAATATGGAGAAAAGACAGCGTCTTCAATAAGTGGAGCTGGGAAAACTGGACAGCTACATGTGAAAGAATGAAATCAGAACACTCCCTAACACCATCCACAAAAATAAACTCAAAATGGATTAAAGACCTAAATGTAAGACTGGACACTATAAAATTCTTAGAGGAAAACAGAAAAAACACTCTTGACATAAGCCACAGCAAGATCTTTTTTGACCCACCTCCCAGAGCAATGAAAATAAAAAGGAAAATGAACAAATAGTATATAATTAAACTTAAAAAGCTTTTGTACAGCAAAGGAAATCATAAATAAGACAAAAAGACAACCCTCAGAATGGGAGAAAATATTTTCAAACAAAGCAACAGACAAAGGATTAATCTCCAAAATATACAGGCAACTCATGAAGATCAATATCAAAAAACAAACAACCCAATCAAAAAATGGGCAGAAGCACTAAACAGACATCTCTTCAAAGAAGACATACAGATGGTCAAGAGGCATATGAAAAGATGCTCAACATCATTATTAGGAAAATGCAAATCAAAACTACAATGAGGTATCATCTCACACCAGTCAGAATGGCTAGCATCAAAAAAAGTCTGCAAACATGCTAGAAATGTTTGAAAGGGTGGAAATGCTGGGAAGGGTGTGGGGAAAAGGGAACCCTCTTACACTACTGGTGGGGATGTAAATTGATACAACCACTTTGAAGAACACTACGGAGGTTCATTAAAATCTAAATATTAAACTACCATATGACCCAGCAATCCCACTACTGGGCATATACCTGAGAAAACCATAAATCAAAAAGACACATATACCACACTGTTCACCGCAGTGCTATTTACAATAACCAAGACAAGGAAGCAACCTAGATGTCCGTAGACAGATGACTGGACAAAGAAGATGTGGTACATATACACAATGGAATATCACTTGGGCAGAAAAAGGAATAAAATTGAGTCATCTGTCGTAATGTGGGTGAACCTAGCCTGACATACAGCATGAAGGAAGTCAGAAAGAGAAAAACAAGTATTATATATTAACACGTATGTGGAATCTAGAAACATGATACTGAAGGACCTATTTGCATGGCAGGAACAGAGATGCAGACACAGAGAGTGGACTGTGGATGGGGTGAGGGGGAAGGAGAGGGACCAATTGGGAGAGCAGCACTGATGTATACACACTACCACGTGTGAAATAGATGGCTAGTAGGAAGCTGCTCTACAGCACACAGAGCCAGCTTGGTGCTCTGTGATGATCTTGGGGGGTGCAGTGGGAGCGGGGGAGTGGGAGACAGTCTCAAGGGGAAGGGGATATATATATATATATACACACACACTTACGGCTGATTTGCATTGTTTTATGGCAGAAATGCTATGGGAGAAAAGCTTCCATGACCTTGGAAGAAAAGCTATGACCAACCTAGACAGCATATTAAAAAGCAGAGACGTTACTTTGCCTACACAGGACCGTCAAGTCAAAGCTATGGTTTTTCCAGTAGCCACATGTGTGGATGTGACATTTGGACTATAAAGAAAGCTGAGCACTGAAGAATTGATGCTTTTGAACTGTGGTGTTGGAGAAGACTCTTAAGAGTCCCTTGGACTGCAAGGAGATCCAACCAGTCCATCCTAAAGGAGATCAGTCCTGGGTGTTCACTGGAAGGACTGATGCTGAAGCTGAAGCTCCAATACTTTGGCCACCTGATGAGAAGTACTGACTCACTGGAAAAGGCCCTGATGCTGGCAAAGACTGAAGGCAGGAAGAGAAGGAGATGACACAGGATTGAGATGATTGGATGGCATCACCAACTCAATGAATATAAGTTTGAGAAAGCTCCAGGAGTTGGTGATAAACAGGGAAGCCTGGCATGCTGTAGTCCATGGAGTCGCAAAGAGTCAGACACAACTGAACAACTGAACTGGAATGGCAGAAACCAACACAACATTGTAAAGCAGTTATATCCCAATTTTAAAATTTTCATCGGACTATTTGAGCTACCTATTTCTTCTTCTGTGACTTTTTCATATGGTTTTCTAACATTCGATCAATTTGTTGAAAATTTAAGAATTATTACCATAAAATAACTTAGTCTCTTAAAAACCATTTTAGGAAGATACATAAATATTTTAGTTATCTGTACTCACCCACAAATCATTCGTATACTGACATACAACCAAACTGTTACCTGTACATAATATAATACCATCACCCACACCTCTCTAATGTTGAGACCCAGGAAATAAATTGTTATCAGACTTCTCCATGAACCTGCCACAGTGGCACAGACACACACTCCTCAGGATGTGCTCTAGAATAAATACCAACTTATCAGTAAATGACTGCTACTATACGGACTCATCTTTAACAAAGTGCATTCACATAGCTTAGGCTACTTATTTCTTTCCATTTCTAAATTTACAAATCAAACTCCAGGAAGAATTCTGACACAGAATGGTCTTACTAAAGATAAGCTATGAATTCCAGACCTCACATGTGCATGTCTCAGACACACACCTACCAGTCCTCTGGTCTTTTTTATCTCCCACAAACACTGCACAAAAACATATCTAGATTTTGTTACAAACGGGAGCACAGATAACTTCTGCAGGCACACTTTGTTTTACTGCACTTTGTGGAGGTTGGCAGATATTGCATTTTGTGCAAATCGAAGGTTTGTGACAACCCTGCATCAAACAAGTCTTTCAGTGCCATTTTCCCAACAGCATTTATTCACTTCATGTCTGTGTGGCATATTTTGGTAATCTTTGCAATATTTCAACCTTTTTCATTACTATCTTAAGGGCAATCAGTCCTGAATATTCACTGAAAGGACTGATGCTGAAGCTGAAACTCCAATACTTTGGCCACCTGATACAAAGAACTGACTCATCTGAAAAGACTCTGATGCTGGGAAAGATTGAAAGTGGGAGGAGAAAGGGACAGCAGAGGATGAGAAGGTTGGATGGCATCACCAACTCGATGGACATGAGTTTGAGTAAGCTCCAGGAGTTGGTGACGGACAGGGAAGCCTGGCGTGCTGCAGTCCATGGGGTCACAGAGAGTCGGACAAGACTGAGCAAATGAACTGAACAGATACATGCTATGGTGATCTTTGATCAATGGTCTCTGATGTTACTACTACTCACTGAAGGCTCATATGATGGCTAGCATTTTTAGCAATAAAGTATTTTTTGCCTAAATTATGTACATTTTAAAACATACTGCTATTGCACACTTAACAGACTACATTATAGTGTAAACATAACTTTTATATGCACTGGGAAAACAAAAAATCTGTTAAGTCACTTTATTGCCATCAATATTTACTTTATTACAGTGGCCTGGAACCAAACCCATAATATCTCCTAGGCATGTCTACATATAAATATACATGAGGGTCTTAAATAAAATATTATTAACCCAAAGTTTAGTCAACCTTATACTTACACAAAGAAATTCAGACATCCAAAAAGGCACAGTCACATAACTCAGGTGTGAGATGACTAGTCTACTTCAGAATTCAAGCATCCAATAGAGCCACAGTCCCGGACACCAAGGAACATGACAAGGGTCGTGGGCAGGTTTAATCACGCTCAGGATGCGTGATTAAACACTACTATATGGAAGGACCACAAGGTGTTCAAGAACAGTCCCCTTCCTCTCATACACACCCTTTCCATCTTGTCTTCCTTGGCCTAGTCACGGGCATGAAAATAGGAGGTAGGAGGATGGGAGGCCTGAAGAGATGACATCTAATGAGAGAGCATCAGGGTCTGATGCAATTCAACCACCATCACCAAACAAGACTAAGTACCACAAAGGACTGACCTGTGACGTCCAGGTGGAAGGAGACCTTCTGGCCCCCGGCCTCGCAGCTGTACTCCCCGGCGTCCGCCTTGCCCGCCTGCTGCACCACCAGCCGCCGCCCGCGGCCCGTGGCCTCCACATGCACTTCTGAGCTCGGACTCAGCTTCTTGCCGTCCTTGTACCACGTCACCTCCGTCTGGGCCTGGGCCACCTCGCAGCTCAATGTGGCGCTGCTTCCCGCCACGGCCTGCACGTCACTGCGTGCCGGCTGCTCCTTGGCAAACACCACCGAGGGCTCTGGGGACACAGAGGGGGAGACACGGGGTCAGAGACCCCATCTATGTCAAGATGCAACACTGAGGAAAGAAAGATTAAACAGGGAGGCAAGAAGACAGGAAACTTCTCCAGGCTTTACACCAGCTCTGTGACCTAGAGAAACTCCACCACCTTCTCAGCAACAAGCAACACCATTTATTTCTATATTCTACCCCTGATCTGTGGAGGCTGTTTGATTGAGAAGTTGTGAAAGACGTCTCTCATGCATAAGTCCTCTAAGAGAAGATTTGCAGAGTCATGCATTCCTCAACCTTCCTATGGGAGGCCAGAGTCCTTCCCATACAGCTGTTCAGGGCACGTTCTCATCTGCAGTGAATGAGCGCTCCTGAGGCTCCACCCTAACCACACTCTCAGTGTTGTCAGCTGTTGGCGACCTGATGGGAGTGAGGCTACTCCACTGTGGCTATCTATTGCATTGTCCTAATGAAGTTTGCCAACAAAGATCCGTCTAGTCAAGGCTATGGTTTTTCCAGTGGTCATCTATGCATGTGAGAGTTGGACTGTGAAGAAGGCTGAGCGCCAAAAAATTGATGCTTTTGAACTGTGGTGTTGGAGAAGACTCTTGAGAGTCCCTTGGACAGCAAGGAGATCCAACCAGTCCATCCTAAAGGAGATCAGTCCTGGGTGTTCATTGGAAGGACTGATGCTGAAGCTGAAACTCCAATACTTTGACCACCTGATGCGAAGAGTTGACTCATTGGAAAAGACCCTGATGCTGGGAGGGATTGGGGACAGGAGGAGAAGAGGACGACAGAGGATGAGATGGCTGGATGGCATCACCGACTCGATGGACATGAGTTTGAGTCAACTCTGCGAGTTGGTGATGGACAAGGAGGCCTGGCATGCTGCGATTCATGGGGTCACAAAGAGTCGGACACGACTGAGAGACTGAACTGACTGAATGATTCACAAACTGAAGAACATGAGTTTTACAGTTATTCTGTAGTTTACTCTTCGGTGGTTCAAGTTTTGTACAATTTTGAAAATTTGCAGTCTGTTTTTCCCAGATTCATTTAGAAGCTCTTTATATAATTAAATGTTATACAGTGTTGATGGTTCAGTTCAGTTGCTCAGTCATGTCCGACTCTTTGAGACCCCATGAATCGCAGCACGCCAGGCCTCCCTATCTATCACAAACTCCCACAGTCCACCCAAACTCATGTCCATTGAGTCGGTGATGCTATCCAACCATCTCATCCTCTGTCGTCCCCTTCTCCTCCTGCCCCCAATCTTTTCCAGCATCAGGGTCTTTTCAAATGAGTCATCTCTTCGCATCAGGTGGCCAAAGTATTGGAGTTTCAGCTTTAACATCAGTCCTTCCAATGAACACTCAGGACTGATTTCCCTCAGGATGGACTATCTGGCTCTCCTTGCAGTCCAAGGGACTCTCAAGAGTCTTCTCCAACACCACAGTTCAAAAGCATCAATTCTTCGGTGCTCAGCTTTCTTCACAGCCCAACTCTCACATTCATGCATGACCATTGGAAAAACCATAGCTTTGACTAGACAGACCTTTCTTGACAAAGTAATGTCTCTGCTTTTTAATATGCTGTCTAGGTTGGTCATAACTTTTCTTCCAAGAGTAAGTGTTTTTTAATTTCATGGCTGCAGTCACCATCTGCAGTGATTTTGGAGCCCCCCAAAATAAAGTCAGCCACTGTTTCCACTGTTTCCTCATCTATTTGCCATGAAGCAATGGGACCGGATGCCATGATCTTAGTTTTCTGAATGTTGAGCTTTAAGCCAACTTTTTCACTCTCCTCTTTAAGAGAACACTCTACACATGGACATTACCAGATGGCCAACTCTGAAATCAGATTGATTATATTCTTTGCAGCCAAAGATGGAGAAGCTCTATACAGTCAACAAAAACAAGACCGGGAGCTGACTGTGGCTCAGATCATGAACTCCTTATTGTAAAATTCAGACTTAAATTAATGAAAGTACAGAAAACCACTAGACCATTAAGGTATGACCTAAATCAAATCCCTTAAGATTATACAGTGGAAGTGAGAAATAGATTTAAGGGACTAGATGTGATAGACAGGCTGCCTGATGAACCATGGACAGAAGTTCATGACATTGTACAGGAGATAGGGAGCAAGACCATCCCCAAGAACAAGAAATGCAAAAAAGCAAAATGCCTGCCTGAGGAGGCCTTACAAATAGTTGTGAAAAGAAGAGAAGTGAAAAGCAAAGGACAAAAGGAAAGATATTCCCATTTGAATGCAGAGTTCCAAAGAGTAGCAAGGAGAGATAAGAAAGCCTTTCTCAGCAATCAATGCAAAGAAGTAGAGAAAAACAATAGAATGGGAAAGACTAGAGAACTCTTCAAGAAAATTAGAGATATCATGCAGGTGGGCTCAAAAAAGGACAGAAATGGTATGGACCTAACAGAAGCAGAAGATATTAAGAAGAGGTGGCAAGAATACACAGAAGAACTGTACCAAGAAAGATCTTCATGACCCAGATAATCATGATGGTGTGATCACTTACCTAGAGCCAGACATCCTGGAATGTGAAGTCAACTGGGCCTTAGGAAGCATCACTACGAACAAAGCTAGCGGAAGTGATGGAATTCCTGTTGAGCTATTTCAAATCCTAAAAGATGCTGTGAAAGTGCTGTACTCAATATGCCAGCAAATTTGGAAAACTCAGCAGTGGCCACAGGACTGGAAAACAGTTTTCATTCCAATCCCTAAGAAAGGCAATGCCAAAGAATGCTCAAACTACTGCACAATTGCACTCATCTCACATACTAGTAAAGTAATGCTCAAAATTGTCCAAGCCAGGCTTCAGCAATATATGAACTGTGAACTTCCAGATGTTCAAGCTGGTTTTAGAAAAGGCAGAGGAACCAGAAATTAAATTGCCAACATCTGCTGGATCATTGAAAAAGCAAGAGAGTTCCAGAAAAACATCTATTTCTGCTTTATTGACTATGCCAAAGCCTTTGACTGTGTGGATCACAATAAACTGTGGAAAATTCTGTACATCATGAGAAACACTGGGCTGGAGGAAGCACAAGCTGGAATCAAGACTGATGGGAGAAATATCAATAACCTCAGATATGCAAATGACACCACCCCTATGGCAGAAAGTGAAGAAGAACTACAGAGTCTCTTGATGAAAGTGAAAGAGGAGAGTGAAAAAGTGTTGATGGTTACATGTGTTTATCTATCCTCCCACTTTTGTGCTATGTTTTTTCATTTTTTAAATAATGTTTCTGGTGAGATTAAGTTATTTAACTAAGGCAAGTATATCCATTTGTCCTTTGTGGTTTCTGCATTTATGTTCTGTTTAAAAATCTTTCATTATCCCGTGGTCATTAAATAATCTTTATTATCATATAAAAGCTTGTTTTACCTTTCACACAGAGGTCTCTAACCTGCCTGGAGTTGGTTCTTTGTGTGGTAGGAGGTAGATTCCAATGTTATTTTATTTGTCTATGGTTAATGGCCTTACCATCAATGATGAAAAGATCCTCCTTTCTCTACACTTCAGTGTCAGCTCACCATTCCATTCCTTTGGGCTATTTATCTCTGCATTGAGACCCACTTGTCTAAATTGCTGTAATGTTTTTTTTTTTGCTGTTGTTGTTTAAAGTCGTGACTAGGTTGGAGCAAATGTCCTCATTTTGTTAAGACTCACTTGGTTCTCTTTGGCCATTGCAATCAACTTGTCAATATTCTAACACCCAAAAGAACTGTGATCTGGCATTTAATGGGAAGTGAATGTCTCTGAGTCTTCCATAGATTTGTATACATTTATTTACATCTTGGAATTAGTAACATGACCCATATACTCTTATTGTCATTCTTTTAAAATTTCATTTTCCAGTTGTTTGTTTCTGGTATATAGATATAGAATTGTTTTCTGTATATTGTTTTTGTATGCAGTAATGTTTACCAATTTTCTTACTAACTGTAGTAATCAATGTTTCTAGATTTTCTAAATTGCTAATCATGTCATCTGCAGGTTTCATTTTTATTTTTCTAAGTTTTAATCTTTTATTTCCCTCCTTAGTGTGTTATGAATGCAGCATCAAAGTGGTGAAAACTGGCTTCCTTATCTTGTTCCCTACTGCAAAGGCAATGCCTTCAAGGTTTCACTTTATGTACGAGGATAACCAGTTTTTCTCTATACTGCCAATTATTAAATAAAAAAAGAATCCTTATACTTTGGTAAGAATTTTATGGCAAGAATTAATGCTCAATTTTATCACGTATTTCTCTTGGATATATGTAGATATATTTTATTGTGTATTTTTATTCTCCATTTATTGGGGAAGTCATATCATTTTTCTTTTATTTTATTGACATTAAGCTTTCCATCAAATTTTCTACTGATTCTTGTTTTATTTATTTTTTTTATATGAAATCTCCTGATTTTTTTTTCCATTTATTTTTATTAGTTGGAGGCTAATTACTTTACAATATTGTAGTGGTTTTTGTCATACATTGACATGAATCAGCCATGGATTTACATGTATTCCCCATCCCGATCCCCCCTCCCACCTCCCTCTCCACCTGATTCCTCTGAGTCTTCCCAGTGCACCAGGCCCAAGCACTTGTCTCATGCATCCAGCCTGGGCTGGTGATCTGTTTCACCCTAGATAACATACATGTTTCGATGCTGTTCTCTCTGATTCTTGTTTTAAACCAAACTTATGTTCCTGGAATATGACCGTTGCTGTAGTGTATTTTCCTCTTAATAAACTGCTGAATTCAGTTTACTATTATTTTGTGGAAGATGTTAGCCTTAATATCATCAACAGATTAACTGTGTTACTTCTTCATAATTACCTTGTCAGATTTTGGTATCAATGATATGTTCTCTATGTAAAATAAATTAGAGAATGCATTCCATTTTTCAATACTACAGAAGAATCTCTGTGAACATGGAATAATTTCTTACCAGAACACTCAATACAATTTAACAATAGAGCAAGTGGGCTTAGATATTCTGCTGTGAGAAGATTGTTTATTATGATTCCATTTATTTAAAATATTGGGGCCTTTAAAACTTGCTTGTTTTCCATTTTGTGAGTTTTGACATAGTTTTCTAGGAACTGATCAATTTGCAATCTTCTCTATTTTCATGAATTTTGTACACACATTACAACAAAACATGGACTAGATTTTGCTACATCTGTGTTCAGGGAATTTATGCATCCATGTGAAAATTGATATCCCAGAATATCTAAAGATTTATATCTATCCCAGAATATCCAAAGATTTATAAGCCAAAATTCTGCCATGAAATAATTCCAAGCATTACTGTGTGGCCAAAATTTTCTCTTATTCTGGTTCAGTGAATTCTTGCTAACAGGAACTCTCAAGTGTTCTGGGTAAGAATCTGCCAGGAAAACCCCAGGGGAAAGATATCTTGTCTACCTCAGCCCTATAGCTCAGGTAGAGCCTAAGTAATAGACACCCAGGACCACCAATGGAGTCTGAACACTTGTGATAATGTGACTGAGCATTATTACATGGAAAACAATGCATGGTATGAAAGAACTGCCTCTCTTCCTCCAGAATACACTCACTCACCCATGCTTTCTTGGCTCAACATTGGCAATAAAGATGGAAGAATACAGGATAAAATAATTCAGGAAATCAATTAAAAAAAGAGTACCAGAATCTCTTGGCTATACGGGTGTCCTATCCTCATTGCAAAATATGATAATTTGGTATCCCAAGAAAACTCACTTATATAGATGGAAAAATACATTCAGGTCCTAGGAAAAACAGAGTATTACCTGATGTCAATCTTGCCAAACTGATGTACAGACAGCTACATCCCAAAGGCCTTCACTCCATACATACTTTCAAACTCGACTCAGCTTCTTCCCATCCTTAGACCACCCACTCAATCCAGTTATGCACCACCTCACATTTCAGCAGGAAAATGCACCAATTTGACCCATACCACTCTACACGCCAGGTGTTCCTTGAACACCACTGAGGACTACAGCAAAGGGACTGATGCACAGGATGAAAGACACCATATGACAGAAACAGAAAATGAACACAGGCCTGGATGGTGACAGGGAAGGAGAACTTCTACAGGCTTTCTACCAGCCCTCTGTGCCGCCAAACTCCCTCTGCCTATCTCAGTGACAAGGAGCATTCTCCCACTGACCTCCTGTATCTAGGGAAATGGAGGGAGGACCTCCCAGAAACCTCAAGTTTGATCATTCAAACGTTACTCCTGAGAGAATGCGAAAGAAGATTGTCAGGGATACATCACACTGAAACAGCTGACCAAGTGAGAATTCGCATTAGGTGCCCGGTGAGGATGTGTGCTGGCTCTCCGGAAAAATGCATGGTGGGAGGAAAGTCACACATCCCCAGGCCTACCTCAGCCCCCCGGCATCAGGGAGAGCCAGGGTCCTGACACCAGGAAAAATAGGAAGGTTCTGGGCAGGTGCTAAGACAGTGTGACTGAGTCCCACTGCCTGGCAACAGGGAGACAGAAACAACCTTTCTTCTTTCCATATGCACTCTCCCCATCCATCCTCTTCCAGGTCAAAATGGGCCTCCAATGGGATGCAGAAAGACAGGGAGGCTGAAGAGATGAAGGTTCAAGGCACTCATGTCTGAAAGCCAGGCCCCTCATCCTCTGCACACAGGCTAGCTCGGTGTCCTCCTCCAGGACTGACCTGTGACGTCCAGGTGGAAGGAGACCTTCTGGCCCCCGGCCTCGCAGCTGTACTCCCCGGCATCCGCCTTGCCCGCCTGCTGCACCACCAGCCGCCGCCCACGGCCCGTGGCCTCCACACGCACTTTCGAGCTCGGACTCAGCTTCTTGCCGTCCTTGTACCACGTCACCTCCGTCTGGGCCTGGGCCACCTCGCAGCTCAGCGTGGCGCTGCTTCCCGCCACGGCCTGCACTTCACTGCGTGCCGGCTGCTCCTTGGCAAACACCACCGAGGGCTCTGGGGACAGAGGGGGAGACACGGGGTCAGAGACCCCATCTCAGTCAGGACGGCAGCCCCGGGCAGAGAAGACCTGGATGGGGAGGTGGGAGGGTCCAGGCGGGGGTAGTGAAGCTGGAGACTTTTCCAGGCTCTGCACCAGCCCTGCGCCCTGCAGAGGTCCTTCAGACATTCTCAGGGACAAGTGACACAGTCTATGCATTTTCCCACAGGTCCACCTGTATGAGCTGGTCCCACACGGGAAGGGTCGTTGGAGAAGACCCACACGGGAAGGGTCGTTGGAGAAGACATCTCCCTGTTTATGACATCTGCAGGATAACAAAGCAAGTATCCCCCAACCTCCCTCCATGATGTCCCAGTCTTCTCCATAGGCTTATGCAGGGAACTTTCACCTGCAGTCCATGGAGATGTCTGAGGCCTCAGTATTGTCAACTGGTAGCAATCTGGGAGGAGTACTTCCACCTCCCTGTGGCTTTCTTTGTCATCGTCTGAGGAATGAAGAAGTACCTTCCCCTTAGAACTGGGTTCCCCATCACTGTTTTCTTCTTCCTAGTGAAACCATTCAAATCTTTTCTCCACTTACTAATAGTAGGCTCTCTGTTCTCAAGATTCACCTCTGGCCACTCTTTATCCACTTAAATACCAGAGAATGACACATAGGTAGGTTTTAAGGATGTTCCCAACTATGTGACTTGCATTTTCACTCTCTGATTGAGTCCTCTGTTAAATCAAACTTTTTCCTTCCAATAGTGTCAAATGTCCATTTCAAAGCCCCTTGAGTTTGGAGCATTTGTGTTTGTACTTAAGAAATCCTTCCTTACCTTAAGTCTTCAAATAAGTCATGTTATCATCCAAGGGAATTTTGGGTTTTACCATTTACACTGAGGTTCTAACCCACCCTGAGTTGACTTTTGTATGTGGTGTGAATTGCTGGTACAATTTAAGTTTTCAGAATGGTCAAACAGTCCAAGTACCATTTATGAAGACAGCACTCTCTTCAACTTCTCCAATAGACAGCACAGTATCAAGTGGAAGGTGAGGGTGGGTAAATGGGTGGTGCAAAAATCCATTTATGCAAGGAACTATTTCTGAGCTCACTGTTCTGTCCCTCTGACGTGGTAACTATCCCTGCACTGGGATCCTCTTATCTTCAAAATTGTAGCTTTGTGACATCAGGTCCCATTAAATGCTCCCACCATGCTTTCCTTCAAGAAAACAGTGTATTGATGGCACCTGGCCTTTGGAATCTGCCTGTTATTCTTCCATCAGACCACGCAAACAGAAATCTGGTTTCAATTCTGATTGCTAATAAACATCTTTGATTTTTTTCCCTCAGATTCCTATCTCTTTATTCCAAATTCCTACTGTCTCTCAAGAATCTTGAATAATTTCCCCACACACAGCCACTTAGCAACTTTTATCAGACCTGGAATGAGAAACATAATGTAATTGTGCTAGTCTAACTCTAACATAAAATTTCATTTTCCAAGTATTCTTTGCCGAGACATAGGCAAAGAAATGCTTTCTGTATAATTACTTTTTTACACAATAATTTTCTACTCAAGAATCTTATACATTCTAATAATTTATCTTTGGGATTGTCTGAGTTGATAGTATATCGTTATGCCTCCCAGGGAAGTTGGTGGGGCCCTGGTATAGGACAGTTCAGGTAGAGAGCAAAATAAAAAGATGTTTAAAGCTAAGTGAGACTGCCAGAAGTTAGCACTTAGTTAGTTGGATGTGGGAAGAAGTTAAAAACGACTCCTAGGTTCCTGATCTACTAAGTACAGAGTGTGGAATGAGAATGAAGGAGGGCTTTAAGCCAGCAAATGATGCCAAGAAAAAATATTCAGGTAGGTAGAAAGAAATCCAACAGGACATGGGTTGTAAAAGCCGATGAAAAGCTTATAACCAGAGCTTGAACATGTTCAACAAGCCATCACTACCCAATAATCTGACAGCAGGTTATGGAGCAGTAGAAAGGTCGTGGGTAAGTCTGGGCGTGCACAATACGGCCCACGTTAGGATCCTTCTTGCACAAGACAAGATGCTATGTTTACAGTCAGCAGCTCACCTCCAAAAACCGTCTTGAATCATATGTTGCAAGAAACAGCAACGGTTCTCAGAGCAGATGTCTTAAGCAATATTTAGGAAGAAAAAATTTTCCTAAAACACATAATGTCTTCAGAGGTGCAGTTCTAGGCACAACAAACACAAATTTCAAGATGTCATAAGGGGTAGTTTGGCCTGTTCGAGGCTCCTGAATTACTTCATTCCAGATTGGGGCCTTTCACTTACTCAGTCCAACCAGAAGGTTCACTGATTCTGGTTCTCATTAGGGTTGTTATAAGTGTTTAGTTAGTTAGTTTTGGGCAAATGGAGGGATTACACTTTTTCACTCTCTTGCTTATGTATGTGCAATCACCTACTGTTAAGCTTTCTACCTATTAACATGCTAACGTTAAAAACAATGTGCAATTCTGGACTATGACTTTCATCACTAATCTCTAACAACAGATACACTGGTGAACTCATTTTGCTAACATTTGATTTATGATTTTGGCCTTGATACTCAGAGAAGATTGGTCTGGAATTTCATTCTTCCTGCATTTCTAGTGTGATTCTGGTACTGATATTATGTTCTGTATGTGAGGAGAGTTATGTAATATATCTCATTCTTCTCTCTCTAGGACTATCTCCATGAGTGTGCAATATCTGTTTCCTGGTATTTTGCATAGTGTACTAGAGAACTACAAGTGCGGAGAAGACTTTTCATTATTGCTCCTATTGATAACACAACTGATACAATCTTTAACTTCTATATTCTTTTTTCCATTTTCATGTAGTTTAGAAGCAAAAGGCAAAGGAGAAAAGGAAAGGATATACCCGTTGGAATGCAGCTTTCCAGAGAATAGCAAAAAGAAGTAAGAAAGCATTCCTAAGTGAACAATGCAAAGAAAAAGAGGAAAACAATAGAATGGGAAAGACTAGAGATCTCTTCAAGAAAATTAGAGATACCAAGGGAACATTTCATGCAAAGATGGGCACAATAAAGGACAGAAACGGTATGGACCTAACAGAAGCAGAAGATATTAAGAATTGGCAGGAATACACAGAAGAACTATACAAAAAAGGTCTTAATGACCTGTACAACCCAACAGTGTGATCATTCACCTAGAGCCAGATATCTTGGAGTGTGAAGTCAAGTGGGCCTTAAGAAGCATTACTACTAATAAAGCTAGTAGAGGTGATGGAATTCCAGCTGAGTTATTTCAAATCCCAAAAGATGATGCTGTGAAAGTGCTGCATTCAATATGCTAGCAAATTTGGAAAACTCAGCCAAGGCCACAGGACTGGAAAAGGTCAGTTTTCATTTCAATTCCAAAGAAGGGCAATGCCAAAGAAAGTTCAAACTACCACACATTTGCACTCATTTCAAATGCTAGCAAGGTAATACTCAAAATCCTTCAAGCTAGGCTCCAACAGTACATGAACTGAGAACTTCCAGATGTACAAGCTGGATTTAAAAAAGGCAGAGGAACCAAACTGCCAACATCCATTGGATCATAGAAAATGCAAGGGAATTTCAGAAAAAGTTCTACTGCTTCACTGACTATACTAAAGCCTTTGACTGTGTGGATTGCAATAAACTATGGAAAACTCTCAAAGACATGTAATACCAGACCACCTTGCCTGCCTTCTGCGAAACCTATACGCAGGTCAGGAAGCAACAGTTAGAACAAGACAAGGAACAGTGTACTGGTTCCAAATTGGAAAAGCAGTATATCAAGGCTGTATATTGTCACCCTGTTTATTTAACATAAATAAGTAAACACCCTGTTTATTTTATATTCAGAGTACATCATGCGAAATGCTGGGCTGGATGAAGCTCAAGCTGGAATTAAGATCGCAGGGAGAAATATCAATAACCTCAGATATGCATATTACTACACCCTAAAGGCAGAAAGTGAAAAGCAACTAAAGAGCTTCTTGATTAAGGTGAAAAAGAAGGGTGAAAAAACTGGCTTAAAACTCAACATTTAAAAAATTAAGATCATGGCATCCGGTCCCATCAGTTCACGGCAAATAGATCAGAAAAAAATGGAAACAGTGACAGACTTTATTTTCTTGGGCTCCAAAATCACAGCAGACAGTGACTGCAGCCATGAAATTTTTTAAAAGATGCTTGCTCCTTGGAAGAAAAGCTATGACAAACGTAGACAGCATATCAGCATATTCAAAAGCAGACATCACTTTGCCAACAAAGTTCAGTCTATTCAAGGCTATGGTTTTTCCAGAAGTCATGTATGGATGTGAGAGTTGTACCATAAAGAAAGCTGAGCACCAAACAACTGATGCTTTTGAACCGTGGTGCTGGATAAGACTCTTGAGAGCCCCTTGGCAGCAAGGAGATTAAACCAGTCAATCCTAAAAGAACTCAACTCTGAATATTCATTGGGAGGACTGATGCTGAAACTGAAGCTCCAATACTTTGGCCACCTGATGTGAAGTACTGACTCGTTGGAAAACACCCTGCTGCTGGGAAAGATTGAGGGCATGAGGAGTAGGGGTCGACAGATAATGAGATGGTTGGATGACTCAATGGCCATCAATTTGAGCAAACTCTAAGAGATAATGCAAGACAAGAAAGCCTGGGGTACTGCAGTCCATGGGGTCTCAAAGAGTTGGATATGACTGAACAACAACTATTTAACCACATTTTCCAACTTTTCTATGATTTTATCTTAGAATACACTCTAACATTGTCAAAAACAAAAAACATTCCAGAAAGATGCATGCTGAGATCTGGGATATCTGTACACATCCACAAATCATCATACATTATTAGTACAGTCAAAAACTGTTAGGTGTTGGCACCTAGAAGTCAAGGTAGGATGGCAGCCCAACTCTATTCAGCATGAAGTCTTCACTGCCAGAAGAAGAATAATCTGATTTCTTAGACTGTCCTGTTTTCCAGGCACAAGGCAGAGACTCATTCAGCACTAGGAAAATGCAATGAAATAAAGACTGCTTTGTGAGGCAGAGGCTAGTAGGACAGTAACTGCTCATTAGCAAAGCCTAGTGATGTGGCAGAAGTGACTTTTTCCTTTCAATTCCTAAATTCACCAGCATCACACCAAGGGGAATACAACCTGCAACATCCAACCTGTTTGAAGACAAAGGCAAAATCATATTTTGCAATCCAAGGTCACCCTAAATGGCACAGGTGACGCTCTACCAATCATCCTTTCTTTCTTCCTTTTGCCAGGACCTGACAACATAACATGGGCTTATTCTGGCTACCTACAGACAACCAGAGCAGGAACAGGAGGGAAGGGCATCCCAGAAACCTCAAATTTCATCATCCAAACTTCATTCCTAAGAGAATTCCAAGTAGCACTGTGTGGTCAATATGTCTCCTAAACAGGGATCCATCAAGTCCCAGTTCTGGCCAACCGAGACCAGCAAGAGGTACTGGATGGAGGCCTATGCTAGCTCTCAGCAAAGAGATGATGGGAGGAAGGTCAGTTATTCCCAGGCCTACCTCAGCCCCCAAGCATCAGGGAGAAGCAGGGTCTCCACACCAGAAACAACAGGCAGATTATGAGCAGGTGCTAAGACAGTGTGACTGAGCCTCACTGCCTGAAAAATGCATGGACCAAAATGCCCCTTTTCTCTCCATGGACACCCTCCCCAGGGCCAAAATGGGTACCAAGGTGGGACATGGAAGACTGGAAGGCATGAAGAGATGAAGGATCCAGGCAAGTGCAAACATAGTCTGCTGAGGCTGGAAGCCAGTCCCCTCATCACCTGCACACAGGCTAGCGCAGCGTCCTCCTCCAGGACTGACCTGTGACGTCCAGGTGGAAGGAGACCTTCTGGCCCCCGGCCTCGCAGCTGTACTCCCCGGCGTCCGCCTTGCCCGCCTGCTGCAGCACCAGCCGCCGCCCACGGCCCGTGGCCTCCACACGCACTTTCGAGCTCGGACTCAGCTTCTTGCCGTCCTTGTACCACGTCACCTCCGTCTGGGCCTGGGCCACCTCGCAGCTCAGCGTGGCGCTGCTTCCCGCCACGGCCTGCACCTCACTGCGTGCCGGCTGCTCCTTGGCAAACACCACCGAGGGCTCTGGGGACACAGAGGGGGATGCACAGGGTCAGAGACCCCATCTCAGTCAGGATGGCAGCCCCAGGCAAAGAACAGGGATGAGGAGTTAGGAGTGGGAGGAGGGGAAATGGGGCTGGAGAATTCTTGGGGATCTGCACCAGTCTTGTGCTCTGCAGCGGGGCCCCCGCCTTTCTCGGCAGCAAGTCACACAATTTACGCATTCTCCCACAGGTCCCTGGGGGCAGGTCCACGGTGCAGGACAAATGGAACAGACTTGCCCCCTGCTCATGACAACTGCCAGGTCTCCAGGCAAATGCTCCCCATCCTTCCTCAGCGGTGCCCCAGTCTCCTCCATACTGTTTAAGAGCAGGGAGCTTTTCACCTGTAGTCTATGAAGACGGCTGAGGCTCGGTGCCCTTGTCCGCGCTTAGGATTGTCAGCTGACGGCAATCTGGGGGAGCGCCTGCACCTCATCACTGTCTGAGGAATGAAGAAAGGGAGCCCTTTCCCTTTAGGACTGGGCTTGCCATTCCTGTTCTCTTCGTCCTGTGACACTAGTCAAATCTTTTGCCCACTTACCAACAGTAGGCTCAACCTTTCCTTGATTCAACCCTGGCCACTCTTCAAACATTTAAATACTAGAGAATGATAAACAGGCAGGTCTGAAGGACATTCCCAACTGGGTGACTGCCACGTTCACCCTCAGATCCAGTCCTCTGACAATCCAGACTTTCTCCTTCCAACAGTGTCACAAGGCCCATTTCTGCTCTTTGAGTGTAGAGCATTTGTGTTCTATTCAAGAAATATTTCCTTTCCTTAAGTTCTTAAAGAAACCACTTTCTCATCTGAGGTTTTTTATACCCTGAGATTTCTAATCGAATGTGAGTTGATTTTTGTGTGTGGTGTGAACTGCTAGGACATTTTAAGTTTTCCATGTGGTTCACCAGTTCAGCAACTATTTTTGACTACAGCATCCTTCCTCAACTTCTCAAGTAGACAACACAATAACAAACAGAAGATAGAGGATCTGTGAGGATGTTGGATGCAGGAACCCTTTTATGCAAGAACTGCTTCTGAGCTCACTATCCTGTTCCTCTGACGTGACAACTATCCTGCACTAGGATCACATTATCTTGAAAAAACTGTAGCCTTACAATAATTCCTGACTTCAGGTCCCAGTAAATGCTTCCACTGTGCTTTTCTTCAAGAAAACAACATATTGGCTGTACCTTGCCTTTGATCTGCCTGTTATTCCTCTATCGACCACCCAAAAAAGAAATTTGGTTTCGATTTTGATTGTTAATAAACATTTTTTATTTTTCCCTCGAATTTCTATCCACATACTGCAACCTCTGACTATGTTTCAAGAATCTTGAATAATGTCCCACACACAGCCTCTGAGTAACTTTTATCAGATCTGGAATTAGAAACATGATACAATTTTGCCAGTCTAACTCACACAAATTTCATTTTGCAAGCCTTCCTTGCCAGGATTAGACGTAGAAATAATTTCTGCATATTGATTTTTTTTACACACTAATCTTACTCAAGAATCAGATACAATCTAACCATTTATCTCTGGGATTGTCTGAGTTGATCATTCCATCATCAGCAAATTCCACCTTTAGTTTTCCAGTGATTTTAGTTTCCTCTTTACTCAACTCAGAGGTTACAGTTAGCTTGAGTGCTGTCCCTCATGTCAAAGATCTCCTGGTACTCCTTAAGTGGGATGCTGTTGTTGGGCTTGTTCTTGTTTTTGCAGGAGTGTGATAACATTAAAAAGAACTCTTTAATATAGTTTGCTAAGAATTTTATGGCACAAACTGATGCTCAATATTATCAAACATTTTGTTCCACCTTCAAGTTCAATCAACTATTTGATTCTGTACTCATGAAGACAATCACATCTTTCTGCATTCAATCCAAAGTCAAGCTTTCTACCTACCAACGATGCCAACGTTGACACAACGTGCAATCCTGAACTATGACTTTCACCACGCATCTCTACCCGTGGATACACTGCTGAGTTCTTTTTATTAACATTTAATATGTGATTTTGACCTTGACACTCACAGTAGATTTTCTGGAATTTCATTCTCCCTGCCTTTCTAGTGTGATTTTGGCATCGATGTTATATTCTGGACATGAAAGAGTTATGGAGGATATCTCATTCTTCTCTCTCCAGGACCATCTCCATAAGCATGGAATGACAATTTTCCAAATATTTTGCATGCCTCACTAGAAAACTACAGGGCTGAGAAGATTTTTCACTACTGGTTCTACTGATTCACAAGTTACAAACTCTTTAAATTTACTCTGTCTTCGTGTGTCCAATTATCACATAATCTCCTAGGATTTAGCCACATATCACAATTTTTCAAAGGTTTTACCATAAAATACTTTCTAATGTGCTCCCCAAAACCACATTCTAAGAGACCCATGGTGGGATCTGGGGTGTATACACACCCACACATCCTGCTACACTGGCATGGTCTCAAACTCTCAAATGCTGGCTCCTAGAAGTCAATGTGGCATGGCTGCCACCCCTACTCAGCATGAAGACTCTCTTCCCAGAAAAAGCATGACCTGATTTCTTAGACTGCTTGACATTTCAGCCACGAGAAAGAGACACTCAATGAATACAAGCAAAATGCAAGGAAATAGAGGCTGCTTTGCCAGTCAGAGGCTGCTAGGACAGTAACTGCTTATTAGCAATACCTACTGATGTGGCAGAAGAGATTTTTTCCTTTCCATTCCTAAATTCATCAACTAATGCCAAGTGGAATACTGACCTGCAACATACAAACTTGTTCGAAGACAAACACAAAATCATACTTGATCTAAGAAGATCACCCTAAATAGCACAGGTGACTATCAATCATCCTTTCTTTCCTCCCTTTGTAAAGCGTGCATGCATGCTAAGTCGCTTCAGTGGTGTCCAACTCTTTGCGACCCTTTGGACTGTAGCCCATCAGGCTCCTCTGTCCATGGGATTCTCCAGGCAAGAATACTGGAGTGAGTTACCACACCCTCCTCCACGGGATCTTCCCAACCCAGGGACCAAACCCGCATCTTCTGCGGCTCCTACATTGCAGGCAGATTCTTTACCGCTGAGCCACCAGGGAAGCCCCACTTTGTAAGGACCTGACAATAAAACATGGGTTTTTTTTTTCTTGCAATGTACAGGCTACTGGAGCTTCTATATCCAGAGAAAGGAAGGAGTGGCATCCCAGAAACCTCAAATTCAATCATCCGAAGTTCACTCCTGCAAGAATTCCAAGTAGGATTGTGTGGCCAGTATTTCCCCTAATCTGGAATGCATCAAATTGAAACACCGAAGCACTAGGATGAGGTACCAGATGAGGGCATGTGCTAGCTCTCAGGAAAGACAGATGATGGGAGAAAAGTCACATATTCCCAGGTCTACCTCTGCCCCCAAGCATCAGGGAGAGTCAGGGTCCCAATACCAAGAATGCGAGGAAGGTTCTGGGCAGGTACTAAGACAGTGTGACTGAGTCTCACTGCCTCCAAAGAGGTGGACAAAAATGGCCCTTCTTCACTGAAGTTGCATCCTCCCCTCCACCCTTCCTCAGGGCCAGGATGATATGAAGATGAGACATGGAGGTATGAAGAAATAAAGGCTACTGGTGAGTACACACATCTGTTGAGACCAAAAGCCAATCCCTTCATCCTCTGCACACAGGCTAGCTCGGCGTCCTCCTCCAGGACTGACCTGTGACGTCCAGGTGGAAGGAGACCTTCTGGCCCCCGGCCTCGCAGCTGTACTCCCCGGCGTCCGCCTTGCCCGCCTGCTGCAGCACCAGCCGCCGCCCACGGCCCGTGGCCTCCACACGCACTTTCGAGCTCGGACTCAGCTTCTTGCCGTCCTTGTACCACGTCACCTCCGTCTGGGCCTGGGCCACCTCGCAGCTCAGCGTGGCGCTGCTTCCCGCCACGGCCTGCACGTCGCTGCGTGCCGGCTGCTCCTTGGCAAACACCACCGAGGGCTCTGGGGACACAGAGGGGGATACACGGGGTCAGAGACCCCATCTCCATCAGGACGGCAGCCCCGGGCAGAGAAGCGGGGGGAGCCGAGGAGGAGGTGTGTGTGGTGGCAGGGGAGCTGAAAGCGTTTCTGGGCTCTGCACCAGCCCTATGCTCTGTAGAGGTCCCCTGCGTTCTCAGCAACAGTCCCACATTTATGCATTCTCCTCTGAGCCCATGGGAGCTGGTCCAGCTGGCAGGGTGGCCACTGGAAAAGACGTCTCCCATGCTCACGGCATCTGCAGGGTCATGAGGCATGTGTCCCCGAACCTTGCTAGATGGTGCCCTAGTTGTCTCCATGTGGTTATGCAGGAACTTTTCGCCTGTGGTCCATGGAGAGGGCTGAGGCTTGGTGCCCTTCTGACTGTTAACTACTGTCAGCTGGTGGCAATCTTGGGGGACTGCCTCCCCCCCTTTCCCTGGCTTTCTTTGTCACCGAGTAATAAAGAAGCTGAGTACCTTTCCTCTTAGCACTGGGTTCACCATTCCTATTTTCTTCTTCATGGTGACACAATTCAAATCTTTTGCCCATCTACAAATAGGAGGCTCTTTTTTCATTCAACTCTGGCCATTCTTTATACACTTACATACCAGAGAATGACTCATACGTAGGATTTAAGGATATTTCCAACTGTGTGACTGGCATTTTCACTCTCAGATCCAGTCCTTTGATAAATCAAAGATTTTCCTTCCAATAGTTTCACAATGTCCATTTCAGCCCTTTTGGGCATAGATCATTTGTGTTCCATTTAAGAAATTTCTCCTTATGTTGTCTTTAAAGAAACCACATTATCATCTGAGGGGTTTTTTGGGTTTTGCCTTTTGCCCCGAGTTTTCTAACCCACTCTGAGCTGACTTCTGTGTGTGGTGTGAATTGCTGGCACAATTTAATTTTTCCGAATGGTTCAGTGGTCCAACACCATTTATTAGACAACATCCTTCCTTGAGTTCTCCCACAGACAACCCAGTAACAATGGAAAGGTGTAGGGGGATGGAGGGACGGGTGGTGCAGGAAGCCATTTATGCAAGGAACTGTTTCTGAGCTCACCATTCGGGTCCTCTGATGTGGAAACAATCACTGCACCGGGATCCCCTTATCTCGAACACTACAGCTTTAGGGTAATTCCTGATACATGAGAACTGGTCAGGCTGGTCCCCCATGGAGCAGGGATCACGCGCCCACACACATGTGGCCTTGCAGCCGTTTGCAGAGCTGGCATGCCTGGGTGTGTGTCTGCTTCTGCAGCCAAGAGGGTCCTGAGAAGGAGCCTGCTTTTGTAGATAGCTCTGTGGTTTCAGAGGGCTTCCCAGGTGGTACTAGTGGTAAAGAGTCCACCTACCAATGCATGAGACATAAGAAACGCGGGTCCGATCCCTCGGTTGGGAGGATCCCCTGGAGGAGGAAATGGCAACCCACTCCAGTATTCTTGCCTGGAGAATCCCACAGACAGAGGAGCCTGCCTGGTAAGCTCTAGTCCACAGGGTTGCAAATGGTCTGACACTACTGAAGCAACTTAGCCTAACACAGGTCCCAGGAAACGTCCCCACCATGCTTTTCTTCAAGAAAACAGTGTGTTGGCTGTACCTTGCCTTTGAAATTGGCCTATTATTCTTCCATCAGACCACCCAAAAAAGAAAATTCTATTTTGATTGTTAATAAACACCTTTGACTTTTTCCCTTAGATTTCTCCATCTAATGCAACCTGCCACTGTCTCTCAAGAATCTTAAATATAATTTCCCCACACACAGCCTCTTGGTGACTTTGATCAGACCTGGAATTAGAAACATGATACAACTGTGCTAGTCCAACTCTTAACACAGATTTCATTCTTCAAGCATTCCTAACGAGGACTTAGATGTAGGAATTATTTCACCATACTGATTTTTTTCCTCAAGAATCATTCACAGTCTAATAATGTATCTTCAAATTTTCTGAGTTTCTAAATTTCATCTTTAGTTTTTCAAAACCATCTGCTGGTGATTTTATTCTCCTCTTTACTGGACTCAGGGGTTGCAGTGGCCTCCATGTATTATCCCTCACTCAAAGATTTGCAAGCGGGATACACCTTAAGCAGGATAATGTTATCACTGCTGTTCTTTTCACAAGAATTTTATTATGTTAAAAGAAAAAATATCTTATACAGTTTCCCAAGTATTTTATGGCAGGGACAGATAGATGCTTGATGTTATCAAATATTTTGTCTTGATGTATGATGTTTGAATTTAATTAACCACTTGATTCTGTACTATGGAGATAATCACATTTGGGATCTTCACGGAACAAGGATCAAACCATTGTCCCTGACATTGGCATTCTGGACCACCAGGGAAGTCCTTGCACTCTATTTCTTAATATAAAGTTTTTTATCTATTAACATAACCAATGTTAAGCCCATTGTGCAACCCTAGACTACAACTTTTATCATGGATCCCTACTCCTGGATACATTGATTAATTCATTTTGCTAACAAATATTATGATTTTTTATTTTGGCCTTGATATTCACAGACAATTGGTCTGGAATTTGATTCTCCCTGCCATTTCTGGGTCATTTTGGTATCAATGCTATGCTTTGTATATGAAGAAAGTTACAGAGTCTGTCTCCTTTTTCTCTCTCTAGGATCATCTCTACAAGCACAGAATAACAGTTTTCCAGGACATTTTGTACAGTGTACCAGAGAACTGGTTTCCCTGGTGGCTGGGCAATAAATAATCTGCCTGCAGTGCAGGAGATGCAAGTTTGATCCCTGGGCCAGGAAGATCCCCTAGAGAAGGAAATGGCAACCCACTCTAGTATTCTTACCTGGGAAATCACACGGACAGAGGAGCAGGGTGAACTACAGTCTACAGGGTCATGAAAGAGTTAGACATGACTTGCAAATAAACAACATCAAAAACAACCAGAGATCTACAGGGCTAAGAAGACTTTTCATTATTGGTCCTACTGATTGACACGTCTTACAACACTTTGACTTCTCTCTATCTTCTTGTGTTCATAGAGCTTACAATGATTTAGCCACATTTCACAAGTTTTTAAAAGTTTTACTTTCAAATACTCTCTAGTGTGCTCCAAAAAACACATTCTATAAAGATGAACTGTGGGATGAGGTATCTATTCACACCCACAAATCATTCTACATTGGCACAGTCTCAAATTACGTGTCAGCACCTAGGAGTAAATGTGAAATGGCAGCCCATCCCTCTTTGGCACGAGACTCTCTTCCGGGAAGAAGAATAAGCTGATTTCTAAGGCTGCCCTATCTTCCAGTCACAAGACAGACACACTCACTGACCATCAGGAAACTGCAAGGAAATAAGCACTGCTTTGCCAGTCAGAGGTTGCTGGGACAGTAACTCCTTCTTAGTAAAGACTACCGATGTGGCAGAAGTGAACGTGTTCCCTTCTGTTCCTAATTCCCTCAGCGGAATGCAAAAAGGAGTACTGATGGGAAAATCCAACCTGTTTGAAGAGAGAGGCAAAAGCATCTTTTATCTAAGATCAGCCTAAATAGCACAGATGACTCTCTACCAATCAGCCCTTTTTCCTTCCCTTTGAAAATATGTGACAACAAACTGGGCCTATTTCCTGCTACCTCTAGGCAACTGGCGCGTCTATATCCAGGAAAAGGAAGAGAAGGCCTCCCAGAAACCTCAAATTTCATCATCCAAAGTTCACCCCTAAGAGAATTTCAAGTAGGATTGTGTAGCCAGTATTTCTCATGATCAGGATCCACCAAATTGAAACACCTCTTGACAACTGAGAACTGGCATGAGGGGCAACATGAGGGAATGTGCTGGGTGTTAAGGAGAGACTTACGAGGGGACGGAAGGTCTACCTCAGCCCCCAAGCCCAAAGAGACCCAGGGTCTCAACACCAGGAATAACCATTAGGTTCTGGGCAGGTGCTAAGGCAGAGGTATTGAGCCTCACTGCCAGGAAAAGATGTGGGCAGAAACGGTCCCTCTTCATTGCATGCACACCTTCCCCAATTACCCTCCCCCAGGGACTAAGATGGGACAGGGAAGACAGGGAGGCTTCATAAGATGAAGGATCCAGGCAAGCGCACACATGTTTGGTGAGGCACGTAGCCAGTCCTCTGACTGCCTGCACAGGCTAGCTCGGCGTCTTCCCCCAGGACTGACCTGTGACGTCCAGGTGGAAGGAGACCTTCTGGCCCCCGGCCTCGCAGCTGTACTCCCCGGCGTCCGCCTTGCCCGCCTGCTGCACCACCAGCCGCCGCCCGCGGCCCGTGGCCTCCACACGCACTTTCGAGCTCGGACTCAGCTTCTTGCCGTCCTTGTACCACGTCACCTCCGTCTGGGCCTGGGCCACCTCGCAGCTCAGCGTGGCGCTGCTTCCCGCCACGGCCTGCACGTCGCTGCGTGCCAGCTGCTCCTTGGCAAACACCACCGAGGGCTCTGGGGACACAGAGGGGGATACACGGGGTCAGAGACCCCATCTCAGTCAGGACGGCATTCCCGGGCAGAGAAGACCTGGATGGGGAGGTGGTGGGGGGCAGTCGGGAAAGGGGATGCTGGAGCTGGAGACTTCTCCAGGCTCTGCACCAGCCCCGTGCCCTGCAGAGGTCCCCCTGCCTTTCTCAGCAACAGGGACACAATTTATGCATTCTCTCATGGGTCCCTGGGAGTACACCGTGGGGTGGGCAGTCATTGGGACAGATTTGTCCCTTGCTCATGGCATCTGCAGGTCTCGAGGCCACTGTTCCCCAACATTCCCAGATGGTGCCCCAGGCTTCCCCATACTACTATGCAGGAACCTTTCACCTGCAGTCCTGGAGATGGCTGAGGCCCGGCGTGCTTGCCGACTCTCAGGATTCTCAGCTGGTGGCCATCTGGGGGACTGCCTGCACCTCCCCGTGGCTCTCTGTGTCTGTCTGAGGAGTGAAGAAGCAAGCGCCTCCCCCTTAGGACTGGGTTCACCATTCTTGTTTTCTTCTCATTGGTGACACTATTCAAATTCCTTGCCCACTTAACCAATAGGTTCTCTCTTCTCTCAATTCACATCTGGCCACTCTTTGTCAATTTAAATACCAGAGAATGACACATAGGTAGGATTTAAGGATATTCTCAATTGTGTGACCGGCATTTTCACTCTGATCCAGTTCTCCGATAGTTTTTCCTCCAATACTGTCACAATAGCCATTTCGTCCCTTTAAGTGTAGAGCATATGTATTCTATTTAAGAAATCTTTTTACCTTAAGTCTTGAAGAAACCACATTAGCATCTGTGGATTTTGGGGATTTATCTTTAACACTGAGGTGTCTAACCCACCTCAAGTTGACTTATGAGTGTGGTGTGAACTGCTAGTACAAAATTTTTCTCTATGGTGCAGTGGTCTACCCACCATTTTTGGAGGACAACATCCTTCCCCTAGTTCTCAATAGACAACACAGTAACAAATGGAAGATGTGGAGGGTCGGTAGGAATGGGTGATGCAAGATTCCACTTCCACAAGGACTGTTTCTGAGTTCACTGTTCTGTTCCTTGGATATGGTAACCAACCCAGCACTGGGATCCCTTATCTTGAAGACTGTAGCCTTGTAATAATTTTTGACATTGGGTAACTGTAAATGCTCCTACCATGCTCTTCTTCATGAAAATGACATACTGGCTGTATCTTGCCTTTGCAATCTGCCTGTTATTCTTCCATCAGACCACTGAAAAAACAAATTTTCTTCCATTTGGACTGTTAATAAACATCTTTTTATTTTTTTCCCCCATTGGATTTCTATCCATCTCTTGCAACCTTTAACTGTCTCTCAAGAATCCAGAATAATTTCCCCACACACAGCCTCTTGGCAACATTGATCAGACCTGGAATTAGAAACATGATACAACTGAGCTAGTCTAACGCTTTCACACAAATTTCATTTTTTTTCCCAAGCACACCTTGCCAGGACTTAGACACAGAAATGTTTTTTCCATGTTAATTTTTTACACATTAATCCTATGCAAGAATCATATGCATTCTAGTAGTTTATCTTTAAGGATGGTCTGAGTTAATCATCCTATTATCAGCAAATCCAGTTTTAGTTTTTTGAAACCATGTCCAGCGGAACAGCAGTTTCCAGATATTTTGTATAGTGTACCAGAGAACTACAGGGCTGAGAAGATTTTCATCAGTGGTCTTACTGATTCACATGTCATACCTCTGATTTTCTTTTATCTTCCTGTATCTGATTTCCATAGAGATTACTAAGATTTAGCCACACTTCACTATTTTCAAAAGGTTTTACCTTAGAATACTCACTAACATGCTCCAAAAACCACATTTAACAAAGTTGCATGGTGGGATCTGGGGAACACACACACCCACAAACCAACCTACCCTGGCATGATCACAAAATGTCAGAGGTAAGCACCTAGCGATTAACGTGGGGTGGCAGAAGAGCAGGTGGACGTGGAGTACCTCTCCCTCCACGGATGCATCAGGAGTACGCCTTCAGACCCAGAAGTGCATGCAGAACACCAGCTGAGAGCAGGCAGGAGTACCTGACCACCGGAAAAGGATATATAGACCCACGCAAAACTCAGTAGGAGGAAGGAACTAGGGAAAAACAGGAGTGTTAGTAGGACTGGACCTTCCCTTGGTGGGTAGAGAAACTGAAGCAGGGGTCCGATCCCCACACTGGGGCAATTGTCTGAGAAGAGAACCATAGAACCATTTAAGGCTGAGAGTGAAACAGCTGATCCGTGGCAGCCTAAATGAAATAAGAATCAGACAGTCCTTGCTGCAGCCATATGTACCCTGGACAGGGACACAGGTCCCCTATAAGGCACAGCAGCTGTGAGCTGGAGAGTAGGGATTGTGGAGCAATCCCAGGGCGAGGGCTGCTGTTGACTGCGGAAAGACGGATTGAAGGGATGAGAGGGAGGAGATTATGGTGGGAAATCCCTGTGGAGGAAAGCCGGGCAGCCATGGAAGCAAGGTGATACTGCTGAGGCACGCGTAGGGGGTGGAGCCATCACCATAGCCCCTCCCTCCTCACATGCCAGCATCAGCAGCTGAACAATAGAGAGGCTGGCCCATCAAACGTCTGACGCACCAAATTACAGAGTGGGACCCCACCCGGGGTGCCCCTTTATGTGCCTGATACGCCCATCTACAGAGGAGGACCCCGAATGGGCAGAGCAATGGAGAAAGACGAGACAAAGAGGCCTTCTGACTGCCAGCCGCCAGAGGCTAGAAAAAGACTGATAGGGCCATAACTCCTGCAGCCAACAGAGTCCACGTCCCTGCGCACTTGGTACCACCTGGGTCCTCATGACCCAAGCAGCTGCTCCACCTTCACACTCAACCCCACTGGGGCAGAACTGCCACAGGCAAAACAAAACAAAACAAAACAGACTTGCATCTATGCAAGGCGCAGGGCGCTGCAGTCCTGTCAATTCTGCGACCCTGTGGACTGTGGCCTGGCAGGCTTCTCTGTCACGGGGGTTCTCCAGGCAAGAAAGCTGGAGTGGGTTGCCATATCCTTCTCAGTGCAGTTCAGCTGCTGAGTCATGTTCAACTCTTTGCGACCCCATGGACTGCAGCACACCAGGCTTCCCTGTTTATCAACAACTGCTGGAATTTGCTCAAACTCATGTCCATCGAGTCACTGATGACATCCAACTATCTCTTCTGTCATCCCCTTCTCTTCCTGCCTTCAATCTTTCCCAGCATCAGGGCTTTTTCCAACGAGTCACTACTTTGCATCAGGTGGCCAAAGTACTGGACCTTCAGCTTCAGAATCAGCCCTTCCAATGAATACTCAGGGTTGATTTCCTTTAGGACTCACTGGTTGGATCTCCTTGCAGTCCAAGGGACTCTCAAGAGTCTTCTCCAACACCACAGTTCAAAAACATCAAAGCTTTCAGCTTTCTTTATGGTCCAACGCTCACATCCATACATGACTACTGGAAAAACTATAGCCTTGACTAGATGGACCTTTGTCAGCAAATTAATGTCTCTGCTTTTTAATATGCTGTCTAGGTTTGTCACAGCTTTTCTTCCAAGGAGCAAGCGTCTTAACTTCATGACTGCAGTCACCATCTGCAGTGATTTTGGAGCCTAAGAAAATAAAGTTTGGCACTGTTTCCATTGTTTCCCCATCTATTTGCCATGAAGTGATGGGACCAGATGCCATGATCTTCATTTTTTGAATGCCAAGTTTCAAGCCAGCTTTTTCACTCTCCTCTGTCACTTTCATCAAGAGGCTCTTCAGCTCCTCTTTGCTTTCTGCCATAAAGGTGGTGTCATCTGCATAGCTGAGGTTATTGATATTTCTCCCAGAAATTTTGATTCCAGCTTGTGCTTCATCCAGCCTGGCATTTCTCATGATGTACTTTGCATATAAGTTAAATAAGCAGGGTGACAATATACAGCCTTAATGTACACCTTTCCCAACTTGTAACCAGTCCATTGTTCCATGTCCAGTTCTAACTGTTGCTTCCTGACCTGCATACAGATTTCTCAGGAGGCAGGTCAGCTAGTCTGGTATTCCCATCTCTAAGAATTTTCCACAGTTTGTTGTGACCCATGTAGTCAAAGGCTTTGGCGTAGTCAACAAAGCAGAAGTAGATTTTTTTGTTTTTTTTAGAAGTAGATGTTTTTCTGGAATTTTCTTGCTTTTCCGATGATCCAACAGATGTTGGCAATTTGATCTCTGGTTCCTCTGCCTTTTCTAAATCCAGCTTAAACATCTGGAAGATCACCATTCACGTACTGTTGAAAACTTCCTCAAAAGAATTTTGAGCATTACTTTACTAGCATGTGGGATGAGTGCAACCGTGCGGTAGTTTGAACATTCTTTGCCATTACCTTTCTTGGGATTGGAATGAAAACTGACCTTTTCCAGTCCTGTGGCCACTGCTGAGTTTTCCAAATTTGCTGGCATATTGAGTGCAGCACTTTCACAGCATCATCTTTCAGGAGTTGAAATAGCTGGGCTAGAATTCCATCACCTTCACTAGCTTTGTTCATAGTGATGCTTCCTAAGGCCCACTTGACTTTGCACTGCAGGATGTCTGGCTCTAGGTGAGTTGATCACATCATTGTGATTATCTGGGTCATTAGGATCTTTCTTTGTATAGCTCTTCTGTGTGTTCCTGCCACCTTTTCTTAATATCTTCTGCTCCTTTTAGGTCCATACCACTTCTGTCCTTTATTGCGCCCATCTTTGCATGAAATGTTCCCTTGGTATCTCTAATTTTCTTGAAGAGATCTCTAGTTTTTCCTATTCTATTGTTTTCCTTGATTTGTTTGAACTGATCACTGAGGAAGGCTTTTTTATCTCTCCTTGCTTTTCTTTGGAACTTTTCTTCAGATGGGGGTATCTTTCCTTTTCTCCTTTGCCTTTAGCTTTTCTTCTCTTTTTTAAAATTTTTTTTAAAAAAGTATCTATTTTAATTGGAGACTAATTACTTTACAATATTGTAGTGGTTTTTTCTCAGCTATTTGTAAGGCCTCCTTAGACAACCATTTTGCCTTTTTGCATTTATTTTTCTTCTAGAGCATGATATTTCCTGCTGTCCTAGCCACCAACTCCCCTGAGTACCTGGTGCTGCCAGAACCCCTGCGACCCAAGCAGCTGCCCCACCTCCACACCTGGCCCTCACAAGGGCAAACCCTAGTCCTCCAGGGCAGCCTCAGGAGTAAACCGCAATGGACGACCCACATGCAGAGGGGGAAATAAAACCACAGCTGAAACCTGGGGGCACTGTGACTAAGGAAGAAGACCCAAAACCTTCCCACCAGCTGTACAAGTGCAGATTAAATCCACATGATCAACTAGGCAGACTCTGTGTCTATGGAATATATAAGAGGTCACTGAGAGCTCCCACAAGAGAAACGCGCTAGTTCTGATAGCTGTGGGCATTGGAGGCGAGGACACACAGGAGTAGGAGCAGATTGGAGTCTGAGCTGCCCCCACAGCAGGTCCAGAGACCAGCCTCATATTAGAGGGCGTCCTTGGAAGGCAACGTGGACTGTGACTCACAGTGAGGGAGAGAATGCTGACAGCAGAGACTCAAGAAAAACATTTATTATGCTTATATTTTGACTTGCTCTATAGTTGCTTCTGGATTTTTCTTCTCTGTTTTTTTCCCTACCTCCCCCACCCCGTTGTAGTTGTTGATTTTATTAGCCCTATGAAATCTATTTAAGTTTATGAGATTTTTTTTCAATCACACTTTTTATTTCTGTTATAAACTTCTGCCTTTTGCAGAACTTTGGCCTTTTGCAGTTCTGTAGTTTTCCTTTTTTTTCCTCTTTAATTTAAAAAAATTTTTTTTAAACATTTTCTACATACATTTATTTTTTTGTTTGCTTTTCCTACTGTTCTTTCCCCTTGCAGTTAATCTTTAATATATATAAATCTTTCCCTGCCTCTATTTAACTTTGCATTTCTATTCTTTCTTTCTTTTCTTTTCCTCACCATATTTGTTAGGTTTGTTTTCATTGCTTTATCCCCCAGTTGGTATCTTGCTTTAGTTTTGTTTTCCAGTTTGTGCTTTAGTTAGTTTTGTTCTTAACTGGTGGATATCATTTTTGGCTTCTTTTGTTCACTGGGTCAGTCTGTTGTACTTTATTTTTGTTGGACTGTTTTGATTTTGCTGTGGGTGTTTATGTATGTGTGTGTTGTCCATTATTTTAATTATTATTTGCCTGATTTTGTAATTGCCGTTTGTCTGGGGTTCATCTTTGGTTTCTCCTTTTTGGGCATTTGTTTTAATCCCATTTAATGCCATAACCACCCACCTGTGGAATCTCAGTTCCTGGCCAGAGATCAAGCCCCCAGCCTTTGGAGTGGGAGTGCTGACTCCAAGACCCTAGACTACCAGAGAACTCCTAACCCTAGGGAGTATCAAGTATCGAGAACTCCCACAAAGGCAACCACTTGAATACAAAACCTGACATCGCCCAGCTACCAGTAGCAGGGTGCCTCATCCAAACAACAAAAAAGACAAAAATACAAACCCAATCGTCAGTAGACAGGATGACCACCTACTCAGTCCTGCCCATCAGAGGAAGAAAAAAAAAAACTCACTGCCTCCCACCACATGCAAGCACAAGTCACACCCTACACAAAGCTGACACAAACCACTGGACCAAACTTATGAGGGCAGAAACCAAAAGGAAGAAAGAATTCACCTTGAATTCTTTTCTCCTGGAAAAAGGTGACCTCAAACATAAGTTTAAAAAAATAATGAAAAGACAGAAGTACTGCGCAAACAAAGGAACAAACCAGAAACACAGAAGTCCAAATAAATGAAGAGAAAATAAGCAAACTACCGGAAAAAGAATTCAGAATATTGATAATAAAGATGATACAAAACCTTGAAAATAAAATGGAGAAAATGCAAGAATCAATTAAACAAAGAGCTAGAAGAATTAAAGAATACACATACAGATACAAACAACACAATTACTGAAATTAAAAATACTCTAGAAGGAATCAAGAGCAGAATATCTGAAACAGAAGAATGGATCAGCGAGCTGAAAGATAAAATGGTGGAAATAACTGCTGAAGGGCAGAATAAAGTAAAAAGAATGAAAAGAACTGAGGACAGTCTCAGAGATCTCTGGAACAATATTGAATGCACCAAAATTTGAATTACAGGGATCCCAGAAGAAGAAGAGAGAAAGAAAGGGTATAAGAAAAATTTTTAAGAGATTATAGTTGAAAATTTCCCCAACATGGAAAAGGAAATAGTCAGTCAAGTCCAAGAGGTGCAAAGAGTCCCATACAGGATAAACCCAAGGACAAACATGCCAAGACACACAGTAATCAAACTAACAAAGGTTAAACACAAAGAAAGACTATTAAAAGCAGCAAGGGAAAAGCAACAAGTAACATACAAGGGAAACCCCATACATTTAACAGCTGATCTGCCAGCAGAAACTCTGCCGGCCAGAAGGGAATGGCAGGATATACTTTAAGTACTAAAAGGGAAAAATGTACAACCAAGATTACTCTGCCTGGCAAGAATTTCATTCAAAATTGATGGAGAAATCAAAAGCTTTACAGACGAGCAAAAGTTAAGAGAATTCAGTACCACTAAATCAGCTTTACAAGAAATGTTAAAGGGACTTTATAGTCAAGAAACACAAAATAAAAAAAAATCTACAGAAACAAACCACAAACAATTAAGAAAATGGAAATAGGAACATATATATCAATAATTACTTTAAATTTAAATGGATTAAATGGTCCAACCAAAAGACACAGACTGGCTGAATGGATACAAAATCAAGACCCAAACATATGCTGTCTACAAGAAACCCACTTCATACCTAAAGACACATATAGACTGAAAGTGAGAGGATAGAAAAATATATTTCATGCACATGGGAAGCAAAAGAAAGCTGGAATAGCAATCTTCATATCAAACAAAACAGACCTTGAAATAAAGAATGTTACAAGAGATAAGGAAGCATACTACACAATGATCAAGGGATCAATCCAAGAGGAAGACGTAACAATTGTAAATACCTATGCACCCAACACAGGAGCACCTCAATGCACAAGACAAACACTCACAGACATAAAAGGAGAAATTGACACAATAATAGCAGGAGACTTTAACACCCCACTCACACCAATGGACAGATCATCAAAACAGAAAATTAATACGGAAACACGAGTCTTAATTGATACATTAGATGAGATGGATCTCATTGATGTCTTCAGGACAGTCCATCCAAATGCAGAAGAATACACCTTCTTCTCAAGTGCACATGCAACATTCTCCAGGATAGACCACATCTTGGGTCACAAATCAAACCTCAGGAATTTAAGAAAATTGAAGTCATATCAAGCATCTTTTCTGACCACAACTCTATGAGACTAGATATCAATTATAAGAAAAAAACTGTAAAAAACACAAACACATGGAGATTAAACAATATGTTTCTAAATAATGAACAGGTTACTAAAGAAATCAAAAGGGAAATTAAAAAATCCCTAGAAATAAATAACAATGAAAACACGACAACCCAAAACCTAAGGGATGCAGCAAAAGCAGTTCTAAGAGGTAAGTTTATAGCAATACAATCCTACCTCAAGAAACAAGAAAAACATTGAATAGACAACCTAACTTTACACCTAAAACAACTGGAAAAAGAAGAATAAAAAGACTCCCAAATCAGCAGAAGGAAAGAAATCACAAAGATCAGAGCAGAAATAAATGAAAAATAAATGAAAGAAACAATAGTAAAAATTAATAAAACTAAAAGCTCATTCTTTGAGGAGACAAAATTGATAAACCTTTAGCCAGACTCATTGAGAAAAAAGAGAGAAGAAACAAATCAACAAAATTAGAAATGAAAAAGGAGAGGTTACAACAATACAGAACTACTAAGGATTATAAGAGACTATTATGAGCAACTTAATGGCAATAAAATGGATAAACTGGAAGAAATGGGTAGATTCTTAGAAAAGTTAAATCTTTCAAGACTGAAGCAGGAAGAAACAGAAATAATGAACAACCCAATCCACAAGCACTGATATCAAAACTGTGATCAAAAATCCCCCAAAAACCAAAGCCCAGGAACAGATGGCTTCACAGGTGAATTCTAATCAAACACATAGAGAAGAGCTAATACCTATTCTTCTAAAAATCTTTCAAAAAATTGCAGAGGAAGGAACACTTCCAAACTCAATCTATGAGGCCACCATCACCCTGATACCAAAACCAGACAGAGAAAACTACAGGCCAATATCACTGATGAAAATAAATACAAAAATCTCAACAAATTCTAGTAAACAGAATTCAACAACACATTAAAAAGCTCATAACCATGATCAAGTTGGGTTTATTTCAGGGATGCAAGGATTCTTCAGTACACACAAATCAATGTGATGCATCATATTAACAAACTGAAAGATAAAAATCATATGATAATCTCAATAGATGCAGAAAAAGCCTTTGACAAAATTCAGCACCCATTTATGATTAAAGCTCTTCAAAAAATGGGCAGAGAAGGAACCTACCTCAACACAGTAAAGGCCATATATGATAAGCCTACAGCAAACATTATTCTCAATGGTGAAAAACCAAAAGCATTCCCCCTAAGATCAGGAACAAGACAAGGGTGTCCACTTTCACCACTATTATTCAACATAGTTTACAAAGTCCTAGCTACAGCAATCAGAGAAAAAAAAGAAATAAAAGGAATTCAAATTGGAAAAAGAGAAGTAAATCTGTCACTGTTTGCAGATGACATGATACTACACATAGAAAACCCTAAAGATACTGTCAGAAAATTACTAAAGCTAATCAGTGAATTTAGCAAAGTCATAGGATACAAACTCAATACACAGAAATCACTTGCATTCATATATACTAACAATGAAAAATAAGAAAGAGAAATTAAGGGATCAGTCCCATTCACCATTGCAACAAAAATAATAAAATATCTAGGAATAAACCTACCTAAGGTGACAAAAGAACTGCATAGAGAAAATTATAAGACACTGATGAAAGAAATCAAAGACAACATAAACAGATGGGGAGATATTCCATGTTTCTGGGTAGACATAATCAGTATTGTGAAAATGACTATACTACAAAATGCACTCTACAGATTCAATGTGATCCCTGTCAAATTACCAATGGCATTTTTCACAGAACTAGAACAAAATATTTCACAATTCATATAGAAACACAAAAGACCCTGAATAGCCAAAGCAGTCTTGAGAAAGAAGAGCGGAGCTGAAGGAATCAACCTTCCTGACTTCAGATTATATACAAAGCTACAGTCATCAGGACAGTGTGGTACTGGCACAAAAACAGAAATATAGACCAATGGAACAAGACAGAAAGCCCATAAATAAACCCATGCACCCATGGGTACCTTATTTTCAACAAAGGAGGCAAGAATATACAATGGGGCAAAGACAGCCTCTTCAATAAATGCTTCTGGGAAAACTGGACAGCTACATGTAAAAGAATGAAATTAGAACACTTTATAACACCATACACAAAGATAAACTCCAAATGGATTAAAGACCTAAATGCAAGATCAGAAACTATAAAACTCTTAGAGAAAAGCATAGGCAGAACACTCAATGACATAAATCAAAGCAAGATCTTCTATGACCCACCTCTTGGAGTAATGGAAATAAAAACAAAAGTAAACAAGTGGGGCCTAGTTAAACTTAACAGCTTTTGCTCAGCAAAGGAAACTACAAACATGGTGAAAAGACAACCCTGAGAATAGGAGAAAATAACAGCAAATGAAACAACTGACAAAGGATTAATTTCCAAAATATACAAGCAGCTCATACAACTCAATACCAGGAAAACAAACAGCCCAATCAAAAAGTGGGGAAAAGACCTAAACAGACATTTCTCCAAAGGAGACATACAGATGGCCAACAAACACATGAAAAGATGCTCAACATCGCTCATTATTAGAGAAATCAAATCAAAACTACAGTGAGATATCACCTCACACCAGTCAGAATGGCCATCATCAAAAAGTCTACAAACGATAAACTCTGGATAGGGCGTGAAGAAAAGGGAATGCTCTTGCACTGTTGGTGGGAATATAAATTGAAATAGCCACTATGGAAGATGGTATGGAGATTCCTTAAAAAAATCTAGGAATAAAAAAAATCACCACATGACCCAGCAATCCCACTCCTAGGCATATACCTCTGAGGAAACCAAAACTGAAAAAGACACATGTGCTCCAATGTTTATTGCAGCACCACTTACAATTGCTAGAATATGGAAGCAACCTAGATGTCCATCGACAGATGAATGGATAAAGAAGTTGTAGTACACATACACAAGGGAATATTAGTCAGCCATAGAAAGAAATGCATTTGAGTCGGTTCTAATGAGGTGGATGAACCTAGAGCCTATTATAGAGTGAAGTAAGTCAGAAAGACAAAGATAGATATCGTACGCTAAAGTGTATATATATATGGAATCTAGAAAGATGGTACTGATGAACCTATTTGCAGGACAGCAATGGAGACACAGACATAGAGAACAGACTTACGGACATGGGGAGGGGGAGGAGAGGGTGAGCTGTATGGAGAGAGTACCATGGAAACTTACATCACCGTATGTAAAATAGAGAGCCAACGGGAATCTGCTGTAAGTCTCAGGGGACTCAAACAGGGGCTCCATATCAACCCAGAGGGGTGGGATGGGGAGGGACATGGGAGGGAGGTTCAAGACGGACGGGACACATGTATACCTATGGCTGATGCATGTTGAGGTTTGACAGAAAACAACGAAACTCTATAAAGTGATTATCTTTCAATTAAAAATTAATAATTTTTTTTAAAAAAAGGAAAAAAAAATGTGGGATGGCAGGCCATCTCTATATTGGCATGAAGATCCTCTTCCCAGAAGAGTAACCTGATTTTTTAGACCGTCCTGTGCTTGAGGTACGAGGCATGAGGCAGAGAGTCTTACTGACCACTACGAAAATGCAACGAAATAAAGACTGCTTTGCCAGTCAGAGGCTGCGAGGGCAGTAAATCCTCATTAGCAACGCTGACTGACGTGGCAGCTGTGACTTTTTCCTTTCCATTTCTAAATTCATCAGTGTAACACGGACAGGAATACTGACATGGAACATAGAGTCTGTTAGAAGACAAAGGCAACACCATCTTTGATCTAAGAAGATCACCCAAAGTAGCACAAGCGACTTCCATCAATCATCCTCTGTTTCTTCCCTTTGCAAGGAAGTGACAATAAAACATGTCTATTTTTTTTTCTATCTATGGCCAACTGGAGCTTCTATATCCAGGAAAAGGGAGGAAGAGCCTCCCAGAAACCTCAAATTTTGTAATTCAAAGTTCACTTCTGAGAGAAGGCCAATGAGGATTGTGTGGCCAACCTTTCCCCTGATCAAGATCCCTCAAACTGACACACCACTGGTCAACTGGGACCAGCATGAGGCGCTGGATGAGGGCATGTGCTAGCTCCCAGAAAAGACAGATGATGGGAGGAAAGTAAGTTATCTCCAGGCCGACCTCAGCCCCCAGGCATCAGTGAAAGGCAGGGTCTCAACAGCATGAACAGGAGAAAGGTTCTGGGCAGGTGCCAATACACTGAGAGTGAGCCTCACTGCCTGGACACAGGTGGACAGAAATGGTCCCTCCTCTTTGCAAGCACACCCTCCCTTTACATGCTCCCCCAGCCAAAGTGGGGACCAAGTGGGACAAGGAACACAGGGAGGCTTGAAAGATGGAGGATCCAGGCAAGCACACACATGTTTGGTGAGGCAGGTAGCCAGGCCTCTGATCGCCTGCACAGCCTAGCGCAGCATCCTCCTCCAGGGCTGACCTGTGACGTCCAGGTGGAAGGAGACCTTCTGGCCCCCGGCCTCGCAGCTGTACTCCCCGGCATCCGCCTTGCCTGCCTGCTGCACCACCAGCCGCCGCCCGCGGCCCGTGGCCTCCACACGCACTTTCGAGCTCGGACTCAGCTTCTTGCCGTCCTTGTACCACGTCACCTCCGTCTGGGCCTGGGCCACCTCGCAGCTCAGCGTGGCGCTGCTTCCCGCCACGGCCTGCACCTCACTGCATGCCGGCTGCTCCTTGGCAAACACCACGGAGGGCTCTGGGGACACAGAGGGGGATGCACAGGGTCAGAGACCCCATCTCAGTCAGGACAGCAGCCCCGGGGCAGAGAAGACCTGGATGGGGAGGTGGGGGGCTGTGTAGGAGGATGGTGGAGCTGGAGACTTCTCCAGGCTCTGCACCAGCCCTGTGCCCTGCAGAGGTCTCCCTGCCTTTCTTAGCATGTGACACAATTTACACTTTCTCCCACAGGTCCCTAGGAGCAGGTCCCGGGTGGAAGGCCCTGAGAAAAGACTTGTTCTCTGCTCATGACATCTGCAGGTCTCGAGGCAACTGTTCCCCAGCATTCCCAGATGGTGCCCCAGGCTTCCCCATACTACATGCAGGAACCTTTCACCTGCAGTCCTGGAGATGGCTGAGGCTCGGCGCGCTTGTCGACTCTCAGGATTCTCAGCTGGTGGCCATCTGGGGGACTGCCTGCACCCCCCCGTGGCTCTCTGTGTCTGTCTGAGGAGTGAAGAAGCAAGCACCTCCCCCTTAGGCCTGGGTTTGCCATTACTGTTTTCTTCTTCCTGGTGACTAGGGTCAAATCTTTTGCCCACTTGCCAATAGCAGGCGCTCTCTTGGGTTGATTCAACTCTGGCCAATTTTTATACATTTACGTGCCAGAGAATGACAAACAGGTAACTTTTAAGCATATTCCCAACCATGTGACTCGTAAATTCACTCCCTGATTCAGTCCTCTGTTAAGTCAAAGTTTTTCCTTCCGATAGTGTGACAATGTCCATTTCTTGCCTTTCAGTTTAGAGCATTTGTCTTCTACTTAAGAAATCTTTCCTTACCCTAAGTCTTTGAACAGACCATGTTCTTATCTGAGGGCTTTTTTTTTTCTTGGTTTTACCCTTTACTCTGAGGTTTCTATCCCACCCTGAGCTGACTTCTGTGTGTGGTGTGAATTGTTAGTGCAACTTCAGTGTTCTGTGTGGGTCAGTGATCCAACCACCATCTCTTTCTGCAACATCCTCCCTTGATTTCTTCAACAGACAGGAGAGTAACAATCGAAAGGGGTTGGGCGAGGGGGGATGGTGGTGCCGGGAAGTCATTTATGAACTGTTTCTGAACTCAGTTTTCTGTTCCTCCAGTGTGGTAACCATCCCCGCACTAGGACCCCCTTGTCTTGAGAACTGTAGCCTTATTATTATTCCTCACATCATGTCCCAGTAAAGACTCCCACTCTGATTTTCTACAAGAAAACAACACATTGGCTGTACCTTACCTTGGAATCTGCCTGTTTCTCTTTTATCTGACCCACCCCCCAAAAAACTGGTCTAGATTTTGATTGTTAACAAACATCTTTGATTTTTTTCCCTTGAATTTCTATCCATCTATTTCAACCTCTGACTGCCTCTCAAGAATCTTGAATAATGTCTCACACACAGACCCTCCGCAACTTTCATCAGGCCTGGGAATTAGAAACACGACACCATTGTGCTAGTCTAACTCTTCCACACAAACTTAACTTTCCAAGTGGTCCGTGCCAGGACTCAGATGTAGAAATAATTCCCGCATACTGAGTTTTTACACACTTATCTTACTCAAGAAACAGATGCACTCTAATCATTTATCTCTGGGATTGTCTGAGTTGATCATTACATTATCACCAAATCCCATCTTCAGTTTTTCAAAATTCTACCAATGATTTTATTCTCCTCCTTACTGAACTCAGTGAGTGAACTCTTACTGAGCACTTTGTCAATGACTTTATTCTCCTCCTTACTGAACTCAGCGGGTAGAGCGGCCTGAGTGTGCCGTCCCTCACATCAAAGACTTCCAGGTATACCATAAGTGGGATGTTGTTGTTGTTTTTGCCAGAATGCAATAACATTTAAAAAAAGATATCTTTTATCTAGTTTACTAAGAATTTTATGACAGAAACTGATGCTCAATTTTATCAAACATTTTGTCTCAGTGTTAAGACATGCAAGTTCCATCAACCATTTGATTCTGTGCTTACGGAGATGATCTTTTTGCATTCAATCTAATGTCAAGCTTTCTATCAACGTTGTCAACATTAATACAACATGCAATCCTGAACTACGACTTTCACCACTGATCTCTACCCCTGGATACACTGCTGAATTCACTTTCTTAACATTTAATTCATAATTGTGATACTCGCAGTACATTGGTCTGGTATTTCATCTTCCCTTTGTCTTTCTGGAGTGATTTCAGTATCAATGTTATGTTCTGTACATGAAGACAATTATGGAGGGTATCTCATTCTTCTCTCTAGGACCATCTCCAAGCATGGAATTACAATTTCCTGAATATTTTATACAGTTGACCAGAGAACTACGAGGCTGACAAGCCTTTCATTATTTGTCCTCTTGATTACAACTACAAGTCATCCAGTTCTTTGAGTTTTCTCTATCTTTGCAGGCAGTCTGATTTTCATGTATTTTACGAGGTTTTAGACACATTTGACAATTTTTCAAAGGTTTTTACCTTAAAGTACTCTTCAATGTGCTTCAAAAATCACATGCTACAAAGATGCATGGTGGAGTCTGGGGTATATACACACCCATGCATCCTGCTACACTGGCACGGTCTCAAACTCTTCGGGGTTGCCACCAAGAGTCAATGTGGCATGGAAGCCCACCCCTATTCTGCATGAAGACTTTCTTCCCAGAAGAAGAATAACCTGATTTCTTAGACTGCCTGATGTTTCAGCCAGGAGAAAGAGACACTCACTGACCACTAGGAAAATGCAAGGAAATAAAGGCTGCTTTGCCCGTCAGAGGCTTGCAGGGCAGTAGCTTCTTCTTAACAATCCACACAGATGAGGTAGAAATGACTTTCTCCTTTCCATTCCTAAATTCGTCACGTAATGCCAAGACGAATGCTGACCTGAAACATCCAACCTTCTTCAAAACAAAGGAAAATCATATTTTATCTAAGAAGATTACCTCTCTACCATCATCATTTGTTTCCTCCTTTCACAAGTCAGTGACAACAAAAAGCAGCCTATTTCTTGGGACCTACCAGCAACCAGACCCTCTCTACAGAGGAAAAGGAATGAAGAGCATCCCAGAAACCTCAAATTTCACCATCCAAAGTTTACCCCTAAGAGAATTCCAAATAGGACTGTGTGGCTGATGTTTTCCTTAATCCAGCATCGACCAAAGTGAAATACCCCTGGCCAGCTGAGGTTATAGATGAGGGTGAGCACTAGTTGTCAGGCAAGACATATGATGGGAGGAAAGTCAATTATACCCCAGGCCTACCTCAGCCCCTAACATCAGGGAGAGCCTGGGTCCTAACACCAGGAGCAACGGGAAGGTTCTGGGCGGGTGCTAAGACAACAGTGTGACTGAGCCTCATGCCAGGAAACAGATGCACACTAACAGACCCTCTTCTTTCCATGAAAACCTCCCCATCCAGCCTTCCTGGAGCCAGTGGGTACAAGATGGGACACAGATGACTGGAAGGTGTGAAGTCCTAAAGCTTACAGGCGATACACAAGTCTGGTGAGGCTGGAAGCCAGTCCCCTCAGCACCTGCACACAGGCTAGCTCGGCGTCCTCCTCCAGGACTGACCTGTGATGTCCAGGTGGAAGGAGACCTTCTGGCCCCCGGCCTCACAGCTGTACTCCCCGGCGTCCGCCTTGCCCGCCTGCTGCACCACCAGCTTCCGGGTGCAGCCCTTGGCCTCCACATGCACTTTCGAGCTTGAACTCAGCTTCTTGCCGTCCTTGTACCACGTCACCTCCGTCTGGGCCTGGGCCACCTCGCAGCTCAGCGTGGCACTGGTTCCTGCCACGGCCTGCACCTCACTGCGTGCCGGCTGCTCCTTGGCAAACACCACCGAGGGCTCTGGGGACACAGAGGGGGACACACAGGGTCAGAGACCCCACCTCAGTGAGGACAGCAGAGAAGACCTGGATGGGGAGTTAGTTTTGGGTGCGATATGAAGGAGTAACAGAGCTTAGAGACTTGTCCAGGCTCTACACCAGCGCTGTCCTCTGCGAGGTCACCCAAACTCTCTCAGTAACCAGTGACAATTTATGAATTCTCCTCTGGGTCCATCCATGAGAGCTACTGCAGGATGGGGTGGCCACTGGAACAGACTTGTTCCCTGCTCATGGTACCTGGCATGTGCTCCCCAACCTTCCCAGATGGTGCCAGTCCTTTCCATAACTTCATCCTTGGAACTTTTCACTTGCAGTCCATTATTTATATGTCTGAGGCTGGCACCTCTGCCTGCTCTTATCATTGCCAACTGGTGGCAACCTGGAGAGAGTGCTTACACCTCCCTATGGCTTTCTGTGTCATTGTCTGAGGAATGAAGAAGCAAGCACCTTTTCCCCTGAGCACTGGGGTCACCATTATTGTTTTTTCTTCCTGGTGACACTATTCAGATCTTTCGCCCACTTACTAGTAGGATGGGAACTGTGGGGTCATGATGGGCGCTTTCCTCGATGCAGCCCCATCTTCCCCACAGAAACGTGCATGCTCTCATCGCAGTGACCAGGACTCACTGAGGCTCCACTCTTGCCCACTCTCACGCTGGCCATCTGGTGGGAATGCATGTGCCTCCTGTGGCGTTCTTCTGCATTTTTCTCATGACACGGAGGAAAGAACCCTTTGTGATATTTTTGCTCACTGGTATTTGCTCTTCTGCATCATCGCTGTTCAAAGATTTTGCCCTGTTTTCAATAGCATCTTCTGTCATTTTGAGGACATTTTTATATATTTAAATGCAAGGCACTGGCAAGTATATATGTTCTAAATGTCTTCCACGTCTGTGTGGTTTGCCCTTTAGTCACTCATGCTAACTTCTGATGAATCTTCATGGTTAGTTTCAGTAAAGTGTTTCAAATTTGTTTCATTATGGCTAGTATACTTGTATTCTAAGAAATTATTCTTTATCCTAAGGCAATTTACATCTATGATTTTCCCTTCCATTCTGTGGTCTGTAACCCAACAGGAGCTGACTGTGTGTGGTATGACTTACTGGTCCAATCTCTTCTCTGTAGGTTAAATGGTCCACATATCATTTATGAAAACTATGCTGCCTCCATGCCTTGCACCATTCCATAATTTTTAAAAAGGAGAAGGGAAATGTGGTCATTCAGGTCTGTGCCTGAAATCACTCTTGAGATGCTTTGGCCTGTGTGTCTATCTTTGCAACAAGACACTATTATATTCATTACTATAGCTTTATAGTAGTCTTGATATTTGGTAATATCACCAAATATTTGCTCTTCTTCATGAGTGCATTGACTCTACATGGTCTTTGCAATTTACTTGTCAATTTTCAAAGTCCCCTCTAAACAAACTTTTTTTTGGATTTTAATTTGTATTGAACATTTTTTATTCTTCCGTAGATTTCTACCAAACTATTTAGAACTTCTTGACTGTCTCTCAAAAAAATTCCAATAATCCTTCCCACCACAGAGCCTCTCAGAACTTTTTATTAGACTTGTAATTAAAAAATGATGGCTTTGATGCTATTTTAACTCTTAAAATTTCATTTTCAACACGTTTGTTGCTACTATTAGACACAGAAGTTTGTTTTCTTCATACTAACTTTTTCCACAGTAATCATTCTTAACTATCCTATTGTCTCATAACTTATCTTTGGGTAAATCATATTATCTGTGAATTCCACTTTTGTTTATTCACACTTTTATATTATTTTGTTTTTTCCCTAACTGTGCTGTAAAATGTTGGATAAAAGCATTAACAGTGGGTTTCCTTGTCTGGTTCTCTATCTCATAAGCAAAGCTTTCAAACTTTCACTTTTTTGTGTGCAATTAGCTGGATTGCCTGCAGAGTCATTGATCAAATTAAGAAAGAATTGTTTTATTTATAATTCGTTAAGAATTTTATGGCAAAAATTGATGCAAACTTCATTAAACATTTTTTCTCTATTTATAATGCCAAATCTCATCCTTTATTCTGCATGTCATGAACAGAATGTTTTGCTAACATTTCTAGTATTTCAACAATCTTGCACTTCTGGACTATGACTTTCATCACAGTGCATCACCAGTTATCCTCTTAATACATTGTTAAACTTATTCTGATCATGTTTTCTTTCATATGTTGGCCTTGCTCTCTGTAATAGATTGATGATAATTTCAGTCCTCACCCCTTTCCTTGTCAGATATTGGTATCAGTGTTACACAATCCACATGGAACAAAGCAGAGACTGTATCTCATTTTTCTATTCTCCAGAATAACCTCCATGAACAGGGTTCTCCTTTTTAAAGTAGCTCATGTAATTTACCAGTGGCACTACAGGGATTAAACATTCCTCTGTGGGAAGATTTTTCACTGTGATTCCAATTATGTAAAAGGTTCTAAGCTTATCTGAGTTGTCCAGTGTTTCTGTGTCCCTTGGTATATAATTTTCTAAGAACCTGATTAACTCGTCGAGCCTTTCACATTTATTGCCATGAAAAAAATTGTCATACTCTCCTAAAATATCACTCTTTAAAGATACATGCATATTGGCATAGGAGAAGTGACTATTCCTCTTCAAGTCTAAATCTATAAATCAGACTCCAACTATTATTCTGACATAGAATGTTCCAACAGAAGACAAAGGAAATCCATATTTGCTTTGAAAAGAGAATTCCAGACCTCACATGTGCATATTTCAGGCACACATCAACCAATCCTCTGCTCTGTTTACTTCGCACATGTTACAAGCAAAATAGACCTAGATGTGTATGTGCGTGTGTGCTCAGTCCCTTCAGCTGCCTCTCCGTGACACCATGGACTATAACCCGTCAAGCTCCTCGGTGCGTAGGATTCTCCAGGCAAGAATACTGGAGTGGGTTGCCATGCTCTCCTCCTGACCCAGGGATGGAACCTGCGTCTCCTGCATTGCAGGCAGATTCTTTACCCACTAAGCCACCTCAGAAGCCCTGTAGATACACAGATAATTTCAATATCCAGTGCAAAGAAAAAGAGTGTCCAGAACAACTGAAACTCTGGTAAATCCATAGTTCATTCCTGAGATAAATCAAGTACGACAGTGTTGGTCCCGGTTTAATGGAATTCAAACATCTCTCCCTGGGGGGAACCCAGAGGCATTGCTGGGTGGGTCAGGACAGCCAAGAGGAGCAAATTCACATGCCCACAGTTGAAAGACATCTGGTTCACATCAGACTCCAAGTGCAAGACAGAACCAGAGGCCCAGACACCAGGGAACACCCAGAAGACCCTGGGCAGATGCTGGGAACTGACAACCGTGCATCACTGTGTGGAAATGTCACTCTGGGTTCACAGAACGCCTTTCTCCCTTCTGTTCACACCCTCCCATCCAGCTCCCTTTGCCCAGCCTTGGGTATGAAAATGGGTGGGAGGACAGAAGACCAAAAGAGATGAAGTCCAGTGGAAAGATCATCGGGTCAGTCAGGGGTGCAAGCCCGTCCCATCACCTCCACATAAGGCTAACTGACTGCCTCCAGGACTGACCTGTGACGTCCAGGTGGAAGGAGACCTTCTGGCCCCCGGCCTCGCAGCTGTACTCCCCGGCGTCCGCCTTGCCCGCCTGCTGCACCACCAGCCGCCGCCCACGGCCCGTGGCCTCCACACGCACTTTCGAGCTCGGACTCAGCTTCTTGCCGTCCTTGTACCACGTCACCTCCGTCTGGGCCTGGGCCACCTCGCAGCTCAGCGTGGCGCTGGTTCCCGCCACGGCCTGCACCTCACTGCGTGCCGGCTGCTCCTTGGCAAACACCACCGAGGGCTCTGGGGACAGAGGGGTACACAGGGTCAGAGACCCCATCTCAGTCAGGACAGCAGCCCCGGGCAGAGAAGACCTGGATGGGGAGCTGGGAAGCGTGGTAGTGGGAAGGAGTGATGGAGCTGGAGATTTTCCCAGGTTCTGCACCAGCCCTGTGCCTTGCAGAGGACACTCTGTCTTTCTCAGCAGCAAGTCACACAAATCATGCATTCTCCCACAGGTCCATGTGAAATGGCCTGGGAAAGGGGCTGTTGAAAAAGACATCTCCCCTGCTCATGACATCTGCAGGTTCACAATGCAAATATCCGCCAACCTTCCAAGATAGTGCCCCAGTCTTTTTCATATGGTTATGCAAGGAGCTTCTCATCCGCAGTCAGTGGAGATGTCTGAGGCTCAGCACCCAGCCCACTCTTACTGTTGTCAACTTGTGGCAATCTGCAGGGAGTGCTTACACCTCCCCAAGGCTTTCTTTGCCATTGTCTGAGGAATGGAGAAGCTGAGCACCTTTCCCCTCAGGACTGGGTTCATCATTACTGTTTTCTTCTTCTCAGTTACACTATTCAAATCTTTTGCCCACTTACCCTTGGTAGGCTCTCTCTTTTCTCGATTCACCTCTGGCCACTCTTTATGGTTTAAATACCAAAGAATGACACACAGGTAAGTTTTAAGGATATTCCCAACTGTGTGACTCGCATTTTCACTTTCTGATCAAAACCTGTGATAAACCAAAGCTTTTCCTTTCAACAGGGTCACATTGTCCTTTCATCCCTTTGAGTATAAAGTATTTCTGTTCTATTTAAGAAATTTTTCTTTACCTTAGTCTTTAAAGAAACCATGCTCTCATCTGAGGGTTTTGGGGGAGTTTTACTTTTTACATTGAGGTTTCTAACCTACTACATGTTTACTTCTGTGTGTGGTGTGAACTGTTAGTATAATTTATTTTTTCCCTATGGTTCAGTGGTCCAAGCACCATTTATGAAGACAACATCCTTCCTTGACTTATCTGACAGACAACACAGTAACAAAAGGAGGACTTGAGAGGGAATGGGTGGTGCAGAAATCCATTTAGGCAATGAACTGCTTCTGAACTCAGTCTTCTATTCCTCTGATGTGGTAACTATTCCTACACTGGGATCCCCTTATCTTGAAAACTGCAGCCTTATGATAATTCCTGACATCAGGTCCCAGCATATGCTCCCACCATGATTTTCTTGAAGAAAACAGTGTACTGGCTGCATCTTGCCTTTGAAATCTGCCTGTTATTCTTCCATCTCACCATTCACAAAACAAATTCGGTTCCATTTTGATTGCTAATAAACACCTTCGATTCCCCCCCCCCCAGATTTCTACCCCTTTATTGCAACCTCTGACTGTCTCTCAAGAATTTGAATCCTTTCCCCACTTACAGTCTCTTAGCAACTTTTATCAGATTGAAATTACAAAAAAAAAAATTTTTGCTGGTCTAACTCTTTCACACATATTTCATTTTCCAACATAGAAATGTTTTCTGCATGTTAATTTTTTTACACATTGATCCTATTCAAGAATCCTATGCAGTCTAATCATTTATTTTTGGGATTGTCTGAGTTGATCATCCCCTCATCAGCAAATTCTACCTTTAGCTTTTCAAAACTGTTGGCAAGTAATTTTATTTTCCTCCTTACACAACTCAGGGGTTAGTCACCTACCTGTATTGTGCCTCATGTCAAAGATTTCCTTGCTCATCTCAGGTGGGATGGTGTTGTAGTTCTGCAGGAATTTTACGTTAAAAATTAAGAACACTTGTATACAGTTTGCCAATAGTTTTATGGCAGGAACTGATACTCAATTTAGAAAACTTTCTGTCTCAATGTATGACATTCAAGTTTAATCAACCATTTGATTCTGAACTCATGAAAATGGTCACATCTTTCTGCATTCAATCTCTTAATGTCCAGCATTCTATTTATTCACATTGCCAACATTAAATTCAATATGGAATCCTGGAATTTCATCACTGGTCTCTAACTGTGGATACATTGCTGAATTCATTTTGTTAGCAAATGTTATGGTTTATTATTTTGACCTTGATATTTGCAGTAGATTTGTCTGGATTTCATTCTCCCTGCCTTTCTCGTGTGATTATGGTGTTGATGCTACGTTCTGTACATGAAGACAGTAATGGACGGTATCTCCTTTTTCTGTCTCTAAAATCATCTCCACAAGTATGGAATAAGCGTTTTCCAGGAAATTTTGTATACTGTACCAGAGAACTACAGGGCTGACTTCTCATTATTAGTCTCACTGATTGACAAGTCATACAACTCTGACTTCTATCTTCTTCTCTCCTCTTTCATATAGTTTACTAGAATTTAGCCAAATTTCACAATTTTTCAATGGTTTTATCTTAGAACACTCTCTCCTATTCTCAGAAAACCACATTCTACAAAGATGCATGATGGGACCTAGGCTATCTATACACACCCATAAATCATCCTACCCTGATAAGTATTGCCACAAAGGAGTCAATGGCATGGCAGCCCAGCCCTATTTGGCATGAAGACTCTCTTCCCAGAAGAATAACCTGGTTTCTTGGACTGCCCTAAGTTCCAGCCACAAGAAATAGACCATTAGGAAAATACAACCAAATAAAGACTGCTTGAGGGACGAAAACTCCTGAACTGATTCTATGAGGCCACCATCACCTTGATACCAAAGCCAGACAAAGATATCACAATAAAAGGAAATTACAGGCCAATATCACTGATGAACATAGATGCAAAAAATCCTCAACAAAGTTCTAGCAAACAGACTCCAACAACACATTAAAAGAATTATACATCATGATCAAGTGAGATTTATCCCAGGGATACAAGGATTCTTCAATATATGCAAATCAATCAGTGTGATACACCATGTTAACAAATTGAAAGAAAAAATATGATTATCTCAATAGATGCAGAGAAAACTTTTGACAAAATTCAATATCCATTTATGATAAAAAAAAAAACTGTCCAGGAAATTGGCATAAAAGGAACACACCTCAACATAATAAAGGCCATATATGACAAACCCAGAGCAAACATCATTCTCAATGATGAGAAACTGAAAGCTTTTCCTTTAAGATCGGTAACAAGACAAGGGTTAGGTTACAAGAAAAGGCCCACTCTCACCACTATTATTCAATATAGTTTTGGAAGTCCTAGCCATGGCAACAAAGAAGAAAAAGAAATAAAAGAAATCCAGATTGGAAAAGAAGAAGTAAAACTCACTGTTTGCAGATGACATGATACTATACATATAAAACCCTAAAAGCACCACTAAAAATCTACCAGAGCTAATCAATGAATTTAATAAAGTCACAGGATATGAAATTAATACACAGAAACTCCTTACATTACTATATACTAACAATGAAAAATCAGAAAAAGAAATTAAGGAAACTGTTCCATTCATCATTGCAACAAAAAGAATAAAATATCTAGGAATAAACCTATTTAAAGAAACAAAAGACCTGTATGAGAAAACTATAAGACACAGATGAAAGAAATCAAAGACAACATAAACAGATGGAGAGATACTATGTTCTTAGATTAGAAGAATCTATATTTTCAAAGTTGCCATACTACCCAAAGCCATCTACAGATTCAATGTAATCTCTATCAAGCTACCAATGGTATATCCATAGAACCAGAACAAAAAACTTCATAATTTGTATGGAAACACAAAATCCCTGAATAGACAAAGCAATCTTGAGAAAGAAAAATACAGCTGGAAAATTCAACTTTCCTGACTTCAGACTATACTACAAAGCTAACAGTCATCAAGACAGTATGGTACTGGAATAAAAACAGAAATATAGACCAAAGGGACAAGATATAAAGCCCAGAGATAAACCCACACACCAATGGACACCTTATCTTTGACAAAGGAGGCAAGAATATACAATGAGAAAAGACAGCCTCTTCAATAAGTGGTGCTGAGAAAACTGGACTGCTACATGTAAAAGAATGAAACTAGAATATTTCCTAAAACCATACACAAAAATAAAGTCAAAATGGATTAAAGACTTAAACGTATGGCCAGAAACTATAAAGCTCAAAGACAGTATACTGTTTTGCATAAATCACAGCAAGATCCTCTCTCACCCACCTCCTAGACTAATAAAAACAAAAATAAACTAATGGGACCTAATTAAACTTAAAAGCTTTTGCACAGCAAAGGAAACTAAAAACAAGATGAAAAGGATGGGAGAAAATAATAGCAAATGAAACAACTGACAAAAGGTTAATAACCAAAATATATTAGCAGCTCATACAGCTCAATATCAGACAAACAAACAGCTCAATCAAAAAATCAGTGAAAGACCTTAAACAGACATTTCGCCAAAGAAGAAATACAGATGGTCAATGAACACATGAAAAGATGCTCAACATCTCTCATTATTAGAGAAATACAAATCAAAACTTCATACAACTCAGAATGGCCATCATCAAAAAACCTACAGGCAATAAATGCTACAGAGGATGTGGAGAAAAGTGAACCCTTTTGTACTGCTGGTGGGAATGTATACTGATACAACCATTATGGAAAACAGTACAGAGATTCCTTTAAAAACTAGGAATAAATCTACTAAATAACCCAGCAATCCCACTATAGGTCATATACCCTGAGAAAAACCACAATTCTAAAAGACACATGTACCCCAGTGTTCATTGCAGCAGTATTTCCAACAGCCAGGGAATGGAAGCAACCTAGATGTCCACTGACAGATGAATGGATAAAGAAGTTGTGGTACATTTATACAATGGAATATTACTCAGCCATAAAACGAAATGCATTTGAGTCAGCTGTAGTGAAGTGAATGAACCCAGAGCCTCTGATACAGAGTGAAGTAAGTCAGAAAGAGAAAAGCAAGTATTGTATATTAACGCAATATATATAGAATCCAGAAAAATGGTACTGATGATCCTAGTAGAGAACAGACTTGTGGGCACAGAGGGGGAAGATGAGGAAGGGACTAATTGAGAAAGCAGCATTAACATATATACACAATTGTGTAAAACAGATAGTGGGAATTTGCTAAATAACACAAGGAGCCCAGCCCGGTACTCTGTGATGAGCTAGAGGGGTGGGATGAGGGCAGGGGAGGGAAGAGCAGCTCAGGAGGGAATTGATTAATTATATATAATTAAATATATATGTAATTATATATTATATACATAATTATGATTGATTCATGTTGTACTATGGCATAAACCAGCACAAAATTATAAAGCAATTTTCCACCAATCAAAAAATTTTTAAAAATATTGCTTGCCCAGTTAGAGGCTGCTAGGACAATAGCTCTTCATTAGCCAAGCCTAATGATGTGACAGAAGCCACTTTTTCCTTTCCATTCCTAAATTCAACAATGTAACGCCAAGGGGAATACTTACCTGCAACACTCAAACTCTTTGCAGGCAAAAACAAAACCATATTTGATCTAAGAAGATCTCCCTAAATAGCACAGGTGTTTCTCCACTAATCATTCTCTCTCTCTTCCCTTTGCCAGGACATGACAGCAAAACACGGTCCTGTTTTTCGCTACCTTTGGGCAACGGGAGCTTTTAAATTCAGGACAAGGAAGGAAAGGCCTCCCAGAAATCTCAAATTTCATCATCCAAAGTTCACTCCTGAAAAAACTCTAAGTGCAATCTTGTGGCCAACATGTCCCCTAATCTGGGATCCATCATACTGAAACACCTCTAACCAACCAAGAACAAGTACGAGGTTTCAGATGAGGGCACGTGATCACTCTCAGGTAAGACATATGATGGGAGGAAAGTCATGTATCCGCAGGCCTGCCTTAGCCCCCAAGTATCAGGGAGTGCCAGAGTCCTCTTAGGGAAGTTACCACGCAGGAGGTATTGTTCAGGCTTCAGAAGCAGGAGAGCAGGCTCTTGACCTTCCTTGTGACCTGCCAGGACACTGCCCGCATTTCCTGCCTGTCTGCAAGCACAGCAAGTCAGGTTGCACTTTAGATAAGAAAGGGAGTGAGTCTTGGAATTCTTGAGCCCCTGGATTCATGCCTGGGTTCTAATGAAATCCTATGACTCACAAGATAAAGCAAACAGCACCGTAAAAATGTTAAACTAAAACCAGAGCTGCATTTTTGCATGCAAACTGGTGATGCGGCCTGGGGTTATAAGCAGGGGCCCCCCAAATTGTAATCTGAAGTCTCATCTGTGGAGTGAACTGCCGCTGAGGCCCTCTTCCCAACTGGGACTCCAGATTGCTGTTAACAAGAGACTTCTCAGCATGATGTTTAAGTCTGGGTGTTGCTCAGCCCAATTTGGTGATATATGTGCTGTTACTCTTTGCTTTTGTTTAATTAATTTATTTTCATTGGAGGATAATTACAATATTCTGGTGGTTTTTGCCATACATTAACATGAATCAACCACAGGTGCACATGTGTCCCCCCATCCTGAAAACCCCTTCCACCTCCCTCCCCACCCTATCCCTTTGGGTTGTCTCAGAGCCGGCTTTGAGTGCCCTGCTTCATGCATCGAACTTGCACTGGTCATCTATTTTACATATAATATACATGTTTCAATGCTATTCTCTCACAACTTCCCACCCTTGCCATTTCCCACACAGTCCAAAAGTCTGTTCTTTACATCTGTGTCTCTTAGGCTGCCTTGCATATGGGATCATTGTTACCATCTTTCTAAATTCCATATATATATGTGTTAATATACTGTATTGGTGTTTCTTTTTCTGACTTACTTCACTCTGTATAACAGGCTCTAGTTTCATCCACCTCATTAGAACTGATTCAAATGTGTTCCTTTTTATAGCTGAGTAATATTCCATTGTATATATATCTTCTCTTGTGTGTTGGAAGAGGTAAACTTCAAACTGCAATTTGAACTCTCATCAGTGGAACTGCCACTGAAGCCCTCTTCCCAATTGGGACTCCAGATTGTTGTTAATGAGAGACTTCTCAGCGTCCTGTTTAAGTCTGGATGTTTTTTTAGTTTACCTCTTCCAACAACACAAGAGAAGACTCTACACATGGCCATCACCAGATGGTCGATACCAAAATCGGATTGATTATATTCTTTTCAGCCAAAGATGGAGAAACTCTATACAGTCAGCAAAAACAAGACTGGGAGCCGACTGTGGCTCAGATCATGAACTCTTTATTGCAAAATTTAGACTTAAATTGAAGAAAGTAGGGAAAGCAACTATACCATCCAGGTATGACCTAAATCAAATCCCTTACGGTTGTACAGTGGAAGTGAGAAATAGATTTAAGGGACTAGATCCGATAGAGTGCCTGAAGAACTATGGATGGAGGTTCATGAGATTGTACAGAAGGCAGGGATCAAGACCATCCCCAAGAAGAAGAAATGCAAAAAGGCAAAATGGTTGTCCAAGGAGCTTACAAATAGCTGACAAAAGAAAAGAAGCTAAAGGCAAAGGAGAAAAGGAAAGACATACCTATTTGAATGCAGAGTTCCAAAGAAAAGCAAGGAGAGATAAGAAAGCCTTCCTCAGTGATCAATGCAAAGAAATAGAGGAAAATGACAGAATGGGAAAGACTAGAGATCTCTTCAAGAAAATTAGAGATACCAAGGGAACATTTCATGCAAAGATGGGCTCAATAAAGGACAGAAATGGTATGGACCTAACAGAAGCAGAAGAGATTAAGAAGAACCGGCAAGAATACACAGAAGAACTGTACAAAATCATCTTCATGACCCAGATAACCACAATGGTGTGACCACTCACCTAGAGCCAGACATCCTGGAATGTGAAGTCAAGTGGGCCTTAGGAAGCATCACTACAAACAAAGCTAGTGGAGGTGATGGAATTCCAGTTGAGCTATTTCAAATCCTAAAAGATGATGCTGTGAAAGTGCTGCACGTGATATTCCAGCAAATTTGGAAAACTCAGCAGTGGCCACAGGACTGGAAAAGGTCAGTTTTCATTCCAATCCCAAAGAAAGGCAATCCCAAAGAATGTTAAAACTTATAACACAATTGTACTCATCCCACATGCTAGCAAAGTAATGCTCAAAATCCTCCAAGCCAGGCTTCAACAGTACGTGAGCCGTGAACTTCCAGATGTTCAAGCTGGTTTTAGAAAAGGTACAGGAACCAGAGATCAAATTGCCGACATTTGTTGGATCATCAAAGAAGTAAGAGAGTTCCAGAAAAACATCTACTTCTGCTTTATTGACTATGCCAAAGTCTTTGACTTTGTGGATCACAACAAACTGTGGAAAATTATTAAAGAGATGGGAATACCAGACCACCTGACGTGCCTCCTGAGAAATCTGTATGCAGGTCAAGAAGCAACAGTTAGAACTGAACATGGGACAACAGACTGGTTCTAAACTCTGAAAGGTGTATGTCAAGGCTGTATATTGTCACCCTGGTTATTTAACTTACATGCAGAAGACATCATGCAAAATGCTGAACTGGATGAAGCACAAGCTGGAATCAAGATTGCCAGGAGAAATATCAGTAACCTCAGAATCGCAGATGACACCACCATTATGGCAGAAAGAGAAGACCTAGAGAGCTTCTTGATGAAAGTGAAAGAGGAGAGTGAAAAAGCTGGCTTAAAACTCAACATTCAGAAAACTAAGATCATGGCATCTGGTCCCATCACTTCATGGCAAATAGATGGGGAAACAGTGGAAACAGTGGCTGACTTTATTTTTCTGGGCTCCAAAATCACTGCAGATGGTCACTGTAGCCATGAAATTAAAAGATGCTTGCTCCTTGGAAGAAAACCTATGACCAACCTAGACAGCATGTTAAAAAACATAGACATTACTTTGCCGACAAAGGTCCATCTTAGTCAAAGCTATGGTTTTTCCAGCAGTCATGTGTGGATGTTGAGAGTTGGACCATAAAGAAAGCTGAGTGTTGAAAAATTGGTGCTTTTGAACTGTGGTGTTGGAGAAGACTCTTGAGAGTCCCTTGGATTGCAAGGCGATCCAACCAGTCAATCCTAAAGGAAATCAGTCCTGAATATTCATTGGAAGGACGATGCTAAAGCTGAAACTTCAATACTTTGGCCACATAATGCGAAGAAATGACTCACTGGAGGAGACCCTGATGCTGGGAAAGACTGAAGGCAGGAAGAGAAGGGGATGACAGAGGATTAAATGGTTGGATGTCATCACTGACTCGATGGACATGAGTTTGAGCAAACTCCAAAAGTTGGTCATGGTCAGGGAAGCCTGGCACACTGCAGTCCATTGGGTCACAAAGAGTCGGACACGACTGAGCTGAACTGAACTAAATATTCCATTGTATTCCAACTTCCTTATCTATTCATCTGCCAATGGACATCCAGGTTGCTTCCACGTCCTAGCTATCATAAACAGTGCTGCAATGAACACTGGGGTACATGTGTCTCTTTCAATTTTGGTTTCCTCGGTGTGCATGCCCAACAGTGGCATTGCTGGGTTTTATGGCAGTTCTATTTCCAATATTTTAAGGCATCTTCACTCTGCAGTCCTAGAGACTGTACCAGTTTGCATTCCCACCAACAGTCTATTACTCTTTTCTATTGTTTCTATTTCTTTTAATGATTATATATTGAAATTAAGTTAAATAAACCTCTATTAAATATTGAAATTGCTTATTTGTGTGTAATGATCTGTTTCTTTTGATACCAAATTCTCTGAACCTAAAATGAAAGTAAAACTTTTGGTAAAATAGGTTTTGACATCAGGGAAAACAAGAAGCTTCTGGGCAGGTGATAAGACAGTGGGACTGAGCCTAACTGCCTGGAAACAGGTGGGCAGAAACGGCCATTCCTCTTTCCAGGCCACCCTTGCCATTCATCCTCCTCCAGGCCAGAATGGGTATCAAGATGGGACACGGGAAGAGATGAAGGTTATAGGCACGTGCACATATAGTGTGGTGAGACCAAAAGCCAATTCCCTCATACTTGCACACAGGCTAGCTCGGCGTCCTCCTCAAGACTGACCTGTGACGTCCAGGTGGAAGGCGACCTTCTGGCCCCCGGCCTCGCAGCTGTACTCCCCGGCGTCCGCCTTGCCCGCCTGCTGCACCACCAGCCGCCGCCCGCGGCCCGTGGCCTCCACACGCACTTTCGAGCTCGGACTCAGCTTCTTGCCGTCCTTGTACCACGTCACCTCCGTCTGGGCCTGGGCCACCTCGCAGCTCAGCGTGGCGCTGGTTCCCGCCACGGCCTGCACCTCACTGCGTGCCGGCTGCTCCTTGGCAAACACCACGGAGGGCTCTGGGGACAGAGGGATACACAGGGTCAGAGACCCCATCTCAGTCAGGACGGCAGCCCCGGGCAGAGAAGACCTGGATGGGGAGGTGGGCCGTGGGGTGGTGGGAAGGGGCATCGGAGCTGGAGACTCTCAGGCTCTGCACCAGCCCTGTGCCCTGAGGAGGACCCCTGCGTTTCTCAGCAAAAGACACACAATTTAACCTTTCCCCATGGGTCCTTCTGAGCTGGTCCGGGGGCGCCACTGGAAAAGATTCCCTGCTCCTGGCATCAGCAGGGTCATGAGGCACCTGTTCCCAAACCTCCCTAGATGGACCCATGGTCGTCTCCCTCCGATTATGCAGGGACGTCTCACCTGCAGTCCACGGAGATGTCAGGCTCAGCCCCCTTGCCTATTTGTACTATTGTCAACTTGTACGCTTACACCTACCCATGGTCTTCTCTTCCAGTGTCTGAGGAATGGAGAAACTGACCACCTTTACCATTAGGACTGGCTTTGCCATTACTGCTTTCTTCCTGGTGACACCATTCAAACCAAACTGGTGGGTCGTCATGGGTGCACTCCTAGCCTTCCTCATGAGCCCAGAGTCTTTCCCACAGTGCTGTGTAACCCATGTTCTCATCTGCAGTGAATGGGACTTGCTGAGGCTCCACCCTCACCTACTCTCACCGTTGGCAAACTGGTGGGAGTGAGTGCGCCTCCTGTGTGCTCTTTCGCATTTTTTCTAATGACCCAAAGTAAAAAACTTTCTGATGTTTTTGCTCAACAGTGTTTGCTCTTCTGTGTTGTCACTGTTCAAAGTTTTTGCCTTATTTTCAATAGCACCATCTGTCATTTATTTATTTGAAGGACCTGTTTATTTATTTATATTTAAATGCTGCTGCTGCTGCTGCCAAGTTGCTTCAGTCGTGTCCGACTCTGTGCGACCCCATAGATGGCAGCCCACCAGGCTCCCCCGTCCCTGGGATTTTCCAGGCAAGGACACTGGAGTGGGTTGCCATTTCCTTCTCCAATGCTAGGCACTGACTGACAAGTATGTGTTGTCTAAATATCTTCCATATCTGTGTGGTTTGCCTTTTTTTTTTTTTTTTTCCAGTGGGTTTTGTCATACATTGATATGAATCAGCCATGGATTTACATGTATTCCCAATCCCGATCCCCCCTCCCACCTCCCTCTCCACCCGATCCCTCTGGGTCTTCCCAGTGCACCAGGCCCGAGCACTTGTCTCATGCATCCCACCTGGGCTGGTGATCTGTTTCACCATAGATAGTATACATGCTGTTCTTTTGAAATATCCCACCCTCACATTCTCCCACAAAGTTCAAAAGTCTGTTCTGTATTTCTGTGTCTCTTTTTCTGTTTTGCATTTAGGGTTATCGTTATCACCTTTCTAAATTCCATATATATGTGTTAGTATGCTGTAATGTTCTTTATCTTTCTGGCTTACTTCACTCTGTATAATGGGCTCCAGCTTCATCCATCTCATTAGGACTGGTTCAAATGAATTCTTTTTAATGGCTGAGTAATATTCCATGGTGTATATGTACCACAGCTTCCTTATCCATTCATCTGCTGATGGGCATCTAGGTTGCTTCCATGTCCTGGCTATTATAAACAGTGCTGCGATGAACATTGGGGTGCACGTGTCTCTTTCAGATCTGGTTTCCTCAGTGTGTGGTTTGCCTTTTATGAACTTATGCTATCTTCTGGTAAATCTTCATGTTTCGTTTCAATATATTAAAGTATTTCAAATTTGTTTCAGTATGGTTGAGAGCTTCCAAGAGGTGCTAGTGATAAGGAATCCGCCTGCCAATGCAGGAGATGCAAAAGACTAGGGTTCAGTACCTAGCTCGGGAAGATCCTCTGGAGAAGGAAATGGCACCCCACTCATTATGGCTAGCGAACATTCTAAGAAATCATTCTTTACCCTTAAGTAATTAAAATCATCTATGTTTTCATCTAAGAGTTTTATGAGGACTTCTTTTGTGGCACAGTGGAGAGGAACCTGCCTGCCAACGCCGGGGACACAGGAAGAGTTCACGTGTGAGCTCTAAGAGCATCTAAGCCCATGTACCACGACTACTGAGCTCAAGCTCTAGAACCCAGAAGCTGCAACTACTGAGCCCATGGCCACAACCACCGAAACCTTTGCACTCGAGGGCCCACAAGCTGCAACTGCTGAACCTGAGAGCTGCAACTTCTGCGCTTGCCTCCTGCTGAAGCCTGTGTGCCTAGAGCCTGCGCTCCACAACAAGAGAAGTGACTCAATGAGAAGCCCGTGCACAGCGGTGAAGAATAGCCCCGGCTGACCACAGGCAAAATCCACATGCAGCAACAAAGACTCAACCCAACCAAAAGTAAACAAATAATTTTTTAAAAAAGAATTGTATGATTTTCCCTTCTATTCCCTTCAACTCCAAAAAGGAGTTGACTATGTGTGGGATGAGTTACAAGTCTGATCTTTTTTTTCCTATTGATTTACTATGGTTAAATGGTTTAAGTACCATTTATTAAGAACATGCTGTCTTTCCCCTTGCACTATTCCACAGTTTTCTTTTAAAAAGAAGGGGAACATGGTCATCCACTCATAGGTCTGTGTCTGAGATCATTTTTCTGGTCCATGGTCTCAATACCTATCCTTGCAACAAGACACTACTGTATGCATTACTTTCTAACAGTATTGATATCTAGTATAGCAAATAACTCTCCTTTTATTCTTCTTCAAGAGTGAATTCACTGCACATGGTCTTTGAAATTTATGTGTCAATTTTCAAAGTCCCACTAAACAAACATTTGTTTGAATTTTAATGGGTATTGAACATGTTTTATTCTTCAACTGATTTCTATCCAACATCTTAGAACTTCTCGACTGTCTCTTAAAAAATTTTTTTAACGTCTCTCTGCCCTTACAGAGCCTCTCAGCACATTTATTAGACTTGGAATTTAGATACTGATCCTTATCATGCCATTGTAACTTTCAAAATTTCATTTTCGAAATGTCTGTTACTACTTATAGAAGTGTTTTTTTCATACCGATTTTTTACATGGTAATCATTTTTAACTATCTTATTATGGCGCATATTTTATCTTTTGGATAAATCATATTATCCATGAATTCCACTTTTGCTTTTTCACACTTTTATATCTTTATATCTTTCACTTTATTTTTGTCCTAACTGTGTTTTAGAATGTTGGACAAAAGCAGCAATAGGTGGCTTCCTTGTCTGGTTTCCTATCTCAAAGGCAAAGCTTTAAAACTGTCACTTTTTTTGTGTACAGACAGCTGGTTTGCCTGCAGCATTGTTCATCAAATTAAGAAAATTGCGTTCTGTATAATTCATAAAGAATTTTATGGCATGATTTGATGCTAACTTGATAAAACGTTTCTTCTGTATTTAAGATGACAAATCTTATCAAGTACTTTATTCTGCATATCACAAACAGATTGCTTGCCAATGTTTGTAGTGTATAAATAACCTTGATTTCTGGAGTATGACTTTCATCACATTACCAATTTTCCTCTTCCTATATTCTTAATTTTGATATTTTGTTCCAGATTTTGGCCTTGATATCCATAATAGATTGGTCTACAATTTTAATTCTTACTACTTTCCCTGTCAGATACTTGTATCAATGTTATATCATCAACATGAAACAGAGACTGTACCTCCTTTCACTGTTCTGTTAAAAAATCTCCATGAACAAGACTTTTTTCCCAAAGTATTTCATGTAATTTGCCAGTGGAACTACTGGGACTAGATCTTTCTCTATGAGAAGATTTTTCATTATGGTTCCAATTACTTTAAAGGTTTTAGGACTATTTAAGTAGTTGAATGTTTCCTGAGTCACTCTTCATAGAGTTTTCCAAGAATCTGATCAATTTGTCAAACTTTTCATATTTATTGCCATGAAAAAATTGTCTATTCTCCTAAAATACCATTTTAAAAAACAAATGCATGCTGGTACAGGAGAAGCTACCATTCCTGTCCAAATCTATAAATCAGATTCCAAGTAGAATTCTGACTCAGAATGTTGTAACAGAAGACATAATAAACTCAGTATTTGCTTTGAAAATGTACCTAGATTTTGTTATATGTAGATGCACAGATAACTTCTAATCCCATGTATAAGAAGAAAGAGTGTCCAGAACACCTACAATTTTGGTAGTCCATAATTCAGTCTTGAGAAAAATCAAGTTAAGACAGTGTTGGTCCTGGTTTAATGGAATTCAAACATCTCTCCCTAGTGGGAACCCAGAGGCATTGCTGGGTGGGCCATTGGGGAGCTGTCAGGACAGCCAAGAGGAGCAAATTCGCATGCCCACAGTTGAAAGACATCTGGTTCACATCAGACTCCAAGTGCAAGACAGAACCAGAGGCCCAGACACCAGGGAACACCCAGAAGACCCTGGGCAGATGCTGGGAACTGACGACCGTGCATCACCGTGTGGAAATGCCACTCTGGGTTCACAGAACGCCTTTCTCCCTTCTGTTCACACCCTCCCATCCAGCTCCCTTTGCCCAGCCTTGGGTGTGAAAATGGGGGTGGGAGGACAGAAGACCAAAAGAGATGAAGTCCAATGGAAAGACCATCTGGTCAGTCAGGGGTGCAAGCCCGTCCCATCACCTCCACATAAGGCTAACTGACTGCCTCCAGGACTGACCTGTGACGTCCAGGTGGAAGGAGACCTTCTGGCCCCCGGCCTCGCAGCTGTACTCCCCGGCGTCCGCCTTGCCCGCCTGCTGCACCACCAGCCGCCGCCCACGGCCCGTGGCCTCCACACGCACTTTCGAGCTCGGACTCAGCTTCTTGCCGTCCTTGTACCACGTCACCTCCGTCTGGGCCTGGGCCACCTCGCAGCTCAGCATGGCGCTGCTTCCCGCCACGGCCTGCACCTCACTGCGTGCCGGCTGCTCCTTGGCAAACACCACCGAGGGCTCTGGGGACAGAGGGATACACAGGGTCAGAGACCCCATCTCAGGACGGCAGCCCCGGGCAGAGAAGACCTGGATGGGGAGCTGGTGGTCAGGTGGGAAGGAGGCACAGAACTGGAGACTTCCCCAGGCTCTACACCAGCCTTATGCCCTGAAGAGGACCCCCCGCCTTTTTCAGCAATGAGTGGCACAATTTACACATTCTCCCATGGATTCCTGTAAGCTGGTCTAAGGGTGGGGGCACTGCTGGAAAATACGTCTCCTCTGCTATGGCATCTGTAGAGTCATGAAGCAAGTGTTCCCCAACCTTCCTATATGGTGCCCTGCCATCTCCACATGGTGACACAGGGAGGTTTTCAACTGCAGTCAACAAAGAAGATGTCTCAGGCTTGGCACCCTTGCCTACTGTTACTATTGTTAACTTATGGCTATCTGCTGGGAGTGTTTGCACCCCTCCGGGGGCCTTCTTTGTCACTGTCTTAGGAATTAAGAAGCCGATCGCCCTTCCGCTTAGGGCTGGGCTTGCCATCACTGCTTTCTTCTTGTTGATGACACTATTGAAGCCTTTTGCCCACTTGCCCATAGCAGGCTCTCTCTTTTCTCCACTCACCTCTGGCCACTCCTTTCCATTCAAAAACAAGAGAATGACGAGACAGGTAGGTTTTAAGGACATTCCCAACTGCGTGGTTGGCATTTTTACTCTCTGATCCAGTCCTCTGATAAACCAGAGCTATTCCTTCCAACAGTGTCATAATGTCCAATAGGCCTTGGCGTATAGATCATTTGTGTTCTATTTAAGAAATCTCTCTTTACCCTACGTCTTCAAAAAAGACCATGTTATCAGCTGAGGGTTTGGGGGGTTTTACCTTTTACACTAAGGTTTCTAACTGACTACGAGTTGACCTTTGTATGTTACGTGAAAAGATAGTACAATTTAATTTTCCATATGATTCAGTGGTCCAAGCACCATTTACAAATACAACATCCTTCCTCGACTTCTCCAATAGACCACCCAGTGACAAACGAAGACACAGGTGTAGGGGATGGGTGGAGCAGGAGTCCATTTATGCAAGAACGCTTTCTGAACTCACTGTTCTGTTCCTCTGATGAGGTAACCAGTCCTGCACTGGGATCCCCTTATCTTTAAAACTGCAGCCTTATGGTAATCGCTGACATCAGGTACACTAAATGCTCACACTATGCATGTCTTCAAGAAAACAAAGCACTAGATGCACAGTGCCTTTGGAATCGGCCTGTTCTTCTTCCTTCAGAACACCCTAAAAACACATGTGGTTTGATTTTGATTGTTAATGAACATCTTTGATTTTTCCCCTCAGATTTCTATCCAACTTTGCAATCTGTCTCTCGAGAATCTTACATAATCTCCCCACATACAGCCTCTTACCAACTTTTATCAGACATGAAAATAGAAACATAGGACAATTGTGCTAGCCTAACTCTTTCACGCAAATTTCTTATTCCAAGCATCCCTTGCCAGGACTCAGCTGTAGAAATGTTTTCTGCACATTGATTTTTTTACACACTAATCCTACTCGAGAATCATACACAGTCTAATAATTTATCACTGAGATTATCTGAGCTGATTATCACGTCATCAGCAAAGTCCACCTTGATTTTCATATTTTCAAACCTGTTTGCCAGTGATTTTATTCCCCTCCTTACTGAACTCAGCAGTTCCAGTGGCCTAAGTGTGCCGTCCCTCACATCAAAGATCTCCTGGTACGTCCTAAGGGGGATGTTGATGTTGCTGTTTTGTAGGAAGTTTACAACGTTAAAAAAAAGAACACTTTTACATAGCTTGCTAAGAATTTTAAAGCAGGAGTTGATTTGTTCAATACTATCAAATTTTTTGTCTCTCCAATTTAATCAACCACTTGATTCTGTATTCATGGAAGTGACATCTTTTTTCATTCAATCTCTTTAAGTCAAGCTTTCTATTAACATTGGCAAAGTCAAACCCAAAGTGCAACCCTGGACTAGAATCACTGATCTCTACCCTCACATACACTACTGAATCCATCTTGATAACATTTAATTTATGATTTGGGCCTGAATATTCACAGTATACTGGTCAGAAATTTCATCCTCTCTTCTTTCACTGTGTGATTTTAGTTGATGTTATGTCCTGTACATTAAGAGAGTTATGGGGTGTACTTTCTTTCTACCTTCTAGAACCTTCTTCACAAGAATGGAGTAACAGTTTTCTAGGTAATTATTTACAGTGTACCAGAAAACCATGGGTTGAGAAGACTTTTCATTATTGGTCTTAATGATTGACAAGTTATACAACTCTTTGACTTTTCTCTATCTTCTTTTGTCCATTTTCACATAGTTTACCGGGATTGAGCCACATTTTACAATATTCCAATACTTTTACCTTAGAATAGTCACTGACATTTCCTGACAACAACTAACCACAAACAACTAACCATGTGAGATCTCAAGTTGTACAAACCCACGAAAATACAAACCTACACTGGCATGGTCCCAAACTGGTATGTGTTGGCACCTAGCAGTCAATGTGAGATGGCAGCCCATCTCTATTTCCCATGGAGTAAGTTTTTCCCAGAAGAAGAATAACCTTACTTCTGGGACTATCCTATGTTCTAGCCACAAGGAACACACACTCACTGAACATTTGGAAAATAGAACAAAATAAAGACTGCTTTGCGAGTCAGAGACTGAGAGAATAGTAACTCCTCATTAGCAAAAACTAGTGATGTGGTAGAAGTGCCTTTTTCCTTTCCATTCCTAAACTCATCAATAACACCAAGGGAAACATTGACCTGGATCATCCAACCTTCTGAAGCCAATGGAAAAACCATATTTTACCTAAGATGATCACCCTAAATAGCACTGGTGACTATACATATCATCCTTTCTAATTCCCTTTTCAAGGACGTGACAAGAAAACATGGGCCAATTTCTTGCTACCTACAGGCAATAAGAGCTTCCACATCCAGCAAAAGGAAGGAAAGGCCTCCCAGAAACCTAATATTTGATCATTCAAAGTTCACTCCTGAGATAATTCCAAGGTCATGTGGCCAACATTTCCCCCCCAAGAAAATGATGAATTTTTGATGAAATTTTATGAATTTTTGATGAATCTGGGATTCATAAAATTGAAACAATTCAGACCAACCAAGAATCTACATGAGGTCCTGAATGAGGGCAAGTGGTGGCTGTCAGAAAAGACACCTGATGAGAAGAAAGTCACATATCCCCACATCTACTTCAGCCCCAAGCTTCAGGGAGAGTCAGGATCCTGACACCAGGAACAACAGGAACGTTCTGGGCAGATGCTAAGACAGTGTGACTGAGCCGCACTGCCTGGAAACAGGCAGACAGAAACAATCCTTCTTCTGTCAACCCCCCCACCCTCCCCTCCATCCACCCACCCCTGAGCCCAGACAGGTGTCAAGATGGGGCATGAAAGACAGGGAGATGTGAAGAGATGAAGGCACCAGGTAAGTGCACACACGAGTCTGGTGAGGCTGGAAGCCAGTCCCCTCGTCACCTGCACACAGGCTAGCTCAGCGTCCTCAAGACTGACCTGTGACGTCCAGGTGGAAGGAGACCTTCTGGCCCCCGGCCTCGCAGCTGTACTCCCCGGCGTCCGCCTTGCCCGCCTGCTGCACCACCAGCCGCCGCCCGCGGCCCGTGGCCTCCACACGCACTTTCGAGCTTGGACTCAGCTTCTTGCCGTCCTTGTACCACGTCACCTCCGTCTGGGCCTGGGCCACCTCGCAGCTCAGCATGGCGCTGCTTCCCGCCACGGCCTGCACGTGGCTGCGTGCCGGCTGCTCCTTGGCAAACACCACCGAGGGCTCTGGGGACAGAGGGATACACAGGGTCAGAGACCCCATCTCAGTCAGGACGGCAACCCCGGGGCAGAGAAGACCTGGATGGGGAGGTGGGCCATGGGGTGGTGGGAAGGGGCATTGGAGCTGGAGACTCTCAGGCTCTGCACCAGCCCTGTGCCCTGAGGAGGACCCCTGCGTTTCTCAGCAAAAGACACACAATTTAACCTTTCCCCATGGGTCCTTCTGAGCTGGTCCGGGGGCGCCACTGGAAAAGATTCCCTGCTCCTGGCATCAGCAGGGTCATGAGGCACCTGTTCCCAAACCTCCCTAGATGGACCCATGGTCGTCTCCCTCCGATTATGCAGGGACGTCTCACCTGCAGTCCACGGAGCTGGTTCAGCACCCTTTCCTGTTCTTACTGCTGTCAGCTGACAGCAATCTGCTGGGAGTGCTTACACCTCCCCCTGGCTCTTTTCACACCGCATGAGGATTGAGGAAGCTGAACCCCGTTTCCCTTAGCACTGGGTTCTCTCCCTGTGACTGTGTTCTCCTTCCGAGCAACACTATTCAAAGCTTTTCACAACTACCGATAGTGGGCGCTCTCTTTTCTCGCTTCACCTCTGGCTGCTTTATCCATTTAAACACCAGAGAATGACACAGAATTAGGATTTAAGGATATTTCCAACTATGTGACTACCATTTTTACTCTTCGATCGATTCCTCTGATAAATCAAACGTTTTCCTTTCAATAGTTCTCACATCTTCTCATCTCTTTCATTGTAGAGCGCTGTGTTCTATTTAAGAAGTCTTTCCTTACCTTAAATCTTTAAAAATATCATCTGAGGGTTTTTTGGGTTTTACCTTTTACACTGAGGTTTCTAATTTACTACAAGTTTACTTTTGTGTGTGGTGTGAATTGCTATCACAACTTAAGCTTTCTGTATAGTTCAGTGATGCAACCACAATATTTGAAGACCATATCCTTTCTCAACTTCTCTGATAGACAACAGAGTAACAGATGGAACGTGTGGAAGAGGGGGAAGGGGGGTGGCTGGTGCAGGAATCCCTTCATGCAAGGAACTGTTTCTGAGCTCACTATTCTGCCCCTCTCATGTGCTAACTACCCCTGCACTGGAATCCCCTTATCTTGAAAACTGCTGCCTTATGATAACTTCTAACATGGGGTACCAGTAAATGCTCCCACTGAACATTCTTTGAGAAAACTGCATATTGACTGTACCACGCCTTTGGAATCTGCCTGCTATTCTTTCATCTGACGATTAGAAACATACTTTGTTCCATTTTGATTTTTAATAATAATTTTTGATTTCTCCCTCAGATTTCCATCCATCTATTTCAACCTCCGCCTCTCAAGAATCTTGAATAATTTCCCCACACACATCCTCTTAGCAACTTCTATCAGACCTGAAATTAGACTCATGATACAATTATACTACTCTAACTCTTTCACACAAATTTCATTTGCCAAGCATTCTTTGCCAGGACTTGTATGTAGAAATGTTTTCTGCACATTGATTTTTGACATACTAATTCTACTCTATAGTTATATACAGTCTAATAATTTATCTCCGAGATTGTCTGAGTTGATCATCACAACATCAGCAAATTTCACTTTGAGTTTTTCAGAACTGTTTGCTGTTGATTTTATTTCCTTGTTATTCAACTCAGTGGTTGGAGAGGCCTACATGTACCATCTCTCACATCAAATATTTCCAAACAGACCTTGCTCTTCTTGTTGTTGTTGAATGAATTATGTAATGTTAATTTTAAAAAAGAATACTTTTATACATTTGCTAAGAATTTTATGGCAGGAACTGGTGATCAGTATTATTAACTTTTTTTCTTAGTGTATAACATTCAAGTTCAATCAACCATTTGATCTGTACTCATGGAGATTAGTTCAAGGCAGCAGAGTGGATGTGCACTCACCTCCTTCTGGAAGAGCACCAAAATCACAACTAACTGTTGAACAACCATCAGCAGGACTAGGCTTGAACCCACCAATAAATATTCCCCAAGTCCAAAGACAAAGGAGACGCCACAACAGACGGCAGGAGGGGTGCAATCATGATAAAAGGAAATCCCATACCCACCAGGAGGGCAACCCGTGGTCCAGAAAACAATTATAGCACAGAGGTTCTCCCACTGCTGTGAAGGTTCTGAGCCCCACATCAGGCTTCCCACCCTTGGGCTCTGCCGAAGAGACCAGTAATCCCCAGGGCATCTGACTTGAAGGATTTGACTGCAGATTTCTATAGGCCCTGGGGAAACAGAAGCTCCACTCCTGGAGGGCACACACAAAATCCTAGGCACATCAGGACCCGGGGGAAAGGAGCAGTGACCCCGCAGGAGACCGAACCAGACCTGCCTGCTGGCATCAGAGGGTCCCCTGCAGAGGGGTGGGTTGGCAGGGTGATATCTCCTTATCACCACAGAGATAAGGGTACTGACAGGAAGCACCTGTAGGCGTGAGCCCTCCTGGAGGTCTCTGCCATTAGCCCTACCCTAGAGCCTGTGGATACCAGGCAAGAATCACCTCAGGTCAAAACACTAACAGAGAGGGCGGGCAGACCCACCCATCAGCAAACAAGTGGATTTAAGTTACTAAACGCTGCCCTGCAAACCAGAGCAAGACCCAATTCTACCCACCATCAGTCTCTACCATCAGGAAGTTTGCACAAGCCTCTGAGATAGCCTCATCCACCAGAGGGCAGACAACAGAAGCACAATATTCTTAAAGTGATGGAAGAGAAGAAACCATAACCAAAAATACTCTACACAGCAAGGCTCTACTTCTGATTTCATGGAGAAATCAAAAACTTTACAGACAAGAAAAAGTTAAGAGAATTCAGCACCACCAAATCAGCTTTATAGCAAATGCTAAAGGAACTTCTCTAGGCAGGAAATGCAAAAGAAGGAAAAGACCTACAAAACAAATAAAAACAATTAAGAAAATGGTAATAGAAGCATATATATTGATAACTGCCTTAAATGTAAATGGATTAAATGCATCAACCAAAAGACATAGACTGGCTGAGTGGATACAGAAACAAGACCTGTGTATACGCTGTCAAGAGACCCACCTCAGACTGAAAGTGAGGGGATGGAAAAAGATATTCCATGCAAATGGAAATCATAACAAAGCTGGAGTGGTAATGCTCAGACAAAACAGATTTTAAAACAAAGACTGTTATAAGAGATAAAGAAGGACACTACGTAATGATTAAAGTTCAGTTCAGTTCAGTCGCTCAGTTGTGTCTGACTCTTTGCGACCCCATGGACTGCAGCATGCCAGGCCCCCCTGTCCATCACCAACTCCCGGAGCTTACTCAAACTCATGTCCATCAAGTTGGTGATGCCATCCAAACATCTCATCTAATCTAATGATCAAAGGATCAATCTAAAAAGAAGATATAACAATTGTAAACATATATGCGTCCAACATAGGAGCACATCAATATATAAGGCAAATACTAACAACCATAAAGGGAGAAATCAACAGTAACATAATAATAGTGGCAGACTTAACACACCTCTTTTGTCAATGGGCAGATCATCCAAACAGAAAATTAATAGGAAACACAGGCCTTAAATCACACATTAGACCACACGGACTTAATTGATGTTTACAGAGCATTTCATCCAAAAGCACCGAACCACACATTCTCCTCAAGTGCACTCAGAACATTCTCCAGGATTGACCACATGCTGGGCCACAAGGTGAGCCTTGGAAATTTAAGAAAACTGAAATAATCTTTCAATGAAAGTATTTCAGTGAAAACATTTCAAGACTGAAAGCATCTTTTCCAATAGCGATGCTATGAGATTAGAAATAAACTACAAAAAAAAAAAAAAAACTATAAAACATACAAACACATGGAGGCTAAACAAGATGCTACTGAACAGCCAATGAATCAGTAAAGAAATCAAAGAGGAAATTGAAAAATACCTAGAGACAAATGAAGATGAAAATACAATGATCCAAAACCTAAGGCATGCAGCAAAAGCAATTGTAAGAGGGAAGTTTATATCAATACAATCTTACCTCAAGAAACAAGAAAAATCTCAAATAAACAATCTAACTCTATACCTAAAACAATTAGTGAAAGAAGGACAAACAAAATCTAAACTTAGTAGGAAGAAATTAATCCTAAAGATTAGAGTAGAAATAAATGAAAAACAGACAAAACTACGGCAAAGATCAAGAAAACTAAAGGCTAGTTCTTTGAAAAGATAAAGAAAATTAATAAACCTTTAGCCAGATTCATCAAGAAAAAAAGGGAGATAACTCAAATCAATAAAATCAGAATGAAAATGAAGAAGTTACATCAGACACCACAGAAATACAAAGGATCATTAAGAGTCTACTACAAGCAACTATATACCAATAAAATGAACAGCTTGGAAGAGATGGACAAATTCTTAGAAAGGAACAATCTCCCAAAACTGATTCTGTACTCATGGAGATGATCAAGTCTTTCCACATTCAATCTCTCAAAGTCAAGCTTTCTATCTATTAACGTTGTCAAGGTTAACTCCAAAGTGCAATCCTGGAGTTGGACTTCCATCAGCGATCTCTAACCCTTGGATACATTGCTGAATTCCTTCCGGTAACATTTAATTTACAATTTTGGCCTTGTTACTGGTAGCACACTGGTCTCAAATTTCATTCTTCCTGCCTTTCTTGTGTGATTTTGGTACTGATGTTGTTTGTTCATGGAGAGAGTTACAGAGTATATCTTCTTTATCTCTCTCTAGGACCAAATGCACAAGCATGGAAGAATACTTCTCCCATTTTGTATAGTTTACCAGAGAACTATGAGACTGAGAAAACTTATCATTATTGATCCTACTGATTGACAAGTCATACAACTCTTCAACTTTTCTCTATCTTCTCGTGCCCATTTTCATAGTTTACTAGGATTTAGCCACATTTCACAACTTTTCAATGGTTTTACCTTAGAATACTCTAACATGCTCTGAAAACCACATCTTCCAAGGATGCATGGTGGGATCTGGGGTATACACACACCCACAAATCTTCCTATCTGGCATGGTCTCAAAGTGTTAGATGTTCGGACCTACTAGTCAATGGAGGATGGCAGCCCACCCCTATTTGGCATGAAGGCTCTCTTCCAATTCTTAGACGGCCCTATGTTTCAGCCATGAAGCAGAGATACTCACTGACTATTTGTTAGGGAAATTAAATGAAAGTAATTTAGTTCAGGCTTCAAAGACAAGAAAGCAAAGTAGACCTCTGACCTTGCTTCTGACCTGCCCAGACATAGGCCTGACTGTGTGCCAGATGTGAGTACAAGCCAAGCAGCACCATAGATAAGAGAGGGCAGATCTTGGGATTCTTGAGCCCTGGAGGGCATCTGGCCAACCATACCTGAGGCTTAACAACCTTCCAAGCCTTGCGAAACAAACAGCTTTGTAAAACATGATTAACATAAAACCCGAGCTGCAATTTACTCCTTTGCAGCCAGGGATTATAAACGGGAACCCCCAAACTGCAATCTGAAGTCTCACCCATGGAGCAGATGGGCTGCCTGAGACATTTTCCCAACTGAGACTCCAGATCGCTGTTACACGGGACTTCTAGCGCTGTTTGAGTCCGGATGTCAGTGGAAACACAATTTGGTGATGTATGTACTGTTACCCTCCTTTACTGTTCTATTTCTCTTTTCTTTTAATGATTGTTTACTGAAAGTTGTTTATTGAGCTTTCCTGGTGGCTCAAATGGTAAAGAGTCTGCCTGCAATGCGGGAGACCCAGGTTTGAAATCTGGGTTGGGAAGATCCCCTGGAGAAGGAAATGGCAACCCACTCCAGTACTCTTGCCTGGAAAATCCCATGGATGGAGGAGCCTGGCAGGCTACAGTCTATGGGGTCAGTCGCAAAGAGTCGGACACTACTGAGCGACTTCTTCTTATTGACAGTAAGATAGATAATTCTCTATTAAATATCAAAATTGTGTATTTGTGTATAATAAGTGGTTTCTTTTGTTAACGAATCCTTAAAATCTGAAACAAAAATTGAAACTTTCAGCAAAACACCATTAGGAAAACAAAATGAAATAAAAGACTGCTTTGTGAGTCAGAGGCTGCTAGGACAGTAACTCCTCATTAGCAAAGCCTACTAACGTAGCAGAAGCAAATTTTTCCTTTCCATTCCTAAATTCATCAATGTAATGCCAAGGGGAATACTGACTCAGGACAGCCGAATCGTTTGAAGACAAATGCAAAATCACATCTGATCTAAGAAGACCACCCTAAATGGCACAGGTGACTCTCCACCAATCATCCTTCCTTTTTTCTCTTTGCAAGGGTGACAAGAAAACATGGACCAATTTCTTGGTACCTACAGGCAACTGGGGCTTCTACATCTGGGAAAAGGAAGGAAGGACCACCCAGAAACTTAAAAATTGATCATCAGATGCTCACTCCTGAAGAATTTCAATAGGACTGTGTGACCAATATCTCCCCTAATCCAGGAACAATGAAATTGTATCACCTCAGGCAAATCAAGAACCTGTATGAGGTGTCAGATTAGGCCATGTGGTGGCTGTCAAGAAAGACATATAACGGGAGGAAAGTCACACATCTCTAGGTCTACATCAGTCCCAAATTATCAGGCAGAGTCGGGGTCTCGACACTAGGAGTAACAGGAAGATTCGGGGCATGTGCTAAGACACTGTGACCGAGGCTTACTGAATGCAGAAAAGTGGAGAGACACAGCCCCACTTCTCCAGGTACCCTCCCCCCCCATCCCCCCCAGGCCCACATCGGTATCCGTGTAGGACATGGAAGACAGGGAGGCATGAAGAAATGGAGGATCCAGGCAAGCGCACACGTGTTCAGTGAGGCAGGTAGCCAGGCCCCTCATCCTCTGCACACAGGCTAGCTCGGCGTCCTCCTCCAGGACTGACCTGTGACGTCCAGGTGGAAGGAGACCTTCTGGCCCCCGGCCTCGCAGATGTACTCCCCGGCGTCTGCCTGGCCCGCCTGCTGCACCACCAGCCGCCGCCCACGGCCCGTGGCCTCCACACACACTTTCGAGCTCGGACTCAGCTTCTTGCCGTCCTTGTACCACGTCACCTCCGTCTGGGCCTGGGCCACCTCGCAGCTCAGCGTGGCGCTGCTTCCCGCCACGGCCTGCACCTCACTGCGTGCCGGCTGCTCCTTGGCAAACACCACCGAGGGCTCTGGGGACACAGAGGGAGAGAGACACAGGGTCAGAGACCCCACCTCAGTCAGGACGGCAGCCCCGGGCAGAGAATGAGGATGAGGAGTTGGGAGTGGGAGGAGGGGGAAATGGGGCTGGAGAATTCTCGGGGATCTGCACCAGTCTTGTGCCCTGCAGAGGTCCCCCAAACTTTCTCAGCAACAAGTGACATAGTTTATGCATTCCCCTACATGTGAGCTGTCCATGTGAGCCGGGTCAGGATGTGGTGGCCTTTGGATCAGCCTCATCCCCTACTACTGGCATCAGTAGGGTCACAAGGCAAGGATTCCCCAAGCCTTCTAGATGCATCCCAGTCTTCTCCATAAAGTGCAAGCAGGGACGTTTTCACCTGCAGTGCATGGATGGCTGAGGCTCAGTGCCTTGCCCACTCTTACTATTGTTAACTGATGGCAATCTCGGGGAGCGTTTGCACCTCCCCGTTGCTTTCTTTGCCATTGTCTGAGGAATGAAGAAGCTAAGCAACTTTCCCCTTAGGACTGGGTTCGCCATTTCTTCTTCCTGGTGACACTATTCAGATCTTTTGCCCGCTTACCAGTAGGATGGGAACTGTACGGTTATGACATGTGCATTCCCAGTCTTCCTATATAAGGCTAGAATCTTTTCCATAGGAATGTGCAGCCCCTGTTCTCATTTGCAATGAACGATCCTGAGGCTCCACCTTCACCTGCTCTCACTGCGGGCAAACTGGTAGGAGTGAGTGTTATCTCCTCTGTCTTACACATTTTTTCTGATGACTCAAATTCAAGAACCTTTTCTGATGTTTTGCTCATCGGTGTTTGCTCTTCTGGGTTGTCATTGTTCAAAATTTCTGCCCTATTTTCAATAGCATTGACTGTCATTCATGTGTTCATTTTAAGGAACTCTTTTGTATTTAAATGCTAGGCACTGACAAGAATGTGTGTTCTAAACATCTTTCATATCCGTGTGGTATGCCTTTTACTAACTCATGCTGTCTTCTGATGAATCTTCATGTTTAGTTTTAATGTACTCAAGTATGTTAAATCTCTTTCATTATGGTTAGTGCATTTGTATTCTAAGAAATCACCTTTATCCTATATTAATCAAAACCATCTATCTTGTCATCTATGATTTTTCCCTTTAATTCCATGGTCTCTAACTCAACAGGAGCTAACTACGTGTGGTATGAGTTATTGGTCTACTCTTTTTTCTATATGGTTAAATGGTTCAAGTAACATTTATTAAAACCATCCTCTCACTAGCCCACATTTTTTAAAGAGGAGAAAGGGAATGTGGTCCTCCATTCACACACAGGTCTGTGTATGAGATCACTGTTCTGGCCCCTTGGTCTGTGTATCTATCCTTTCAACTAGACACCATTCTAATCATTACTGTAGCTTTATATCAGTTGACACTTGGCATAGCAAATAACTCACCTTTTGCTCTTCCTCAAGAGTAAATTCACTGTACATGGTCTTTGCAACTTGTCAATTTTCAAAATCCCCACTAAAGCAACATTTTTTTAATTTTAATTGGTATTGAAAATTTTTTATTCTTCCACGGATTTCTACCTGTTTAGAACTTCCCATCTCTTTCTCAAAAAAATTTTAATAATCCTCCCCCAGCATCTCTCAGCACATTTTATTAGACCTGGAATTAGAAAATGATTCTTTTCATGCTATTGTAACTCTTTTAAAATTTCATTTTTAGATGTTTGTTGCTAAACACAAAAGTATCTACTTTATGTTGATTTTTTACATGGTAATCTTTCTTAATTATCTTATTAGGTCTCATAGTTTATCTTTTGGATAAATCATATTATCCATGAATTCCACTTTATTTTTTCACTCTTTTGCTTCATTTTTGTCTTAACTGTATTGTAGAATGTCAGATAAAAACAGTAACAGCTGGTTCCCTTGTCTGGCTCCCTATCTCATAAGCAAGGCTTTCAAACTTTCACTTTTCTGTGTGCAATTAGCTTGTTTGTCTACAACATCACTTGTCAAATTAAGAAAAAACAGTTTTAGTTATAATTGGTTAAGAATTTCATGGCATGAATTGATGCTAATTTTATTAAACATTTCTGCATTTATAATGCCAAATCTCATCAAATTCTTTACCCTGCATGTCATATATAGATTGTTTTGTAATGTTTCTAGTGTTTCAACAACCTGGCATTTCTGGACTGTGACTTTCACCACAATGTATTTTCAATTTTCCTCTCAATATACTGCTGAATTTATTTTGATAGTATTTTGTTTCATATTTTAGCCTCGATATCCACAATAGATTGGTCTGTAATTTTAATTCTTACTACCTTCCTTGTCAGATATTGGTATCAATGTTACACTACCTACATGAAACAAATCAGAGACTGTAGTCTTTTTTCTATTCTCAAGAAAAATTTCCACAAATAAGGATTTTTCCAAAGTATTTCACGTAATTTACCAGTGTAAACTACCAGGATTAGATCATTTCCTATGCAGATTTTTCACTATGGCTCTAATCACTTAAAAGATTATAGGACTATTTGAGTTGAATGTTTCTTGTGTCACTCTTAAGACAGTTTCCTAAAAATCTAATCAATTTGTCATAGCTTTCATATTGATTGCCATGAAAAAAATTGCTATATTCTCCTAATATACAATTTTCAAAAGATACATACATGCTGGTATAGGAAAAGCAACTATTCCTTTCCAAGTCTAAATCTATATATCAGACTCCAAGCAGAATTCTGACATAGAATGTTCTAATAGAAGAAAAAAGGAAATCAATATTTGCTTTGAAAAGAGAATTCCCAGAGGGATGGGATGGGGAGGGGGGGTTCAGGATGGGGAACACATGTACACCTGTGGCGGATTCATGTCAATGTATGGCAAAACCAATATAATATTGTAAAGTAATTAGCCTCCAATTAAAATAAATAAATTTACATTTAAAAAAAACAAAAAAAAAGAAAAGAGAATTCCAGGCCTCACATGTGCATATTTCAGGCACATACTGACCAATTCTCTGCTCTATATACTTTGCACACATATTGCAAGAAAAATGGATCTAGATTTTGTTACATGTAGATACACATGCATGCATGCATGCTCAGTCGCTTCAGTTGTGCCTGACTCTTTACAAACTTATGAACTGCAGCTCACCAGGCTCCTCTGCCCATGGGATTCTCCAGGCAAGAATACTGGAGTGAGTTGCCATTCCCTCCTCCAGAGGGTTTTCCCGACTCAGGGATCAAAACTGCATCTCCTGCACTGCAGGCACATTCTTTACCCACTGAGCCATCTCGGAAGTCCTATAGATACACAGTTAACTTCAATATCCATGTGCGAGGAAGAAAGAGTGTCCAGAACACTTAAAACTCTAGTAATCTATAGCTTGGTCTTGAGATAAGTCCAAGCCTTTGCAGCAGAAATTTCCCCTGGTCCTGGTTTAATGGAATTCAATCATCTCTCCCTAGTGGGAACGCACATGCATTGCTGGGTGGGGCATCTAGGAGCTGTCAGGACAGCCAAGAGAAGCAAATTCACATGCCCACAGTTGAAAGACATCTGGTTCACATCAGACTCCAAGTGCAAGACAGAATCAGAGGCCCAGACACCAGGGAACACCCAGAAGACCCTGGGCAGATGCTGGGAACTGACAACCGTGCATCACTGTGTGGAAATGCCACTCTGGGTTCACAGAACACCTTTCTCCCTTCTGTTCACACCCTCCCATCCAGCTCCCTTTGCCCAGCCCTGGGTATGAAAATGGGAGTGGGAGGACAGAAGACCGAAAGAGATGAAGTCCAGTGGAAAGATCATCGGGTCAGTCAGGGGTGCAAGCCCGTCCCATCACCTTCAAGGACTGACCTGTGACGTCCAGGTGGAAGGAGACCTTCTGGCCCCCGGCCTCACAGCTGTACTCCCCGGCATCCGCCTTGCCCGCCTGCTGCACCACCAGCTGCCGGGTGCAGCCCGTGGCCTCCACATGCACTTTCGAGCTCGGACTCAGCTTCTTCCCATCCTTGTACCACGTCACTTCCGTCTGGGCCTGGGCCACCTCGCAGCTCAGCGTGGCGCTGGTTCCTGCCACGGCCTTTACCTCCTTACGCATTGGGTGCCCCTTGATAAACACTGCAGAGGACTCTGGGGACAGAAAGGGATATACACTGTCAGAGACACAAATCTGATCCTATTCCAGGGGATCTTCCCGACCCAGGGATTGAACACACATCTCTGGTGTCTCCTGCGTGGGCAGGCAGATTCTTTTCCTCTAGCGCCACCTGGGAAGCCCAAACCAGCTTATGAGACTTCAGAGTTCAGGAAAGTTTCTCCTTGGAGCCAGTGATGCCCTAAGCCCAGAAGGGTGCACAGGTAAAGAGTCTGATATGTCTCCTGTGTCAGAACCTCACATGTATTATAGTGATGTTCTAACTCAGAAGTAATTCCTAAGGCTGGGAGAAGGTGGCCAAGGTTATTCCAGCATCTGTCACAGCTAGTTCATTCTCCTTCCCACATGACCATCACCTCTGGTGGACAGACTGAATTATGTGCTTTTGTATGCCCAGAACGAGGCATACGGTATATTCCCCACAAACTAGCCTACATTTCTCAAGGTATAACGCACATGTAAAGTACACTAATTCATTTACAGCTCAATAAAGTTTAAGTGTACCTATCCCCATGTGACCAAAACACATCAACAAACATTTCCAGATCCCCATTCACTACTGGCCACTCCCCAAAAGTCACCTTTCGACCTTTATCACCATCCACTACTTTTATCTGTTCTTTGATTTCACATGAATGGAATTAAACATTATAAGTTGTTTGGGTCTGTTTTCTTTCACTCAACATAATGTCTGTAAGATCTATCTATGCTATGCTGTAGCAGCAGCCTGTTCTTTCATACTAATATATAGGATTTGTTGTATGAGCAAGCACCACAATTTATTTCCTCCTTTTTCTCTTATGGTTCATTTGGGTTGCTTCCAATTTGGCAATATGATGTGTAAAGTTGCTATGAACATTCTTTTATGTATCTTTTAGAGCACTACAACTGTTGGAACACAGAAGCACCTGCTTTTGGCTTTCACAGATATTTCCAGTTTACCAAAACTGTTTTACCAATTTATGCTGCCAACATAAGTGTGTGGAGTTCCAGTTCTCTACATCCTTACCAACAGCTTATATCATCAATTTTAATAACTGTGCATATGCCAATAAATTCAAATAAATACAGAGAGGATCTCAGAGACTCTATGCTAGAGATGCAGTCATTCACTTATTCACTCAGTCACTGAGGAAACTAATGTCAATGAAGGGTCCATTATCTGCAGGCACTATGGTATAACTGGGAATGCTACACCACAGCTGGAAATGTATACAACACAGTCTCTGTTCTTATAGAGCCCACTTTCTGCTGAGGAAAGACAAACAAACATATAAACCTGAAAATGATGTAATGCTAAGTTGAGTGGTGTGATGAAGTAAAGTGATATGCTAGAGAAAAGGGACTGGTTGGTGGCTTAGATTTGGCAGTCAGAGCAAGCCTTGCAAAGGAGTGATGTTTAGGTGAAGGCTAAATGATAGAAGGGAGGTAGCCTTGAAGAACGCTGAGCGGGTCATTATACTAGAGATGAGACCTAGAGCCAGGTCTCTCCTGAAGGGAAAGGTATGGAGTGAGTGAGGAAGGTAAAAGGGAACTGCACTTTTAGAACCACACTGGGCATCTGATTTTCTCCTGTGGGCATTGCTGCTCCTTGGTACGGCATACAGCCGCTGCAATAAAACAGGAATACTGATCATGCTGTGGACACCTTGTGTGAATAGAGAGATGACGTCAGGGACTGAGGTGACAAGCCTCCAGGGAAAAGAGGCTTTGAGGAATTGAGCCCCACACTCAGTCACATTTCCCCCCAAGATGTTTGATGAGTTCCCCAGCTGCATGGCCCAGGAGACTATGAAGCCAAGCAGAAGATCTCTGAAAACTATAGCAGACATTTTAGCACCTTGCATTAACAGAGAGACAAAGATTAAAATTGAGTCTCTGCTTGCAAAGAGACCCTCACCCCTGCCCCAAGTCTCTGCAGGAATCCTTGGAGGATGCCCAGGACCGGAAGCCAACCAGAGACAGATGACCCTGATCACAACTGCAATGCAGGCTTGAATCAGTGCCGTACCAGGACAGACTAAAATTCTTAGTTGTTTCCTTTATCCCTAGCAAAAGAAATACTGATCCTCTTTCTAAAGAAAGATAACATCATCCATGTTCAAAACAAACAATACCTGACCATCAGCTGAAAATTCACTGGCATGCCAAGGACAGGAGTAAATAGAAAATTTTTAAAAGGCAATATTAGACGATCAGTTTTATGGCTATCAGACCAGGATATAACTATGATGTCTCCATGTGCTCAGTTGCTAAACTGTGTCTGACTCTTAGCGACCCCATGGACTGAAGCCCACCAGGCTCCTCTATCCATAGGACTTCCCAGGAAATAACACTGGAGTGGGTTGCCATTTCCTCCTCCAGGGGATCTCCCCAACCCAGGGACTGAACCCACGTCTCTTGTGTCTCCTGCACTGGCAGGTGGGTTCTCTACCTCTGAGCCACCTGGGAAGCTGATACATAAGCTTGATAACATACCTTTAATATGAAAGAAAAGAAAATAGATCACATATAAAAACTTTACTACCAACTCTGGAATCTAAGGACTCTGTAAGAAATTAAACAAACATAAATTATAAAATGGGAAAATACAACTGAAAGCAAACACAGTATAAATGGATTTGACAACATTTAGATAAAAAGGAACAGTAAACCAGTGAACTAGAAACAGAGCTAAAGAAAATATCCAGACTCAAGGAGAGAGAGAGAAAGAACTGAGGTAGAGAGGGAAAAAAGAACTGAGGTAGAGAGAAAGAGAAAAAGACTGAGGTGGAGAGAAAGGGAGAGAAAAAGACTGAGGTGGAGAGAAAGGGAGAGAAAAAGACTGAGGTGGAGAGAAAGGGAGAGAAAAAGAACTGAGTTAGACAGAAAGGGAGAAAAAAAGAACTGAGGGAGAGAGAAAGGGAGATACATGAGAGACACATGAGAAAACTTACTCCATGACTGAGCAAAGACGAAAATCTGCACTGAAAATGCTCTGAAATCCTAACCAGAACGAATACAAAGAAAACCATACCTAGGTGCATCAATATAAACTGCTGAAAGTAAAAAACAGTATCTTAAAAACAACAGGGAAAGAAAAATGAGATCTTGAGGGAAGATAAATCTGACAGTTGATGTTCCAAACAATACCTGCAATCTGGAAGATGGTGGAATAGTCTCTTTAAAAAAAAAAAAAAATTAATATAGTTTGGAGGGTGGATTGTTAAACTGCAATTTGATATTGAGAGAAAATAACCCTCAGAATATTGGGCTAAACTCTGGCTCTATATTTCTCTGGCTATACGAACTTTGGTAAGTTACGGAGTTTCCTTTTGTGCCTTATCTTACAATGGTAGCTCCTCTTCCTGAAGCGATTGTGAAGCTTACACAAGAAAAAACACAAGAAGCACTCATAAAATCCGGCCCTAGGCATATAATTAATACCTGATAGCTGCTATGCCGTAAGCTTTGTGTGGAAACAGGCTTCTAGGTGGCATAATCACACACTCCTCACTCCTTAACAGTTAACTTAAGGAACATTAAGGACTTTAAGGAACCCACCTGTGACACTGAGTTGGAGGGAAACCTTCCAGGTCCTGACTTCCCAACCACACTCCTCAGGATCCACCCTGCCCACCTGCTGCGCCACCAGGCTCCAGGTGCAGACCTTGGCCTCCACATACACTTTCAAGCTTCTTCCCTCTTTGAATCATGTCATCTCTGGGCCTGGGCTACCTTACAGCTTAGCGTGGCGCTGGCCCCCACCTCAGCCTGCACTTCCCCTCATGTTGGGTACTCCCTGGAAAACATCAATGTGGGCTCTGAGGACAGGGAGGAACAAACGGTCAGAGACAATCAAATTTCTAGAGCTGGATGAGGGCTCACCGTCTGGAACTCAAAACTAGAATGCCTTGGCTCCAAGCTGGCCCTATCCCTAGCTTTCTCAATGCAGAAAACTTCACATGCAGAAGATGCACAAAAAGCAGGGAACAGCACAGTTCTTGGAATCTGAACGCTCCCAGTTCAGTCGTGTTCAGGTTGATATATGCTACAATCCAGGTTTACTCATCAGCTGTGATCTCATAATTATTCTAACAAAGGGACGCATAATTTGAGGTTGGCACATCAAAGAACTGGTATTTTCAGGGAGAGTTTCTTATACCATGTCACCAAGAACAGGCAATACTCTTGTCAGAGGAACATTAATATGCTAATACGGTCTACAACTTCTAGCAGGCCAACCACCACTGGTGAAATCAAATCGTGTAGTCAAATCCTTGGCCTTGAAATCAGATGTCCTTTTTTTATTAACTTGTTTTATTTGCTTCATATCACATTACTCTAGAACCCATTCTATTACTCCAGATTTGATTTTCTTCTTTATAAAATAAATTCATTGGTAATTATATTTCAGTGAGATTCTGTGAATGATAAATTCTCTCCATTTACTCTGTGCTCTTCATTGCTGTTGATAAACCTATATAAGAATAAATATCACCCCATTAATCTTTTTTCTATTTGGAAATAGATGGAGAAACAGTGGAAACAGTGGCAGACTTTATTTTCTTGGGCTCCAAAATCACTGCAGATGGTGACTTCAGCCATGAAATTAAAAGATGCTTACTCCTTGGAAGGAAAGTTATGACCAACCTAGACGGCATATTAAAAGAGACATTACTTTGCCAACAAAGGTCCATCTAGTCAAGGCTATGGTTTTCCCAGTGTCATGTAGGGATGGGAGAGTTGGACTATAAAGAAAGCTGAGGGCCGAAGAATTGATGCTTTTGAACTGTGATATTGGAGAAGACTCTGGAGAGTCCCTTGGACTGCAAGGAGATCCAACCAGCCCATCCTAAAGGAGATCAGTCCTGGGTGTCCATTGGAAGAACTGATGCTGAAGCTGAGACTCCAATACTTTGGCCACCTGATGTGAAGAGCTGACTCACTGGAAAAGACCCTGATGCTGGGAAAGATTGAAGGCAGGAGGAGAAGGGGATGACAGAGGATGAGATGGTTGGATGGCATCACTGACTCAGTGGACATGAGTTTGAGTAAACTCCAGGAGGTGGTGATGGGCAGGGAGGCCTGGCATGCTGCGGTTCATGCGGTCACAAAGAGTAGGACACGACTGGGCATCTGAACTGAACTGAAGATCTCCTCTTGGTTTTTGACCTTCTGCAATTCACTATGATGTGTCTAGCTGTGGCTGTTTTTACAATTTCCATTATTACTCACAAATCTTACAGTTTAGGATTCATATCTTATGCCATTTCTAAAATGCCTCCAGTTATTTCTTTCATTATTTCATCTTCTTTCATTATTTCCATTCTCTCCTAGAAGTCTTTTTAGATATACATATGGCCTGCTTCTCATCTCTCTTCTGTTATTAACTCTTATTTTTTACTTCTTTGTGATTCATTGAGTAACTTTCTCAGATCTATCTTCTAATTCATAATTTTATGTTCAACTAAGTTTAATTTGCTGTTTATCCCTCTTCTAAATTGTTCGTTATAAATTTTATGTTTCCTTTCCAAGAAATTTCATTTGTTCCTTTAAATCTGCCTGTTCTTTTCCCTAGTATTACACTTTTTCTTACATTTTCAAGTCCTCCATACATCTTTTTAATCATTTTAAATACATTTATATTCCTCTTTCGGACTGTTGTTCTATCATCTGAAGTTCCTGGGTGGTCTAATCTTGCTTATATTTGTAAGTTCCAACTCTCATTTATATTGGATCATTCCTATGATACTTAGATTTTTATTGTGAGAGCATATTTATCAGGGATTCTTTTTTAAAGACTTTTATTTATTTATTTGGCCATGTCACGCGGCTTATGGAATCTTAATTCCCCAATCAGGGATTAAACTCAGGCCCTTGGAAGTGAAAGTGGGGAGTCCCAACCACTGAACCCCCAAGGAATTCCCCAGGGATTCATTAAGTATGGCCTGATAGTGGAGGGGTATTCCTCCTGAATGCTTACATTTACTCCTGTCAGGTATTTCAGGATTATCATTGGCCTAGAGCTTCATTTTTAGCTTAACTTCTTAATCTGGGGTCCCAAATATGATAAATTCACATACTAATCCATTTCTTTTTGCACCAAGCCAAGGAAAATAGAAAAATACTTTCATACCTCCCTGGGCTATGGGTAGTTTACTTTTGAAAAGTAAAAGGAAAAGTCCAACTTTTCCTTAAATATGTGTTTCTATAAGATTCTCAGATTTGTATAGTTGTCTCAGTTCCACTCCTCCAACTCTCTTGAACCAAAGTTCCTACTGCCTATTTGCAAGTCAGATCCAGATCCCTGAAACCAATTCAAGTGCACCAATTCATCACTGACTGCTTTAGTCTTTCATTCCATCTTCGCTTCCAACACCAAGAAACTTCCCTTTTTTCCCCTTGTCAGTTCAGATATTAACTTAACCTAACTTTGCTACATTTTGTCCACAAGGAAAGGCCATGTGAAGATAGAGGAAGAGAGCTCTCACAAGAAACTGATCATGATGGCACCTTGATATTGGACTTCCAACCTCCAGAACTGCAAGGAAAAATAAAGTTTTGTTGTTCAAGCCATACAATCTGTGGTATTTTGCTATAAAAACCTGAGCTGACTAATATACTGGATAAATAAAATACACTATACCTCTCCTCTTGAATTCTTTAAAATATGTTTGATAGTTAAAAGCCAAAGATCATCACACTGTCTGAATAAGTTTACAATGTACACAGAGATAATACATAAGACAACTAGTAACATAAAGAAGAGATGATAAAAGTACTTATATATAAGTTCTACAAGTCAACTGAAGTAGTAAAATTCTGGATTCTAAACAGATGGTGAAGAGTATGTTTAGTGCAATCCCTAGGGTAACTACTATGTCACAACAGACAAATTAAAACGAAATACTAAAAACATCATAAATAACCCAGAAAGACAGCAAAGGTAAAAAGAGAAAAAACAAAAATAAATAATAAGGCAGTAGACCAGAATTCAAACAATTACTGCATTAAAACAAGTATAGTCTAAACACACCTATTATAAGAAAGAGATTGTCGGGATGTGTAAAAATGACCCAACATTATGCTGTCTGCAAGAAACTCACATCAAATATGTATAGATAAAATAATGAAACAATATATACAATGCAAACACCAATCAAGACAAATCTTGCGTATCTACATTAATACCAAGCAGAATAGACTTAAGCCAAAAAATTACCAGCAAAAAAGAGGAGTATTACCTAAAGATAATCCAGTCAATGGACATAGAAGACCTTACAATTCTAAATGAGTAAGCACCAAATAGCAGAGCTTCAAAATTCATGAAACAGAAATTGACAGAGCTGAAAGTAAAGCCAGAAAGGCCACAATTACAGCTGAAGACTTCAACACTCTTCACACAATAACTGGTAGAACTAGCAGACAGAACATTGTTAGAAGCTGAACCAATAACTAGCATGATCTGACACGTGTAAGACATTCCACCCAAGGGCAAACTAGGCATCCCTGTCAAGTACACATGGAACATTCACCAACATATACCATATTGTGGTCTACATAAGAAAGTTCTAACAAGTTCTAAAATCTAAAAAATATAAAGTATGTGCTAGTTAGACTAGAAATCAACAACAGAGAGGTAAAAGTAAAATCTCTATAAACACTTGGAAATTAAACAACACACCTCTGAGTAATACAGCAGTTGAAGAAGTTTCAAGCAAAATTAGTAAATATTTTAGACTGAATAACAATGAAAATACAGCATATCAAAATTTGAAGAACAAAGTTAAAGCAGCACTTAAAGGAAATGTGTAGTATTAAATATTTACATTAGAAAAGAAGAAAGATTTCAATCAGAAATCTAAGTTTATACCTTAAGAAATTCAAGAAAGAAAAGATTAGAAAGAAGGAAATGATAAAGATAACTGAAATCAATGAAGTTTAAAAATAAAATCAATGAAACCTACATCTGGTTCTTTGAAAAGATCAATAAAATTGATAAACCTCTAACAAGAAAAAGAAAGAAGATATAAACTAACAATATCAGGAATGAAAAAAGAAATATCACTACATATACTGCAGATATTAAAAGTGAATAGAGGAATACTACAAACAACTCTATGAGCATGAAATAAACAAATCTGATGAAGCAATCATTCCTTAAAATCCAAAAACAAACAAAAAAAAAACTTGCCAAGAGGAAACAGATAAACTATATATTTTCATAAGTATAGCTAAAATGTTTTTATTATTTAGACCTTCCAAAAAAGAAATCTCTGGGCCAGGATGACTTCACTGGTTTACCCAGTGAAATAACTAAAAAAGAAATTAAAGAAGGAATAGAACCAATATAGATTCTACACAACCTCTTCTAGAAAACAGAAGCAAAGAGAATATTTTTCAACGCATTTTGTGATTCCAGCATTACCTTGATACCAAAGCCAGACAAAGACAGTGTAAGAAAGTTACAAACCAAAATTCCTCATGCATGTAAATACAAAAATACTCAACCAAATATTTTCAAACTGAACCCAGTAACATATAAAAAGAACAACACACCACAACCAAATGGGCATAATCCAAGAAAAAAAAGGCTGGTTTCAGTATTTTGAAAATCATCCTGTTGCCATTTACTTTATTGCTTTGGGTTCAAGTTTATACACCCTTTCTGGGTTTCCTGTCTAGAGAAGATCCTTTAGCATTTGTTGGACAGCTGGTTTGGTGGTGCTGAATTCTCTCAACTTTTGCTTATCTGTAAAGCTTTTGATTTCTCCTTCATATCTGAATAATAACCTTGCTGGGTACAGTAATCTGGGCTGTAGGTTATTCTCTTTCATCACTTTAAGTATGTCCTGCCATTCCCTTCTGGCCTGGAGGGTTTCTACTGAAAGATCAGTTGTTATCCTCATGGGAACCCCCTTGTGTGTTATTTGTTGTTTCCCCCTTGCTGCTTTTAATATTTGTTCTTTGTGTTTGATCTTTGTTAATTTGACTAATATGTGTCTTGGGGTGTTTTGCCTTGGGTTTATCCTGTTTGGGACTCTGGGTTTCTTGGACTTGTGTGACTATTTCCTTCCCCATTTTAGGGAAGTTTTCAACTATTATCTCAAGTATTTTCTCATGGTCTTTCTTTTTGTCTTCTTCTTCTGGAACTCTTATGATTCGAATGTTGGGGTGTTTCACATTGTCCCAGAGGTCTCTGAGGTTATCCTCATTTCTTTTAATTCTTCTTTCTTTTTTCCTCTCTGTTTCTTTTATTTCTACCATTCTATCTTCTACCTCACTTATCCTATCTTCTGCCTCCACTGAATGCCCCAACCAAAAGACAAAGACTGGCTGAATGGATACAAAAACAAGACCCCTATATGTGTTGTCTACAAGAGACCCATCTCGAAACAAGGGACACATACAGACTTAAAGTGAAGGGCTGGAAAAAGATATTCCATGCAAATAGAGACCAAAAGAAAGCAGGAGTAGCAATACTCATATCAGATACAATAGACTTCAAAACAAAGGCTGTGAAAAGAGACAAAATGGACACTACCTAAAGATCAATGGATCAATCCAAGAAGAAGATATAACAAATATAAACATATATGCACCCAACATAGGAGCACCTCAGTATGTAAGACAAATGCTAACAAGTATGAAATGGGAAAATTAACAATAACACAATAATATTGGGAGACCTTAACACCCCACTCACACCTATGGATAGATCAACTAAACAGAAAATTAACAAGGAAACACAAACTTTAAATGACACAATGGACCAGCTAGACCTAATTGATATCTATAGGACATTTCACCCCAAAACAATGAATTTCACCTTTTTCTCAAGCACACACAGAACCTTCTCCAGGATAGATCACATCCTGGGCCATAAATCTAGCCTTGGTAAATTCAAAAAAACTGAAATCATTCCAAGCATCTTTTCTGACCACAATGCAGTAAAATTAGATGTCAATTACAGGAGAAAAACTATTAAAATTCCAGCATATGGAGGCTGAACAATATGCTGCTGAATAACCAACAAATCACAGAAGAAATAAAAAAAGAAATCAAAATATGCATAGAAATGAATGAAAATGAAAACACAACAACCCGAAACCTTTGGGACACTGTAAAAGCAGTGCTAAGTGGAAGGTTCATAGCAATACAGGCTTACCTCAAGAAATAAGAAAAAAGTCAAATAAATAACCTAACTCTACACCTAAAGCAACTAGAAAAGGAAGAAATGAAGAACCCCAGGGTTGGTAGAAGGAAAGAAATCTTAAAAATTAGGGCAGAAATAAATGCAAAAGAAACAAAAGAGACAATAGCAAAAATCAACAAAGCCAAAAGCTGGTTCTTTGAGAAGGTAAATAAAATTGACAAACCATTAGCCAGACTCATCAGGAAACAAAGGGAGAAAAATCAAATCAACAAAATTAGAAATGAAAATGGAGAGATCACAACAGACAACACAGAAACACAAAGGATCATAAGAGACTATTATCAGCAACTATATACAAACAGAATGGACAACTTGGAAGAAATGGACAAATTCTTAGAAAAGTACAACTTTCTAAAACTGAACCAGGAAGAAATAGAAAATCTTAACAGACCCATCACAAGCATGGAAATTGAAACGGTAATCAGAAATCTTCCAAGAAACAAAAGCCCAGGACCAGATGGCTTCACAGCTGAATTCTACCAAAAATTTAGAGAAGAGCTAACACCTATCCTGCTCAAACTCTTCCAGAAAATTGCAGAGGAAGGTAAACTTCCAAACTCATTCTACAAGGCCACCATCACCCTAATACCAAAACCTGAAAAAGATGCCACAAAAAAAGACGACTATAGGCCAGTATCACTGATGAACATAGATGCAAAAATCCTTAACAAAATTCTAGCAAACAGAATCCAACAACATATTAAAAAGATCATACATCATGACCAAGTGGGCTTTATCCCAGGGATGCAAGGATTCTTCAATATTCACAAATCAATCAATGTAATACACCACATTAACAAATTGAAAGATAAAAACCATATGATTATCTCAATAGATGCAGAAAAAGCCTTTGACAAAATTCAACATCCATTTATGATAAAAACCCTCCAGAAAGCAGGAATAGAAGGAACATACCTCAACATAATAAAAACTATATATGACAAACCCACAGCAAGCATTACCCTCAATGGTGAAAAATTAAGCATTTCCCCTAAACTGAGGAACAAGACAAGGGTGCCCACTCTCACCACTACTATTCAACATAGTTTTGGAAGTTTGGGCCACAGCAATCAGAGCAGAAAAAGAAATAAAATGAATCCAGATTGGAAAAGAAGTAAAACTCTCACTGTTTGCAGATGACATGATCCTCTACATAGAAAACCCTAAAGACTCCACCAGAAAATTACTAGAGCTAATCAATAAATATAGTAAAGTTGCAGGATATAAAATTAACACACAGAAATCCCTTGCATTGCTATACACTAACAATGAGAAAACGGAAAGAGAAATTAAGGAAACAATACCATTCACCATTGCAACGAAAAGAATAAAATACTTAGGAACATATCTACCTAAAGAAACAAAAGACCTATACATAGAAAACTATAAAACACTGATGAAAGAAACCAAAGAGGACACAAATAGATGGAGAAATATACCGTGTTCATGGATCAGAAGAATCAATACAGTGAAAATGAGTATACTACCCAAAGCATTCTATAGATTCAAGGCAATCCCTATCAAGCTACCAATGGTATTTTTCACAGAACTAGATCAAATAATTTCACAATTTGTATGGAAATACAAAAAACCTCGAATAGCCAAAGCAATCTTGAGAAAGAAAAATGGAACTGGAGGAATCAACCTGCCTGACTTCAGTCTCTACTACAAAGCCACAGTCATCAAGATAGTACGGTACTGGCACAAAGACAGAAATATAGATCAATGGAACAAAACAGAAAGCCTAGAGAGAAATCCATGCACCTGTGGACACCTTATCTTTGATAAAGGAGGCAAGAATATACAATGGAGAAAAGACAATCTCTTTAACAAGTGGTGCTTGGAAAACTGGTCATCCACTTGTAAAAGACTGAAACTAGAACACTTTCTAACACCATATACAAAAATAAACTCAAAATGGATTAAAGATTTAAACATAAGACCAGAAACTATAAAACTCCTAGAGGAAAACATAGGCAAAACACTCTCCGACATAAATCACAGCAAGATCCTCTGTGACCCACCTCCCAGAATATTGGAAATAAAAGCAAAAATAAACAAATGGGACCTAATTAAAATTAAAAGCTTCTGCACAACAAAGGAAACTATAAACAGGTGAAAAGACAGCTTTCAGAATGGGAGAAAATAATAGCAAATGAAGCAACTGACAAAGAATTAATCTCAAAAATATACAAGGAGCTCCAGCAGCTCAAGTCCAGAAAAATTAATGACCCAATCAAAAAGTGGACCAAAGAACTAAACAGACATCTCTTCCAAAGAAGACATACAGATGGCTAACAAACACATGAAAAGATGCTCAACATCATTCATTATCAGAGAAATGCAAATCAAAACCACAATGAGGTACCATTTCATGCCAGTCAGAATGGCTGCTATCCAAAAGTCTACAAGCAATAAGTGCTGGTGAGGGTGTGGAGAAAAGGGAACCCTCTTACACTGCTGGTGGGAATGCAAACTAGTACAGCCACTATGGAGAACAATGTGGAGGTTCCTTTAAAAACTGGAAATAGATCTGCCATATGACCCAGCAATCCCACTGCTGGGCATACACACCAAGGAAACCAGAATGGAAAGAGACACGTGTACCCCAAGGTTCATTGCAGCACTGTTTATAATCGCCAGGACATGGAAGCAACAGCAGATGAATGGATAAGAAAGCTATGGTACATATACACAATGGAATATTACTCAGCCATTAAAAAGAATACATTTGAATCAATTCTAATGAGGTGGATCAAACTGAAGCCTATTATACAGAGTGAAGTAAGCCAGAAAGAAAACACCAATACAGTATACTAACGCATATATATGGAATTTAGAAAGATGGTAATGATAACCCTGTATGTGAGACAGCAAAAGAGACACAGATGTATAGAACAGTCTTTTGGACTCTGTGGGAGAGGGTGAGAGTGGGATGATATGGGAGAATGGTATTGAATGGTATTGAAACATGTACCATGTGTGAAATGAATTGCCAGTCTAGGTTCGATGTATGATACAGGGTGCTCGGGGCTGGTGCACTGGGATGACCCAGAGGGATGGGATGGGGAGGGAGGTGGGAACGGGGTTCAGGATGGGGAACACATGTACACCCATGGCAGATTCATGTCAATGTATGGCAAAACCAATACAATACTGTAAAGTAAAAAAATAAATAAATAAATAAAACTGAAAAAAAAATAAAATAAAAATAAAATCATCCCAAGACACATGAGCAAAAATGGCAAAATAATAACTTTTTAAAAAAAACTCTCTCCCATGAAATCAATTAAGACATTTGCAAAAATTGTTGTAATCAACTTTCCCAAAGCTCTGGATATTAACCAAAGGCTTATTAGCAATCTGAGGAACATACAGTCAAGAAAAACAGTGACATCTTGGTAAGAACAGCAAGACGTGGTGTTTTAACTTGCCCAATCCTCATACCCTTCTCCCTGGTTCTGACGTAGCCTTGAAAACCAACGGTCCACTATCACAATGAAAACCAGCAGCCGGGAAGCCCCCTGGTAGGGTAAAGAATGAAAGGAGGGCTCTTTCAAAGTTCCATTCCCAGAGAACAGTCATTATTTAAGCTGACTAGTGGCTCCTTGCAAAGCCCCACTCACAAGGCTGTCTTTATTTATTCATTATCCAAGTCTGAACAGAAGCTCACCAATTAAAAACAGCTCTTCCCCATGGTTTTTGTTAAAAATAAGCACAGGCAATTACTGAACATGGCTGTCTGGGTTTGTGGATAACGACTGGCAGACAACAGGCTAATCAATGGGCTTAAAAGGAAAAGCTGGATTATGAGATGTTAGTAGATAGCTTTGAAAAGCTCTGACCCCTTCCTGGGCATCTAGAAGGCCATACATACATGATACTCAGAAGATACCCGAGAAGGTTCTAAACTCACACATCTGCTTCATGAAAGCCTACAGTAAAGGCAAAGGTGGATATGGCTTTGAGTTACATGCATGCAACAACACCCACACAAAGTCCCCTGGCAAACACTGGGAGACTTGCAGGTTACAGACATCGAAGGAAATCACTGTGAAATCATTAGCTGACCAATCAGCTAACTGAGGAGACTTCAGTATCTTACACACACACACACATACACACACACAGACTTTACAGAATTAGCTCAGAAAAGTCACCGAACATCCAAACAATAGCAGAAAAAGCAAATAGCAACACCAACACCAGGGAGGATGGGAGAATCTGAACTCCAGAGTTTCCACATATTATCACTTAATATTCCAGTTATCAACAAAGAATTACACGACATGCTAAGAAACAAGAAATCATGGCCCACATACAGGCAAAGAAGCAGTTAACAGAAACCGTGCTTGAGAAAATCCAGATACTGGACTTATTAGAAAAAGTCTTCACATCAGCTATTTTAAGTGTGCTTTTAAAAAACTAAAGGAAACAATTTACAGTGAAATAAAGGAATACATGAGGACAATGTCTCACCAAATAAATAATATCCATTAAATTTTAAAAGTATAATAATTGAAATGAAAACTTCACTAATGAGGTATTCAACAGCCAATTTAAGCAGGCAAAAGAAAGAATCATTCAAGTTAAAGACGCTCTTGAAATTAGCTAGTCTGATGATCAGAAAGAAAAAATAATGAAGAAAATGGACAAAGCCTCAGACACCTGTGGGGCAACATGGATTGTACCAACACATGCATAATGGGAGTCCACAGGAGGGGAGAGAAAGGGGCAAAGAGATTATTTGAAGAAATGGTCAAAAACTTTCAAAACTGATAAAAGACATGAATCTATACACCTAAGAAGCTCAACAAACTCCATGAAGATAAGCTAAAAGAGATTCACACTAAGACAATGTATGTCAAATTGTCAAAGGTCAAAAAAGAGAGAGAGACTCTTGAAAGCAGCAAGACGTGACCTGTCACACACAAGAGCTCCTCAATAAGACAAATAGCTGATTTCTTCTTGGAAACCACAGAGGCCAGAAGGCTGTGGGATGATGAGTTTAAACTGTTAAAAGAAAAAACTATCAGCCAATGGTTTTAGATTTGCCAAAGCTGTCCTTCAAAAATGAAAGAGAACTTATACAGTCCCAGATAAACAAAAGCTAAGGGTCTCTTTGCTATCCTACTGTCCTACAAAAAAAAAACAAAACACAACTGTCCTACAAAAAATTCTAAAGGAATCTTTCAGCTCAAAATGAAAAGATACAAGACAGTAACTTGAAACCATATGAAAATCAAAGAACAACAGTAAACGTAGCTACACAACTAAATATAAAAGCCAGTAGCATTTTTATTCTGTAATTCATCTCGTTTTTTATATGATTTTTAAAAAGGTATAAACAATAATCATAAAACTACAAAGTTAATGGATACACTATGTATAAAGACATAACTTGTGACAATAAGAACATTCAGCTTGGGGCACTAGTTGTAAATATGCAGTTTTAACTGAAACTAAAATCATATAATTTCAAACTTGATTATTATAAAGCTATATGATAATGACAAATCCCCAGAGTAATAACTTAAGAAAAAATGAATGTATATATACATAAAGAAATGAAAAAGTAACAAAATGGCACACTAGAAAAAAAATCAATTAATCATAAATGACAGTAATGCAGAAGCAACAGCAAAAAGATATGACAAACAAGAAACAAGAGAACAAAATAGCTTCTTTTTAAGAATTAACACCACAAAATGAATTTAAGTGCTGCCTATAAGAGATTCACTTGAGGTCCAGACATACAACTAGGTTGAAAGTGAAAAGATACTCCATGCAAAGAGCAATCAGTAGAGACCTGAGGTGGCCATACTTAAGTAAAAAAAAAAAAGAGAAAAGACATTACAAGACATTATATTATAATGTATATAATTTTAGACTGGGCTTCCCTGGTAGCTCCGAAGGTAAAGAATCCGCCTGCAATGAGGGGGACCTGTGTTCAGTCCCTGGGGTGGGATGATCCCCAGCATTCTTGCCTGGAGAATCCCGTGGACAGAGGAGGCTGGCGGGCTCCATGGAGTTGCAAAGAGTTTGACAAGACTGAGCAACTAATCACAGCACAGCACATAGATTAATGATGTTACATATTGATTAAATGAGTCAATTAATTAAGAAGATAACACAGCTATAAACACAAGCACAACAGGAGAGCTCCAAAACATACGAAGTGAAAACTAGAAGATTAAAGAGACAGTTCTCCAAGAACAGCTGAAGACTTCAATATCCTACTTTGAATAATGGACAGAATAACAGATCAATAAAGAAATATGACATGAAAAGCACAACACAAGAAACCAGACCCAACTGAATTATAGCAGACACTCCACCCAACAGCAACAAAAGACACATTTTGCTCAAGTACATATGGAACACTCTCTAATATATGTTAAGTCATAAAACTAGTCTCAATAAATCTTCAAAGACTGAAAGCATACCAAGAGTCTCTTTGACTATGATGGAATGAAACTAAAAATCAATAACTGAAGGAAAACTAGAAAATTCACAATCACATGTCAAAGATATACAATACGCTCAAGACAGAATTACAAGGAAAATTAGAAAATATTTGGGGATGAATGAAAAATGAAAGCAGAGCATACCAAAACTTATGAGATGCAGTGAAAGCAGGGTTCAGAGTTTCCTGCCATCCAGAGCTATAAATTACAGGCCTATGTTTAAAAAAAAAAATTATAAATCAATAACCTAACTTCATGCCTTAAGAAACAAGAAAAAGAAGATTAAGTTAAACCCAAGCTCAGAAGAATGAAAAAAATAAAGATTATAGCACAGATAAACAAAATCGAGAATACAAAAGCAACAGAAAGAATTGAGGAAACCAAAAGGTGGTTTTTTGAAAAGATCAACAAAATTGACAAAACATTAGCTAGGCTGATCAAGAAAAACATAGAAGACTAAAATTATTAAAATCAGGGAAAAAACAGGGGACATCAATAAAGACTTTGTAAAAATTAGAAGGATTATAAGAGAATACTACAAGCAACTACCTACCAACTAGATAACCTAGATGAAATGGAGAAATTCCCAGAAACACATAAACTATCAAAACTAACACAAGAATAAACAGAAAAACTCTGAATGGACCTATAACAAGTAAAGAGATTTAATCAGTAATCAAAAGCAAAATGAGAGGCATCCAGACTGGAAGTGAAGTAAAACTATCTGCAGGTGACATGATTTGCCTATTGAAAATCCTAAGGCATTCACAAAAGAACTAAGAGTAAATAAATGGGTTCAGAAAGGCTGCAGGATAGCAGACCAACCGCTATTGTTAAGTACATATGGATCAAGTCTATTTCTTGATCAAGTCTATTTCTATGCATTAAATATGAGTAATTTAAAAGAAAATTAAGAAAATAATTCCATCTACAGTAACATGAAAAAGAATAAAATAGCAACAAATTTAACACATTAAGCACAATTCCTGCACACTAAAAACTATAAAATAATTGAAAGAAAGTTAAAACACCAAAATAAATAGAAAGTCATTTCATATTGTAGGTTAGGAGACTAATGCTGTTACGATGTCAGTATTCCCCAAATTGATCTACACATTGGATGCAATCCCAATCAAAATACGACCTGTAGTTTCTGTAAAATTTTTAAAAGATGATCCTAAAATTTATGTGCAAATGCAAGAGACCTAAAACAGCCAGATCAATGTTGTTTGAAAAAAAAAAGTTTAAAGGATTCACACGTCCCAATTTCAAAATTCACCACAAAGTTACAATAATCCACACTGTAGTAGACATATACATCAATGGAGTAAAATTAAAGAGTCCAGAAAAAACAAGACGGTGTCAAGGAAGAGGAGCACAAAGGTGGGAGGATAAACTCTGCTGCCAAAGCATAAACAAAGGCAGGAGAGATGGAAATCAGCGGGCATACAGCTTTGGCGTGCTTTAAAATTTGAGCAGCAGGAAGGGCGTGTCCAAAAAACGTGGTCTCCAGGTGAGGCCGATTTTATGCTAAGCAAGTTCCCGGCCTCAAGATTCTCCTCAGCAAAGCCCCGGGGCTGGGCACTGTGGCTGGCCTACTTCTGGTAAGGCTGCTCCAAGTGTTTAAAATGCTGGGGGCAGCGTGTCGAAGGGTTGAGTCTTCAGTCGGCAATGCTAGAGCCAGCGGCACTGACTGGGACCATGCTCTGTGCTGAGTTCTCAGTTGGGTTTGACTCTTTGTGAGCCCATGGACTGCAGCCCGCCAGGTTCCTCCGTCCACGGGATTCTCCAGGCAAAAATAAGGGAGTGGGTTGACATGGCCTCCTCCAGGGGATCTTCCCAACCCAGGGATCGAACCCACGTCTCCTGCATTGCAGGCGGATTCTTTACCAACTGAGCCAGCAGGGCAGATTCTTCTGGTGAAGACCTGTTCCTGATGCGCCAATCACCCGGTCCTGGTCCTGGTCCTGCACTACAGGGTACAGACGTGAGCGGTGCTGCTTTCCGAGTGAGCCTCACCCTGGACCTGCTGCTGCTGCTTTCACCACTAACGCCCCAGGCTGTTACCACCCCGCTCCAGACCTCCAACATGCCGGCTCTGGTGGTGAGAAGGCTGCTCCGGGCAGCCACAAAGTACCATGTGGGCGCAGCTCTCAGCCATCATAGTCTTTCTGCTCTTTGGGGATTCCTAGCCCAAATCTTCACCTCCATTAAGGAAAATGGAAACCCCCTTATGTCTGGAACCTTTGTAGTCTCTTCTCTCTGCAACACCCTCATTACTGTTCAGCTACTCTTCTACCGGAAGGCAGACTTCCCACAAGAAAAAAAAGCAGTAGAGTTGAGCTGGCTCCCGGAGTACATTCATTGTTTCTATTCATCCACCCAACCTTGGGGCCCTTCTCATCTGAATCAGTCTGCTGGTGTGAGTTTTAAACATTCCTTGTTCCTGTGCAACTGCAACTTTAGTGGAAATACTTGGTTGACTGCCATCCTTAGAAAGGATAGGGGGAGAGATTTTCAGACTGACATTTTGACATTGTGTGCATTATTACAAAATTCAGGAGAAGAAAGTAAGGAAAACCACTAGGTCATTCAGGTACGACCTACATCAAATCCCTTATGATTATACAGTGGAGGTGACAAATAGATTCAAGGGATTAAATCTTGTAGAGAGAATGCCTGAAGAACTATGGACAGAAGTTCTTAACACTGTAGAGGAGGCAGTGACCAAAACCATCCCCAAGAAAAAGAAATGCTAGAAAGCAAAGTGGTTGTCTAAGCTATTAGAAAAGAAGAGACGTGAAAGGCAAGGTAGGAAGGAAAAGATATACCCACTGATTGCAGAGTTTGAGAGAAAAGCAAGGACAGATAAGAAGGACTTCTCAAACAAACAATGCAAAGAAACAGAGGAAAACAACAGAACGTGAAAAATCAGAGATCTCTTCTTGAAAACTGGAGATCTCAAGGGAACATTCCATGCAAGGATGGGCATGATAAAGGACCAAAATGGTAAGGACTTAACAGAAGCAGACGAGATTATCAAGAGGTGGCAATAACACATGAAGAACTATATTTACAAGGTCTTAATGATGTGGGTAACCATGATGGTGTGGTCACTCACCCAGAGTCAGACATCCTGGAATGTGAAGTCAAGTGGGCTTTAGGAAGCATCACTCTAACCAAAGCTAATGGAGGTGATGGAATTCCAGCTGAACTATTTGAAATCCTAAAAGATGATGCTGTGAAAGTGCTGCATTCAATGTGTCAGCAAATCTGGAAAACTAAGCAGTAGGCACAGGACTGGGAAAGGTCAGTTTTCAGTCCAATCCCTAAGAAAGGCAATGCCAAAGAATGTTCAAACTACCATACAACTGCATTCATTTCACATGCTAGAAAGGTTATATTCAAAATCCTTCAAGCTGGACTTCAGCAGTATGTGAACAGGACTTCCAGATGTACAAACTGGATATAGAAAAGGCAGAGGAACCAGATATCAAACTGCCAAAATTCATTGGCTCATAGGGAAACCAAGGGAACTTCAGGAAAAAATCTACTTCAGCTTCATTGACTGCACTAAACCCTTTGACTGTGTGGATCACAACAAACTGGGAAATTCTTAAAGAGATGAGAATACCAGATCACCTTACCTGCCTCCTGAGAAACCTGTATGCAGGTCAAGAAGCAACAGTTAGAACTGGACATGGAAAAATGGACTGGTTCCAAACTGGGAAAGGAGTACGTCAAGGCTGTATATTGTCACCCTGCTTGTTTAACTTCTATGCAGAGTATACAGGGGAAATGCCAGGCTGGATGAATCACAAGCTGGAATCAAGATTGCTGAGAGAAACACCAACAACCTCAGATATGCAGAATATACCACAGAAAGTGAAGAGGAACTGAAGAGCCTCTTGATGAAAGTGAAAGAGGAGAGTGAAAAAGCTGGCTTAAAACCCAGTGTTGATAAACCCATGCACCTATGGGTACCTTATTTTTGACAAAGGAGGCAAGAATATACAATGGGGCAAAGACAGCCTCTTCTACAAATGGTGCTGGGAAAACTGGACAGATTCATGTAAAAGAATGAAATTAGAACACTTCCTAACACCACACACAAAGATAAACTCAAAATGGATTAAAGACCTAAATGTAAGACCAGAAATTATAAAAGTCTTAGAGGAAAACATAGGCAGAATATTCTATGACATAAATCAAAGGAAGATCCTCTGTGACCCACCTCCTAGAGTAATGGAAATGAAAATAAAGGTAAATGAGTGGGACCTGATTAAACTTAACAGCTTTTGCACAGCAAAGGAAACTATAAGCAAGGTGAAAAGCCAACCCTCAGAATGGGAGGAAATAATAGCAAATGAAACAACTGACAAAGGATTAATTTCCAAAATATACAAGCAGCTCATACAACTCAATACCAGAAAACAAACAGCCCAAACAAAAAGTGGGAAAAAGACCTCAACAGACATTTCTCCAAAGAAGACATACAGATGGCCAACAAACACATGAAAAGATGCTCAACATTGCTCATTATTAGAGAAATGCAAATCAAAAACTACAATGAGATATCACCTCATACCAGTCAGAATGGCCCTCATCAAAAAGTCTACAAACAATAAATGCTGGAGAGGGTGTGGAGAAAAGGGAATGCTCTTGCACTGTTGGTGGGAATGTAAATTGATACAACCACTATGGAATACAGTATGGAGATTCCTTAAAAAAACTAGGAATAAAACCATCATATGACCCAGCAAACCCACTCCTAGGCATATACCCTGAGGAAACCAAAGTTGAAAGAGACACATGTATCCCATTGTTCACTGCAGTACTATTTACAATAGCTCAAACATGAAAGCAACCTAGATTTCCATCGACAGATGAATGGATAAAGCAGTTGTGGTACATATGCACAATGGAATATTACTCAGCCATAAAAAGGAATGTATTTGAGTCAGTTCTAATGAGGTGGGTGAACCTAGAACCTATCAAACACAGTGAAGTGAGTCAGAAAGAGAAAGATAAATATCATATTCTAACACATATATACAGAATCTAGAAAAATGGTATTGAAGAATTCATTTACAGGACAGACATAGAGGAGAGACATATGGACATGGGGAGAGGGGAGGAGAGGGTGAGATGTATGAAAGAGTAACATGGAAACTTACATTACCATGTGTAAAATAGATAGCCAACAGGAATTTGCTGTACGGCTCAGGAAACTCAAACAGGGGCTCTGTATCAACCTAGAGGGGTGGGATGGGGAGGGAGATGGGAGGGAGGTTCAAAAGAGAGGGGACATACATATACCTATGTCTGATTCATGTTGAGGTTTGACAGAAAACAACAAAATTCTGTAAAGCAATTTTCCTTCAATTGAAAAAAAAAGAAAAAAAAAAAACCAACATCAAAAAGAAGTAAGATCATGGCATCCAGTCCCATCACTTCATGGCAAATAGAAGGGGAAGAAGTAGAAACAGTGACAGATTTTATTTTCTTGGGCTTCAAAATCACTGCAGATGTTGATTGCAACCATGAAATTAAAAGATACTTGCTCCTTGGAAGGAAAGCTATGACAAACCTCAGTTCAGTTTGGTCATTCAGCATGTCTGACTCTTTGCAACCCTATGGACTGCAGCACGCCAGGCCTCCCCGTCCATCACCAACTCCCAGAGACTGCTCAAACTCATTTCCAACGTGTTAGTGATGCCATCCAACCATCTCATCCTCTGTCGTCCCCTTCTCCTCCTGCCTTCAATCTTTCCCAACATCAGGGTCTTTTCAAATAAGTCAGTTCTTTACATCAGGTGGCCTGAGTTTCAGCCTCAGTCCTTCTAGTGAATATTCAGGACTGGTTTCCTTTTTTTTTTTCCTCCATTTATTTTTATTAGTTGGAGGCTAAATACTTTACAATATTGTAGTGGTTTTTGCCATACATTGACATGAATCAGCCGTGGATTTACATGTGTTCCTTTAGAATTGACTGGTTGGATCTCCTTGCAGTTCAAGGGACTCTCAAAAGTCTTCTCCAACACCACAGTTCAAAAGCATCAATTCTTTGGCACTCAGCTTTCTTTATAGTCCAACTCTCACATCCATACATGACTATTGGATAAACCATAGCTTTGACTAGATGGACCTTTGTTAGCAAACTAATGTCTCTGCTTTTTAACATGCTATCTAGGTTGGTCATAGCTTTTCTTCAAGGAGCAAGCGTCTTTTAATATCATGGCAGCAGTCACCATCCACAGTTATCTTGGAGCCCAAGAAAATAAACTCTGTCACTGTTTCCATTGTTTCCCCATCTATTTGCCATGAAGTGATGGGACCAGATGCCATGATTTTAGTTTTCTGAATGTTGAGTTTTAAGCCAACTTTTTCACTCTCCTCTTTCACCTTCATCAAAAGACTCTTTAGCTCCTCTTCACTTTCTGTGGTATCATCTGCATATCTGAGGTTGTTGATGTTTCTCCCAGCAATCTTGATTCCAGCTTATGCTTCATCCAGCCCAGCATTTTGCATGATGTACTCTGCATTAAGTTAAATAAGCAGGGTGACAATATACATAAATAAGAATTATTGTCACCCTGCTTATTTAACTTATGCAGAGTACATGGCTTAAAGCTCAACATTCAGAAAACTAAGATCATGGCATCCAGTCCCATCACTTCATGGCAAATAGATGGAGAAACAGTGGAAACAGTGGCTGACTTTATTTTGGGGGAATCCAAAATCACTGCAGATGGTAATTGCAGCCATGAAATTAAAAGACACTTACTCCTTGGAATGAACGTTATGACCAATCTAGACAGCATACTAAAAAGCAGAGACATTACTTTGCCAACAAAGGTCTGTCTAGTCAAGGCCATGGTTTTTCCAGTAGTCATATATGGATGTAAGAGTTGGACTATAAAGAAAGCTGAGCACCAAATAATTGATGCTTTTGAAGTGTGGTGCTGGAGAAGATGCTTGAGAGTCCCTTGGACTGCAAGGAGATTCAGCCAGTCAATCCTAAAGGAAATCAGCCCTAAATATTCATTGGAAGGACTGATGCTGAAGCTGAAGGTCCAATACTTTGGCCACCTGATGCAAAGAACTGACTCATTGGAAAAGGCCCTGATGCTGGGAAAGATTGAAGGCAGGAAGAGAAGGGGACGATAGAGGATAAGATGGTTGGATGGCATCACCGACTCAATGGACATGAGTTTGGGTAGTTGATGATGGGCAGGGAGGCCTGGCGTGCTGCAGTTCATGGGCTTGCAAAGAGTCAGACACGGCTGAGCAACTCAACTGAAGTGAACTGACTGACAATATACAGCCATGATGTACTCCTTTCCCAATGTGGAACCAGTTCATTGTTCCATGTCTGATTCTTGACTTGTATACAGATTTCTTAGGAGGCGGGTAAGGTTGTCTGGTATTCCCATCTCTTTAAGAATTTTCCACAGTTTGTTGTGGTCCACGCAGTTGTCTCCTGCATAGGCATGGGTCAGCAGTGGCCTGCTCCAGGGGCTCTGGGTAGAGCAGACCTGGTCACACAATCTGTGGCATAAGCCCTCTTGGAAGAGGTCGCCATTAACCCAGCACAGAGCTGCCGAGCAGACGACCCACAAACTGCAGAACAATTATACCAAATAAATTCTCACACTGTTAAGAAAGTTCTAGGTCCCACAACAGATTTCCCAACCTGGGGATCTGGCAAAGGGACTGAGAATTCCCAGGGAATTTGACTTTGGAGGCAAGGGGGATTTGATTACAGAACTTACAGAGGAATGGGGAAACAAGCCTCTTGTAGGGCACAAACAAAACCTTGTGCACACCAGGACCCAGGAGAAAGGAACAATGACTAACCTAGACAGCTTATTAAGAAGCAGACACATCACTTTGCCTACAAAGATTCATATAGTCAAAGCTACAGTTTTTCCAGTAGTTATGCACAGATGTGAGTGGTGGACCATAAAGAAGGTTGATTGTCAAAGAATTGATGCTTTTGAAATGTGGTGCTGGAAAAGACTCTTGACAGTCCCTTAGACAGCAAGGAGATCAAACCAGTCAATCCTAAAGGAAATCAACCCTGAAGATTCTAAGAGCCAATTCACTGGAAAAGACCTTGATGATGGGAAAGACTGAAGGTGAAAGGAGAAGGGGTTGGCAGAGGATGTGATAGTTAGATAGCATCACTAACTCAATGGACACAAATCTGAGCAAACTCTGGGAGATAATGAAGGACAGGGGAGCCTAGCATGCTGTAGTCCATGGGGTCGCAAAGAGTCGGACATGGCTTAGCAACTGAACGACAACCACGTTTATAGTCATCTGGCTGAGATTCTTCCTTTGGCAGAAGTGTCCAGCCTCTTACCTATTCTGGGCAAAAGTCTTACCCTGTCTCCCCCATTTCCCCACTTCCCTTCTGACCCTACAGGACACAGCCTGGACAGTGGAAGGGACTAGGTGATGCTGGCTTCCTCCTCTGCTCAGACTAGCTCAGCCTGTCTCCTGGGCCCCAGTGCTTGGTGGGGGGTAGGGGAAGAAGAGTGACTCGGGCCGGGCCCCAGGGTGGGGTGAGGAGACTCCTGTTCTGGCCGGGCCAGGCAGGAGCGGGTGGAGACTGCTGGAGTAAAGGGGAACAGCGATGGGAAAAAAGACTCAGAAACGTGGAAAAAGGTAAGAGTCTCCAGAAGCAGATCCTTAATTCATGGTTAACTGATTTTTCAACAAGGATGCGAAATTCAAAAAAACTGTTTTCAACAAATGGTGCTAGGACAACTGGATATCCACATGGAAGGAATGAAGCTGTACCCCCTACCTCACATCATACACAAAAATTAGCAGAAAATGGATCAAAGACCTACTTAAAGGTCTTTGGGCTAAAAGACCTTTAAAGGGCTAAAACGGGAAAATTATTAGAACATAGGTATCAATCTACTTGACCCTGGATTAGGCAAAGATTTTGTAGATGTGACACCTAAGACACAAGCAACCAAAGAGAATAAACTGGGCTTCATCACAATTTTAAAGCTTTTGTGTGTCAAAGGGCACAATTTAGAAAGTAAATGGAAGAAAATATTTGCAAATCATCAATCTGATAAGGCTCTACTATTCAGAATAAATAAAGAACTCTTACAACTCGTTAATAAAAAGATAAATAACTAAAAACAAGCAAAGAATTTGAAGAGACATTTCTCCAAAGAAGATATGCAGATGGCCAAATGCATATGAAAAGAAGTTCAACGTCATTAGTCATCAGGGTAATATAAATCAAAACAACAAGAAGATAGTCATCCACCAGGATGACTATAATCAAATAAACTGAAAATAACAAGTGTTGGTAGGGATGTGGAGAAAATAGAACCTTCAAACACTTCGCTGGGAATGCAAAATGGTGCAGTCACCCTGGAAAACAGTTTGGCAGCTCCTTAGAAAGTTAAACACAGAGTTACTATATGACCCAGCAATTTCAAGAGAACCTGAACTATATGTTCACACAAACCCATGTATAAGAATATTCATAACAGCACTATTCACAACAGTCAAAAAGTGGGGACAATTTAATTGTCTATTAGCTGATGAATGGCTAGAAAAAATGTGACCCATCGATATAATGAAATGTTATTTGGCCATAAAAAGGAATGGAATACTAACACAGGCTATAGTAAGGATGGCCCTTGTAAACATTACATGGAAAAAGCAGACACAAAAAGCCACACATCAGCGCATTCCTTGGTGGTCCACTGGTTAGGACATGGCACTTTCATTGCTGTGGCCTTCGTTTAATCCCTGGTCGGGGAACTAAGTGCAAGCCACATGGCACCACCAAAAAGAAAAGGACTCAATGTTTTCACTGCAGACACAAAAAGTCATATTGTCATATGATTCCATTTAAATGAAACGTTCAGAAGAGTCAAATCCATAGAGACAAAAAGGAGACTGGCAGTTGCCAAAGACTGGGGAAGTGACTAACAGTGGGTTCCGGGTTGCTTTGCGGGGGACCATAAAAACGGCCTAGAATTAGACTGTGGCAGGGTTGCCATGAATATACTAAAAGCTACAGAACTGCACACTGTAATAAAAGGGTGGATTTGATGGCACGTGAACCTGTTGCTATTTAAGTTGTGTCTGACTCATATGTGACCCCATGGACTGTAGCCCACCAGGCTCCTCTGTCCATGGGATTGTCCAGCAAGAATACTGGACTGGGCTGCCATTCCTTCTCAGGGGATCTTCCTGACCCAGGGACTGAACCCACATCTCCTGCATCAGCAGGTGGATTCTTTACCACTGAACCACAAAAAAGCCCCATCATGTGAATTACTCAATTTAAAAAGTCAGTCAACACAATCCTCCATATTAACAGTCCAAAGTAGAAAGCCCATGCTCCTATCAACAGATGCCCAGTAAAGCTCACCAAGGACAACTCTGGACTGCATTTGACCAGCTCCCCTTGGTGTGGGGGCTCAGTGCTCTGCTTACCGCAAGGAGACTTAGAGAAATGAGTCTATTAAACTTCACAAGCTCATCAATCAGACTGGCTAGTTTTAATCACCTCTTACAGGTTTCTGTTTTTTAAATTTTAATGCAGAGGGATGCTGAAATAACAAAGTCCCCACATTACTGACACTACTGTGTTATCAAAGACCTCCCTAGGGCAAGTAAATGGAGCAAAACCAATTGCATATTTATATGTAAAAATGCTTGGGGACAAAGAAAAACGCAGGAACTGAAATTAATGGCGCATGAGAAGCCCTGCATGGATTATAGTACATCAAACTCTCTTGGTGGGAACTAACAGTTTAGACTTCCCTTTGTCACCGAGGAACCCCAGTTCCCAACTTCTCCTCACCTGGGCTAAAGACATTAATCCAAGTCTCTGAAGTGGATGGCAGGGCACCAATGGAATGAGAGCAAATGGAACCTGTCTCAACAGTTGTGTATGAATTTAAATATTTAAATCAAATATCAGAAGAAAACAGAATTATTCTCTCTAATCCAAACTGCTTGCTCCTCAAAAGAAAAGCCATGACAAACCTAGACAGCATATTAAAAAGCAGATACATTACTTTGCCGATAAAGGTCCATATAGTCAAAGCTATGGTTTTTCCAGTAATGTACAGAGAGTTGGACCATAAAGAAGGCTGGGCGCTGAAGAACTGATGCTTTTGAACTGTGGTGTTGGAGAAGACTCTTGAGAGTCCCTTGGACTGCAAGGATATCAAACCAGTCCATCCTAAAGGAGATCAGTCCTGAATATTCACTGGAAGGACTGATGCTGAAGCTAAAGCTCCAGTACTTTGGCCACCTGATGAAAAGGGCTGACTCATTAGAAAAGACCCTGAAGCTGGGAAGGACTGAAGGCAGGAGGAGAAGGGGATAATAGAGGATGAGATGGTTGGATGGCATCACCAACTCAATGGACATGAGCTTGACCAAGTTTCAGGAGATGGTGAAGGATAAGAAAGCCTGGCGTGCTGCAGTCCACAGGGTCACAAAGAGTCAGACACAACTGAGCTACTGAACAACAAATCCAAACTGCACAGATATCATTGCTAAGGAGGGCTTAGATGGGCAACATTAACTTTTTCAAGGAGTCGATTTAAAGAAAAGTTTTATGCAACGACCACCAATTTGGGATAAAACTCCGGAGGCCTACAGGGATCTGGCTTCCTCTGTACAGCCACAAAGAACCCCACAGCCCATGCAAAAGGGCATCACAGCTTATCACTCAAGTGGACAAATGTGAAAAAGCCATGCAAGCCTGTGGACACATAGCTTCTGTCTCACATTTAGAGTAGCGTGTCTCAGAGGAATAATTTGGGGACGGGCAGAACAGACGGAGCATTAGTGTAGACTGGGTGCTACGTGCACCTCTTGACAAGTGCCATCTCAACCTAATTCCCTGGACAGCTCTCACACTGGGTGGGCCTCATTATGCCCATTATACAGGTGAAAAACTGACACCACACAAAGTAATGATGTGGCTTCCCTGGGGCCCCACTGCAAGCGAGAGCATCGGGACTCAGGCACAGGAGCACACACTACCCAACAGGATCAGGAGCCAAGCACGTGCCCAGACGTTCCCACATCACCGTCCAGAACTTTCTGGAGGCCCTGATGCACATTCGGTGGAATGCCACCGTGCCTGACTTGCTTGGGTTCATCCTCCAGTACCAGACACCGGGCCCTGATGCCTGCACCTCTGGCCCATTATGAAAGCTCCGCCCTCCTCCCTTGACCGACCTCACTCCCAGAATCTCAATCCAGCAGTGCTGAGGGAGCCAGACCACACCACTCCTCCAGGGTGTCCTCAGGACAGCTCCAGTAGTTCTATGACTGCCCCTCACCGCAAAGATACTTTGGCCACCTGATGCAAAGAACTGACTCACTGGAAGAGACCCTGATGCTGGGAAAGACTGAAGGCAGGAGAAGGGGACATGAGTTTGAGCAAGCTCCAGGAGTTGGTGATGGACAGGGAAGCCTGCCATGCTGCAGTCCATGGGGTCATAAAGAGTCGGACACGACTGAGCAACTGAACTGACCGAAAAGATGAGAAAACGGGGGTGGGAGGCAAGTGTATGAGGTCCTAGAATGGTCAGAACAAATGACCACAAATGGGGGCTTAAGACAACAGGAATTTGTTCTCTTCCAGTTCTGGACACCAGAAGTCTGGGATAAAGGTGTGGGCAGGCCGAGCTCCCCCCTGAGGCAATGTGGGCAGATCTTTCCAGGCGCTTCCAGTTTCTGGTGCCAGCCATGGGTTTGTGACTGCATCAGCCCAACCTCCTCCTTCACTATCACTGGCCATTTCTCTGTGCCTCTGTATTGCCAACATTCCTCTTCTTTCTCTCATAGGACACCTGTCACTGGCTTCGAGGCCCATCCTAATCCACGGTTATCTCACCTTGTGATGCCTTCCCTGATGTCATCTGCATAGACCCCATTTCCAGTTAAGCCCCCATTCTGAGTTTCCAGGCAGACATGAGGCTACACACTGACAACTCGCCTGAGGTCAACTGGCTCCTAAGAAGCCAGGGTGAGTCTGACCCCGTCCACACGGTGATCCCTCCACAGCCTGCCTCGAAGTCAGGGTCTAAAATCAAGGCACAGTCACGCTGGTGTTGGCACGGGCCAGTCCTGCAAGACAGGCCCCTCAGCAGAGTCAGGCCAGCCACACCACCCTCAGTGTCACGCTGCTGAACCTGGAAGGCACGGCCATCGGACCCAGGTAACACTGGGGGCATCGGGAAACTCTGCTGCGGGTTCCTCAGTGTCTGCTCTCTGAGGAGAGGAACAAGCTGGTGACCCCTGTGCCAGGCTGGACTGTCCCGAGATCCCCACCCCACAGTGTGCGTGCCCCTCTCTAAGCTACTCCCCCAACACTCCTCCAGGTGCAGCTGTGCAGAAACTCTGCAGAAGGAAGCTAGCGCCCACGTCAGTCAACGATGAGCTCACTCACCAACAAGGAGACCCTCCTGGTTGGAGCTGACCTAATCAGGTGAGACCTTACAACAGAGGGGGCACTTCCTGGCCAAAGAGATTTTAAGCGTAAGAGTGAGTGGACGTGAGTTGCCATGTGGCAAAGGACCTAAAAACAGCCGCTAGGGGCCAGCCAGCCAGAACACGCCCCAGAATCACAAGGAAATGAATTCTGCTGGCAACCTGGATGAGCTTGGAAAAGACCCTGAGAGAACTCAGCCTGATGGCACATGGATTCCAGCGCTTGAGACCCTGAAAAGAGAATCCAGATCTATAGAATTCTGATTTATAGGACGATGAACTAACATACGGGCCTTATTTTAAGCTGCTGAGTTTGTGACAATTGACAACATAGTAGTGAAAAGGAAAGAAAACAAACACACACACAGTCCTCACATGTTCTTCCCACCTTGGACACGATGGCTGGAGCTGTGGAAGCCATCTTGTGAGCATGAGGCAATAAGCATTAGAAAGATCTTTATCCCATGCTCAAGAAAGATCTAGACAGACAGAGCCATGTTCCTGTAGTAGACTGTAAGAAACTGTCCCGAAAAGTCAGGCACCCCTCATTAACAGCAAAGTCTTCTTTTCCAATCCCTTGGAACTAGGCTGACCTTATGTCTGGCTTTGTGCAACAGAACATGCAGAATGTAACACTCTGGGGCTGGTGAAAACAACCCTTAACAAACCTCGTAGCATCTCCTATTCCCTGAAGGGAACCTTGTCACTATATGAAGGAGCTCAGGCCACGCACATGGAGAAAGAGGCCTTCAGAATGAGATGTCACAAGGAGAGAGAAAAGCATGGTCCCAGACAGACAACATTACTAGAAGAGAGAGGCCTGCCATCCCAGCCAGCCCCCTGGGACATCAGACACACAGATGAAGCCAGACTGGATCCTCCTGTCCTGGCCAACACCATGTAGAGCAGAGATGAGCCACTCATACTGATGCTGCTTGAATTCCTTCCTGCCCATGGGTTGCGCCATTGGGCCATTAAGTTCCAGGGCTACTTGTGTAACTGACGGACACAGACCTGCTGAGTCTGCTGGGACTGCCACCATCCACACTGAAATGGTTCCTCCAGGCCTGTTGCTGTTCAGTGGCTATATGTCTGCTTCATCAACTGACTTGTGACGCCTAGGTGGAAGGAGACCTTCTGGCCCCTGGTCTCACGGCTGTGCTCCTCAGCATCTCTGTTCCCTATCTGCTGCACTACCAGATTCTAGGTGCAGCCTTTGGCCTCCAGGCACACGCTTGAGCTTGCACTCAGCTCCTTCCCACCCTTGTACCACATCATCTCCATCTGGGCCTGGCCACCTCACAGCTCAGGGTGGCACTGGCCCCCGCCTCGGCCTGTACCTCCCCCAGGGCTGGCTGCTCCCTGGAAAACACCATGAGGACTCCAGGGACCGGGAGGGAGACACAGTCAGAGGTTCTGCCCAAGAGAGGTTTTCCAAGTCCTGGAGTCATGACAGAGCTGTGCTCTAGACCTGGAAGTCTCAGATCCACCATGAAAATCCTTTGTGATTAGGGGCTGCACAGGGGACCCTCCACGGACACAGGTGGTCCAGGTACTCCAAGACCTCCTGGGGTATGATGGGAAGCAGCCTCAGAGCTCCTGATGGGCAGATGGCCCTACGGCCTATGTGCAGATGGAAGGACGCATCAGAGACAAGGCAGAGACCCTCCTGAAAGCCAGGATGGGGCAGGGCTGGACTTGGAGAATCTGCCAAGAGACCTCAATGGTGTCAAGAAAGAGCCAGGACCTCAGACTTACCAAGGTCCAAACCTAACCTTCCAAGGACACTTCCAACCCTTTCTAGGTCTTCTCTGCCTCATTTCCTCATCTTTACAAAGAAGAGATGGGTTTTAAATTTCCTTCCTATTTTTTATACTACAAACCTGTATTCTTCCCATATATATGTACACACATATATACATACATGTTTTGTGGGAAGTTTCTTTACCCAAATCCAGGACTAACTACCCCTACTCCCAAGTATTCTCAGAAGAAATGAAGTGAGAGAGCTTGGCCTTGCAAGTGCAACATAGTTGGAAGCAGCCAGAACTGCTCCCCACAAACCAAGCCCGGAAGGCAGGGCATTGACCACAGACACAGAGTCAGGAGTCCAGAGTCCTCACCCCCTCAGCACCAGTAGGTGCCCTCACCCTGCACAGTGCCTGAGGCAGGCACCACCAGTGCCGCGTGCCTACATCCTCCTGGGAGAAGTGTCGGCAGGAGCAACCGAGCTCCACGCCATCCTTGTACCCGGGAGCGTGCGCATGGGCGTCTGAGGTCTCCAGTTCCAAGTGGGCTGGGCTCCCCGCCACGGCACCCACATAGCCACCAGCCGTGTCCTTGTGCAAAGAGGGTGTGAGGCCTACAAGGGCACACAGGCAGCTCAGGGGGCTGACAGAGCCCTAACCACACACGTGCCCACGCAGCGAGTCAACGAAGACGCTCGTGCCTCAGGATCGTGGTAGACAGCAGCCCTCGCCCAGACCTGGAGACCGAGCAGCCTGTGCGGCTGACTGTCAACCACCAAGTGCCGCCCTCCCCTACTGAGCAGAGGTCCTGCCCCCACCCTCCCACCGGGGCTGGCCGGGCTCCTGCTTCCCCACCCTACCCTCAGGGGTGACCTGACCGCCTAGCCTCCTCAAGAGGTCGGCAGAGCTGCCCAGAGACCTCTGCCCTCCCCACGTGGTCACCTGACACCATCCCATTCCCCCACTGTCTCCACGGGGTGGGTTGAGCACCCCCCGAACACACCTCTGACCTCCCCCAGGGTAACCTGAGCCCATCCTACTCCCCGCCACGGGCTTGGCAGAGCTGCTCCACGGGGGCCGAGGACAGCGGCTCCTGCCACTCAGGGCTTCTCCAGAGCTGGGGGGGGAGGAACACACACACTCGTGTCACCTTGCACCAACAGCTGGTAGGCAATGCGGGCCCCGCGGCTGACACACTCGTACAGGCCTGCGTCTTCCCGCTTCACGTCCCGCACGAGCAGTGCTCGCTGCCCGGCTGAGGCCTGCACCTCATACTTGGGGCCGGGAGACAGCGTGTGTCCGTCCTTGAGCCACGTCACGGCTGCCGCCTGGTCCGAAAGCTCGGCCAGGAGCTGGGCCTCCTCGTGCAGCCGGGCCAGCACCTCCCGAGCCGCCGCCGCGGGTGCCGGACGCTTGGCCGTCAGCTCCAGGGCCGCTGGAAGTCACAGACAGGTGACAAGCGGGTGTAAGTGAAGAGGGCGGTGAAAGGAGGAGAGTGACCAGCGGAGGAGGGTGGGGAAGAGGGATGAAGGCATGGACAGCAGGGTGTGGATGGGAGGAAGGGGATGGGAGCAGAAAGTGCCAGCGGACAGAGGAGGAAGAGCCAGATATGAGGGAACGGACTCCGAGAGCCAAGAAAAGAAGACACAGGACAAGAAGAGAATCAATAACAAGAGGGGAGGAGGGGAGAGGGGAGGGAAGCGGTGGGGGCACAGATCACAGAACTGAAGCTTGGCGCTGTTGGACTCTTTAGACTGTCCTCCACTCACATCTAGTGGCCTTGCACGGCCTTGCACACCCCACCGCCTGGCCCCACGTTATCCAGCTGCTCTGAAAGCCACAACAGATCTCCCAGGATCCCTGAGACTGCAGGGACTCCATCCCACCCCTATCCCTCAAGGAAACGTGGCCTCGGGAAGCCCTGGGGTCACAAGACAGGGCCCCTACCTCGGACCTCCATGCGGATGCTGCTCTCGATGCCGTCAGCTACGAACTTGAGCTCCGCCCCGTGCAGGCTGACAGGCACCGAGCGGATGGTGAGAGTGTGGCGGGTGCCATCCCGGTGTATCACATACACGCTGCTGGCCTTGAGGACCCGCCCGTCCAGGAACCACTCCCCTGATGAGGCCGTGGTGAGGTCCACGGAGAAGGTCACCTCGCCGCCTTCCACTGCCTGCACTGCCTTCAGAGGCGTTTTCACAGCCAGCTGGGGAGCTGTGGAGTGAGAGCTTCAGGAGGTAGTTGGGCCCCTCCCCACCTCCCCTCCAAAGCCTAGCCCCAAATAACCCCTCCTCGAGGAAGTCCACTGGGCAAGCACATGGAGACCCTGAGTGAAAGCCAGACCCAGGGTGAAGTGAGAACAAGTCAGAGCTACCCAAGATCCCCCTCAGCTCCCAAAGACCCAGTGGGTAGCCCCCTGCCCTAGGGCTGGTGGGCACAGACAGTTCCTGGGGGTTTGAGTCCTATGTTGGGGTCACCTGGCCTTCCCACCAAAAAGCCTTCAATAGCATCAGGATCCTGGACCCGCCCCCTAGCACAAAGAGGCAGGAGCCACGCTGGCCTCTCCAACACTGGGCTACACTCTAGGTCTGGGCGATTCAGAGGCAGATGGCCCCACAGACCGCCGTCAGGGTGCCGTGGAGAAGAGAGCCTTCCACACTTACCCAGGTGTACAGTTCCTGGGAACTCGAGGTAGGGGCTCTGGCCAAAGCTGTTCACCGCTGACACCCTGAACTGGAATTCCCCCTCTTCGGCCACGCCAGCCACAGTCAGCTCAGGCGTGGTCACCCACTCATCTTCATGGCACCGGCTCCAGGTGTAGGCGCCCAGTCTCTTCTTCTCCACCAGGTAGCCCTCGATGGCAGCAGGGCGGTCCCCGGGGGGTGGTGGGGACCAGGCAAGAGTCACAGAGCTCTCTGTCCGGGCCTTCACCACGGGGGCTTTAGGAGCATGCAGGGGTGGCCTCCTGGGGGCTAAGCAGAGGACGGGCCCATGTCACAAACTGGGAACCCCCTCCCCAAGTCCTGGGTCCAATACCACGGTAGGGAAAAGTTCTTGTGACAGAACTCCCAGCCCTCCCGGGGAGGGGGGGGGGGGATGGGGAGCACTGCCCTGGTGGTCAGAATGGCCACAGCCTGAGGGGCCTGCCAGGCCAAGACCATGCTGCCGGCCCCCCCCCCCCCCCCCCCGCCGCCGTCTCAGCTGGTGACCGTTACTCTGTCTACAGTGGAACAAGTACCCGGGCCTCAGAGGCCACACTTGGCCCAGGGCCACCATGAGCTGTCCACGGGGCCTGGAAAGGGACTCCTTCCAGTTCTCACCCTTGACCCCCTCTGTGCACTGGAATCTTGGGCTGGATGATGGTTAAGGAAAGGCACAAGGACCCTTCCAAGGGTGCTGAGACCCACGTGCAGGGGCACACCCCTGGCCCCAGCAAAGGGCTGATCCTGTGCCAGCTGGTCACAGCACCAAAAGCCAAGAAAGAGAACACACGCAATGTTCCCCCACACGCTATGCTTCTTGGGGCGGGAGGGTCAGTGCTAGGACTCGCCCTTTGCGGACGCCTAGTGTGACCATCATGGAGGAGGGTCAGACAAATCACGCAGGCCACAGAACCAGACCTACAACCTAGGCATTCCTGACAACCTAGGCAGTCTACAGTGCACGGTGCTCCCCGCAGCAGGCAAAAAGTCAGAGCAGGGCCCCTCCATCCGACAGGTGCTCCCACGGCCCTTACCTGACACGCAAAACTGGGTAGTCGTCCGGCAGTCCCCAGCCACAAAGGCCACCTCACCCACATCCTCCAGGCTGCACCGGGAGATGGTCAGCGTGTGGTGCGTGCCCTCAGCAGTGACGGCCACCCGGCCCCCAGCCACCACCACCTTCTGGTTCCACAGCCACTGAACGGGGCCCTCTGGCTTGGCCAGCTCCACACAGAACATGGCCGTGTCCCCCACTCGCACTGCTGTCTTCCTCGGGAGCTTCCGAAGGAGGTTGCCTGGGGTGGGCAGAGGAGCAGGAGCGAGGGGGCAGGGGGTAGAGCTGGTCAGAGCGACCCCCACAGGCCTGCCCACCCACACCTCCTTCCGGCCCCTGCGTCCAGAGTTCCCACCCCGCCCCTCCCTGACCCACCCCGTGTCCTGGGATCCTGCCCGCCCCGCCGCCCAGGGCCTCGGTCACTGGCCCAGGTCCTGGGAGACCCACACGCTGCCCAGTGTCTCGGCCCGCGGCCCGCTCACCTTGCACGGCCAGCTCGGCCACCGTGCGGCTGCCCTCTGCGGTCTCGCATATGTACACGGCGTCGTCGTCAGAGGACACGTTGAGCACCGTCAGCCGGCGCTCCGCGCCCGCCTCCTCGATGAGGTACTTGGCGCTGGCCCATAGCCGCGTCTCCTCCTTGTACCAGGCAGACTCCATGTCCGGCGTCGGCACCTCACACTGGAACACGGCTGATGCCTTCTCCGGTACCTCCAGGTCCTGCAGGCGCTTTCTGAAGGGCAGCGTGGGCTCTGCAGAAGAAGGGCCAGATGAGTGGGGCGGGGAGGGGAAGAGGGGCAGGCCGGAGCGGCGCCAGAGGCTGGGGGTGAGGGGGCAGTGCAGAGGGGCAGGGAAGAGGCTGCAAGAAGGGAAGGAGGCAAGGTAAGGCAGGTATAAGGCTGGGGTGGGGGCAGGGAGCCAGGGTAGGGGTTGGAGGGGCTTTGCGGGCAGAGGGTGGGTAAGAGGGCAGAGGAGCTTCAGGGAGCAGGGACAGAGGGAGGTAGGGGGAGAGCAGAGGAGGGAGGACAGTGGAGAGGGAACAGCACTTAAAGGAAAGAGTCCCTGCCCCCAAGAATAGAGAGAAGAAAGAAGGAGAAATGACGCAGGTAAAGTCATAGCAAGCAGCACTGCGGGGCAGCCCCCTGAGCTGGTGGTCCCAGACAGCCAAGACAGGCTGGACTTACACAGCAGGGAGGCCACTGGACAAGTACTGGCCTGAAAAACTGCTCAACCCCAGCACACTTCCGTGCAAAAAAAAAAAACCGAAGAAGCAGACACACACACACAAAGGTTGAAGCGCCCTGCGGGAGATCCTACAGCTGGAAAAAAGTGGAGGTGGTACTCCAACCACATCGAGGGTGGTCTTAGGAAACAAGAAGGAACAGTCCCCCAGCAAGTTCTGATGGTGCTGTCCACAGCTGCCCTGGTGCGCTGGGGACAGGAGCCTGCAAACTGACCCAGAGTCACGTTCAGTCTGCGCCCTGGTGCAGCCCCAGCCTGCGGCCCGCACGAGGTCTGTCCTTGCTCCCACCTCCCTCCAGCTCTGCTGGGGAGATCCCCCCTCCCAGCATCTTGTAGGAGAGGGGGGAGCCTGGGTCTCCCGCAGCCTGGACAGGGCAGGCTCAGCCACGGGGCAACCATCTCCCGAGGGAGAGGGTGTTAGTGACAAGCACTTGGTTGTACACGCGCGTTATTTTCACAAAGACAATGAAACACCACAGCAAGAGCCGCCAAGACCTCCAGCCACAGATTTCTCTACATGATAGGGAAATGGCAGGAGCAGCAGCCGCTAGAAGGAAGGGATGGAAGGCCTGGGGAGGGACCTCCGCCTGTGCTCACGGCGCACAGCGACTTCGTGCCAGCCGCCAGGAGCTCACCTCTCACGACGACGAGCACCGAGCTGTAGGTCTGGCCCACGAGGTTGGACGCCGTGCAGGTGTAGAGGCCACAGTCTGACTGCTTGCAGAAGAGGATCTTCAGCACGAAGTTCTCCTGCTCGTCCTCGTACACCACGTGCCGCCGGCCCTCCACCACCAGCTGTCCATCCTTCTTCCACACGATCTCAGGCTTGGGCTCGCCCGTCACGAAGCAGCTGAGGCGCGCGTGTTTGCCCTCCGTCACCGTGCAGGTGCGCGTGCCGGCGCTCGGCGGTGAGGCCGGGGCGCCCCCCGCGCGCATGGCCTCGCGCCGCCGCTGCAGGTGGGCCAGGAGCATGGCGGTGGAGGCCCCCGGCGGGCTGGCTGCCTCTGCCTCCGCGTCCACCGTCAGCCCGGCGGCGGCGCTGGCGGCGCCCAGCGGGTTCTCCGCGTGCACGGTATAGGTGCCGCTGTCTCTCGGCTGTGCGGCGCGGATGCGCAGAGCGCTCGCCTCGCCGCTCTCCTCCACTCGCACTCGGGGGGCGTCCAGCACACCCAGGCGCCGCCCGTCCTTGGCCCAGCTCACCGACATGGGCGGCGAGCCGCGCACGCGGCAGCGGAAGGTGGCCTCCGCGCCCTCGCGCACGCGGATGGAGGTGGGCCGCAGCAGGAAGTGAGGCGCCTGCTCGGCGCACGCGGCGTCGGCGTCCACCTGCAGGCCGACCGCCGCGAAGGCCTCGCCGATGGCGTTGCGCGCACGGCACACGTACTGCCCACTGTCGCCCAGCGCCAGGTCCAGGATGGTCAGGCGGTACAGGTCGCCGTCCTGGGCCAAGCGGAAGCGACCACCCGCCTCCACCAGCTGCCGGTCTTTCTCCCAGCTCACTTGCGGCGTGGGGTTGCCCACGATCTGGCAGCTTAGCGTGGCATCTTTGCCCACCGATACCACGAAGGCCTTGGGCCGGGTTAGGAAGCGGGGTGCGCCACTGAACGAGGAGTGATCCATGGTGGGGGCAGAGGCGGGAGAACCTGTGAGTGGGGTGGGGGAGGGCATGGTGGGGATGAGTCCCTGGAGTGCTCAGAGCCCCGCTTGGCCACTGTGCCTGTGTCCCCCCTTGGCTACTTCACCGGCCCAGTGCCGCCTGGAAAATTCAGCTTAATACAGGGTGAACGTCTCCCCATTCTGCTCCCATCTGCTCCCACACACCCCGTCCCTGCAGGTGGCATCACCAGACGGTATGGTGGTCCAGAAGTGCCAGTTTGCCTCTTTCTGGGCCTTGGAGTTTGGCCCCACCTCCACCCCCCAAATGGGCTCTTTTTAATTGGCTGGAGCATCTCCTCCCTCTTGTCCCAGCTCCAGGCCTGCTGCCCGGACTCAAGATCCAGCTGAGCCTCTATCCCCAGACAGGGCACCAGCACCAAGCCTGCCCTCCTCCCTGCGTAGCCTCTGCCATGCTATATGTCACCACCAGGACCTTCCCCATCCCTCCTGGCCACTCCAGATTCCATCAGGTGTCCGTCTCCCCACACAATGGTGCTTCCTGGAGCCTGAAACTCCAATCTACCTAGTGTCTCCCAGTCAGAGAGAGGCAACTCTCTGCACCCTGGCCGTGGAGGCTCATGAGGTGCCCAGCTGGCCTGTCCTCTCTAAGGCACACCAGAGGTCACGTGTTCTCTACTCCAGCAGGCTCTCCTCTGAGCCCCCTGCTTGGCCTGCCCCCTTTGCTCCCCGTTCTCCTCAGTGGTGTTCCCCACTCAAGCATTCGGGCTGCTCTGCAGGCTGTGTGAGCAGCTTTCCAGCCCTCCTCACTGGACATTCCCCAACAGAGAGTGCAGTACACAGGGCCTGTCCCTCCTGCCACTGTCCTGGGTCACATCTCACCCCTCCTGGGGTCCCACCACACATCCCCTCGACCCCTGAAGGGGGGTGCTCATCAATGAGCAAAGAATGGAAATTCTACAGCTGGAGGGGTGGGCACCCCTCCAGCACATAGGGCTACCCACGAGCTCTTGCTATGAGTGCCTGCCTCCTTTCATCAGAAGTCACAATGGGGAAGGTCAATGGTGTGTCTGTGGAGGACAGTTGAGAACCCTGCAAGAGGAGTCAAGGATGTCAAGGCTGAGAATGGGTGGGCCAGCTAGCCAGGCCCAACCAGGGGGCTGTGGGGGGACTGGAGCCCAGTCACTGCAGGTCTTGGCTGAGGCTCCACTGGCTGTGGCTCTGCCGACTGGGCACCTTGCAGGGGTGGGTTTGGCACCAGCAATGCCAAACGCCTCTGAATGACTGGCCTCTGCCAACTCCAGGTTGGATCCTGCTGGCCCCCAGCACCGGTGGGTGAGGTGAAACTGGGCCTTGCCTACACACAGGCTTCTGTAAGGAGAGCCAGCACAAATGGGCCCCATGGGCCCTGGGCTGTCCCCAAGTGCCTTAACTCTTCACCCCGGGAGCTGGGCCTTCAGCATGGGGCTGCCCACCGTGGGACAAACAGGGCAAGGTTCCCAGGCCCTCCAGCTCCCCATCCTGTGATTCGGGACCTAATCCGCTTAATCCCCCTCAAGGAGGTAAGCTGGGACCAGCCTGCTGACTCACTGTGCAGTCAGCACCTCTGCCCTGCCCACTGCCCCCCCCCCTTCATTAGCTCCCCCATGGCCTGGCTGGGCTCTTGGCCTGAGAAGGACCTGGGCAGGTGGCCACCAGCCTCCATGGACAACCTCCTGGGCCTCAGCGTCCCTCTGTGGAAGAATTACTTTGACACCAGTTCCCCAGGGGCCTGAGTTCTGATCTCTTCCCAACACACCACTGCCTTCTGAAAACAGTCAATCTGGGGGTTCCCCAAGGCAGGACATGGCACCCTGCCCCTGCCACACCCAGAGCAGGTGTGGGAGGGAAGACACCTGCTCTGAGCTCATGAGCAACTCTGTGCAGGGTCAGGGGGCCACTTCCACAGCTGGCAGCCCTTGGGCCCTTGGGCCCTAGAAAAGAAGGATGGGGAGGTCTCATCTCTGCACATACTTAGTGGGAGCCAGCTCTCAGCAGGTGCACAAGGGTGGGCAGAGACTCCAAGATCCTCTAAAGCCGTGGAGATGAATCCTCTGTCCAGGGCCTGCATGCCCCACTCCCAGTGCAGCAGAACCATGGAGGTCTAAGACAAGACCCCCCTTGACACCTCCACACCAGGCAGGCATCCTCACTGGACAGCAGGGCCAAGGTAGCCCGAGGTATGCCAGAGGACTCTGGAGCCACCCTGCTTCAAGCTGAGTGTGGGGTGGGGACCACCCAAGGCCCCTCTGGGCCCAGGTTCATCCACAATCTCCTCCTCCTCCCCCTGCCATGGTGGGAGCTGGGGCCACAGGAGCTGCAGCCACAAAGGCAGGATCAGGCATTTCAGGAGGAGAGACCAAGCCAGGACCCGAACCCCAGCATCTCAGGGAAGCCCCTTCCTCACTCAGATGCCCACCTGTGGATCTGGCTTGGGCTCCTCAGTCCCTTGGAGCCCCCATCTTGGCACTGGCAGGCTCCTCCCCTGGAGGCCAAGACCCTCCCCCCTTGCAAGTCTACCAGGGAGCCTGTGGCTGACCCGTGTCACACCTACAGCCCCTCGCTTTCCCAGAACTTGGCCACTCTTGGGTCCTGATGGGACTGGGCCATTTTCCAGATGAGCCCAGAGTGAGAAGTGGTTCGCAGCCGCTTGGCTGGCCCCCTCCCAGAGGCCCTGTCTGCCCCGCTTTCATCTCCCCACTGTGTTGCCCCCACACCATTCCAGAAAAGACTTCAAAGGGCAGCTCCTGTAGTCTGTGCTTTCCCCCTAGACCTCTTGGGCCTTCCAGCTTCCCAAACTCCAGGGGAAATTCTTTCCTGGAGTCAGGTGTCACTGCCCCTCTGGCTGTCCCCTCCGCTGAGCCAACAGGCCCAAAATAGCCCCAGCTGTCAGCGGGCATCCATCTCAACAGGGCTGGGGGCAGGGCCAGCCGGACCCTCAGGGAACTAGGCAGAGGGGAGGTGGGCGCTTCGGACGCCCCCCGCCTGCCCCAGCTGCTGCCTCCCCACATGCGGGTCTGGCTCCATCCGCCAACGCGCCAGGGGCTGGAATCCACAGCCCCAACCCCAGGAGCAGCGCGGCCTGGCTGAAATTCTAGCCCAGGTCCCTCCGTCCCCCAGAGCCGTGACCTTCAGCTCCGCCGTCCTCAGGGGCCCTGGCTGGCCCCCCAGCCCTCCTGCGCTCTGCCTCCTCACCTGTCTCTCCCGGGGGCACTAGGCAGCACCCAGGCGAGGCGCTCAGATGGTGCGGCAGGGGCTGCTGGGTCTCACCTCCTCCGGGGGCCCAGGACCGACAAGCTTCCCACCCAGCAGCCCGCACGCCTGCCGGTCCTCAAACTGGACGGGGACGAAAGGACAGGCGCATACATCCGCTGAAGAAGGCCGGGCCCGCCCCCGCCCCGCCCCCACCGCGCCCGCCCGCCCAGCCCAGCCCAGCTCCAAAATAGCCCGGGTGTCACTGCCCCAGATTGGGTCTCACCCCTGGCCCCAGGGAGGCAGAGGGCAGAGGCTCAGGGCTGCTGGGGGAGGGGAGGCCTGTGTGTGCCAGTGATGGTGAGGGCGGGGACCCCTGCTCAGACCAGCGTCCTGGAGCGCAGGGAGGGACAGAAAAAGGGGGATCCAGGACCACTCATAGGAGCACCCAGGACCACCGTCCAGAGGGGAGCAGAACCACCCCAAGATCAGCGATCACCAGAGCATGCTGCAGCCTTTAGGTTGAGAGGAGCCGCTGGGAGCCTAGCACAGGTGCCCAAGGTCAGCCACCCTAACCACACACGTGACTGGGGTGGGTTCATTATCCCTGGCCCCTCCCGGCCACGCCTGGCCTGGCTGGGTGTCCCTGGCATCTTTACATGGGAGTGAGGGTCCCTACATCCCACCCCGTGACCTTCACTTCCCAGGGACCCCGCCCCGGGAGGTGGGCAGACAGGACGGGGCAGGGGGTGTGGATGACACAAGCCACTTCCCACCCAGGATGGCTGCCCCCCATCCCCATGACCCCGGCACAGGGACAAGGGTGAACAGGATGCTGGGCCCACCCAGGTGAGAAGGTGAGCTCCACTTAGCAGGGGTCTACTGGGGAGCCAGAGAAAGCAGTTTTGCTACCTTTAGGAGAATGAGAGGATGGGAATCAGAGATCTGGTAGAAGTCCAGGGGCCTCTCTTGGGAAGAGGCTGACCCGCCAGGGGAGGGTTGGGTGCTGCTCTCTGCCCATCATCACCCTTCCCCTGAGCCAGCTCCAGGGCATTGTGTTCCTGCCCAGCACCCACAGCCTGCAGTCTGAGCCATGCCCTCACTCATCTATGCCCTCTGCACCCAGGTTATGAGCACAGACCACTCACCTGAGTTACACCGAGTCTCAGCTCAGGCTGTCAAAACAGATACCACAGACTAGGGGACTTAAACGAAATTTATTTTACAGTTCTAGATGCTACAAGTTCAACATGAAGGTACTGGCAGATTCCACGTTGGCTAACAGCCTGTCTGGTAAACAGATGGCACATCCTGTGTCCCAACTTGGCAGAGAGAGTGAGTTCTGATATCTCTGCTTCTCATATGGGCAATAATCCCACCGTGGGGACACACCCCTAACTTCATCTAACCCGTCGTCGAACCCTCTGCCTTCCCAAGCCACATACTCTCCTGTCTGTGGTCCTCCACAGCTCACCCTCCTCCAGGCATTTGGTCGTGCCCAGCACCCGCAGCCTGGGGTCTGATCCATGCCCTTGCCCCATCTATGCCCTCTGTGCCCAGGCCTGTGCCCCTCCCTATCTGTGATCCTCCATAGCTCCCCCCCTCCTCCTCTGTCCTCCTCCCTGTCCTGTGACCATCTCCATGCCTCAGCTGCTCTGAGGACCAGCCTGACTCCACACTGCCTGCAGACAAGTCCCTGGTTACCAGCTACAATCAATGGATCCATACACCACTGTGCACTTGAAGGATGCTCTCTCTCCTGGGTATTCTCCATTGCTACAGGGAAGATCCCTAGCACCCAAGCAATGTATTTTTCAACAATTCACATACTTGTTGCACCCCTGAAACCCGCATCGTCCACCCTCATCGTCTTTGGCATAAAGAATGGGTAACTATCACCCACCAGGACCTCTTTGACTATAAATCATCCACCTATCAATCTGGAGGGACCATATGCTTCAAGGGTCCTGGACCCTGTCTTCTTCACCCAGCCTGAGACTCTTGCACTAATGTTCCCATGAAGAGAGGAATAAATGCAAAACCAAGTGGGCCCCCCAGGGTGTCTCAGATGTCATCATGTACAAGTCTTGTGTAATCATGTCAAAAGTCTGTGGTTTCAGTGCAGTTGTGAAGATGGAAGTTGTATATTCTGGGGAGAAAGGGGTTTTATTTCCCTTCTGAACATTTTAAAGGGAAAACATTCATGACGTTTGATCAGCTTATGAATAACAGATGAAGGAAATGCAAACTCTCATATAGAAAACAAACACACATAATAGCACTTTTTAGTGTTTCATATCAAGAGTTTATTGGATCTTCCCGAAATTTTTTTTTTTTCTCATTTTACAGCAGAGACCTGAGGCTCAGAGAAGTTAGAATAACTTGTTTAGGTTTATACAACTGACAGTGCTTAACCAAGTTTCTTCTAAGAATAAATGACAAACAGTCTGTAAGACCAGGGTGTAAATGCATCACCACAGCCTGCATAACATCCTGGAACAAAAAGGGGACATTAACAGAAAAGCTGGTGAAATCCAAATAAAGTCTGAAGTTTGGCTTTGAAAACATATGTAAATGGTTAAAAATTCCTTGGTGGAGAGGTGGGCGGGGGATGCGACAGGGTAGGAGATTGGGGGTCGGGAGGATGCAACAGCAGAAAGTTTAAGGACAGATGACCAGATGAAAATTCTCCATGTATTTAGGTAGATAAGAGTTTTCAAATCATACTATAGCTTTTAATGGGGACTTCCCTGGTGGCTCAGTGGTAAAGAACCCACCTGCCAGTGCAGAAGATGCAGGTTCGATTCCTGGGTTGGGAAGATCCCCTAGCGAAGGAAATGGCAACCCACTCCAGTATTCTTGCCTGGAAAACTCCATGGACAGAGGAGCCTGGCAGACAAGTGTATGGGGCTGCAAAAGAGTCGGACACGACTGAATGACTGTAAACAACAGCAACTGCTTTTAATGGAGAAACTTTGGAAAGAACCTAAATGCCCACCTATATTATAATAAAGAAATGATTGTGTCATTGGGCAGTGAGTGCTACACATCAGTTTAAAAAGTGAACTGGATTTGTATCCACAGTGTCAGTAAATAAAGTAAGTAATCAAATGGAAAAAAATCAATCGAAAGTTGGGGGCTCCCACTTCCTCGAGTCTCTGCTGGTTCCTGGCATGCCCACCACCTCCCTTTGGCCACAAGAGGCTAAACCTACAGCTGGAAGCTGAGGCAGGGGGAGGAGGGGCAGGAGGTGGGTCAGAAAGGAGCTGAGGCCAGAGCTAAGCAGGGAAGAAGAATGTGCCAGAATGACAAGGGAAGGAGCCTCTGCCAGGCCAGGACAGCCTAGGTGAGGATCGCAGGACCTGCAGAGACCTCCTGGGGCCTCATCTGCCCACAGGGCCTTTGGGACTCCACGCTCAGAAGTGCAGACCCTGGAAACAGCTCCAGGATGTCCTCCACATGGCAGGGCCAGAAGGGGGCCCAGGATGAGGGGCCAGGAGGAAGAAAGGGTCCCAAGGGAGACCCTGGGCTGACTGCTGACCACCAGCGGTGCAGGCGCAAGAGAGGCGAGTGGCCTGGCCTGGCTCTGCAGAGTAGGGGGCTTTGCTCCTCAGGCACCAGGAAGACCGAGCGGGCTCTGGGCATTCTGGGCTGCACAGGCCTCTGGGAGAATGCATCCGTGGGCCTCTGGGTCCAAGGAGAGCTGGCACTCTGAGAGGCAAAGCCAGAACCTCAGGGACACTCACAATCCAAAGGAGAGAGACCAAAGGGGTGAGGGGCTTATCAGCACCCTGTTTGTCTTCCCACCCAAGTGGTGAATGATCTCTTTGTAGATCTGAGTGTATTCCCCATGCCAAGGCTGGAACGATCCTGGTCCCTATCTGGGGACCCTGCCCCAGGACACATGCCAGTCGCCCCCAGGCCTGAGCTCAGCATCCCTCCCAGGACCACAGTGAGCCCCAAGACGGGGGACTGCTTTCCCCAGTCCAAGGGCCTGAGCACCCCAGGGGCCGGCCCACTGCAAGGCAGCTGCAAAACTCAAGAGACAAGACAAGTGCTTCTGAAAGAAGGTTATTATAAAATCATACCTTGTCCAGTATAAGAAAGGGGGAGGCCCAAACTTGGTTTCGAGAAAACACCACACAAGAAACCACTGTTACTTGGAAAATGAAGCACCTGATGACCTCAGCAACAGCCCCAAAGGGCTGTCTCACTGACTGATACCCTCCAAAGATGTTATGAGAATTGATAGAGAAAAAAATAAAGTGGTTCATAACATCATTCACGGCCAGTGTAGGTAAGCCTGCTTTTCAGGGAAGCCTCGAAAATCACCAGGGAGTAAATACCTGCCCAGGGCAGGAATAGAACCCACCACCACCCAAGTTTTAAGGTCAGAAACCACCAAACGACTGAGGAAAACTCTCGGTAAACTGCTAACTATGGTTATCATTAGAAGTGGGGGGTGTTTTAACTGGACGTACTTGTATATAATTTAAAATTCGAACACTAAGCATGTTTTCCTTTGCAAGGAAAAGAAGTGAAAGACAAGACTTCCCTAGCAGTCCAGTGATTAAGACTCCACACTTCCACTGCAGGGAGCACAGGCTCAATCCTTGGTCAGGGAACTAAGATCCTCCATGCTGCATGGCATGGCCAAAAAAAAAGAGAAGTGAAAGACAAAAATTAGTTCCAGGAAACTGAGTGGCTGTGAGAGTTTCCTGAGTCTCCTCACTCCTCATCACAAGTGTGCAGGAAAAATGATGGCTTGATTTTAAAATCCTACCTGATCTCAGTGATGCAATTCCAATAGATCCTTCTGACCCTCCACTGTGGACTCAATAGCAGGGAGATGAAGAGGAATGTGACTGAGAGACGCCACGTGGTGGAAAAAAAAAGAAAAAAGAAAAAAAAAAAATCCTACCTGAGCCAGACCCAAAGAAAGTGAAGTCACAGCCTCAGCCTCCTGCCTAAGATAGTCTGGTGGCCTCGTGTGTTGACAAAGAGTGGCTCCTTCACCTGGGGCGGGAGGCTGACCTGTCCCTCCCAGGGGAATCAGCTGTGCCCACTCCCATGCAAACAGGTGGGTGTTTGGTGTGAGCAGTCTGGTGCCTTTCTTCATTGGCAGCCCAGGCAGGGAGACTCTTAGAGATCCCTTTATTCCAGAAGGAATCTGAGAAAGTTCTGAGCTCACAGTGCCAACTTAATGGACTCACAAAGGGGGCTTGTTTTAGACCAAATGTTGATCCAAATTAATCAAATGTTGATCCAATTAATTTGTTGGCCCCAAATTAATCAGGGGCCACATAGCATGATACTGGGAGCTAAATCAGCTGCCATAGATTAACATTCGTGTCCCCAAAAACTGCTGAAATCTAACCCCCGATGTGTTGGTATTAGGAGGTGAGGCTTTGGGGTGATTAGGTCATGCAGATGGAGCGCTCAGGAATGGGATTAATGTCCTTATGAAAGGGACCCCAGACAGGGCCCTTGCCCTTCCACCACAGAAGGACATAGTGAGAGGTTGAAAAATTAAGTGAAAGTTGTGTCTGACTCCACGACCCCGTGGACTGTAATCTGCCAGGCTTCTCTGTCCATGGAATCCTCCATTGTATAATAGCATTTTATCAGGATGTTAACAGAATTAGAGCTTGAAATACTAAATTACTTGAATTTAGCGTGAATGTTTAAATGGATATAAAGGATGGCTGTTGATGTGCAGGTAAAATGATCAATAAGTGTAACTTTATGCTTTATTTTTTCACAGGTGTTAAATAAGTGTATCCTCAGTAAAAAGATAAGTTAAGTTAGCTGCTCAGTCGTGTCTGACTCTTTGCGACCCCATGGACTATAGCCCGCCAGGCTCCTCCGTCCATGGAATTTTCCAGGCAAGAATAACAGAGTGGGTTGCCATTTCCTTCTCCAGGGGATCTTCCTGACCCAGGATTGAATCCAGGCCTTCAGCATTGCAGGCAGCCTCTTTACCATCTGAGCCCAAATCTTCAGTAAATTTTTCTGTTACTGTTACAGTGCCCCTTCAGATTTAGAAATAGATAGACCCAGGGGTGTTTTCCAACAACCACAACCAATTCTCCCATTCTTGGTGGGTATAAGCTGGGTGTTCCTACAATTTGACAGTATCTGATTTTTAAAGTTAGCTATCTGGATGCAGTAACATCAGATCTCACAGGTTAAGGGCTCAGTCCCACAAAACCACCCCCGTTTCAAATGCTAACTGCAAGTCCAGAGCTACCCAAACTTCTGACCTACTGGCTATAAATCAGGGTTTCCACGACCCCCTTCTCAGGTTCAGTCACTTGCTAGAATGGTTCACAGAACTCCGGAAACAGTTATGTGTATTTACTGGTTTGTTATATAATAAAGGAGATCAAAGGAGCCACGATCAATTATTAACTCCATTTCCAGCCTTTCATTCTTTGGAGAATGGGGTTGGGGTGGAGTTGAAAATTTCAAGTTTCTAATCATGGCTTGATTTTTCTGATGACCAGCCTCCATCCCCAAACCATCCAAGAACCCACCCACAGTCATCTCATCAGAACAGAAGTGTTAGTCTCTCAGTCGTGTCTGACTCTTTGTGACCCCATGGACTGTTACCTGCCAGGCTCCTCCGTCCATGGGATTCTCCACGCAGGAATACTGGAGTGGGCAGCCATTTCATTCTCCAGGGGATCTTGCTGACACAGGGATCAAACCTGGGTCTCCCACATTGTAGGCAGACTCTTTACATCAGAACAAAACACAACTTTAATTGATTAAAGTTGTTTAACCCATTAAAATCATTTTATAAAATCCTTCATCATGAGGATATAAAAACTACAATTTTGAGAATGAAGATTTGGCCTTTCCAATACTAGTACTTCTTCTGTAGTTGGTGGTTTAGTTTCGGTTGCTAGAGCCAAATACCATAGATTGGGTGTCTTATAAACAACAGATATTTATTTCTCACACTTCTGAAGCCTGGAAGTCTGGGATCAAAGTGTTGGCATGGCAATATCTGGTGAGAGCTTGCTTCCGGGTTTATAGGCTGCCAACCTCTTCCTGGTGGCTGAGACAGTAAAGAATCTGCCTGCAATTCAAGAGACCCGGGTTAGATCCCTGGGTCAGGAAGATACCCTGGAGAAGGGAATGGCCACCCACTCCATCCAGTATTCTTGACCGGAGAATTATAAACATCCAATATTTAAATTAATTAGCTATTTTGCTTTGCAAAATACTAGTCACCTGCTGGGACTTCACTGGTCATCCATGGGTTAGGAATTCACTTTCTAATGCAGGAATGGGGGGTTGATCCCTGGTTGGTCAACTAAGATGCCACATGCCTCAGGGCAACTAGCCCGAGCATGACAACCACAAAGCCCAAGTGCTCTGGAACCCGTGTACCACGACTAGAGAAGCCCGCGTACCATGACCAGAGAGAAGCCCGTGTACCACGACTAGAGAAGCCCGTGTGCCACGACTAGAGAAGCCCGTGTGCCACGACTAGAGAAGCCCGTGTACCACAACGAGAGAGAAGTCCGTGTGCTACGACTAGAGAAGCCCGTGTACCACAACGAGAGAGAAGCCCGTGTGCTACGACTAGAGAAGCCCGTGTACCACGACTAGAGAAGCCCGTGTACCACGACTAGAGAAGCCCGTGTGCCACGACTAGAGAAGCCCGTGTGCCACGACTAGAGAAGCCCGTGTACCACAACGAGAGAGAAGTCCGTGTGCTACGACTAGAGAAGCCCGTGTACCACAACGAGAGAGAAGCCCGTGTGCTACGACTAGAGAAGCCCGTGTACCACGACTAGAGAAGCCCGTGTACCACGACTAGAGAAGCCCGTGTGCCACGACTAGAGAAGCCCGTGTGCCACGACTAGAGAAGCCCGTGTACCACAACGAGAGAGAAGTCCGTGTGCTACGACTAGAGAAGCCCATGTACCACAACGAGAGAGAAGCCCATGTGCCACGACTAGAGAATCCTGTGTGCCACAACTAGAGAGAAGTCCGTGTGCCACGACTAGAGAGAAGCCCATGCGCCACAACCAGAGAAGCCAGTGCGCCATGACTAGAGAGAAGCCCGTGTACCACAATTAGAGAAGCCCGTGTGCCACGACCAAAGAAGCCCATGTGGCACGACCAGAGAAGCCCGTGTGCCATGACTAAAGAAGCCCATGTGTCACGACTAGAGAAGCCCGTGTACCACAACGAGAGAGAAGTCCGTGTGCTACGACTAGAGAAGCCCGTGTGCCACGACTAGAGAGAAGCCCGTGTACCACAATGAGAGAGAAGCCCGTGTGCCATGACCAGAGAAGCCCATGCGCCACGACTAGAGAGAAGCCCGTGTTCCACAACCAGAGAAGCCCGTGTACCACAACCAGAGAAGCCCGTGCGCCACGACTAGAGAAGCCCGTGTGCCACGACTAGAAGCCCGTGTGCCATGACTAGAGAAGCCCGTGTGCCACGGCTAGAGAAGCCCATTATACAGATGACTCAAGTAATATATATATATATATGTATATATATATATATATTATTTATATATAATCTTATTATTTACTAATATATATTTCACCTGCAGAAATTACCTAGTGCAAAAAGGCTCTACACATCCCTGGGACCTCATGTCTCTGGAAGAATTCTTGTGCCCTTTAAAAGGTTTTGTAAACAAGACTAAAGAACCATCAGATACTTTTACAAATAATGCTGGAAGGTGCATTGGCATCCACAGCTATGCTGAATGTCCAACTGTTGGACTGAGGTTGGTCCTTCTCCAGAACAAGTCTACAAAGCCGTATGGGGCTTCACAGAGAGAAGGTTCTCTTGTCATCTCCCATTTCTTACCCCATGATATTCACATCAACGTGAAATAGTCAGGCAGCAGGGATTTTAAACCTCTCCCAACACCTGCAGGCTTGAGAACCACAGGTATCATCAGTCTTATCGCAGAAACAAGGTTGAAAGGGTCCACTTCTGAGATAGCACGTAAGGAGCTCTACAGACCCATTTTGCAGCAAAACACATATAACTGATGAACACTAACAATAAAAAAAGTATAAATCTCTGAAAATTGTCCTCAGTGCACACAGCAAAAGAAGAGATGTCGATTCAAGAAAATCTACTAAAACCTAGTAAGAACGGTAAGAGTCTGAAGTAACTTACCCAACCACCCCCCAGCTCCACTTGACAGGCGTCATGTGGGGTGGGTACAGCCAAGAAGATGGGGATCCCTCTCCTTTCAGCTCCTGATCAAAGGACATGGCATCTTACCAATGGGGCAGGACGCCAACATTTCTCATTCTCCCAAGTCCAAGCTGAAGCAGCTAAATTCCCGGTGAGTGTGGCTGAGAGCTTGGGGGCACCCTTCCTCCAAGCAGTGCCTACCCCCTGAATGGAGGCTTGGCAACCTGAGCATATGGGAGTCCTGACTGTCCCTACCGCTGATCACTTACGGAGCAGAGGTTCCACACCAACAGCAGCAAACCAAGAGGAGCAGAGGCTACCACCACAGAGCACGGGCTCAGAGATTCTTCCCAGGAGAAAGGCAGTTCACAGAGGGTGCCAAAGTTCTGCTCAAAGGAACTGACCTCATCTGAAACAGACGTTCAAGCCTTGGGGTTCTCTTGGAAAAAATAAAAAAAAAACAGCTCTTCTATTAATTAACAGCAAAAACCTAAACCAAGTCAGTTCACCAGGGAGAACCAAGGAAAGAGACCACTAAGAAGAGTCTCCTGGCCTAAGAACAAACCTCAGTGACTGGCCTCAAAACTGAGCACTAGCCAGAAGACTTTACAGTTTATGGGGATTGCTGAAAACAGCAGACCAGGCAGCCAGCAATTAGTGCAGCCCAACAGCTGGGTGTGATATCAACGGCTTAATGGAGGGATCCAGAAAGAGACAGACAGCCCTCTGGAAATCCCAGGGTGACTTTGCTCATGCTTAATGTGCGCCCTCTGAAGAGTGACACCAGAGGACTTCACACTGCAGGGGAAACAGACTCACTAAAACAGTCTAGCCATGTCACTAAGCAAATAAATAGACAAACTGTAAAAATAAGCCCAGAGAGAAGGAGGGAATCCGCATCCAGAGCTGCTAAAATATATTACCTAAAATATCTGGCTTTCAACCAAAAAATTATGACATGCAAAGAACAGCAAAGTGACCCATACACAGCGGGGAGAAAAGGAGACAACGGAAACCGTGAGAGGGCCCAGGTGTCGTACTTAGCAAACAAAATTTCACAGCAGCTGTTACAGCTGTTCAAAGGACTTGAGGAAGCCATGCTGAAAGAAGTAAAGGAAGGTTTCATGACGATGTCTCGCTAAATAGAGAGCAGCAATGAAAAGACAGAAATTATTAATATAAAGTGAAATATGCATTAGAGGGATCCAATGGCAGGTGCCAACGGCAAAAGAAAGAGTCTGTGATGAACTTGAAGACAGAGACTGATAGAGATTATGCGATCCAAAGAACAAGGAGAATAAAGAATGAAGAAAAATGGTCACTCTTGGGGAAATGTGGGACACCATTAACTGCACCAATGCATACACAATAAAAACAACTCATCATATACAAGAGAAGCCTAATATGATTTACAGTTTATTTCTCATCAGAAACAATGGATGCTACCAGGCAGTGGAGGTAGGTAGCAAAGAGTGGGTAAATCCTGGGTAAATCGTTCTCTACCACCAAAACAGTATATTAAACAAAACAGGATCTTTAAAAATGCCGAATCAGAACATTAAAATAAATACATGTTTAAAATTATGTTACTATTAATCAAATTAATAAAACTTTAAAACTGCTTTAAAACTGACTTCAAACCTGAGCAGTGCTTTAGACCACCTGATAGTGGGAACTGCAATGCTATTGGTTAAACTCTAGAAATTCTCTCTTCAGTCCTTGAGGTTTTTTCGGTGTTCAAGAGGAATTCAGGTGTGATGACTAACTCAGGTGAAAATCCAAAAATGATACTGTAATTTGAGAGAGTGTTTCAGGAAGCAACACTGATGCAAGAATTTAAACAACTTAAAGTAAACACAAGGATTTTAATAATATACTCTATCGCCACAAGAAATGCATATGAAAAAATTTTTTTTGCTCAAAAGTATTTGCCAAACCTTTGAAAAGACGTATGGAAAATCTCTTTTACACGTCCAAGGAAAATGAACTTCTGGATGTCCTTGTACTGTCAGCAGTACAGTTGTGAGCCCTCCCTCCCCCTCTCATGGTTTAAAATTAGAGCCCGTGGGGCCTGGGAGTCACCACGGATCATGGAGCGACCTCCTGCCCCCAACAGCTGCCTTCCCTCCCTGCAAATGCTAATATTAGGGTTGCACAGATTCCTAGAGTAGAAATTAAGGGCCACAATTAACTGGGTGACTTAATTTGGCAATCTTGCCCTTTTATACATGGTTAGAAACTGGCCCTTCTCACGGCCATGGTTTTGCTACAAAGTGACTCAGTTGCTTCCGTTCAACCCTGTATCTTGGCCTTTCTGAAGAGCTTCAAGACCCCAACTCATTTTCTCCTGGGCATTATGTTGGGCATCAGTTCATACAACATCCTTGTCATCCTGTGCCAAGGCTGTACTGGAGATGCTCTGGACAAAGTCAGTCATTTACAGGGAACACCATGAAGCTGTTCCAGGGCCTCCATGTGGTCACTGTTGGATCTTCAGTGGCCAGAGCCAAGGTTTAGCACATGTAAAAGGGTCACAAGAACAGAAAAATCTGTCCAAACAAGAAACAGACCCTGTTTTTTTAACCACTGATTCTTGGATATGCTGAGAGTGCTATTAGGAAACCAGTGATTCAGACCATGGTTCAGGAATAGATCAGAAGAAAAGAGAACAGAGAGTCTGGAAACGCACACATTCAGACACTGTGGTGTCCCTACAGAGGACTGGAAAGGATTTTCCAGACAAGCAGCTCTCCTCTGAAAAAAAAAATGGAAGTGAGATCACTCATTTGCACCTATCATAGGATGAATGGCATCTCCAAAAAGCATATGTCAAAGTCCTCACCCCTAGAATCTGTGCTTGGGACCTTACTCACAGGTAGAGTCTTGGCAGAAGCAAGCAAGTTAAGATGAGGTCATCAGGATGGGCCCCGACCTAATAACTGGTGTCCTTATAAGGGGAAAGGGAGACAGAGGCACACAGGCACAGAGTGAAGATGGTGTAGGGATACAAAAGAAGAAGCCCCTTTGAAGACAAAGGCAGAGACTGCAGTGATGCAGTCACAAGTCCAGACCTCCTGGGGCACCAGGAGTTGCCAGAAGCAGAAGGGATCCTCCCCTAGAGCCTCTGGAGGGAGCTTGACCTGCTGACACTTTGATTTTCTACTTCTGCAGGAGTATACATTTCTGCTGTTTTAAAGCCACCCAGTTTGTGGTAATTTATTACAGCAACTATAAGACACTAACATAGTGTTATACACAAAATTCAAGCTGATTAAACATGGAATTATCTTATGACCCATCCATTCCACTCCTAGGGATATACTTAAAGAGAACTGAAGCACATCCACACAGAAGCTTTCACAGCAACTATTCACAACACCTAGAAAGTCAAACAAGACAAATGTCCATTAACTGATTAACTGATGAGTGGATGAACAAAATGTGCTCTGTCCTTGTGACTGAATGTTATTCAGTGATAAAGAGGAGTGAACACTGACACATGTTACAATGTGGATGATTTTGTAAACATTATGCTCAGTTAGAGAAGGCAGACACAAAAGGCCATATACTATATGATTCCTTCATATGAAATGTGCAAAACAGGCAAATCCAGAGACAGAAAGTGGATCAGTAGTTACCAGGATCTGGGGGAGGAGACTGTTAAATGGGTACTGTTGGGGTCCTTTAATGGACCAGAACCTGGTGGTCCAGAGTCAACGAGAAAGTGAAAGAAGGAAAGAGGCTAATATTCCCTGGGTGACCCAGCCAGCCTTCGCGCTCCAGGGAATCAGCCAGAAATAAAGAAAGAGAGAGGGAGAGAAAGAAAGACACGGGGACCCAAGCTCTGATGGAACAAGGATATTTTATTGAATTCTGTAAGAGTATATATACCAGTAGCTTCTTTACATAAAGATCAAGAGACCAGACTTTACAAGTTTACCAAGGAAGCAAGGAGCAACAAAGGTCATAAGGCCAAAAGGCAATCCATATCAAAAGAGGGTCGTAAATAGTTGCTTTTCACCGTATGGAAAAACTAATGAAGGAAATGCATGCATTTCTCAGTCCCCAGAGAAGCTTCCCTCTCCTCTTAATTCCTGAATACTCAGGAATTAATAAGGAACAGAGGATTCATGACAGATCCAAAACAGCACACAGGAAGCCTCCTGTTAAATGCTTTCTGACAGGGTACAGAGTTTCCTTTTAAGGTGATCAAAATGTTTTGAATCCACATAAAGGTGATGGTTGTTCAACACTGAATGTATTGTACTAAGTCCCTCAGTCGTGTCCGACTCTTCGCAACCCTATGTAGCCTGCCAGGCTCCTCTGGCCATTGGATTCTCCAGGCAAAAATACTGGAATGGATAGCCATACCCTCCTCCAGGGGATCTTCCCAACCCAGGGACTGAACCCACGTCTCCTGCATTGCAGGCGGATGCTTTACCTCTGAGCCACGAAAGATTAAATGCCTCTAAATGGTATACTTTAGAATAGCTAATTTTATGTTATACAAATCTTACTTCAATTAAAAAAAATCAAGCTGAGATGAACTTAAAAACATAACTGAAAAAACCAACATGTGGGAATTCCCTGGTGGTCCAATGGTTAGGACTTGGTACTTTCACTGCTGGGGCCTGGGCTTGATCCCTGGTCAGTGAACGAAGACCCCCCAAACCGTGCAGCAGAGCAAAAAAACAAAAACAAAAAAATTTTAGAAGAAAATTGAGAACACGTATATGCAAATATTTCTTAAAAAAGACAACAGACACCCTAAAAGGAAAATAATTGCTTTGACTATATTAAAATTCATGATGGGGAATTCCCTGGAGGTCCAATGGTTAGGACTCCATGCTTTCAGTGTGGTGGCCTGGGTTCAATCCCTGGTGAGGGAAGTAAGATGCTACAATCTGCACAGTATGGCTAAAAAAAAATAATAATAATAAAATTCATGATGGTTGCCCAAAAAAAGACACCAAAAACAAACTTCAGGGACTCCCTGATGGTTCAGTGGTAAAGACTTCACCTTTCAATGCAGGAGACACCAGTTTGATCCCTGACCCAGGAAGATCCCACATGCTGCAGAGCAACAGAGCCTGTGTGCCCCAACTCTTGAGCGTGTTCTGTGGAGCCCAGGAACCACAACCACTGGGCCCAGAAGCCACAACTACTGAAGCCTGCACACCCTAGAGTCCACGCTCTGCAGCAAGAAAAGCCACATCAATGAGAAGCCCATGCACCTCCACTAGAGAGCAGAGTCTGCTCTCTGCAAATAGAGAAAAGCCCACATGACCACAGAGACCCAAAAACAAGTAAGTAATTTTTTAATTCATCAAAGAAAAAAATCAAACTTCAGAAAGAATGCCTGCCACATGTATGAATTGCAGGAATTTTTACACATGCACTACAATAAAGATACAAGGATGTTCATGGCAGCAAAAAACTGTCAACAAACTCAGCTCCCAGTGGGAGAATCAGGTAAGTCTCAGGACATACCTGGTGAAGCTGGCAGGGTGAAGTCATAGAGAGAATGCAAGGGGTCCTCATCCACTGACATAGGAAGACATCAGTATTAGGATTCTTTAGAGACAAAACCAACACGCACACATATGTGCATCTGAGTCAGCAGAATGAAGACCCAGGGGAGCCAATATTCCAGTCCAAGTCCAAGGACTGATGTCCCAGCTCACAGTCAGACAAGAGGAGCCTCCTCTTCTGCCACCTGTTGGTTCTATTCAGGCCTTCAAATGGTTGGACAAGGCCCGCCCACACTGGGCAGAGCCATTCGCTTTCTAGAGTCCACCAATTCAATGTTAACTTCATCCAGAAACACCCTCAGAGACACTCCCAGAATCATGCTGGGCCGAGTGTTTGGGCTCCCCATGGCCTATTCAGGTTCACACATGAAATCAGCCTCCACAACACCTGCATCCAGTGTAGAAATCTCACTTGCAGGATGTAGAGGACCTGATTCCATTTAAGCTTGGAAAAATACAACACAAAACACTGTGTGTAGGTACAAGCATACAAATAAACCTATGTAAGTGCACAGAATTATCTGAAAGTCAACACAGATGGCTGATTACGGTGACTTTTGGGAGGGTCGAAGGGAGAACGCAGAATCCCTTCTTTGGGATTCTGGGCTATTAAACTATATGCAACAGGCATACAGCCCATTTGCAGTCAGAAAACAACAGTAAGAAAAGCTGAGGGAAACCTTTCCTTCAACTCATGCAACTCCACAAGGGACATCTTCCAGGCAATGCAGCCCTGGGCAAAGGAAACGAAGCATGCCAAGGAGAGAGGGTGAACAGGTGCACGTGCCAGCAGAAACCTGGAGAACTCAGTCATGAAGATATGCAGGAGGATCAGTGCCGGAAGAAGACCCAGAGATGTCTAAACTGATTTAAACTATACCATAAAGCTATAGCAATTGAAACAGCAATGGTATTGGCATTTTAGAAAAAAAGACAAGCAGACCAGTGGAACGAAATCAAGAGCCCCGAAATAAGCTCTCACAATTAGTCAACTAATCTTTGACAGGAGCACCAAGAACAGACAATGGGGAGCAGACAGTTTCTTCAATAAATGTGATTGAGAAAACAGGGTATCCACATGCAAAAGAATGAAAATGAACCACTATCTTACATCATACAGAATAATTAACTCAAAATGGATTAAAGACATAAATGTAAGACCTGAAACCATAAAACTCCTAGAAGAAAGCACAGGAAAACTTCTCTTTGACCTTAGCAATGATTTTTTGATGACACCTAAAGCAGAAACAACAAAACAAAAATAAACAACTGGGATTACATCAAACTAGTAACTTCTGTAAACCAAAGGAAATAATCAATAAATTGAAAGGACAATCTACAGAACGGGAAAAAATATTTGTAAACCATACAACTGATAAGAGGTTAGTATCCAAGATAGATAATGAACTTACACAACTTAATAGCAAAAAAAAAAAAAAAAAAAACACCACACACAAACAGTCTGATTTTTAAAATGGCAAAGGACTTGAAGACATGTTCTGAAGAAGACATACAGATGGCCAACAGACACATAAAAGACGTTCAGCATCACTAGCCATCACTACTATCTAACCACCACTGAAATACAAACCAAAACCACAATGAGCTCACAGCTCACACCTGTGAGAATGGCTACCATCCAGCCGCATGAGATGAGAAACACTGGTGAGGATGTAGAGGAGAGGGAAGCTCCATGCAGCACTGTGGAAAGCAGTAGGGTGGGCCCTCAAAAACTAAAACAGAACCACCACATGACCCTGCAATGCTACTCCTGGGTATTTATCCAAAGAAAACAAAAGCAGTATCTCAGAGAGACATCTGCACATCCATCTTCACTGCAGCACTATTCACAAATCCAAGGTATGGAAATGACCAAAGTGTCTACTGACTGATAAATGGATAAATGTGGTATGCACAAACCGTGAAATACTATTCAGCCATAAAGAAGGAAATCTTGCCTTTTGTGACAAAATGAATGACCCCGGAGGGCATCATGAGAAGGGAAGTAAGTCAGAGAAAGACAAATACTATATGATATCACTTATATGTAGAATCTTTAAAAAAATGTTTAAAGTTGAACTCATAGTAACAGAGAATAGAATGATAGTTGGTAGGGATTGTGGGAATGAAGGAAAAAGGAGATAACGTTGAAGCACAGAAACGTTCAGTTATAAGATTTTCTAATGTGTAACGTGATTTTTTTTTAGAGAGGATATTTGATGGAATTGATTGGATTATATACTTTAAATGGATGCAGTTTATTGCATATCAACTATATCTTAATATAGACTTTTAAAGTAAAAAACATTATGAAAATGTTACTAAAAGAACTTTGATAACTTAGATGTTACAGACAAATTCTTAGAAAACACAATCATTTCAATTTATATCCCCCTTAAAATCAATAAACTTTAACATCCATGATTTTTTAAAACCTTAGCAAACTAGAACTTCAGTTATGAAAACTTTCTTAACCTGAAAAGAGATATCTACCCGAAAATATCAGTGACAATCAGACCAAGTGGTAAAATCACAACAGCATCTCTCCTAAGATCACAAATGGGGTGTGGTACCACATCTCTACCCAACTAAAAAGGTAGAGATGTAGGGATTTCAAGAAAGAAACAAAATTGCTGTTTATCTCAGATTATGACTGCCTATAGATAAAGCCCCATATCACTTACATAAAGACTCATTTATAATTTTGAAAATTTATTTCTCATACATTTGTGAACAAAAATTTCTTTAAATAAATGTAATTTCACAAGAATGCTATTGGCAACAGTATCAAAATTATTTTTTAACAATACATGAATAAAATTAACAAAAGACATATAAGAACTTTAGGAAAATTACAATACTGTTGTGAAAAATATCCAAGTAGGCCTAAACAAATGAAGAGATACATGAAGTTCATGGTATTGAAAATTCAGTAACACTAAGGTAACAGTTTCCCTAATTTGACCTACAAATTAATGAAATATTGAGCAAAATCCTGTTGTCTATGTGTGTGCCCAAGTGTGTGTGAACCTACTGTAAACAATCAGACCCTAAAAATCACATGAATAAGAAAAGCAACAAGAATAGCCAAGATACGAGTAAAGTTGCAGGATACAAAATCAATATACAGAAATCTGTTGCATTTCTACACACTAATAACAAACAATCAGAAAGAGAAATTAAGAACACAATTCCATGTACCTCTGGCACAAAATCAGAACTATAGACCAATGGAACAAGATAGAAAGCCCAGAAATAAACCCATGCACCTACGGGTACCTTATTTTTGACAAAAGAGGAAAGAATATACAATGGGGCAAAGACAGCCTCTTCAATAAATGGTGCTGGGAAACCTGGACAGCTACATGTAAAAGAATGAAATTAGAACACTTCCTAACACCATACACAAAGATAAACTCAAAATGGATTAAAGACCTAAATGTAAGACCAGAAAATATAAAACTTAGAGGAAAACATAGGCAGAACACTTGATGACATAAATCAAAGCAAGATCCTCTATGACCCACCTCCTAGAGTAATAGAAATATAAATAAAAGTAAACAAGTGGGACCTGATTAAACTTAACAGCTTTTGCACAGCAAAGGAAACTATAAGCAAGGTGAAAAGGCAACCCTCAGAATGGGAGAAAATAATAGCAAATGAAACAATCAACAAAGGATTAATTTTCAAAATATATAAGCAGCTCATATAACTCAGTGCCAGAAAAACAAACAACCCAATCAAAAAGTGGGAAAAAGACCTCAACAGACGTTTCTCCAAAGAAGACATACAGACGGCTAACAAACACGTGAAAAGATACTCAACATCGCTCATTATTAAAGAATTGCAAATCAAAACTACAATGAGATATCACCTCACACCGGTCAGAATGGCCATCATCAAAAACTCTACAAACAATAAATGCTGGAGAGGGTGTGGAGAAAAGGGAATGCTCTTGCACTGTTGGTGGGAATGTAAATTGATACAGCCACTATAGAAGACGGGATGGAGATTCCTTAAAAAACTAGGAATAAAACCACCATATGACCCAGCAATCCCACTCCTAGGCACTTACCCAGAGGAAACCAAAATTGAAAAAGACACGTGTACCCCAATGTTCACTGCAGCACTATTTACAAAAGCTAGAACACAGAAGCAATCTAGATGTCCATCAACAGATGAATGGATAAAGAAGTTGTGGTACACATATACAATGGAATATTACTCAGCCATAAAAAGAAACACATTTGAGTCAGTTCTAATGAGGTGGATGAACCTAGAACCTACCATACAGAGTGAAGTAAGTCAGAAAGAGAAAGATAAATATGGTATTCTAATGCATATATACAAAATCTAGAAAAATGGTACTGCAGAATTTATTCACAGGACAGCAGTGGAGAAACAGACAGAGAGAACAGACATACGGACATGGGGAGAGGGGAGGGGCGGGTGAGATGTATGGACAGAGTACCATGGAAACTTACATCACCATATGTAAACTAAACAGCAAATGGGAATTTGCCGTACAGCTCAGGAAACTCAAACAGGGGCTCTGTATCAATCTAGAGGGGTGGCATGGGCTGGGAGATGGGAGGGAGGTTCAAACAGGAGGGTTATGTGTATACCTATAAGGGCCACCTTATACCGTGTGGGGCCACCCAAGACGGACGGGTGATGCTGGAGAGTTCTGACAAAATGTGGCCCACTGGAGAAGGGAATGGCAAACCACTTCAGTATTCCTGACTTCAGAACCTCATGAATAGTATGAAAAGGCAAAAAGATAGGACACTGAAAGATGAACTCCCCAGGTTGGTAAGTGCCCAATATGCTACTGGAGATCAGTGGAGAAATAACTCCAGAAAGAATGAAGAGACAGAGCCAAAGCAAAAACAACACCCAGTTGTGGATGTGACTGGTGATGAAAGCAAGGTCCAATGCTGTAAAAAGCAGGATTGCATAGGAACCTGGAATGTTAGGTCCATGAATCAAGGCAAATTGCAGAAACAGGAGATGGCAAGAGTGAACATAGACATTCTAGGAATCAGCGGACTAAAATGGACTGGAATGGGTGATTTTAACTCAGATGACCATTATTCCTGCTACTGTGGGCAAGAATCCCTTTGGAGTAGCTATTATAGTCAACAAAAGAGTCCAAAATGCAGTATCGGATGCAGTCTCAAAAACGACAGAGTGATCTCTGTTCATTTCCAAAGCAAACCATTCAATATCATGGTAATCCAAGTCTATGCCCCAACGAGTAATGCTGAAGAAGCTGAAGTTGAACGGTTCTATGAAGACCTACAAGACCTTCTAGAATTAACACCCATAAAAGATGTCCTTTTCATTATAGCAGACTGGAATGCAAAAGTAGGAAGTCAAGAAACACCTGGAGTAACAGGCAAATTTGGCCTTGGAGTACAGAATGAAGCTGGGCAAAGGCTAATAGAGTTTTGCAAAGAGAATGCACTGGTCATAGCAAACACCCTCTTCCAACAACACAAGAGAAGACTCTACACATGGACATCACCAGATGGTTAACACTGAAATCAAACTGATTATATTCTTTGCAGCTGAAGATGGAGAAGCTCTATACAGTCAGCAAAAACAAGACCGAGAGCTGACTTTGGCTCAGATCATGAACTCCTTATTGCCAAATTCAGACTTAAATTGAAGAAAGTAGGGAAAACCACTAGACCATCCAGGTATGACCTAAATCAAATCCCTAACAATTATACAGTGGAGGTGAGAAATAGATTTAAGGGACTAGATCTGATAGACAGAGTGCCTGATGAACTATGGACGGACGTTCATGACGTTATACAGGAGACAGGGATCAAGACCATCCCCAAGAAAAAGAAATGAAAAAAGCAAAATGGTTGTCTGAGGAGGACTTACAAACAGCTGTGAAAAGAAGAGAAGAAAAGCAAAAAGCAAAGGAGGAAAAAAAAAGATATTCCCATTTGAATGAAGAATTCCAAAGAATAGCAAGGAGAGATAAGAAAGCTTTCCTCACTGATCAGTGCAAAGAAATAGAGGAAAACAGTAGAATGGGAAAGACTAGAGATCTCTTCAAGAAACTGAGAGACACCAAGGAAACATTTTATGTAAAGATGGGCTGAATAAAGGACAGAAATGGTATGGACCTAACAGAAGCAGAAGATACTAAGAAGAGGTAGCAAAAATACACAGAAGAACTGTACAAAAAAGATCTTCACGACCCAGATAATCACGATGGTGTGATCACTCACCTAGAACCAGACATCCTGGAATGTGAAGTCAAGTGGGCCTTAGGAAGCATCACTACGAACAAAGCTAGTGGAGGTGATGGAATTCCAGTTGAGCTATTTCAAATCCTAAAAGATGATGCTGTGAAAGTGCTGCACTCAATACGCCAGCAAATTTGGAAAACTCAGCAGTGGCCACAGGACTGGAAAAGGTCAGTTTTCATTCCAGTCCCTAAGAAAGGCAATCCCAAAGAATGCTCAAACTACCGCACAATTGCAGTCATCTCACACGCTACTAAAGTAATGCTCAAAATTCTCCAAGCCAGGCTTCAGCAAAATGTGAACTGTGAACTTCCAGATGTTCAAGTTGGTTTTAGAAAAGGCAGAGGAACCAGAGATCAAATTGCCAAGATTTATTGGATCATTGAAAAAGCAACAGAGTTCCAGAAAAACATCTATTTCTGCTTTAATGAAAATGCCAAAGCCTTTGACTGTGTGGATCACAATAAACTGTGGAAAATTCTGAAAGAGATGGGAATACCAGACCACCTGATCTGCCTCTTGAGAAATCTGTATACAGGTCAGGAAGCAACCGTTAGAACTGGACATGGAACAATAGACTATTTCCAAATAGGAAAAGGAGTACGTCAAGGATGCATATTGTCACTCTGCTTATTTAACTTATATGCAGAGTACATTGTGAGAAACGCTGGGCTGGATGAAGCACAAGCTGGAATCAAGATTGCTGGGAGAAATATCAATAACCTCAGATATGCAGATGACACCACTCTTAAAGCAGAAAGTGAAGAAGAATTAAAGAACCTCTTGATGAAAGTGAAAGAGTGAAGTGAAAAAGTTGGCTTAAAGCTCAACATTCAGATCATGGCATCTGGTCCCATCACTTCATGGCAAATAGATGGGAAACAGTGGAAACAGTGGCTGACGTTATCTTTTTGGGCTCCAAAATCACTGCAGATGGTGACTACAGCCATGAAATTAAAAGATGCTTACTCCTTGGAAGGAAAGTTATGACCAACCTAGACAGGATATTAAAAAGCAGAGACATTACTTTGCCAACAAAGGTCTGTCTAGTCAAGGCTATGGTTTTTCCAGTGGTCATGTATGGATGTGAGAGTTGGACTAAAAAGAAAGCTGAGCACTGAAGAATTGATGCTTTTGAACTGTGGTGTTGGAGAAGACTCTTGAGAGTCCCTTGGACTGCAAGGAGATCCAACCAGTCCATCCTAAAGGACATCAGACCTGGGTGTTCCTTGGAAGCACTGATGTTGAAGCTGAAACTCCAATACTTGGCCACCTGATAAGAAGAAATGACTCACTGGAAAAGACCCTGATGCTGAGAAAGATTGAAGGCAGAAGAGAAGGGGATGGCAGAGGATGAGATGGCTGGATGGCAGCACCGACTCGATGGACATGAGTTTGAGCAATTTCTGGGAGTTGGTGATGAACAGGGATGCCTGGCATGCTGCAGTCCATGGGGTTGCAAAAAGTCAAACACGACTGAGCGACTGAACTGAACTGTAGGCAGCATACAGTTTAACTCTACGCCTTCTGATTAGAGAATTTAATCCATTTACAGTTAACGCTTTTATTGATAGGAAAGGACTTACTGATGATGATATCTTGTTTTCCAGCTGTTTTGTAGTTTTCTTATACCTTTCTTCCAATCTTACTATTTTTTTGTGTGAATTGATTATTCCATAGTTGTATGCTTAGATTGCTTTTTTATTTATCATTCATGAATTTACTGTAGGTTTTGCTTTATGGTTACAACGAGGCTTATATAAAACATCTTATAGATACAAGTCTCTTTTAAGCTGCTAACAACATTAACTGCATCCACATTCAAAAGTTCTATGCTTTAATCCATGCACCACATTGTTTTGTTCTTGCTGTCATAATTTGTTTTTTAATACTGCATATCTATTAACAAACTATTACAGCTATAGCTATTTTTAACATTTCTGTCCTCTAACATTTATTCTAGACTTTTAAGTTGTTAACAAACCACATCACAGCGTTCAGTTCAGTTCAGCTGCTCAGCTGTGTCTGACTCTGCAACCCCATAAACTGCAGCACACCAGGTTTCCCAGTCCATTAGAAACACCCAGAGCTTGCTCAAACTCATGTCCATCGAGTTGGTGATGCCATCCAGCCTTCTCATCCTCTGTCATCCCCTTCTCCTCCCGCCTTCAATCTTTCCCAGCATCAGGGTCTTTCAAATGAGTCAGCTCTTTGCATCAGGTGGCCAAAGTACTGGAGTTTCAGCTTCAGCATCAGTCCTTCCAATGAACACCCAGGACTGATCTCCTTTAGGATGGACTGGTTGGATCTCCTTGCACTCCAAGGGACTCTCAAGCGTCTTCTCCAACACCACAGTTCAAAAGCATCAATTCTTCAGCGTTAAGCTTTCTTTATAGTCCAACTCTCACATCCATATATGACTATTGGAAAAACCATAGCCCTGACTAGATGGACCTTTGTTGACAAAGTAATGTCTCTGCTTTTTAATATGCTGTCTAGGTTGGTCATAACTTTCCTTCCAAGGAGTAAGCATCTTTTAATTTCATGGCTGTAGTCACTATCTGCAGCGATTTTGGGGTCCAAAAAAATAAAGTCAGCCACTGTTTCCACTATTTCCCCATCTATTTGCAAAAAATATACTAGAAGGAATCAATGGTGGATTAAATGATACAGAGGAACAGATAAGAGAGATGGAAGATGAGTGGTGGAAATCACTGAGGCTGAAGAGAAAAAATAAAAAGAAATAAGGACAGAGAGACCTCTGAAAAGACATCAAGCATAGTAACATTTGTCTCATAGGAGTCACAGAAAAAGAGAGAGAAAGAGCACAGACCATATTTGAAGACAATAGCTGAAAACTTCCCTAACGTAGGGAAACACACATCCAGATCCAGGAAGCACAAGGAGTCCCAAACCATATCAACCCAAAGAGAACACCAGGACACACTGTAATTAAAACAGGAAAAATTAAAAACAGACTACTAAAGCAGCAAGTTATACATAAGCGGACTCATTTTAGGCTATCAGTTGAATTTTCAGCAGAAACTCTGAAGATCAGAAGGGTTATTTACGTGATGAAAGGAAAAAACTTACAACCCAAAATACTCTACCCCGGACTTCCCCCGTGGTCCACTGGTAAACAATCTGATTGTCAGTGCAAGAATCAATCCATGGTCCAGGAAGATTCCACATGCCATGGGGCAAGTAAGCCCATGCACAACTACTGAGTCTGCACTCTGAAGCCCGTGAGCTGCAACTATGGAGCCCGCATGCCATAAACACTGAAGCCCATGCACCCTAGAGCCTGTGCACTCTAGAGTCCACACTCTGCAAGGAGAGAAGCCACCACAGTGGAAGCCCGTGCACCAGGGCTAGAGAGCAGCCCCTGCTTGTTGCAGCTAGAGAAAGCCGGCGTGCAGCAACTAAGGCCTGGCACAACCATAAACAAATAAATACATTGTTTAAAAAATACAAGAGACAAAAATCAAAACAACTTTCCTTTAAAAAAAAAAAAAGGAATTTATGGCAAGGCTTTCATTCAGATTTAATAGCAAAATCAGAAGTTTTACAGATAAGCAAAAGCTAAAAGAGTTCAATATTACCAAATCAGCTTTACAAAAAATGCTAAAGGGACCTCTCTAAACAAAAAAAAAAAAAAAAAAAGAAAGACTATACTTAGAAAAATGAAAATTGTGAAAGGAAAAACTTATTGGTAAAAACAAATATAAAGTAATTAAATCAATCACATACATTGGGAAGTCCCTGGCTGCCCAGCAGTTAGAACTAGGCAATTTCATTGCCAAGAGCTTGTGTTCAATCCCTGGAACTAAGATCCCGCAAGTTGTGTGGCATGGCCAAAATAATAATAATCCACAGATAAAGCTGGTAAGAAGGTTAAGAGACTAGGGCAGTAAAATCATCTATATCCACAATAGTAATTCTGTGTGTGTGTGTGTGTGTGTGTGTGTGGTAAGTCATGTTCAACTCTTTGAGACCCCAAGCTCCTCTGTCCATGGAAGAATAATGAGTGGGTTGCTACTTCCTACTCCAGGGGATCTTCCCAACCCAGAAATTGCTCCATCATCTCCTGATTCTTCTGCCTTGGCAGGTGGGTTCCTTACCACTGCACCACGTGGGAAGCCCAGTAAGTAGCTATGAGATACATTAAAAAAATAGATGTAAAATATGGTGTCAAAGCAATAATTGTGGGGAAGGGTAGTAAACATGCAAGGTCTTTACTGCTATATATAAGCTTTATGGTAACTACAAACCAAAACTCAATAATAGATACTCACACACAGAAGTTTAGAAAGGAATCCAAATATAACGCGAAAGATAGTTATTAAATCACAAGGAAGAGAACAAAAGAAGGAAGGAACAAAAAAGAACTATAAAAACAAAATTCCCCAAAAATTAACAAAACGGCAGTAAGTATATACTTAATTATTTTAAATGTAAATGGACTAAATGCTTCAATCAAAACATGTAAGTTGGCTGATTGGATACAAAAATAAGGCCCATATACATGCTGCTTACAGGAAACTCACTTCAAATCTAAAGACACACACAGACTGAAAGTGAAGGAATGGAAAAAAGTATTCCATGCAAACAGAAATCAAAAGAAAGTCAAGGTACCAATAATTGTATCGGACAAAACAGACTTGAAAACAAAGACGATAACAAAAGACAAAGAAGGACATACCAGGATGATCAAGGGACCAATTCAAGAAGATATAATATAAATATATAGGCATGCAACATAGGAATGATTGGACATAAAGTAAATATTAACAAACATAAAGGGAGAAATTGACAACAACACAAAAATACTAGGAGACAATAACACCCCACTTACATAAATGGACAGATCATCCAGACAGAAAGTCAATACGGAAACACTAGCCTTAAATGACACTTTAGTCCAAATGGACTCAATAGATGTAACTAGAACATTCTATCCAAAGGCAGCAATATATACTTTCTCCAGGATAGATTGCATGCTAGGTCAGAAAACAAGTCTCAGTACACTTAAGATCACTGATATCAAATGAAGCATCTTTTCTGACCATGATGCTATGAGACTAAAAATTAACTACTAAAAAAAATGCAAAACAAACAAAAAATGTGGAGGCTAAACAACATACTACTAAACAACCAATGGATCATCAAAGAAATTAAAGATGAAATTAAAAAAATACCTGTAACCATGTGAAAATGAAAACACAATGATCCATAATCTATGGGATGCATGCAGCAAATGCAGTTCTAAAAAAGAAGCTTAAGGCAATCTAAGCCTACCTTGGGGGAAAAAAATTCTCAAATAAACAATCTAACTTTATTCCTAAAGGAACTAGAAAGATATAAAAATCCCAAAGTTAGAAGAAGAAAATAAATTATAAATATCAGAGCAGATATAAATGAAACAGAGACTAAAAATGAAAGAAAACAGCAAAGAAACCAAGAACTCATACTTTGTAGATAAACATAATTGATAAGCCTTTAGCAAGTCAAATCAGGAAAAAAAAAAGAGACAGAGGACACAAAGTGAAAAAATCAGAAACGAAAACCAGGAAAAGTCACCCACTGACACGCAGAAACGCAGGCTCATAAAGGACACATCAGAATCACTGCACCAGTAAAGGGGAGTGTGCTCTCCTAGGAGACACAGAGGCTCTAAGGGACTCCTCAGACAACAGCGCACCAGTAAAGGGGGAGTGTACTCTCCTAAGAGACACAGAGGCTCTAAGGGACACCTCAGACAACAGTGCACCAGTAACGGGGAGTGTGCTCTCCTAGAGACACAGAGGCTCTAAGGGACACCTCAGACAACAGTGCACCAGTAACGGGGAGTGTGCTCTCCTAGAGACACAGAGGCTCTAAGGGACACCTCAGACAACAGTGCACCAGTAACGGGGGAGTGAACTCTCCTAAGAGACACAGAGGCTCTAAGGGACTCCTCAGACAACAGTGCACCTGTAAGGGGGAGTGTGCTCTCCTAGGAGACACAGAGGCTCTAAGGGACTCCTCAGACAACAGTGCACCAGTAACGGGGAAGTGTGCTCTCCTAGGAGACACAGAGGCTCTAAGGGACTCCTCAGACAACAGTGCACCAGTAACGGTGAGTGAACTCTCCTAAGAGACACAGAGGCTCTAAGGGACTCCTCAGACAACAGTGCACCAGTAAAGGGGTGTGTACTCTCCTAAGAGACACAGAGGCTCTAAGGGACACCTCAGACAACAGTGCACCAGTAAAGGGGTGTGTACTCTCCTAAGAGACACAGAGGCTCTAAGGGACACCTCAGACAACAGTGCACCAGTAAAGGGGTGTGTACTCTCCTAAGAGACACAGAGGCTCTAAGGGACACCTCAGACAACAGTGCACCAGTAACGGGGAGTGTACTCTCCTAAGAGACACAGAGGCTCTAAGGGACACCTCAGACAACAGTGCACCAGTAAGGGGGAGTGTGCTCTCCTAGGAGACACAGAGGCTCTAAGGGACTCCTCAGACAACAGTGCACCAGTAAGGGGGAGTGTGCTCTCCTAAGAGACACAGAGGCTCTAAGGGACTCCTCAGACAACAGTGCACCAGTAACGGGGAGTGTGCTCTCCTAGAGACACAGAGGCTCTAAGGGACACCTCAGACAACAGTGCACCAGTAACGGGGGAGTGAACTCTCCTAAGAGACACAGAGGCTCTAAGGGACTCCTCAGACAACAGCGCACCAGTAACGGGGAGTGTGCTCTCCTAGGAGACACAGAGGCTCTAAGGGACTCCTCAGACAACAGTGCACCAGTAACGGTGAGTGAACTCTCCTAAGAGACACAGAGGCTCTAAGGGACACCTCAGACAACAGTGCACCAGTAACGGGGAGTGTGCTCTCCTAGAGACACAGAGGCCCTAAGGGACACCTCAGACAACAGTGCACCAGTAACGGGGAGTGTGCTCTCCTAGAGACACAGAGGCCCTAAGGGACACCTCAGACAACAGTGCACCAGTAACGGGGAGTGTGCTCTCCTAGAGACACAGAGGCTCTAAGGGACACCTCAGACAACAGTGCACCAGTAAAGGGGTGTGTACTCTCCTAAGAGACACAGAGGCTCTAAGGGACACCTCAGACAACAGTGCACCAGTAAGGGGGAGTGTGCTCTCCTAAGAGACACAGAGGCTCTAAGGGACACCTCAGACAACAGTGCACCAGTAACGGGGAGTGTGCTCTCCTAGGAGACACAGAGGCTCTAAGGGACTCCTCAGACAACAGTGCACCTGTAAGGGGGAGTGTGCTCTCCTAAGAGACACAGAGGCTCTAAGGGACACCTCAGACAACAGTGCACCAGTAAAGGGGTGTGTACTCTCCTAAGAGACACAGAGGCTCTAAGGGACACCTCAGACAACAGTGCACCAGTAAGGGGGAGTGTGCTCTCCTAAGAGACACGGAGGCTCTAAGGGACTCCTCAGACAACAGTGCACCAGTAACGGGGAGTGTGCTCTCCTAGAGACACAGAGGCTCTAAGGGACACCTCAGACAACAGTGCACCAGTAACGGGGAGTGTGCTCTCCTAAGAGACACAGAGGCTCTAAGGGACACCTCAGACAACAGTGCACCAGTAAGGGGGAGTGTGCTCTCCTAAGAGACACAGAGGCTCTAAGGGACACCTCAGACAACAGTGCACCAGTAACGGGGAGTGTGCTCTCCTAGAGACACAGAGGCTCTAAGGGACACCTCAGACAACAGTGCACCAGTAACGGGGGAGTGAACTCTCCTAAGTGATTCAGAGGCTCTAAGGGACACCTCAGACAACAGTGCACCAGTAAGGGGGAGTGTGCTCTCCTAGAGACACAGAGGCTCTAAGGGACACCTCAGACAACAGTGCACCAGTAAGGGGGAGTGAACTCTCCTAAGTGATTCAGAGGCTCTAAGGGACACCTCAGACAACAGTGCACCAGTAACGGGGAGTGTACTCTCCTAGAGACACAGAGGCTCTAAGGGACACCTCAGACAACAGTGCACCAGTAACGGGGAGTGTGCTCTCCTAAGAGACACAGAGGCTCTAAGGGACTCCTCAGACAACAGTGCACCAGTAAAGGGGGCGTGAACTCTCCTAAGAGACACAGAGGCTCTAAGGGACACCTCAGACAACAGTGCACCAGTAAGGGGGAGTGTGCTCTCCTAAGAGACACAGAGGCTCTAAGGGACACCTCAGACAACAGTGCACCAGTAACGGGGAGTGTGCTCTCCTAGGAGACACAGAGGCTCTAAGGGACACCTCAGACAACAGTGCACCAGTAAAGGGGTGTGTACTCTCCTAAGAGACACAGAGGCTCTAAGGGACACCTCAGACAACAGTGCACCAGTAAGGGGGAGTGTGCTCTCCTAAGAGACACGGAGGCTCTAAGGGACTCCTCAGACAACAGTGCACCAGTAACGGGGAGTGTGCTCTCCTAGAGACACAGAGGCTCTAAGGGACACCTCAGACAACAGTGCACCAGTAACGGGGAGTGTGCTCTCCTAAGAGACACAGAGGCTCTAAGGGACACCTCAGACAACAGTGCACCAGTAAGGGGGAGTGTGCTCTCCTAAGAGACACAGAGGCTCTAAGGGACACCTCAGACAACAGTGCACCAGTAACGGGGAGTGTGCTCTCCTAGAGACACAGAGGCTCTAAGGGACACCTCAGACAACAGTGCACCAGTAACGGGGGAGTGAACTCTCCTAAGTGATTCAGAGGCTCTAAGGGACACCTCAGACAACAGTGCACCAGTAAGGGGGAGTGTGCTCTCCTAGAGACACAGAGGCTCTAAGGGACACCTCAGACAACAGTGCACCAGTAACGGGGAGTGTGCTCTCCTAAGAGACACAGAGGCTCTAAGGGACTCCTCAGACAACAGTGCACCAGTAAAGGGGGCGTGAACTCTCCTAAGAGACACAGAGGCTCTAAGGGACACCTCAGACAACAGTGCACCAGTAAGGGGGAGTGTGCTCTCCTAAGAGACACAGAGGCTCTAAGGGACACCTCAGACAACAGTGCACCAGTAACGGGGAGTGTGCTCTCCTAGGAGACACAGAGGCTCTAAGGGACACCTCAGACAACAGTGCACCAGTAAAGGGGAATGTACTCTCGTAAGAGTGCACTAGGAAGAAATACACAGTATGAATAGACCAATCACCAATAATGATATTGAATCAGTAATTTAAACACTTCCAACAAAGAGAAGCCGAGGACCAGATGGCATCACACGTGAATTCTGTCAAATATTTAGAGAAGAGTTAACACCTAGTCTCCTGACGCTATTACAAAAGCTGAAGAAGTAAGGCTTCCAAACTCATTTTAAGAGGCCAGCATCACTCTAATACCAAAATCAAACATGGATATCAAGCATTAAAAAGTGTTACAGGTAAATATCACCAATGAATGTAGATTAAAAAATCCGCAACAAATTAACAAACCTAATTCAACAATACTTTAAAAGGATTGATCATACACCATGATCAAGTGGGATTTACCCAGGAGATGCAAAAATGTTTCAGTATCTACCTATCAATCAATGTGATACACCACACTAACAAACTGAAGAATAAAAATTGTATGACCATCCCAGTAGAGGATGGAAAATCTTTTGACAAAATTCAACATCCATTTATGATTTAAAAATCCACAAAATAGGTATAGAGGGAATATACCTCAACATAATAAAGGACCCACATAATAAACCAACATGTAATATCATACTCAATGGTAAAAAAGCATTTGCAGGAAGGTCAGGAATAGTACAAAAATGTCCTCTCTCACTGCTTTTATTGAACATAGTACTGAAAGTCCTAAGCATAACAATCAAGAATCCAAACTGTAAAGGAAGAAATAAAACTGTTACTGTTTGCAAATGACATGATATTCTATGTAGAATATCCTAAGGACATCACCAAAAAAAAAAAAAATACTGGAACTCATCAATTAATTTGGTAAAGTTTCAGGATACAATATTAGTATATAGAAATCAGTTAGGGATTTCCCTGGTGATCCAGGGGTTAGGACTCCACACTTCCATTGCAGGGCTCACAGGGAACTAAGATCCAGCATGCCACACAGCATGGCCAAAAAGCAGGGAAGAAAGAAAAGAGGAATAGAAGGAAGGAAGAAAGGAGAGAGAGGGAGGGAGGAAGAAAGAGATCAGTCGCATTTCTATACCTAACAATGAACTATATGAAAGAGAAATTAAGGAAACGTCCCATTTTCCATTGAATCAAACAGAATAAAATATCTAGGAATAAACTTACCTTAGGAGGTAAAAGACACACGGTCAGAAAACTATAAGACACTGATGGAAAAAACTAAACATATCATAAATGGAAATCCATGTTCTTGGATTGGAAGAATTAATATTGTTAAAATGACCATACTACCCAAGGTAGATTGACTGCAAACCCTATCAAAACCCAATGGCATTTTTCACAGAACTAGAACAACTTTAAAATGTGTATGGAAACACAAAAGACCCTGAATAGCCAAAACAATCTTGAGAAAGAAGAAGAGCTAGAGGTGTCACACTTCCTAACTTTAGACTAATTACAAAAATATAATAATCAAAATAGCATAGAATTCACACAAAAAGTTACTTAAGATGAAAGGAACAGAACAGACAGCACAGAAATAAATGCATGCACTCATGATCAATTAATCTGTGACAAAGAAGGCAAGAATATATTGCGTTGGCCAAAAGGTTTTCTTGGGTTTTTCTATAGTATCGTGGAAAAACCCAAACAAACTTTTTGGCCAATCCAATATAATAGGGGGGAAAACAGCCTCTTCAATAAGTGGTCTTGGGAAAGCCAGACAGACACATGTAAAAGAATGAAATTAGAACATTATTCATACCATATACAAAAATAAACCCCCCAAAAGTATATATGTGTGTATATAAACATATAACTGAATCACTCTTGTATACCTGAAACTAACTAACACTGTTAATCAACTATACTCCAATATAAAGTTAAAAGTTTTTTAAAATGTTAGGTAATAAATGTTAGGTAAAAGTGATAAAAAATGTTTGATGAAAATAAAATAAAGACTTAATAATGATTAAACAAAAAGCTAAAATGGACTAAAAACCTAAATGTAAGACCAGAAACCATAAATTCCCAGAAGAAAACATAGGCAGAATACTCTTTAACATACATCATAGAAATTTGTTTTTGGATTTGTCTCCTAAGGCAAAGGAAACAAAAGCAAAAATAAACAAATGGGACCTAATTAAACATAAAAGCTTTTGCACAGTGAAGGAAATCATCAACAAAACAAAAAGACAACCTATGAAATGGGAGATAATATTTGCAAATAATATGACTAACAATAGGTCTTCCTAGGTGGCGCTAGTGGTAAAGAACCCACCTGATGATGCAGGAGACAAAGAGATACAGATTCAGCCCCTGGGTCAGGAAGATCCCCGGAGAAGGAAATGACAACCCACTCCAGTATTCTTGCCTGGAAAATCCCTTGGACAGAGGTGCCTGAGGGGCTATAGGCCATGGGGTCGCAAAGAGTTGGACATGACTTAGTGACTTAATACACATGACTAATAAGGGGTTAATAGGCTCAGCAGTAAAGAATCTGTCTGCAGTACGGGAGATGCGGGTTTGATCCCTGGGTAGGGAAGATCCCCTGGAGAAGGAAATGGCAACCCACTGCAGTATTCTTGCTGGGAGAATCCCATGGACAGAGGAGCCTGGTGAAATACAGTCCATAGGGTCACAAAGAGCCAGACATGACAGAGCAACTGAGAACACATACTCAAAACTTACAGAGAGCTCATACACCTTAATATATTAAAAAAAAAAAATTGTAAAATAGGCAGAAGACCTGAATAGACATTTTTCCAAAGAAGACATACAGATGGCCAGCAAGTTTATGTGATACTCAACATCACAGATAAAGGCTAATAAAAAGCACAATGAGATGTCACCTCACACCTGTCAGATGGCTAGCATCAAAAAGATCACAAATAACAAATGCTGGTGAGGATGTGGAGAAAGAGAGTCCTTGTACACTGTTGGTGGGATGTACTGGTAGAATCACTGTGGAGAAGAGTATGTAGATTCCTTGAAAAAAAACTAATAAGAGAACTACCATATGATCCAGCAATCCCACTCCTGGGTAAACATCCAGAGAAAATAAAAACACTCATTTGAAAAGATACATGCACCTCAATGTTTACAGTAGCATTATTTACAATAGCCAAGATAAGACAGCAACCTAAATGTCCATCAACAGATGAATGGATAAAGATGTCACCCATATATACAAGAGACTACTCAGCCACAAAAAAAAAAAAATAAATTTTTGCCATTTGCAACAACATGGATAGACCTAAGGGTATTATACTCCATGAAATAAGTCAGAGAGAAAAAGGATGAATACTGTATATACTACCACTCACGTATGAAAACAAAAAACAAAATGAAGGAATATAACAGAGAAACAGATTCACAGATATAAAGAACAAACGAGTGGTTACCAGTGGGAAGAAGAAAGAGGGAAGGCAGTATAGTAGTAGGGGATTAAGAAGCAGAAACTACTATGTATAAGATAAGCTACAAGGATATCTTGTACAACGCAAGGAATATAGCCAATACTTCATAACTTTAAATGGAGTATAATCTACAGAAATTTTGAATCACTATATCGTACACCTTAAACTAATATAATATTGTAAATCAACTACACCTCAATGAAAATAAATTAAGTATACAGGAGGATGTGCATAGGTTATATGCACCATTTCATTTAAGGAACTTGAACATCCTCAGATTTTGGTATTCCAGGAGGTCCTGGAAGCCAGGGCTTCCCTGATAGCTCAGTTGGTAAAGAATCTGTCTGCAATGCAGGAGACCTCAGTTCAATCCCTGGGTTGAGAAGATTCCCCTGGAGAAGGGAAAAGCTACCGACTCCAGCCTGGAGAATTCCATGGACTTAGTTGTGGGGTCACAAAGAGTTGGACATAACTGAGCGACTTTCACTTTCACTTCACCATGGAAGCCCAAAATGAAATTTAGGATAGTTATTTGAGGGCTTCCATGGTGGCTCAGAAGGTAAAGCATCTGTCTGCAATGTGAGAGACCCGGGTACAATCCCTGGGTCGGGAAGATCCCCTGGAGAAGGAAGTGGCAACCCACTCCAGTACTCTTGCCTGGAAAATTCCATGGACGGAGGAGTCTGGTAGGCTACAGTCCATGGAGTCGCAAAGAGTCGGACATGACTGAGCAACTTCCCTTCCTTTCGTTTCACTTTCTGGGACCAAGCCCCCAGGACCAAGCGACAACTGTATTTCAAACCACATTCAATCTTTATTACCCTTGGTACTCTTATTTTCAAATTTGCCTACTCCCTAAGTTTACTGTGACCCCAAAATCAATACTCGAGGGGCTTTCACAGTCTGCAGACTGCCCAGAGCAGTAAAAACTCAATTCTCCCAATGCCCGTATTCCTAGAATGAGACATACTCTGCCTTTGTGTCACAGCTCTCAGGCTGTAAACAAATATCCTTTTCATAGTTGATTTATTGCCACATTTTTTTAATTGTTGTACTTTTTGTTGTTTTCACTGTTTCAAATGAGCCCCAAGCATAGAGCTGAAGTGTTTTCTATGTTCCTGAGCACAAGAAGGCTGCGATGTGCATTACAAAGTTAATACATCAGATGAACTTCATTCAAGTCCAAGTTATAATGCTGTTGGCTGGGAGTTCAATGTTAATGAACCAACACATGTGAAATAAGGTGTCTTTAAAAAGAAACACATCCCAGAGGAATCGGGTGGAGAGGGAGGTGGGAGGGGGGATCGGGATGGAGAATACGTGTAAATCTATTGCTGGTTTGTGTCAATGTATGACAAAACCCACTGAAAAAATAAATAAATAAATAAATTAAAAAAAAAAAAAAAGAAACACATACAAAATAAAGTTATCTACTGATCAGTTGACAAAAACATGACCAGAGATTGACAGGAATCTAACTCCATTCTTTCTGCAGGAGAAGTGGTTTAGTATTCACTAATTCAGTGTTTGCTGGAAGGTATGAAACATAACTACTGCAAATGACAATCCACATCTGAGAAATGACTGTTATTGAAATATATACTCAATAGTAAAAATTAAACCCCTCAATTAGAAAAAGGACAAAATTCATGAAAAGACATGTCACCAAAGAGGATACATGGGCGGCAAATAAGCATCTGAAAGGAGGCTCAACATCATTTGCCATCAAGGAAATTCAAAGTAAAAATACCATAAGATACCTCTGCATGCCTGTCAGAAAATTAAAAACACTGAAAACTCCAAACGCCAGCAAGGATGCAGAGAAACTGTATCTCTGGCACACTGCTGGTAGGAGTGCAAAGTGGCATAGCCACTCTGGAAAAGTTTGCAGTTCCTTATAAAAGTAAACATGAAACTAACATATGGCCCAGCCATTGCTCTCCTGGGCATTTGTCCCAAAGAAATAAAACTTGTGTTCACAAGAAACCTGCATATGAATGTTTATAGCAGCTTTAGTTGTGATCACTCCTAATTGGAGACAACACAAATGTCCTTGAACAGGTGGATGGTTAAACAGGCTATGGTAGTTCATACCATGGAATTAGACTGAACCACAAAAAGGAATTAACAATCGACACAGCGGCAACCTGGACAGATCTCCAGGGACTGATGCTGAGGGGCAAAGGTCAACATATACAGGTTACTACTATACTTTACTAGTATACTACTAAATGTTCATTAACATAACATTTCTGAAATGACAGAATTTTAGAAATGAAAGATTGGTGGTGGTCAGGAGTTAGGGACAGGTCAACATGTCAACATGGGATGGAGATGTTCTGTATCTTGACTCTAGTTGAGACACACTAACTTCCCCATGTGAGAAAATGGCACAGAACTCAACACCTATACACAAATGGGTGCAGAGAAAACAGTGAGATCAGAATAAGGCCAGTGGACGGTGTGATATGGTAGCACATTTTTGCTAAAAGTTGTCATGGGGAGGAACTGGGTAACGGGTACTGGCACCTCTCTGTATTAAGTCTTACAACCACAGTGATCTCCATAAAATCCTCCACTGAATAAAGCAGCCCAGCCCAAGATGATGTGGCAGCTCAGGGGAGGCTGCACAGACTCCAGGCCCTGGGCCAGGGGTGTCTGGAGCAGCCCTGCCTGTGATGCTCCTCTGTGCCAGTTGCACCCCCTCGGTGGCATCCCCTCTGCACTCACGCCCTCCAGACCACCCCCACCCACCCCTACTGAACACCGAACTGCCCCCGCCCCCATCAGGACAACTGCTGCACAACCCCTGAATTCCCCCAAGCTCCATGGGCTTTAAGGTAAACCCAGTTCTGCCCACTCTTCTGGCAACCCCTCGCCCATCACCCAGGGGCAGGGGTTCTCCTTCAAACCCCTCTCTGCCCTAGGATAGCGCAGGCCATGTACAAACCCCTTGTGGGCTCTCCCCGATGTGGTCTCCCGTAATCCTGCCTCAAGCTGCACTGGCCTCGACTCTCTGAAGGATATTCCAGACGTGCAGTAGTCTCAAGGCCTTTCCTCGCTGTGTCCTCTGCCTGGCACAACACACATGCCCTTTTTATCCATCCTTCACATGCCCAGTCCTCCCAATGTGCTCCATCTCCCCATGTACCTCAGCCCTGCCCAATCCCCCACCAATGTACCCAGTCACTGAATGTACCCCAACCTCACACATGCTCCATTTCTACACCCTGACCTTGCCCTGTCCCCCAAATGCACCTAGTGTCCGCATGCATCACAAGAGCACACTCGCCTTGTCATCCCAATGCTCCCTGATCCCACACTCCAGCCCCCAATGTGCACCATCCCCACGCTTGCCCTGTCCCCTCAACATGTTCTGACTCTGCACTCATCCTGCCCCCTAATTGCCCCAACTCTGCTCCATCTCCACGTGCACCCAAACCCCACACAAGCCCAGTCCCCCCAAGGCACCCCATCCTTGCACATGCCCCATGCCCCCAACAGCCTTGTCCTCACCACATAAACCAATAGACAGCCCATCCCCCCAGTGCACCCCATCCCTGCACACATCCCATACCATTCTCTGCTTCACTCTTGACCACAGAGCTATGGCAATCCAGTATACTTTGCATTTTACTTTTACGGTTTGTAGGCACTCAATAATTTGTTGAAAGATTAGAGGAATGAATGAATGAAACGTGGATCAGTACTCAGCAATCTCCAGATTTTTCATCAACAGGGTCCCTGCTGCCAGTAATTTCCCTGACGAACTTATTTTGAGATTTCTGACATAAAATTTATTCCTAAATGATTCCTTTTTGCCACAAACACTAATGTGACCGAACTGAAGCAACATCATTTGAAAGAAACTGAAGCCAAGGACACTAAGTTGGTTAGGAGCCCAGATCAGAGGGTGGAAGGGGGCTCCCCCCAGGCTGAGGAAAGGAAGGCTCCCCCAGACCCCCCTCAGTACAGCCAGGCATCCGACCAAGACATCTGAGATGTAAACACGGAATCTCCAAACGGGATCAGAAGACTGACAGCACCAAGTGTTGGCAAGCACTGGGCGTGGCAGGAGCGTCAAAGGCCCCATCCCCGTGGCGGAATGTCTCCAGCCTCCTCCTGCTTTCGGCCTCAAAGACACGCCTCTAGGCACCCACCTCACCAGCTGAAAGCCTGCGTCCACAAAGGGCTGGGCTGAGTGTGGAAATGAATGCGGACTGCCAGAGCAGGGAACGGGCAGAGGCTATCTGCTCAGAGTTCGCTGCAGTAAGGGAGTCACGGGCAGTCAGAGGCGGCAGAGCTTCCCTGCGGAATAAGGGAAGGCCCCAGTGTGCTTACAGAGGCTGTGGGCCTGGGGAGCTGGAGCAGCTGACCAGGAGTGGGGTGTCCTGGGGATGGGTCAGGGGGTGTATTTGGCTTTCTCTGGTTGGTTCCAAGTTGGAAGCAGGAAAAAAAAGAAAAGGAAGTTATCAGTTATTGATCAAGTCCTGTGGCTTGGAGCTGATGAATTACTGTTTGGCTGCCTAGATTATTGTGAGAGGTAGCAGGCTAATAACCTGTAGGTCCGGCTATAGCAGGCTGGCTTCCTGGGCTGGCTACTGGAGATGGTGGGTTGGTTTCCTGGGCAGGTGGCCAAAGGCCGTAGATCAGAGTTCTATTTTTACAGATGGTCTGGTCAGTGTTTGTAATGCCCACTGCTGCTTTCCTCATACCAGCCCAAACTGAGAACGCCCTGGGGGGTCCCTCGATAGGAGACAGAGAAGCTAACTGTGGTCCATACGCTCAACCAGCACCACTCAGCAATAAAAGGACAGCACAGAGACACAGGCATCGTGGGGGAGGTTCAAAATGTGCTAAGAACAAAACCTCCCTTGAAAGTGCAGGAGCATTGATTCCACCGACGACGTGAAGCTTTACCGACGACGTGAGCTCTAGAGCAGGCTCAGCACGTCTGTGATGGCTGAGGCATATAATCTGACCGGGAGGGGACAGGGGAGAGCAACCACAATGTACGGATTTTTCAGAATGCATCAAACTGCAGAATTTGTGCATTTTACCATGTGCTAATTTTACTTCCAAGAGGAAAAAAAAACAAAACATAAACGGTGTTGATGAAAGCATTAGGGTTGGGTATGGCTGAGGTCTGCCACTCACTTGGAAATCTATCAAAAATTAAGAAAGGCTAAGGGGCAAGGGGTGGCTAGAGGATTCGGGTCTGGAATTGAACACCCAAAGGAAAAGGCCTAGCAGAAGCTTGGCATGAATTGGGCATGCACAAGGTGTGTTTACTGCAAAAATCTCACTTGCTGTGTTAGATTTTTTCATAACAAAATGTTGGAAACATGCCTAAACATAAAGGGGAAGGGGGTAGGCATCCACCAGCCTCCACTCAGATATGCTGGGGGCATCGGGTATAAATAAGCTCTTGGTATCAGCCTCTTAAAATGGGGTCTCCATCCCACTCAGTCTCAGCTTTCCCACTGGATAACTTTTCTCAAATCTATTTATAAATACTCCTGGAACCAGTGCCACATAAAGAACACAGCACAACTGGCTGAGTGCCACCTACGAGGTAGTGAGCATCTTGCCCAGGACCATAGTAAACCATGAAATCTGAAATGCAGGCAAAGAGTCAAAAGGAAATCATCCCGCAAGACTTATCTGGAAGAAGTAAAGCAAAACATTATCATCTAAAGAGAAAAAAGCACAAAGAAAACATACCACAAGTCCATCAGTGGCCTAGTTAAGTGAACCAAGCAACATCCAAATACTGGAAGCCACAAAAAACATCCATGGTGAAGATAGATAACAACTCATGAAGTGTGGGGGCAAAATACAGGACACAAAATTAACATATTAAACACAAACAACATTAACTACACAGAGAAGCAACACAGAAATAAACTAGGAAGAAAATGAGGCAAAGTACAAAGTTTTATTAAGTGAGACCATATACCCTAAGAAAACTGTAATTCAAAGACACACACACCCCAGTGTTCCCTGCAGCACTATTTACAACAGCCAGGACACGGAAGCAGTCTAGATGTCGTGACAGATGAAGGTATACATAAGTTGTGGTACACATGTACAATGGAACATTACTCAGCCATAAAAAGGAACAAGTTTGAGTCAGCTGAACTGAGGTGGATGAACCCAGAGGCTGTTGCACAGGCTGAGGTCAGAAAGAAAAAAACCAACATCATACATTAATGCATATATATGGAATCTAGAAAAATGGTGCTGATGAACCTATTTGCAGGGTGGGAAGAGAGATGCAGACGTAGAGAACAGACTTGAGGACACCGTGTGGGAAGGAGAGAGTGGGACGAGTTGAGAAAATAGCACTGAAGCATATGCATCACTATAGGTAAAATACACAGCTCATGGGAAGTTGCTCTGTAACAAAGGGAGCTCAACCCAGTGTGACACCTAGAGGGTGTGGGATGGTGGGGGTGGAGTGGGACGGAGGCACAAGAGGAAGGGGATATATGCACACTTATGTCTGACTCACGCTGTTGTATGGCAGAAATCAACACAGCATTGTAAGGCAATTACCCTCCAACTAAAAATAAACTTAAAAAATAAAATAAAACACAGTATGATCCAGTAGTTTTTTTAAAAGTGAGCTTCTGGAGAATCAAATTACCTGCAATACCAGCTGGAAAGGGGAGCGTGGCAAGTGAAACAGCAGTCCAGTGAGAAGACAGGGTTTCTTTCATAAAAGGCTGGGTAGAGGGAGAGTGCAGACCCAGCCCCCTGCCTCCCCTGAAGCCCCCTGGATTCTCCCCACTCACATCATCCTGTTAAAAATACTTGGTCTTGTTGCTCCTCTGCTGTGTTTACTTCTTTCCTGTTTATTATTTCCTTCTTTTTACTTTCTTTGAGTCTATTATGTTGCTATTTTGCTAGCTTCTTAAGTCAGAGGCACACTTTTAAAGGCTATGAAGTTACCCCTAATATACACCCACAACCAAATTTTGTTCCATTTTCATGGTCATATCAAGTAGCTGGTAATTTGTGAGGACTTTTTTCTTTGACCCATGAGGTATTCAGATGTGATTTTCTTAACCTTCAAGTGATAAAGGATTTTTAATTATCTTTTCGTTATTGGTATCTTTTTAGATAAAACTTGTCAAAGGATATGGTCTCTACGAAACCAGTTCCGGCCTACCTGGACAGTCTCCAAACCCCATCCCTTTGGGGTTTTACGGAGGCTTCGTTGTAGAGGTATGACTGATTAAATCACTGTCCTTCGGTGACTCATTCAACCTCCAACCCCTCTCCCCTTCCCAGAGGCTGGAGAGTGGGATTCAAAGTGCTAACCTTCTAATCTAGCAACTAACCCCCACGCTTAGAGTCTTTCTAAAAGTCATCTCATTAACATAAACTCTGGTGTGGTTGATAGAAGCTTGTTATAAGTATTAACATACTTCTAACACTCTTATCACTTAGGAAATTGCAAAAACTTTAGAACTATGTGCCAGGATTAAGGACAAGATCAAATACATATTTCTTGCTAAAAATCACAGTATCTCAGATGAAACTGACTTTATCTCACACCTCATTCTTGAATGACAGCTTTGGGTATACAATTCCAGGCTGACTTCCCAGGTGGCACTAGTGGTAAAAAACTCACCTGCCAACATAGGAGACATAGAGAGACTCAGGCTTGACCCCCGGGTCGGGAAGATCCCCTGGAAGAGGGCATGGCAACCCACTCCAGTATTCGTGCCCGGAGAATCCCATGGACAGAGGAGCTTGGTGGATCACACTCCATAGGGTCGCAAAGAGCCGGACACAACTGAAGTGACTTAGCACGCACACATGCATTTTTCTCTCAGTACAACAAATGTATTATTCACTTTCCTTCTGGTTTCCACTGCTGCTTTTGATAAATCACTTTTTAATATTTTATTGCTACTGACTTCTATGTGAAGATCTTCCCTTTATCTCTGGGATTCTAGACTTTCACGACGATGTGACAAGGCATAGCATAGCTACAGCAAGCCAATGGGCTTTCTGAACCTAAGAAGCAACAACTTCTATCATGTCTAGAAAATTCTCAGCCGTTACTTTTTTCCTCTGCCCCATGTTCTTTTCTATCCATCTGTAATTCCATTTAGATCACTGTTATCACATTAAATCTTCTCTCCACTCTCCCGTCTCTCTTTCATATTTCCCAATTCTTCAGAAAATACATCCATAGATTCCTTTAAAGAAGTATGCTTACCTCTAGTTCTCTTTGATCTGTTTATATGATTTGCTTAATCATTTTACAGTCTCTTGCTTCTTATTAATATTTAAATGCCTTATTTTTTCTTTAAATATATTTATTTTATGTCTGGTTACTTCAGTATCTGAAAATTTGTAGATTTGACTCTACTGTTTTCCTGCTGACCCCTGTTTCTTTTTGGGTTAAATCAGTGTTTCTAGGTTTTTTGGTTTTTTAACAACAAAGGTATATTCCTTAGAACTATTCTCTGTAAAACCTGAGTAGGACAAGGGTCTGTGAAGAAATGTTTACACTTGCATTTGCCAGGCTTCTAGAAATACTACTATCCGAGGACTACTTTTTTTTTTAACTATGACAGCTAATTTTCAGAACTTCATACTGAGAGGGTAACAGGCAGGAAGGCCAGGCGTCTGCAAATGGAGGAAATAGGCTGCAAGTGTCAGACATTTTTCTCTCTCTTAAGCAGCAGGAGGAAACAGACTAGCGATATTCTTTCCTTCTCTATACAAATTTAAAAGGAGGTTTCTCTTAAAATACTGTGTTGCCATAATGACACCTGGTTTCACCTGAAGCTAGCTTCTCAAACCTTGAGTTAACCAATGCATTTTTCTTATGGAAATGTTTGTCTTAAGCTATGTTAATGTACTATGCATTTACCCCAGACTGTCTTCAAGTCAGTTTGCCTAATGTCTCAGAACCTACTTGACAAACCAGTATGTTATACTCAGATATTGTTCCCCTAATCTATGTAAACAAAACTATTTGTATGGTAATCTGCCCTTCTACAAGATTCAAGTCAATGGTTTTATGGCCCAGGATGAATCATCTGGTGCCAAGATTATCCCAAAATGCATCTCGTGGATGAGGGGCCCGGTGCCGTCCTGAGTTTTAAGACATTCCTTTCTATTCATTAACAGACTGCTAGTGACCATATATAGGAGAAGGCAATGGCACCCCACTCCAGTTCTCTTGCCTGGAAAACCCCAAGGACAGAGGAGCCTGGTGGGCTGCAGTCCATGGGGTCGCTAAGAGTCGGACACGACTGAGCGACTTCACTTTCACTTTTCACTTTCATGCATTGGAGAAGGAAACGGCAATCCGCTCCAGTGTTCTTGCCTGGAGAATCCCAGGGATGGGGGAGCCTGGTGGGCTGCCGTCTATGGGGTCGCACAGAGTCAGACACGACTGAAGCGACTTAGCAGCAGCAGCAGCAGTGACTATATAACATCCAGTTGAAGACTAGCAGGGGGCACTCTTTCTGCCCCCTTCTGATGCCTATGTCAGAAGCTTTCTCCATCTCCTTTATATTTTAATAAAACTTTATTACACAAAAGCTCTGAGCGATCCAGCCTCGTCTCAGGCCCTGGATTGAATTCGTCTCCTCCGGAAGCCAAGAATCCCAGTGTCTTATGGTTCAGCAACAACCTTTCAAAACTCTTTACAGAATAAACTTAAAGCAGACAGGAAAACCAGCAAAGACCTTCCCGAGTATCTACACCAGCTCTCACAGTGATCACTGTTTATGAAACTGAAAACAAATGTGAAGATTAAACACCAGCTGATCCCCTCTGGTCATGTGCACCAAGATGCTGGTGTTAGAGCTCTAAAGGTCACAGCTTTCTGTATGCTCCAGGGCTTCTGTGGAAACTGACTTGGTTTTTTTCAAGAAAGGAAGCACTTCTGTTGTATGGCAGCCTCCTTTTAAAAATACTGAGGTAGAATATGGAATATGTACTTCTTTGGATCTGAACCAAATAATTTAAGGTTTCAGTTGCCTGCAGAACCCTGAAGACATTTACAGGTCACATGATCTCCAAGGCAGCATTTGACTCTGAAGCTGCCCGCATTTAAAACACCATGGCCCATCTCCTTTCTCATTTAATTTATGACTCCCACAACAGGTCACAGGTCAGCACAGCAGTTCATGCTCAGGCCAAGAGGCTGATGTTCCACAAATGCCACTGCCCAGAGAAGACGCCTGGCTCCCAACCCTGGGTGCTCACTGGTGGTGGAAAGCCCTCCGTGTGTTTAATTCACAGGCTGACAGTGTATGATAACTGTCATTTATGTGTCACGAGGACCCAGCCCATCCTGGTCCATAGCACGTTCTGCCTTCTTACTTCTGCTCGCTTCAGGAGCCTGAGCCTCGGACAGTGCTGCCCACCCAGCCTGGGGGGACAGAAAAGGGTCAGCACTGCCTGGCTGGTTCCCCGCCTGAGGGGAGCCTGGCCTCACGGGACCGGCCAAACCCCTATGTCTCTGTCACCCACAGCTAATAACACACTTAGTGGTGAAAAGCTGAAAGCTTTTTCTCTAATTTCAGGAACAAGACAAGGATGTCCACTCACGCCACTATTATTCAACACAGTTTTGGAAGTCCTAGCTATGGCAATCAGGGAAGAAAAAGAAATAAAAGGAATCCAAATTGGAAAAGAAAAAGTAAAACTGTCACTGTTTGCAGATGACATGATACTGTACACAGAAAATCCTAAAGACACTACCAGAAAACTACTAAAGCTCATCAATGAATTTGGTAAAGTAGCAAGATACAAAATAATACACAGAAATCTCTTGCATTCCTATAGACTAAAAATGAAAGATCAGAAAGAAATAAATGGAACAATCTCGTTCACCATCACATCAAAAAAATAAAAATAAAGAACATACCTAGGAATAAACCTACTTAAGGAGGCAAAAGATCTGTACTCAGAAAACACTGTAAGACAGTGATGAAAGGAATCAAAGATGACACAAACAGATGGAGAGATAACCACATTCTTGGATGGAGGAATCAATGTTGTCAAAATGACTATTCTACCCAAAGCAATCCACAGGTTCAATGCAGTCCCTGTCAAATTACCAATGGCATTTTTCATGGAAAGAGAACAAAATATTTTACAATTTGTATGGAAACACAAGACCCCAAAGAGCTAAAGCAATCCTGAGAAAGAAAAATGGAGCTGGAGGAATCACGCTCCCTGACTTCAGATGATACACAAAGCCATGTGGCATGGCAAAAACAAAACACAGCATGGAAGAGGCCCAAAAACAGAAACAGAGATTCATGGGGCAGGACAGAAGGTCCAGAGAAAAACTCGAACATCTCCGGCCATCTAACCTAGGATAACGGGGACAGGAATGCACAACAGAGAAAAGTCTCAATACGTGGCGCCGGGAAACTGTGCAGTGTAAAAGAATGAAATTAGAACACTACTTAACACCAAACACAAAAATTAAGTCAAAATGGATTACAGACCTAAATATAAGGCCAGACACTGTAAAACTCTGACGTAAATCTCAGCAAGATCTTCTCTGATCTACCTCCTAGAGTAATGAAAACAAAAATAAACAAATGGGGCCTAATTAAACTTAAAGGCTTTTGCACAGCAAAGGAAACCACAAACAAAAAGAAAAGACAACCCTCCAGAGTGGAAGAATACATCTGCAAATGAAGCCACTGACAAGGGATTAATCTCCAAAACATAAAAACAGCCCATGCAGCCCAATATGAAGAAAAACAAACAACCCCATCAAAAAAGACATACAGATGGCCAAAAAGCACACGAAAAGATGCTCAGCATCACTAATTATCAGAGAAAAGGAAATCAAAACTACAGGAAGGTATCATCTCACCCTGGTCAGAATGGCTCTCACCAAAAAAATCTATCAACAGTAGGGCGAGAGAGGGTATAGAGAGATGGGAACCTGCCTACACTGCTGGTGGGAATGTAAACTGGTACAACCACTATGGGGAAGAGTATGGGGGTTCCTTAAAAAACTAAAAACAGAGCTCCCATATGATCCTGAAATCCTACTCCTGGGCATGTATCCAGAGAAAACCGTAACTCGAAATGATACATGTCCCTCAATGTCCACCGCAACACTGCTTTATAACTGCCAGGACATGGAAGCAACCTAAATGTCCGTCAACAGAAGAATGGATAAAGATGCTGTACGTATATACGATGGAGTACTACTCAGCCATAAAAAAAGAATGAAATAATGCCATCTGCAGCAACAGGGATGGGCCTAGAGACTGTCATACTGAGTGAAGTGAGTCAGACAGAGAAAGACAAATATCATATGACATAGATTATACATGAAATCTAAAATAAATGGCACAAATGAACTTATTTACAAAACAGAAATACAGTCACAGACGTAGAAAACAAACCTGTGATTACCGGGGGGGTGGGGGGGGGGTGGGGGGGGTGGGAAGGGGGTGCGGATAAATTGGGAAGTTGGGATTGACATATACACGCCAGTATATATAAAAGACACAACTAACAAGGATCTACTGTATAGCACAGGGAAGTCTACTCAACACTACATAATGACCTATATGGGAAAAACAATCTGAAAAAGAATTGGGTACATGAAGAACTGATTCACCTTGCTGTACAGTAGAAATTAACGTAACGCTGTAAACCAACAACACTCCAATAAACATTTACAATAAATAAATACACTTAAGAAAGAAAGAAGCCAGAGTTCCACATGGGCTGGTTGCGGGTCGCACTTTAATAGCCACTCTGGGGCATCAGGTGGGACACCCTGTACCCACGAGACTCACATCGCAGTGGGAAAATGAAAGGCAGTGGTTTAAAATGGGGAAGTAAGTCACCCTCTTACTATGAAGACATGACTGCATCAGAAAACAGCAGCAAGGACAGCAAGCAAAAGCTCGTCTCTGCACCCTGGGCACCGCCGTCCCAAGGCAGCCACTCCCTACCCTGAGCTCAGGAGGGCTGTGGAGGGGAGGACGGACTGCCCATGCCACCGCGGGGCCAAAGCTGCAGGGATGTGGTATAAACGGCGCTGGGGCTCCCCCAGCTGGTGCCCCTGAGCACACAGGCATGCCTGGGAGGACTCGGGCGGGTGGGAGCAATGCCTGTGCCTCTACGCACCGACGCGGCCGTTCCACCTGGCCCACAGGATTCCCACCTCCAGGCATGCCCCCGGTCAGCATGGTAAGACAATTCCCAGAGCCCACACGCCCCTTCAGCCACCCCAGACACTGAGAAGCTCCCTTCCCAAGCCTGCCCAAGCAGGCTCAGAGGGGTGTGGGCAGCCTGGAGGCGTCCTGGAGCACTGTCCTTGATTGATGGATGAACCACCTCCAGATCAATATGGTTCGGAATCTCACCCAGGGTCTGGTAGAAGCTGTAGCACTGCTCAGGACAGAGGCAGGCGCAGGGCTCACTTCTACCCACCCTCGGTCCTCAGGAGGGTTCCTGATGCTCCAGCCATAAAGCTTCCAGGAAGGAACAGCCACCCTGGGCATAGGACAGTCCCCAGGAAGCATGATAGGCTGGGAATACCCGGGCTGCATGCAGGAGCATCTCCTGCCGTGTCAGTAGCTTTGGGAGGCCCACAAATGCTTGGGGACCCTTCCAGGGTGTGTCCTTTCAACTGGGCCACCCAAGAAAGTGGGGGCTGGCTACAGGGTGCAGTAGATGAGGCCCCGTACAGGAACGCAGGGGCACCCGAGGCTACTTGGTGGCTGTGGGCCACCAGTCTGGCACAGACGCAGTGAGGGCCACAAGGCCACTCTCAGAGGTTCTGATGTGGAGAGGACCCTTAATCTTCTCAGACCGCAACAGGGCCAGCCCCACGTCCCCCAGCCCTGCCCTGTACTTGCCGGCTGCCTGCCCTGCCTCGGTGAGCACAGGGGCGCCGGGGGCAATGCCGCCACCAGGAACGGCACCTGAGAACTGTACTGGGAAGAGGCGCTTTCGGATAACACCCATGTGGTGCGTGCGAGCTGTCAGCTCCTGGCCAATGTAGCAGCCCTTGGTGAAGCTGATGCCGTTCATGAAGGCCAGGTTGGACTCCAGGGGCAGCGCTACTCCTGGGGGCAGGTCATGGACACCCTCGGGAACACCTGCAGAGGTGGGGAGAGGCTTGGTGAGGTCTGAGGTGTCCTCCGGAGCTGGGGGCTCAGCCCAGGGTGGCCAGGGGTACTGGCCCATAGGAGTCCCACCGTCTGACCCCCCCAGTCTTCTGGGTCCCTCCGCATCCTCCAGGTCCAAACTCCGGCCCCTGCTCTGGTCTCTGGGTGAGCATCTTGGTCTGGCCCTCAACACTGCCCACTAGAGAAGGTCCTACCCCTGACCCTGGAGCTCTGCTCTATCCCGACTCCTCCCAGTGCCTGGGCTCACCATGCAGTTTTCCCAAGGCTCCGGGTCACACCTCCTGTCCCCTCCCGCCCCACCCTGCCCCTCCTCCCTGTCCAGCATCAGCCCTCCAAGCCTAACCTCTCCCCAGGTCCACCCCATGTCCATACCTTGCTTGTACCGGTGCCGGTGATAATCCTGGAGGTCCCCAAGTCGGCCCCCGGGCACCAGGGCTGAACCCTCACCCTGGGAGAGGAGCCGCCAGCCCATGCAGGCAGTCCGGGGATCGCGGGTGAGGATGGCGGCACACTCGGCCTTCGTCCGCAGCGGCACCGCCCCGCCAGCGTCCCCCGGGGCTCGGGGCAGCACGGCCCACACGCGCAGCTCGGGGCACGGCTCCACCGTAACCTTCCGCCGGATCTTGTGCAGCAAGAGGTGCGTCTGCAGCGCACACCGCGCTGAGCTGTCGCACTCCAGGAGGAAGGTGGGCTGTTCACCGGGGCGCTCAGGGAGCCTGCGGGGAGAGGCGGGGGTGGCAGGCACACCGAGGAAGTGCCTGTGCCGCCCAAGTGCACCCGCCCCCTCGGACCAGCTGACGCTGCTGCCCAGCACCCCTCCCCGCCCAGGGAAGGAGCCACAGCACAGAGTCTGGCCGGGGAGGACAGGTGCGAAGCAGGGCCTTGGGACCACAGTGGTGTCCGGTGGCCAGGGTGAGGTGAACAGGCACAGACGGCCACACCGAAGTCAGAATCTGCCGCCTCCAGCCCTGAGAAGCACCGAGACGCCAAGGATCCTCAGTCAGGGCACACAAAAGATTTCAGGAGGGGTGCTAGCAGGCAGCCGACAGAGGTGAGGTGCCTGGTGAGGCCACACTTAGCCCATGCCCACTTCCCACCTCCCCCAGGGAAGCCCTGCAACCTGATCAGGGTCCCAGAGCCTTCCTAACTCCCAGTCCAGGCAGCCCACATCCAGTGGAATGACCCCAGATCCTGGTGTCACTGAAGAATGGATGGTGGGACCGGTATGGACAGAGGAGCACAGACAGGCCAGCGCAGGGTCAGATGTGATGGAGGGGCCCTAAGTGGAGATGTCTAGGGCCCAGAGGAGTACATGGCTAGAGTCTGATTACAGATGTGGCTTGAGCAAGGACCCATGGCTGCATGGCAGCTGAGACAGAGAAGTGGGTAAAACCTTCAGGAGCATGTATCAAAAAGAAAGGCCATCAGCTTGGACCCATCAGCTGTGCCTCTGACCCTCTCCCCAGGCACGAAAAGGTTAAGTGCTACCCTGGAGAAGTCAATCGCCAGCCAAGGAAAGAGCTACAGAAGCTTGCCTGGGGTGGTGGTGGGGGAGGGATTTGCCTGGTGGTCCAGTGGTTAAGAAGCTGCCCTCAAATGCAGGGGGCTCAACTTCGACCCCTGGTTGGGGAACTAAGATCGCCACAACTACTGAGCCTGCAGGCCTCAACTAGAGAGACGCCCACGCTCTGTGACAAAGAGCCCAAGCACCATAAGAAAAGATCCTGCGTGCCACAACTAACGCCCAACACAGCCAAAACAATAGAAATAAACAAAGAAAATATTTTTAAAACAAACAGAACTAAAATTTCTCTATTTGTTTTTGGCTGTGCTGGGTCTCTGTTGCTGTGCATGGGGTTTCTCTAGTTGCAGCAAGTGGGGGCTACTCTGGTTGCGGTGATGGCTTCTCACTGCAGGGGCTTCTCTTGTGGAGGACAAGCTCCAGGCGTGTGGGCTTCAGTGGCTGCAGCGCACGGGCTAAGCTGCTCTGTGGCATGTGGACTCTTCTGGGACCTGAGAATCAAACCCATGTCCCCTGCACTGGCAGGCAGATTTCTTATCCACTGTGATACCGGTGGATAACGGAGAATTCCTAAATTCCACCAGAATTTAGGAGAATTCCACCAGAGAATTCCTAAAACAAAATTTCTTTTTTTAAAAAAAAGAAGCTTGCTTGGTGCCCTGATTTCTGTGGCTTCACCCTACAGCACAAACCCTGTCAGGTCCACACACATAACTACCAGCCAAGGGCCAAGTAAGTACAGGAACAAGCATGTGAAGAAAGTGGAAAAGAGCAAGCTGCCACAGCAAGTCAGGTCATTGCCTCACCCGCCAAACAGTCCTCAAAGAAGGTCAAAATGAGATCAGCTGAGGGCTGGGAAAACGATCATTTACAGATAGAATTAAACTGCCAGAAAAAAGAGTTCAAAGGTGCTGCCCCAGATAACCACATGGAAAGAAGTTCAAAGTCACTTATCACGACGCAAAGACAAGTTAAAACCACAAGATACCACGGCACAACTATCAGAATGGCTAAAATAAAAAGTCAAGGCAGCGAGGATACAGAAAAGATGGATCATTCAACCTTGCTGGTGGGAATGTAGATGGAATACACATTCCAGAAAATAGTTTGCAGTTCTTTATAAGACTAAACATGCAGCGACCACACAATCTAGTCATTGCACTCCTGGGCACTTATGCTAGACAACACCCCAGGTGTTTACATAAAACCTGGGCATGAACATTAGAAGCAGTTTTCTTCTTAACAGTCAAGAAATGAAACCAAAATATCCTTCAGTGGGTGAACGGTTAAACAAACCATGGTCCAGTCCCTCAATGGAATACTACTAAGCAAGGAAAAGGAAGAGACTATGGATGAATCCAAAGGACATCGAGGTGAGTGAATCCTAATCTCAAAAGACTCTGTTAGTGTGACAGTCCTGAAATGACAGGATCATAAAGATGGAGAGTGAGCAGGGGAGTGGCTGTGGGGGTGAGGGGCTGAGAAAAGCAGTGTGCCCCAGAGGGCAGAAGCGAGCCTGATGGTGACGGAAGAGCTCGGTCTTCATCGAAGATACCCAGGTCTACATGTGTGATCAAATCAGAGCTGCATGCAAGCGAGCACGTGGAAACCTGGAAGAACCTGAGTGCGCCCTGGGGCTGGCCCATCCCCGCACCCCCCCCCCCGCCCCGGAATGTGACCGTGGACTATCGGAGGCAAGATGTTGCCACTGAGGGAACTGGGTGAGGGTATATGAGACCTCCCTGCTCATTTTTTTGCAGCTTCCTATAAATCTATAATTATTTCAAGATAAAAAGTTGAAAAAGGAGCTGTCTCTCCTGGCATGAGTCCATGCCAGTGAGAAGGGAAAGAGCAGTCAGTCAGTTTTCATGAAAAGCCTTTACTAGGTTTTTTAACCATGTGTAGGTATGTTTCTATTTTTTAAGTCTCTGATAAAAGAAGCAGACAGAAACAATATGAAATACTGGCAAGAGGAAGAAATGGGCGTGGGTGGACAGAACGTGAGGCCACAGGGGCAAAGTAAACCCCAGGGGGAGGAGGGAGAGAAGCAGGTAGAACCATGCCCAAGGAGGGCAAAGGCCCAGCAGGGGCAGGGCCTGGGCAGGGCTGGTTAAGGGGCCACCGGGGCGCCAGGGTGGTCAGGCCCCAGGCCGATGCCCCATCTCACTCATGGGGCCAGCGTTCCACAGGGTTCAAGAGAAGCAGGGTGGAAAAGGGACAGGTTCTGGGCTCAGGCACCTTTCTTCTGAGCTACCTGTACAAATGGCCTTGTGCCACTCAGCCCCTCAGGGCCAGCAAAGCTGCAAAGCACCGCTGCGCCCCACCACCCCAAATCAGACCGTCTGCTGCCCCTGCTGCAGCTAAGTAATGGGGGACAGGTCAGCAGGGGAAGTGGTGATGTGTGGTGAGCCTCTGCTCAGCCGGCACAGTGGGCTGGAACATTCTCTGTGGGGCCATCTTAGGCACTGCTGGGCACTGAAGGCAGCCCTGGGCCCAGCCCAGTCAGTGCCAGGAACAGCCACCCTGAGTGTAGATACCCCCAGACACAGCGAAGTGGCCCTGAGTAGGGCTGCCAGATAAAATACATGATGCCCAATCAAATGTGCATTTCATAAAAAAATCCATCTTTGAATAATCTCTTTAGTGTAAGTATTCCCCAAACACCGCATAGGTCATCCCCCCCAAAAGTCACTCATGTCTTCTGAGAGGTACCTCAGCATCCCGCAGTTTTCCGTGCCCAGCCCGGCAGCCCATCCTGGGGGCACAACCACAGCAGCCGGAAGAGGAGGCTGAGAGCACCCGCAGCCTCACCAGCCAGCCTGGTGGGCGGAACCTGAAGAGGTACGCTAGCCCCACGTCCCACCCTCCCTCTGCCAGGCACACATGGAGAACACTGCTCAGAAACCAGCCGCGCCCAGGCTCAGCACGGTCCCGCTGAGATCAGCACCGGGGAATGGCCTGCAGGGAGACGAGCGAGCAGCAGACCTCAGCCTACCGAAGTGGCCCCCAGAGGCATGACTGGGTCCCCCAAAAGCCAAGCAGCCCAGCCCACAAAACCTGCAGGACTCCTCTAACAGCCAGTACTTAACAAACACGTGGTCAGGATGAGGAAAGACCTCAAAACACAAAGCCCCAGCTGAGCCGATGAGTCAAGCCACAACTGGGAGAAAAGGTCTGAAAAGTCACATCTGACAGAGGACTGTCACTCAGAACATACACAACCACTGAAAACTCATCAATAAGGAGACAGTCTGATTAAAAATAGGCCAAAGATCTGGACATCTCCCCAAAGAAAACATACAGGTGGCAAACAGCATACGAAATGATGTTACATGTCATTTGTCATCAGGAAGAGGAAATTAAAACAAGCCCCACTGCACACCTATCAGGATGATCAAAATCCAGAACAATGACACCACCCAACGCTGGTGAGGATACGGAGAAATGGGAAGGGTTTGCTTATTGTTGGCGGGAATGCAAAATGACATTGGACATTGGAAGACACTTTGGTGGTTTCTTATAAAACTACACATAATCTTACCTTACAGTCTAACAATCACACTCCCTGGTATTTACCTAAAGAAGTTGAAAACTAACCTCTACACAGAAAACCTGCACACAGATGTTTATAGCACCTTTATTCATAATCACAACAATCTGGAAGCAACAGCAAGTCCTTCGATAGATGAATGGATATATAAACTGGTACATGCAAACAACAGAGTATTAGTCAACCCTAAAAGAAATGAGCTATTAAGCCCTGAAAAGACATGGAGAAAACTTAAATGTATATTACTAAGTGAAAGAAGTCAGTCTGAAAAGGCAGCATACTCTGTGATCCCAACTATGTGACACTCTGGAAAAAGGGAGACTATGGAGACAGTTTCTGATCCAAAAGATCCTCTCAGTGGTGGTGAGGAGTCACGAGGGTGAATGGGTAAAGCACAAAGGACAGATAGGGACAATGAAGCCACTCTGTATGATATTACAGTGGTACACACGTTATAAAATATTCGTCCAATTTCATAGAAAGCCCAGCACCAAGAGTGAACCCTAATGTGAACTAAGGACTCTGGGTAATTTTGATGTCAACATAGGCTCATCAATTGTAACTGCTGTACTACTTTGAAGGAAGAGGCTGATAATGGCGGAGGTTATGCATGTGTGGGAGCAGAGAGTACATGAGAAATCTCTGCCTTCTCAATTTTCCTATTAACCTAAAACTGCTCTAAAAAGTCTTTCCTTTTTTATTTTTGGCTGCACCACATGGCTTGCAGTATCTCAACTCACCAACCAGGGACTGAAGCCAGGCCGTGGCAGTGAAAGCCTGGAATCCTAACCACTAGGCCACCAGGACACTCCCTTAAAGAGTCTACTTTAAAAACCAAAACCTAAAGTTTTGTCTGAGACATGGTGCTACATTCGGGAAACAAGATCAGGGTGCACTGAGGAAGGAACGGCTCAAGGATGGGAAACTAGAAGCATGACAGTTTCAATGAAAAAGTCCAGGGCGTTCCCTGCTGGCCTAAGTGGTTAGGATTCCGGACTTGCACTGCTGTGGCCCAGGGTCACTCCCTGGTCATGGAACTGAGATCCCACAATCCGCACAGCACAGCCGAAAAGGAAGAAAAACTGGAGACAGGATACAGAGAAAATGCCAGGCAGAGCAACCATGAAGAAAGCAGGAAGGCCGCAGGCTTCCAGGCGGGACACCAGTTGCCAGCGTGTCCCCTTCCCTCAGAGAGCAGACCTCAGTGCGATCAGATGTAGGCAAACGGTCAAGAGCAACCAGGAGGGGAAGGAGCACGTCTCATGAACAGCAGCAGGCATTAGACCTGAGACATATCCCAGTAGAAACATCAGGGTCGGGCGGGAGGCCAGAAGGCTCAGCACCCCATGCCCCAGCGCGGAACTGAGAGAGAGGAATCTGGGCATGGTTCACCCAGCCCCCAGGCCCAAGAGCAGCCGTCTGAGGGGGAGTTCTCATGTCTCCCCTCCTCCAACTGCTCACAAGTGGGGCCACTAATTCAGGCTGTCTCTCTCTGATGGAATGAGGACCCCACCCCACCCATTGGAGTTGTACACCCCACAAAAGACTGAACTGGAATCTCAGAAGAGCAACCAGGGTCAGGGGACATCATCACGGTGGACTCCGATTCCCTCAGCACAGATAGCAAGTGGCACACCAACACCCCGCTCTCAGGAGTGAACAGAGAGAAAAGCAAAGTCCTCCACAGTGCAGATCACAGCACGCACAGTGCCTAGAGAGAACTGCCACGTGCATGCCTGCTGACAAGAACTGATGGCCCAGCAGCTAAGCAAAAACACACCAAACCAGAGGAAAAGATTTAAAGATTAAAAAAAAGAACTAGAAACAGAAAAATATATATTTTTTACACTGTAGAGTGACTTATCAGGATATAACTTCATTACAGGAAGAATGCAAAGGCAGAAAGATATAAAGGCAGACTGGAGACTCAAGGAAGAAAATGTAAGGACCAAAACATCATTACAACACTGATAAATTAAAAACTGAAATGACCATTATAGGGGCTATGAATGTTACAGACATGGAGGGCTTAAGATAATCAAAGAATCTAGTTTTTAAAAGAGGTTAAGCAACTACTGGGAAGATAATAATTACATAAAACAGATAATGACAATGGTATTTCTGAAAGAGGGGACACAGAGCAGGGACCACACATGTATTCTGTAAAAGACCAGACTGAAAATAATTTAGGTGTGAGGCCACACAATCTCTACCACATTATTACATTATTAATTATACTTTTACCATTGGAAAGCAAAAGTAGCCACAGAGCATATAAACAAATGGGCATGTAGCACTGCAGTCAAACTTTATTTACAGATACAGAGAACTGGATCTGCCCAAGGGTCATATTTTACTGATCCCTGTTCCAGAGTCAGAGCTCACCAAGCGCCTAGCAACATGACATGAAAGAAGACCCAAAATAAGACACATCATCATGACACTTCAAGACATCAGGATGAAGATGAGCCCCTACGAGAATTCAGAGAAAAACCAGTCACACACAAAGGCTCAGAAATCAAACAACACTAGGCTTCTTGACAATGCTAGCAGCTGCAAAACAGGTTGTGGTTTCAACGTTTTCTGGGACAATTTTCAGCGGAGTTTTAAGACCAGCCAAGTTATCAGGTATGGAGAAGGAAATGGCAATCCACTCCAGTATTCTTGCCTTGAGAATCCTATGGACAGAGGAGTCCATGGGGTCACAGAGAGTCCGACACGACTGACTTGACTGACTGACACACACACACAAGTTAAGGAGTCCGCTTAGGTATCCTACCTCTCAAGAAGCCACTAAAGAATGTACTCTACCAGCAGGCAAGAAGTACTTAGGAAGATGCAGACAAAAACCCACAACAGAAGAGGGACAGGAGTGTTTTCCGGGCGGCCTCAGGCAGAGCAACAGCCTGGAACTGCGTTAAGAGGTTCTAGAGAAACCAAGTCTGAGAAAGCTAAGGAAGTGAAAACGGAAAGCTCTACAGGACATCAAACGCTAATACCACTGAATACGCAGAGATCTGGGAGAGAAATGCGTGGACACTAGAGAACTCAGGAAGCAGTGGTACAAGCCAGTGGCACGGAGGTTGCTCCCTGCAGTGTGGCTGCTTTTCCGTGCAGTGGGTTTGAGCGTGAGCAGAGGCCAGGCCGAAGTGCTCCCAGGCGACAGTCGCTGTCGCCGGCCCATCCCTCGGAGCTGGCTCCAGCCCACCTACGGCTGCCTTCCCCCAGGTACTCACCCCTCTGCCCGCTGTGCGGGTCTCCTAGTGCCCTACCCTAGGCGCTCCTTCCATCCTCAGGTGCCCTCTCTTGGGGGCTCACCTCGGCCCACCCTGTGCACAGATTCCCAGATGTCCCTTCCCCTGGACGCCCTGTCGTGCATGTCCGTCCCGAGCTAGTGGTAGTCTTCCCCTAGGTACCCCGCCTCTGGATGTCGTTAGTTCTGCCTTCTGTCCGTCCCTCCCCAGTGTCTGCCTCTCCCCTGGGGGCCCACCATAGCAACCCACCCCCCAAGTCCTCTCAGGCCCGCTCCCGGGTGCCCTTTCCCTGGGGGATACCGCGACCCCAGGGGCCAGTCCTGCAAAACGCTCTCACCCGTAGAGAATGACGTCATAGAGAGTGCGTCCCTGCACGTTGAGAAAGTGGGCGTAGCCCGCTCGGGCCGAAGTTGACGCCTCGCCAACCGCAGGACCCGGAAGCGGCAGCTCATTGGTCAGCAGACCTAGGAGAAAGGGCGCCGAGTCCGGCCCGCGCACGCGCACTAGGGCACGCTCGCCCAGCAGGAAGCAGGCCCATGTTGCGCCGCTAGCGGAGTCAGCGTCCTGACAGCAGCCACTGTGAGCCAGGTGGCGCCTCGGGGCCGCGCGCAGCCGCCAGCTCCAGGCCGGGCCGCCGCATCCTGGAGCCGCACCCCTGAGCAGTGCCGCGGCCGCCATCTTGGGGAGGAGTGAGGCGACCCGCGCAGCAGCTCGGGCGGGCGGCCGGACGCGCGGGGCGAGTGGGGGGGCCGGGAAGCGGTGCGCGCGGGCGCCACAGCGGCCCCTGGCTGCTGACGGGCGGAGCGTGCGCGGGGCGGGGTGTGCACGAGCATGCGCGGGCTGGGGCCACAGCGGCCCCTGGTGGCGGGCGAGCGTTCCCTGCCGGAGAGGCCGGGGTGAAGGTGGGCGGGGCGTGCGCCCAGGCGAGGCCTTGGGCTGTCGGCCGCACACCCATCTTAGGCTGACTTCTGCTCGTGCAAGTTGGCCTGCCCCTCAATTCTCAGAGATGTTTCCACTTGCTTTATCGTGTTGAGACGCGCATAACCTGAACTTTACTATCTTTACCATTTTGGGGTGCACATTTCTCAGCCATTGAATGTGTTCACACCGTTTTGCAGTCGTCCCCATTATCCAGAATTTTCTCATCTTCCCAGACCAAAACTCTGCCCCATCAAATGAATACCCCTGTCTCCCTCCCCAGACCCTGGGAATGGCAGTCCAGTCTGTCTCTATAAACCTGACACCTCTGGGAAACTCATGGAAGTGGAGTCATGCAGTATTTGTCTTTTGTGACAGGCTCGTATCTACCAGGTTCCTCCATGATGTAGCATGTGTCAGCCTTTGTAAAGGCTGAGTGATAGTCCATTGTATATGTATGTATGTGTTTGTATACACAAACACACACACACTACATCTGGATTATCCATTCACTCATCGATGGGACATTTATGTTACTTCCAACACACAGGGACTTCTTAGGTTGCTCAGACAGTGAAGAATCTGCCTGTGATGCAGGAGACCTGGGTCGGGAACATTCCCTAGAGAAGGGAGTGGCAAACCCTCTCCAGTATTCTTGCCTGAAGAATTTCATGGACAGAGGAGCCTGGCAGGCTAACGTCCATGGGGTCTCAAAGACTCGGACATCTCTGAGCAACTAAGACACACACTTTTGCACACACCATGAACACAGGTGTGCAATTCTACTTTCAGTTCCTTTAGTTATTGTGTAGAACTCACACTCCTGTGTATCTTATACTCTGGCACTGTCCTTCATTTCTGACACTTCTGATCACTAAATGTGGCGGGCGGGGGCGGGGGGTGGGTAGTTCCCCACATGACACAATTTTCTGGTACCAGCTGTGTGTTTTATACTTTAACTCAATTTTTAATCCATCTACCTGGAGATAACATCAGATCCCATTAGACTGTGGTGCACACATGCACACAGACACATACACATTTTCCCACCCCTTGCCTTCAGATGCCAGTCAAAGTCCAAGTTGCACCTGTGCTTCTGATCAGCCAGCTATAGATCAGAAGTTCCAAAAAGGCCCCTCCTTGAGCTCAATTATTTTGCCAGAGTGGCTCACAGAACTCAAAGAAACTGTTTTCTTACCAGATTACTGATTTATTATAAAAGGACATAACTCAGGAACAGTCAGATGGAAGAGATGCAAAGGACAAGGTATGTGGGAAGGGGTATGGAACTTCTCTGCCCTCTGAGCACAACCCACTCTCCCTAAATCTCCATGTGTTCTCCAACCAAGAAGCTCTCTAAACCCAGTCCTTTTGGGGTTTTATGGAGGCTTCATTACAGAAGAGATGAGTGGTCAAATTATCAGCCATTGGCTGTTGATGCACCTGCAGCCCCTCAGACCTCCCCAGACGTCGGTGTGGGGCTGAAAGCTCTAACCTCTAATCTCCTGACAACCAGCCCCCATCCTTAGGTGCTTTTCAAATTACCTCATTAACATAAAGGAGCTCCCTAGGGTTTCCCAGGCCCTTGATCCCCTCCCAACCGGCTTCCTGGTTGTGACCAGTCAGGTCTGGAATGTGATTTCACTGGCCTTTCATGGAAAAGGTCGTGCTCTGCTGAGCCTGTGTTCCAAGGGTGACCTAGCACCTCCCTGCCAACCCTGTTGAGGGCAGGGAGGAAACCACTCAAGGACAACATGGGGTGGGGGGTGCATTCCTCCAACCTCACGTCACCCCATCCCTTGGCCAGCAGAAAACATGCTTCCCACCAGCACAACCCGCAGGAAGGGCCAGCAGACTGACCCCGAGCCACCTGGAGCCTTACCCAACCTTCCCAATCCAGGGCCAAGCTCCGCCCACTTGGTTGAGCAGGGCCGCTGCTGCCACCAGGCACTGTTTAAATGCGATTTAACTCAAATGAAGTCAAGTGAAACTTAGCTCCTTACTGCATGGGCCACACTGAAATATCCAGAGCCACACTCAGCTGGTGGCTGCCTCTGTGAACAGAGCAGGCAGCACCTCCCACTATTCTAGAGTCTCCCAACCAGCACTGCTCCAGGCTCCCTCCAGGAAGCCTTTCCAGGTCTCTGCAGCAGCCTGGCCAGTCTGGCAGCAGGGACACCTGCACGTAGGCACTGCCTGGCTACTCCTCCTCTGGTCCGCTCTCTGCAGCTTCTCGTGCCTACAAGTCTGGGTGGAGGGAACTGGAACTGGCCTCAGGGTGCCCTCAGAGAACCCCACTCACTGGCCTGGGTCCAGCTGGGGGCTTAGGTTGCTGCTGGATCCCATGCACAGCCTCCTCCCTCTGAGGCCACAGGTCCTGGAGCTGTCGGATGGGTGAGGATCTAAGTGCTAAAAAATAAGCAGCCCTGGGGGTCCCAGACCCTGTTTCCCAGCTGGTGCCAGCCAGGGGTGGTTTCCTGTTATTCTCTCCTCATGGCCTCCTCCCTTCCCAAAGTCAGAAGAAGGAAGCTGCCCCCGTTCTGGTTACCCCCTTCCCTGCAGCGCTCCATGAGCTCCCTGAGCAGCCGGTGAGTTGGCTCCAGCCGTGGAAACGGATGAGAATGAGACAAGGTCATTCTGCCTGATCCTGCTCCAGCCATTTTCCTGGCCTGTCCCTGCCCCTGTGCAGACCTGGGTGGGCCCCACACAGCCTGAGGACCCCAATAGGCAGTGAAGCAGGGTTGGGATGACCTAGGCTCCACACACCAGCCTGCTCCAGAGCAAAGAAGATGAGGGATGAGCTCTCCATCCTCATGGCCATCCAGGCACCGAGAGGCACTGTTTTTTTAAGTAGTTAAGTGAGCACTAAGTGCCAAATTTAGTGGTTGGGCTCCACCTCTGGGAATCTTAAATACTATGTCCTAGGTAGGAGATGGACATCCTGTTAAAATACTGGAGTGAGCCCATGATATCATGGTTATGACTGTCCAGAACATCAAGAAATTGGGGTATGACATTGAGATGGCTAGTGACTTCAATTGGGAGGACATGATTAAATCCTAAGGCACCCCCATCAGAAGCTCACAAAACATATAGGACCGCAGTGGTGCACCCAGGCCCCTAAGTTCCTGAGACAGGAGGCCTATGCCTTAGGATCCCTTCTGTGGTGATTGAGCTTTTAGTTTGACATCCACCTTCTAATGTGGGTTGCACTGCATCTCCCCAAATTCACATCTTGGAGCCCTAATTCCCAGGACCTCAGAATGGTGTTGTGTTTGGAGATGGGACCTTTAAAGAGGTGGTTAAGGTAAAATGAGGTCCCTGGGGTGCACCTTAATCCAATAGACTAGTGTCCTTGTAAGAAGAGGAAATGAGAGCAGACACACGGAGGGAGGACTGGGTGAGGCCCCGGGGAGGAGATAGCTGCCTACACGCCAAGGAGAGGGCCCAGGTACCGACACCCTGGTCTCAGGCGTCCGGTTTTCAGTACCGTGAGAAGGAAATGTCTGTTGTTTGAGCACCCAGTCGATGGTATTACACAGACCAAGCTGACTGAGATACTTTGCAGAGTAGCGCCTCCATCTGCTGCTTTCCTCACAGCTGGTATGCTCTTGATAATCTTTGGCTGATGGGCTGTGTATTACTTGAGGTTCTCCAGAGAAACGAACTCCATGGACGTGGGTTTGGGTGGACTCCGGGAGTTGGTGATGGACAGGGAGGCCTGGCGTGCTGCAGTTCATAGAGTCGCAAAGAGTCGGACACGACTGAGCAACTGAACTCTAGAGAAACAGAACCAATTCAATATACACAGCGGAAGAGACTATAAGGAATTGGCTGACTCAGCTGTGAAGGCCAAGAAGTCCCCAAATCTGCCATCTACAAGCTAGAGACTCTGGAGAGCCCGTGGTGCAGACCCAGTCTGAATCAGCCTGAAGACAGACCAGTGGGCTTGGCTAGCCCAAGCCATCAGGCAGGAGCTCTCTCTTACTCTGCCTTTTTGTTCCTCTCAGGCCTTCACCTGACTGGATGAGGCCCACCCTCACTGAGGCCCATCTGCAGATCCAGAATCACCCTCATAGACACACCCAGGATCATGCTTGTTCTGGGCACCCCAGGACCCAGTCAAACTGACAAACGTGAGCCTCACTGGCAGTCTGGAGACTGAATCACTTCTTTGGGAACCTGTCTTTGCCCTTAAGGGGGCAAAGATTGGATAAGGGCCACCCACACCAGGGAGGAGGGTCTGTTTTATCAAAGTCCACGGATTGTTGATGTTAATTTCATCTAAAAACACACGTTCACCCCAACATCTAGACTGGTGTTGGACCAACACACTGCACACAGACTCACAGGCTGAGCCCACCTGACTTTCGTGTCACAGGCATGCAGCAAACAGACTTCCCAGCAGCCGCTGGGCAGACTCCTCCTCCTGGTGACCCAAAAGCCTCAAACTGCATCGGAACCAGTTAGGAGTGGGAGGACTGAGACGATGGACACTGGACAGGCTACACGGTATAGGGGGAATTGTGGACTGATACCAGAACTGTGGCAAAAGAAGGGGGCAGTGTCTGCACAGGCCCTGAGCTCACACGTGGTGGGGGGCTGTGCTGAGCTTCACACCTGGCTAGGGGGCTTGCAGAAACTATTCCACGTGCCCTTACAGTGTGACACTGGCCCATTGAGACGGATCCTGCAGGCCTATGACTCCTGTGATGTGAAGTGACGTGCCTTCAGGGATGGTGATAAGAGTCAGTTGGCCTTTGCTGGGCAACTATGCTCTAAGGAGGTCCAAACCACATCAAGGGACCCCAGCATGGACCCCCAGCTCAGTGAGTGAGGAAATCTTTAAGCCAGCCCTGGCTCCACCAGGAAGTCCAGGCTGCAACTACACCAGGGAATCAACTCGAGTTAGAGAGGGTAAGATCCTGATGTTCCTTTATTCATGAAGGGCCCAAAGAATGAGGTCCTGACCCCTTGAGCATGACCTAAAGCTCCCTCTCTGTGGGTGGGAGGAGGCTTCCGTGGACACTGTCACAATAAAATGAAGAATGTTCTTCCCAAACACAAACCTGCCCAGGGTCTCTCTGTCTGCTGACATAAGGCTTCTTTTCAGGCAGATGCTGAGTGTTCATGCCCCACCTTCTACCCCTTATGGGACCCTGTCACCATCAAGGGTGCATCACAGCCTTGAGATGTGGGAGCACTGACCTTCAGGATTGAACCAACCTCTGAGCCCTGCTGGAAGTGGACACCTGCCTTCCTCACCAGCCCTCTCCAGATACTAGGGTGGTTCTGAACCCTGAAGTCTCCCACCATTCCCCACCTGGAATGGCCACTCATCTCCCTGAGGTCCTGCAGGGCCTCCACTGGCTGCAGGATGCTGTCCGCAGGGAGGCTGTGGAGGGGCCACGGCAAGGGTGTTCACCCACAATGGTGCCTTGCAGATGTCCTTCACCAGCTGTGCTGCTCACTGCCTCCAGTCACCCTGATAGGAGCCAAACATGGCTGGACGGCATGTTCCCCACCACAGAGACCCTGTCTTCCTCGTGACCACTGTTTAACAAGCCCAAATCCAGGGCTGCCAGATCCATAGACTTGCCTCTCTTGGGGAGGTAAATGGTGAATCCCTGCTCTGGATCTGGGTTCACTTTCCCTCTGAGGCTCTGCTTCCAGCATGGACATCTGGGACTTCATGGGGGTGGGGCTTACCTGGGGCCAAGGCTCACTTGGCACCTCGGACCAGTCAGTCAGACCCCACAAGGGAAAGAGACTCAGTCTGCATTTGGCATCTGACCAGAGGCAGGCTAGGCTGGGGTTCATCTGGGCTTGGAGATTGGCCCTGGGACCCCAGAGAGGGTTTGCAGTCTGAGAGAACCTCTCAGGGTCTGCCGTGGGCTGGAGGGAGACTGGGAGACAGCAGGGGTCACTGAAGTCTAGACCAAGGTGGCTCCTTGCTGACAGCAGCTGTTTTCCCTACTGTGCTCACCGTCGCTCCCCACAAAAGCTACCACTGTAGGCTTTGGCCAGCATCTGGATAATGCCAGGGCCAGAGACAGGACTGCCCCTCTGTCCTTTGAGCTACCACCTTGGGCTCTAAGCATGCACGCCTGGCTGTTCTTTGTTCTCCTTCAGCCGCATCCCTCTCCTCTGGGCCAAGACTGTTGCCTGGCACAGAGTGGTACCCGAGCGTTCCAGGGGGCTGCAGGGGCTCAACCTGGGCCTTGCTCCCTGGATGGTCCCTGAAGAGTGGTTTCCTCTCCCACTCATCCTCAAGTTGAGCCATGTGTCCCAAGGCCAGTGGTGGACATGTACACACAGTCATTTGTGTGTACTCAGACACGTGCACACACCACACCCCACATGCATACAAGCACACAAACACATGCAAATGTGGTTGTAAACAAAAGTTAGTTTTATTTCACTCCCTTTGTTTTGGAAGCTGTGTCTGAGTTGAAGAGGGGGCTGGAGGGAAGAGGCTGTGGCGGGAGCTTCAGAGTCCCTTCCCTCAGCGTGGCCAAAGTCATAGCCCCTGACCACCACCCTGTTGGTCTGAGTGGCAAGGGAGGCCAGTGTCTTTTCGGAATTTCAAGTATGTGCCCAAGGAAGGGGCCACACAGAGCTGGGGAGGGCATGGTCCCATCCACCCCAGCCCATGCAAGGCCTTAGCCCCGGGTCTGTCTGGGCGGGAAGCAGGAAGCAGGGTGCAGTTCCACCTGCACTCAAGGCAGCTCATATTTGGGACCTGGTGGGGGTGAGGCATGAAGCAGTGCCGACCAGCACTGGCTGCAGCCTCTGACCACCGTGCTCACTGTTTTTCCTTCTATGCCAGGAAGACCTGGCATTGCCTCTAGCTCTGCAAGAACCAGAGCATGGACTAGAAGAGTGTGGGTGCTAGGGAAAGAACCCCATTTGCTAGGCAGGAAGTGGGAATAAGCACAGAACCCCTCAACACGGAAGCCAGGCACCCTTGGGCAGTCACGCCCTGGCTTCTGCAGGGAAGCAGGGCTGGAGTGGGTGGAGCTCCTGCCTGGGGGCCCCTTTGTCCTGAGGGGGCCAGCTGGGTGGCTCTGGGAGGCGGGCAATGCCCCAGCCACAGTCCTATCCCCCATCAGGGCTTATGGGTCAGAGGTGGGGACCCTTCTTGGTTCCCAGGCTGCCCACCCTACCCTGGAGGAACACAGGGCTCAGGCAGGGAGGGGTGATGATGCAGAGAAGGTCAGTGCCCTGTACCCCTCCGGAGGGGGTGAGCAGCCAGCTGAGGAAGAGGAGGGCAGGTTGTGCTCTGCACCTTAGGTGGTGTCCAGCCCCTCCCTAGAGCCCCCTGCCTCCGCCCTGGGGAGAGGGAAGATGCAGAGCAGCCAAGGGGAGGCCTCAGATCCACACGGTGGTCTTACCCTCCCTGCTGCTGCTCCCACTGCCCTTCTCTGAGCCCATCCTGGGTTTGATCCCCTGCCGACCCTGGCCCCCCACAGTGCCCCCTGATGTGGCACTGCCCGACCCTGACGCAGGGGCGCCAGCCTTCGGGGGCCCCCGGGCGTTCACTGGGAGGCCCGGGACGGGTGGACTGTCGAGGTCCCCGAGTGCCCGCCGGTCCTGCAGCGCCTGCAGGGCCAGGCTGGCTAGGTCCTGGTCCTGGGCGCGTGCGCGCTCAGCCGTGCGAACCACCAGGCTATAGTCAGGCGGACAGGCCAGGCCTGAAGGCGCAGCGGGCAGAGCGCAGGGAGGCGGGCGGGGCATGGCGCCGGGGGAGGGGGGCAGTGGGCGGCGGCCGCGCACAGCGTCTTGCGCGCTGCCGAGACCCAGGTGCGCCATCTCACAGAGGTTGAGCAGCAGACAGAGGCAGCTGACCACGTACATGACCAGCAGGAAGACTGTCTTCTCAGTGGGCCGTGACACGAAGCAGTCAACCACGTGGGGACAGGGCTGGCGGCTACACGCGAAGAAGGGCCGCACCTCGAAGCCGTACAGAAGGTACTGTCCCACCAGGAAGGCCACCTCGAAGGCGGCCCGCGCCACCAGCTGGGCCACGTACACGCGCATCAGGCCCTCGCGCTGGATGCGCCGCCGCCCGTCATGCTGGCCCGCGGGACCCGGGGCCGCAGCCACCTTGGCGTCCCCTCCTGCGCCCTTGGCCGCCCCCGTGTCCTCGGCCTCGTCCTCCTCACCCAGGCCCTCGGCCACTCCCGGGTCTTCGTCCTCTTCGCCCAGGCCCAGCATGGGTTCCTCCTCGCCCAGGTCGGCAGGCTCGGGCCAGCCCGGGTGCGGCGGTGGGGGCAACGGCAGGGGCGCGCGGGCTGCGCGGCGGCCCGGGCGGCGGCGAGAGCGACGGCGCTCATCCTGGGAGGCGCGGGCCAGGCGGTGCACAGCGTAGCCCAGGTACATGACGGAGGGCGTGGAGATGACCACAATCTGGAAGACCCAGAAGCGCACGTGCGACAGGGGTGCGAAGGCGTCGTAGCAGACGTTGTCGCAGCCTGGCTGCCGCGTGTTGCACGTGAACTTGGTCTGCTCGTCGGAGTAGATGGACTCGCCGCCCACGGCGGTGAGCACGATGCGGAAGACCACCAGCACCGTGAGCCACACCTTCCCCACGAACGTGGAGTGGTTGTGGATCTCTTCCAGCAGCCGCGTCAGGAAGCTCCAGCTCATGTTGGTCATAGGGGCGGGGGATAAGACCTGCAGGTCACCAGCAGGAGCTCAACCCTGGGCAAGGACAATGGGGGCAAGGGCTGATGGGGTATGGGGGGGTGGACAGTAGCACCCAGAGCCCTTCCAGGAGTACCACTCTCACCCCAAGACCTGACCCTGCCCTAGGATGGCTACAGGGAGAGGCTGGGGCCTCTGCAGCCAGAGGACAGACCCTACAAGGACAGACGCTGGGCCACCTTGCTGAGCACATGCCCTGGCTGCTCCAAGACCTGGCCCCAGGCCTCTGTGGCCTGGAGCAGGGCCAGTCCCTCCCGCCCGCCCCCACCCTGCAGGAAAGCAGGGCCCTGGGCAAGACATGCGCAGCCCCCAGCCTGTGGGGACCCCACTCCAGGCCCTGAGAGCAACAGGGAGTCCATCAGGTGAGCTGCCTCAGTAGGGGCAGCCAGAGAGCAGAGCAGGCTCACTGAAGCGTCTGGGCCTCAGCTCAGGTGCCTGCTCCCACCTGCAGCACCCCGGTTCCTGGAGTCCTGTCTCCAGCGCGCCAGGGGTCCACCAGGGGCTGAGCCCCCACTCCGCAGCCACTCCAGTCCCCACCAGCCCGCAGTTCCCCAGCCCCAAGTCCCAGTGGCCCTCCTTCAGCCTCCAGCGTCCTACTGCTTCCCCATCACACCCCGATCCCATCCACCTCCAGACCCAGTGGCTCTGTCAGCCTCCAGCCCCCAGTTCCAGATCTCCCAACAGCACCCCCTCCCAGCTCCCACTGCATCCTGAACAGGATGTTCACTCAGGATCGTGGCCATGCTCCCCCCACCCCCACTGGTTCAGCTGCGCCAGGGACTGGTGCCCACCCTCCAGACTGCGACTCCTCCTCATTGCAGCACGCCCGCGTCCTCTGCACAGCCTGGCTGAGGGCAGAGGTAAGCCCGGGTGTCTGTTCAAGGTGGCACCATGTGCAGCAAGGCCCTCAAACACCATGAAGCACATGCACAACTACACTCAGGCACCTGAGACACTCAGACAACCCTGTGGCCACTGGCCAGGCCCCGGGCCAGTGCTCCTGTTAGATCAGCTACCCCTGAAGGGACCTGTGCCTAGAAGGGGTTCAGCGGGAAGGAGCGCACACCCCTGTACCCCCGTGCCTCTGGGGAGGGGGCTGAAGCCTCCTAACACCCACCCTCCTTCCTTCACACCAGTACCTGCTCCTGTGCAGTTTAGGGGCTGAAGACCCCTGATGCTTTTGGCTCCCTCTTTCTGGAACAGGCCTGGGAAGCAGCGCGGGCAGGTGTGGAATGGAACAGCAGGGGCATTCAGGGCTCCCAGCCCTCTTTATTGAGCTGGGTCCTCTCCCGGAGCAAGGGGTGGGGGCAGGAAGAGGGGGCAGCCGGGATTCCTGGGGAAATGACCCTATTTCCTTACATCTGTGTGCAACGCCCCTCTCAGAGCCACACACATGCAAACACTCACAGGTATACAAGTGTGTACATATGCATATACACAGTACATGTGCACTGCACTTGTGTACAGGCACACACTCACAGGTACACAGACTGGCACATGCCCAGCTCTCCAGGCCATGTTTCATATACCTCTGCCTCAAGAAGGAATGACCCCCACGAAGGTCTTGCTGAACTCAGCTGGACGTTCTTCCTCAGCTTGAACCTCAGCCCTCTTTCAGGACCTGACCCCATCCCTGACCTCGACAGTCCCACATCACAGGAGGCTGGGGCCCACAGCCCTGCCGTGCAGGAACCCAGAAAAGGGATGGCAGAGCAGTCCCGACTTTTCTCCCCTCCAAGATGGATGCCTGTGGAGAAACAGGAGGGAAGGTGGTGGTACCAGGACAATCCCGACCCCCCATGTGTGGTACTTAACAACTGGCTCTTGGTGGAAGAGCCATAGTGTAGTGTTCACCGATTCCCGTGGTGTAAGCGCTCCCACAAGGCCCATGAACAATGCCAGGAGACGCGCACTGGGTCAGGGGTGGGGGCGATTGTTCTCGAGACCAGCTCTAGCATGGCACTGGGTGGACCCTGCCCTAGGGTGTGGAGGATGGCACTTTGCCCCGGGCGGGCTGACCCGGGTGCAGTTAGAGCCTCCCCAGAGATGAGCCATGCGGAGAAAAGAGGATGCAAGCCTTGCGGGAGGAAACCTCCGCCTTCCCCCAGTGCCAGTGGGGGAGCTCAGGCAAGCTCTGGGTGTGTGGCAGAGGCTCTGGCTCTTTAGATCCAGGGGCCCATGCCTGTGTCACACACGCAGTCACAGCAGGATCTTCCTGTGATCAGGGGGCTGATGCTGACCAGCTCTGGGCACCACCTTAAGTGCCATGCCCTGGGGGTTCCCCAAATCCAGACTTCTAGTGCCAGCTGCCGCCTCCACATAGGCACACGGATGCCAGTAGGCACAGCAAATCCCAGAAGACCAGACCCCAAAATTTCCCTCCAGATTGACTTCCATCTCAGGTGGGCTTATATTGGACAGCTCTCTGCCCCACACTCCATCTGCTTCTTCAGGAGAGACGCTGATCAGACCCGCTAGGCCCTGCAGTCCCTTGGGCCTACCTCGCCTCCGCTGGGCACCTTCAGAAGCCCATCGACCTGTGCTCCTGCGACTCCTCCCGACTTTGGAGTAAAATGCCAAGCGTACCTGGCCCCATCGGCACCAGAAACCCCCTTGTGCTCCCCGACACGCGGAAACCACCCCGCTCAGGCTTCTGCTATGTACCCATCCCGGCCAGGCCCATGCCCCGCCCACAGCCCGCCCCTCGCCCAGCCCCTCCACCCTCCGAGGCCAGCCCATGACCCTGCCGGGCGCTGTGCTCCTGGGCACTTGGACCGAACCACGGGTGAATGGGGAGCAGGCCCGGGCTCTCACTGTGTGGGGGTCACAGACAAGTGAGAGGAGCGGGCTGGAATGTTCCACACGGTCATGGCTCAGCATTGGCTATGTGGGTCTGAACTCACCTTCAGCTCAGTATGGACAAGAATAGACATGTGCATATACACGATGCCTGTCAGGCCTATATGGAAAAACACCCCACAGCGATGAACACACCTTGGTCCCACTCACCAATAAAGGAAACTGGGCTAGTGCAGAAACAGCTGGTTGCAGGGCAGCAGCAGGAAACGATTCTGAAGCATCTCTTGGTGTCAGAGGAAGGAAGTGCTAACACACACACACACACTCACACACACTCACTAATGGAGGCGAGTCAAAGGGATGCAACGAGGGAGCTGAGGGGAGCACATGTGTGCACACACATACACATTCTGATGGAGGCGAGTCAAAGGGACACGACGTGGGTGCTGAGGGAAGCGCACGCGAGCACACACTCACACACATTCACTAATGGAGGTGAGTCAAAGGGACACAACGTGGGACCTGAGGGAAGCACATGCGTGCACACACACACACACACACTGATGGAGGTGAGTCAAAGGGACACAATGTGGGAGCTGAGGGAAGTGCACGCGTGCACATACACACACACTAATGGAGGTGAATCAAAGGGACACAACGTGGGCGCTGAGGGAAGTAGAGCCCAGTGTCTGAAACCAGATCAATTTGGCCAATAAAGTAAAGTACTGTTATAGATTAGTTTACAGATTATAGCCCAAGGTAAATAATATGAGTCCCGAGTGATACAAATGATACAATAACTACGTAAATGGGGGGGCAGGGAACTCTAAATATTCGTGCAGCCTCTGTGGCCTCCAGGAGGGTGTTCCTCCAGAGAGCAGAGCAGGGAGGAAAGGAGGGGTGCCTGACAGGCATCAGGCTGTGACAGGGACCCCACCCAAAGTGAGAAGCCCAGCTGAGGGCACAGAGCTCGCTGCCCCCGAGGCCTTCTTCCCAAACCCTCACCACAGGCAATCATGAGAGATATTGAGACAAGTTCCAGGAGGTGTTTTACAAACTACCTGACCTTCAAAATCCCAAAGGCATCAGACACTAAGGAAGTCTGAGGAAGTCACCCACAGCAGGGGCCAAGGAGACATGGGGACAGTCACCCCTCAGGGGACCTCAGGAGCACACAGGTGGAAAGTGAGGCGCCTTTGGTTAATGGCGACGCATCAGTACTGGCGCCGACTGTGACAAGCGTGCCACTGGGGCACCAGGTTTGGGGCCAAACGAGACCACCCCTGGTCTCGTCATACTTTCTCTGTGAACCACAGGTGTAAAATAAGAAACCTATTTAAAGGGGCTTCCCACCCCATCACTACAAGCTCCTTCTCCCTATCTTTTCCCATCTGGAACGTATTTCTCTGGGTCTGGAGGCTTCATGTACAGTGCGGGGACTTTCACTGGTGACCAGTCCCAGGGCTGTGGGGTACAAGGACCACAACAGAGCTGGAAAAGTGGGAGGCAACGGCCAGGCCCACAGATGCCTGGTGCTAACGGGAGGAGGCAGCCAGCGGGGGCTTAGCCCTGGCTGGGCCAGCAGGACAGGTGTACGAGGGGGTGGGGGCAAGTGTGGGTGGGGGTCAGGCCCTGGAGGGGGCAGTGGAGGGTGGAGTTGGGGGGCGAGGGGTGACTGGGCGGTGAGCAGGGCACATGCTGGGGGTCCCCGGGAAGGGGGCTGGGGTCATCTTCACCCAGAGCTGCCTGAGGCACCCTACTGGGAGGAGGGCGGGAGGGCACACTGTAGGCTCCAGGGGCATCAGGATGACCTGTGCTGGGGTGAGCTGGGCCCTCTACCCCTGGCTCTGGCACCAACAGAGCGGCTTCTGCAGAGGTGGGCAGCTGGGCACTCTCCCCTTCAAGCCCCTTCCACCCCTGGCTATGAAGGAAGGCCCTGAGGGGCTGGTCAGAGACCGAGACCCAGAGGTGCCCAGGGCCGCCTCCTGCAGCACAGTGAGGCCGGGCCTGCCCCGCCACGTCCCGCCCACCCCGGCCTAGCTTCCTCCATGTGCCCCCTCGCGCTGCGGGCGGGCTTCCTCTGCCTGAGGGGGGGCTGCCGGGGTGCTCGGCTCACCAAGAGGACTGGTGGGACCCTTCCCTGGGAATCTCAGCACCTCAGGTAGCCTCTTCCCCTTCCTGAGGACTCCTGGCTGCAGCGGACACTGGTGGTCCCTCCTTGACATATGAGCACCTTCAAGAGGCCCAAGGTGGACTCAACCCCAGGAGACTGCGGTCTTCATAAAGGACCAGGGCCTGTTCTGGAAACCCACCTCTGTGGGCCTCCGAGGCTAGGGCCTCCCTCCTGCTGCGTGCCCACCTGCCCACCCCAGGACCCTGCCGGGGGCAGTTCTGAGTGAGGCTGCAGCGCCTCCCGCTGCTCGGGCCCTGATGCCGCATGCCCAGAGGGATTTCTCCCTGCCTACACCGGCACCAAGCCCCCAAGACTGCTCTCCCCACCGCCTGGCCTCAGACGCTCAGATCTCCCCTTGTCAGCTCTGGGACGCTTCTGCAGGTTGTCCTCCACACCCCTGCCTCCTCCGGGGCCCTGTCCTAGATGCCCTGGTCATGTCCTGCCTGGACTGCCCGGCCAGTGAGGTGTAGACCTCCCCCACCTCAGGTGCCCAGCACCCAGGCCTGGGGCCCCTCTGCCACATTCACCTGCCCCCAGCTACCCCAGTGTACCCCACAGCCCCCACACCAGTTAGTGGCCAGGCGCCCCTCCCCGTCGCCCACCCCGTTTCCCTTCCTGCAGGCACCCCGAGGTGGGGTCCCAGGAAGCCCAGGGCTCTCAGAACAAAACCCATATCCTCATGGGTCCTGAGGGATGACTACCTGACCTGCTCCTACCCAATCCAGAGCTGACCAGGTCTGCAGGCCCTCCTCTCACACATGGATACACACACTTACACATGCATCTGCACGCTCATCCTTCATCCTCACTCTCTCTCTCACACACACGCATGCACACCGCCTCCTGCCCTGTACCCCCTCCAGCGGCCTTCCTCTGGGACGTGAGGCTTCCCCACTGCGTGCTCAGAAGGAAGGAGCTCTGCCACAGCGCCAGGTCTGCTGAGGAACCGGGGCCGCCTCTGTTCCATTCTAGCCTGGAAGCTGGGAAGCGAGGGGCTTCCTGCAGGGGTGGAGGGTGTGGTGGGGACAAGCCTGGGGAGTGAGTCACGGCGGAGGAGCGGCTGGGACTGCTCCTGCCACAGGGGAGTCCGGGCCGCAGAATACTGGGCTTTGGCAGAGGGAGGTGTCAAGAGGAGCAAGGGCGGGAGGCTGAAGCAGGACCCCTGCCTGAGCTCAGGGCCCCTCAAGGACCTCCCCAGGCACTGCTGGCCAAGAGCAGGATGCTGCGCCCCTCAGACCCCATGTGGTGTCCCACTGTCCACCCCTCCTAGCCACCTATGCTGGTGCTGCCCCAAAATGCCACAGTAAAGCCAATGCACCCCAAACTCTGCCATCTTTCAGTCTGTGGCAGCGTCACTTTTCCTGCCCTGCATACCCCCGTCCTGCCCTGACGCCTGCTCCCCCGAAGGCTGAGCGTAACACAGGACCAGCTGTGTCCCTCAGCCGTGCTACCCCTTGCCAGGACGCCTGCCCAGTCCCACTGCCCACTCCCGCCCAGCCGCCCTGCATGCACCCTGACCCGGACGACTCACATCTGTGGCGCGGCAGGGCCCGCTCCTGAACAGGGGTCTGCTCTGCTCTCTGCTTACCTCCGGGAACCAGATCTGAGAAGGCAGGCCTTAGCAGGCACCCACAAGTGGGGGCTGAGGAAGAAGCCCCCGGCTACATAAAGGCCAGTGCAGGAGCAAGGTGGACAGCAGGCAGGCGTGCCAACCAGTCTGCCTGCCCATGTGGAGGTGGGGCTCCCCAGCCTCCACCCAGGGCTGAAGAGCCCAAGGCCCCGGCCTCTGGACACACCGCAGCTGCCGAGCTGGCGGGGGCTGGCCAGCCCCACACGGCCTGAGGGGTCCCAGCTGCTAGGGGCCCACCCCTTCCCTCCTTCCTCATCAGCCAGCCTAGCAGCCTCCAGGGGGATGGGGGCAGACTTCTGCCTTTACCTCCTACTACCCTCAAGTCATACTGCACCAGGGGTATCACCCAGCCTGGCTCTTTTGAGGGCAGGGGGCCTGAGATGGACAGACCCCCAGAATGGAGGGCCAGTCAGGCCCAGACCCGTTATCTCTTGGGGTTGGCTGTTTCAAGGGGTTGTGCCTAGGCCCCTGGGACCGTGGACCCAGAGTGAAGAATGTGCCGCTCAGCCCTAAATGGCACCCCACCCATGGTCTCCTGGTGACATCCTACCTTTTCCAGGCCAGGAAACAAGTCCTTCTGAGCCCTTCCACCTGCTGGCCAGCTGGACACCGCCCTCCTGAGTGTGCACCCAGCTAAGTCCAGGGCCCGACCCAGGGCCACCTCTCACCGCCAAGCACAATGTGGGGGGAGGGCCTTCAAGGGCTCCATTGTTCCCCCCATGGCCCGGGGTCTGAATCCCTGATTGTCCCTGGGGCTGGACGGGTCCCAGAGAGGGAAGCAGCCTCTCCCAGGCCACACAGCAGGTCAGGAGGCAGCCCAGCCCCGTCTGGCTGGCCCTCAGGCCTGCAGGCTGTGCAGCACCCCTCTGCCTGCCCTCCAGGGTCCAGGCCCAGCTCTCGCCTGCCCTGTCTATCCGGGCTTAGGGATGAAGCCCAGCCTTTCTGTTCCTGCACGGGCTGCCTGCCTCCTCCCAGCCTGCATCTACCATGTCTGGGTTCCAGGCCAGGAACATGGCCTGGACGTGGACCAGGGCCCAGGCAAGCACCTCCTGTGTCTAGTACTGATCCAGCTCAGCTGCCCTGACTAGAGACGGGCAGCTTCTCAAGGCATCTTCTGAGACTCCAGGGCCCGGAACCCCAACAGAGGCCCCCAGGCGTCCTCCCCGGGCGGGCCTCTCTGGGGCCTGCCAGATCCCCAGGGGGCCGTGCACAAGGCCCACCGAGGCAGGCGTCTCCTCTGCAGGCTCCGTCCCTCTCCAGGTAGGCAGTGTCTGTCCCTCTGCCACTCTCAGTCCAGGTCAGGTCAGGTCAGGAGGAGTGGTTTGAGAAGGATGAGCCCCAGGACCTTCTGACCCCAGCCTCGACGGCAACTCAGAGAGACAGTGGGAAATGAGGTCCTGCACCCGCCTGGTGGGAGTCCTGGGCAAGCAGTGTGCGGCAGCTCAGGAGCAGCCTCTCTGGGGGCCGGCAGCCCACAGCAGCAGGTGGGAGAAGGAGGCTGCTGCCCTCTGAGGGTGGCCGGTCAGAGCAGGGCTGTCCAGACTGGGGATGGGGTGGCTCTGGAATGGTGTACTGTGGACCCACCCGCCCAGGGCCATGATCCAAGGGCTCAAGGACACTAACCCAGCAGTTCTTTATTTGGATGTTGGCCTGGCTTCCACAGGTAAGGGGTTGACAGGGCATGGTGGGGAGGAAGCCTAGAAATGGATGTGGGGAGTGGGGGTAAGAGACAAGGTCCTCCAACCACGGTGGGGGGTGAGGGAAGATGGGCAGCACCCCAATCTCTGGGTGTCAGCTGAGGTGAGCAGAGCCACTGCCAGGAGACTCTGGCCCACTGGCGTGGGCGCCAGGCCCTAGGCCCCACCTGAGAGGACACAGCTGGCATCAGGACTGACCAGTTGCTTGTGCCTTCTTTATTTCCTGCCAGAGAGAAAGACAGGCTGAGGAAAGGAAGATCTCGCCCAGGACCTGGGGCCACCATATCACCTGTCCCAGCCTGCTTTACCCGTTTGGCACATAGATGTCTGAGGCCCCAGCTCCACCCCCAGCCCACCTCGGAGAGCGCCTCCTTCAGGGCCCAGTAGGCCTTGTCCAGACTGTCGTTGACGATGATCAGGTCAAACAGGCCGGGCTCCTTGCCTGAGGGTGGGGGCAGGGTCAGCGGAATCTCTGGGAACGGAGGGGGTTCTGGGGACCCTTCACAGGGACCACGGGGCTGGGTGACAGCTCCAGCCCTCCTCTACCCCTTGGTGGGGGGCACTGGTCTCCTGTGGGGTGTGGGGAGGGTCTAGGGGAGACAGAGTGACAGGCGCCCTCACTCACTGCTCTCCATGTCGGCCCGGGCCGCCGCCAGACGCTTGGCCAGGCTCTCCTCTGTCTCCGTGTTCCGCTGTCGCAGCCGCTGCTCCTGAGACAGAGCACGAGGTCAGAAGGTCCGAGCACCCAGGGCTGCCCGCCCACGCCCTCCCCCTCGGCCCCCACCAGGACATCCAGTGAGGGCGGCTGCACGAAGATGTAGATGGGCCGCAGGTCAGTCTTCTTGATGTTGCGCACGCCCTGCAGGTCCACGTCCAGCACGCAGATGCGGTTCATGGCCTGCACGGCCCGCACAGCGGCCTTGCTGCAGAATGAGGGGAGGGGAGCCGCTCAGCCGTGGGCACCCCGGGTCCTAGGAGCCTCCGCGGGACCTCATTCCCCGTGCCCCGCTCTGGGTCTGTCTGGGGGTGCCAAGGGCCTACTCTAACTGGCATCTGCTCCCCGAGTAACGCTTGCATAAGGGGGCCCTCTGCTGGTCCGAGGGTGATGGTAGGGAGTGTGTGTGAAAGGCACTCTGGTAGGAGCAGCACCTTCAGACCCTGGCCCAGAGCCTCTCCCTCTCCTGGCACCTACCCCAGGTCCTACACCACGCCATCACGCCTCCAGAAGCTTCCGCATTTATCTTCTGGCTTGTGTCCCCAGGCTGCCAATGGCAAACCCCCTGCCATGTCCTGCATGTGACGACCCTGCGTGGGGAGGGATGCTCTGGCCCCCACTGCGCTGCAGGACACACCCCTGGGCTTTCTCATCTCCTGGCTGCCCTCTGCAGGCCTTGGCCCCCACCCGGGGGTCACCAAGGACCATGTACTCCTCACCCATGGGGGGACTGCCCCTCAGTGCGTCCTGTGTGTCTCAACAGGGGTCAAATGACCCCGCTCAGGGGCCCACCGCTCTGCCCATTTGCACCCGGGGCAGAGGACGATGGGTCCCGTGCGGTGCCCGCTTCACCCAGCCAGGCTGCTTGAGGACCTGCTGTGCACAGAGGCAGGCCTGGGCCTGCCTGCCTGAGTCAGGACACTGCTCCCGGGCCTTGTGAGTCAGATGGCAGGAGCCAGCAGAGACCCTGCTCTGGTTGGTTGTTAGGGTGGGAGGGGGGCAGCTGCTGTTTTGCCAGGGACCCTTCTCAAGCCACCCTACTGACTGGAGGCGATGGGCCACATGAAACCTGCAGACCCCTAAGACCCAGGTCCCCTGAGTCCTCACTGCATACCAGCTCCCTGTCTGGCCCACTGTTCCCACAGCAGCCTGGCCAGGGGGACACAAGTGGGGCTGGGCCCAGAGCAGGCAGCCTGGAGATTTCTGACTCACGCTTCATCGTGACCTCTAGAGGGCTGAGTCCTTGGCCTCAAGTGCCCAGACAGCCGGCAGGGAACACCCCAACCTCACCCCAAGGGGAGAACCCCCAGGGCCTACAGACACCCCCTGCCTGGGTCACGCACTCTCGGTCTCTGGGGGAATGAGAGGAAGGGAAGGCCCAGAGCACGGCCCACCTGGTCCCATACAAGTTCCCTGAGAACTCGGCGTGCTCGATGAAGTCTCCGGCAGCAATGTCGCGCTGCATCACCTCCCTGGTCACAAAGTAGTAATCTGCAAGGAGAAGGTGCGGACGGGGAGACAGACCTCAGGCATCACTCTGACAAGTGTCAGGCTGCTCGGGTCTTGTGCCAGAGCACAGGGGCAGCTGGCCAAGCTCACCTTTGCCGTTCTCCTCTCCTGGCCTCGGGTCCCTTGTTGTGTCTAGGAATAAGTACCAGTGATGGCCTTGGGACACCTGGAACGTCACACATCCCATCCCCAGGGCCTGCCCCATGGCCTGGCTCCGCCCATCCGGAGGTGTGGGAAGGGAGGCTACAGGCTAGGGTCGGCAGTGCGGGGCTTCTGCCCCACTGTGTGGGCGGCGCTTCAGGGCACGTTAGCAAGGGTCTCTGCCCCCAGCTTCTTCAGGACCCTCCCCACCTCCCCGGGCCTCACGGGACACGCTGAAGCCAAAGATGCTGCCATGTTCCTGGAGGAGTCTCTTCAGCAGGGTGCTCTTCCCAGCCCCTGAGGGTCCGCTCAGGACAACGGGCCTTGGTCCTGACATCCCTGTGGGGGGTGGGGGAAGATGCAAGTCTCAGCAGGGCCTTGCTCCCTGCAGCATGGGGGTGCGTATGCTGCCGCATATGGCGGTGGCTGCAGTGCCCAAGTGAACTCTCCCCAGCAAGGAGGCAGAGCCGGGGTGCAGTCACTCAGAGCCATGCTTAAACCCTGCCTGTGCTTCCCTCTGGGTGGTAACACATGCACCAACCGCAGATGTGTGGCCTCCCCAGCTGCCCACTACTAGCCTACCTCTCAAGGAGCCTGGACTTTGGCTCCTGGGAGGGGCACATCCAGGTCCCAATTCCTGTGTCTCCTGGCACCACACCTCGGAGGTGTCCTTGGTCAAGGTCAGTGGAACCCAAGGTCTGCTCTGGGAACTTCCATTGAAAAGCGAGGGGCTAATCCCAGGGTCCCTGACTCCCCTCTGTGACACCTGGGTCTCAGGAAGCCAGCAGGAGAGCAGGGCATCACCCTCACAGGTGAGAACACCGAGGGCAGGGAGAGTGGAAAAGGTCTGGAGGCATCAGCTTAGCCTGCTCTATGCCCACTGGACCACCCTGCACCCCTCATATAGGACCTACCTTCTGAGCAGCCTCTGTGCTCAGCTTGGGGCTGCACTGGATGAGCTGAGAGAATGGTAATCCTTGCCTGCTCCCCACTGTCTGAGCACTAAATCCCTCCCAGAGAAGCCAGCACCACCTGCTCAGCAGAGGGGAACGCTGCTCCTCACCCGAGAAGTGCATCTGCCTCCCCAGCCACGTGACGAGACGGGCCAAGGAAGGCTAGGTACACTGGGAGATCAGAAGACAGGAATCAAGGCTGGCGCTAAGCTAAAGGGCTGGGAGGCTACGCACTGCCCCAGAGGGAGGCAGAGCCCAGAAGGGCGTGTGATGGGCTGGCCTGCCCCTGCAGTGCTCTCTGTGTGGAGGTCCCCAAGAAGCAGTGGTGGCCAGGAGGAACAGGCTGCGTGGGCAGCTCTCCAGCAGGGCCCCTGGTGGGCACTGCTTTCCTAATCTGCAATGTAGGCCAACTTGAGTAATCTGGCTAAAGCGTAGCTATTCTGGGACCATCAGGCTGCACGCAAACACCCTAAAGAAGGACTTAGGAATCAGACATGACCACCCGCTGAAGAGACAGAAGAGACGCATCCAGAGGAGCTCATCAGTGCGCTGCCATTTCTAAGTGACCAGCTCTCAGCTCCTTCGTCTCGTCCACGTTTCCCATCAGAACAGTGAAGGTGAAGCTGCTCGGTCATGCTCGACTCTGCGACCCCGTGGACCGCAGCCCACCAGGCTCCTCCATCCACGGGCTTTTCCAGGCAAGAACACTGGAGTGGGTTGCCATCTCCTTCTCCAGGGGATCTTCCTGACCCGGGGTTGAACCCGTATCTCCCGCACTGCAGGCAGACTCTTTACCATCTGAGCCACCAGGGAAGCCCAATAGTGCACTGTTTTAAAACAGCAAGTCCCACTGACTCACAACTCCTTTCTGGGGTCCTGATTTTCCCACCCAGACACAGCGCCACCATACAAATGCCTACACATTTGTGTGTCTGACTTCAAGCCCACTGCTGTTGCCTGCCCAGGAGAGCACAGTCCCCTTGCTACCCTAAGGACTGGTGCAAGGGAAGGTCTCACTTCTGCCTCACACTGCCCTTCATAAATCCCTTCCTTTGCAGAACGAACATCCCGTGGGCAGCCCAGCCCACCCCCCTGGGTCTGTCCTGACTTTCTAGATGCTGAGTGACCAGGGTGCTGGGCGAGTTATGGGGAGGGATGTCGGAGGGCAGAGGAGATACTGGGGGTCACTAGGTCCCCGAGCAAGGCTGCTGCTTCTAGAGGGGCCCTGGAAAGGGAGTACGGAGGCTGGGGTCTGTCACCCACTGCCTGGCCTCTGGATTGCGCCGAGCCACCACTGCACACATGTCCCTGCCAACCTCGCAAGCAGGGGCAGCTGTGGCCGTTCAGCATCCTTGGTCCTCCCAGGCCCCAGCAGCAGGCTGGCGCCACAGGAATGTGAGTTTCTCCAGGGCAGGGGTACCACCAAAGTGGACACGTGCCAGTTCTCACAAGAGATGGACCAGGAAGCCTCCCTGGGCCTTGCTTGCAGCAACAAACTCTCCACTCAGAGGATGCAGATGGCACCTTCCGGACCCAACTTGGGGCATCCACCTCCAGGGAGGGGAGGACCCATCTCACCAACTCACCTGCCTCTGAAGATTCCCCTCAGGAACACTGCTCCTTTCCACACGCCCAATCTGGGCAGGTACCCCACCCTCACATCCCATAGCCTGCAACTACAAGCCTGCCAGCAACACCCAGAGGCTGTGCCTTACTGCTCTGTGCTTGCAGCCTGGCACACAGGTCCCCTCACACACTCCCCTGGCAGCTCTGCTTCCTATGCACGCAGCCACGGCTACACGTTGTGGTCATAAGCTCTAACATCTGAACACTGGAAAACGACACAGGGAAGACATGTCTTCAGTCAGGACCAATTACTGCACACGGAAGTCCCAGCGCCTAAAACCCTCATGGGTCATGTCGTGCACAAGTCTTACTCATCGTCTCACCTTGAAACACTGGTTTCCATCTGGCTTTATACCCCATGTGGGAACTCTGGGGGCAAGCACACAGCCCCTGCATCCCGCTGAGACCTCACACCCCCCAGCCCAACCACCACGGGCAGTGAGCAGCAGGCACATATGCACACACAGGGGACTGGCTGGCGGCTGCAGCACTCACTGCCTGCGTGGGTCATCACTGCACCCTGCCGCCTACCCCTCAGAGGGTATCCTCCCGAGTTCCCCCCGCCCCAAAGCCCAGGCCCCAGGCCTCTTCAGAGCTGTCACCCCTGCTGTTCTTCTTCAAAGGAACACTACTGGTGACCAGGGGAGAGGGAACCCACCGAGCACCACGCCTCGAGGGGAGTGGGATCTAGCCGGCCAAGCTCATGTGTGCATCCATGCAGTCTTTCCTCTTGTGAGGTCCCTCCCTGAGGCTGTCTCCTTTCACCACAGAGGTTCGAACCACACAGACCACCGGAGTGGCCGAGCCCTGCAGAAGGACCCGGGGGCCGCTGAGCGCTGGGCCCCGCCCAGTGACCGTGGTGACAGGAGCAAGCTCAGCGTGGGGCCGAGCTCAGGCCTCTCAGTCCCAGTGACCAAGGGCGCCAGACCCCGAGACTGATTCTGGCCCCATCTCCTGGCAGAACCGATGGCAGTTAGGGACGTTCTGTAGCCTCTACTCCTCGACTGTTTCACAACTGCAAACTCCAGCTTCCTGGCAAGATACTGGAAATTTTCACAAGGACACCAATAAGGATGAGGGATGCAATTTCTGTAAGAATTGCTGGTACAAGCCTGTGTGTTCTGGAATGCTGTTAGAACCCTTCACAAGGAGCTCCTCAGGCAACCCTGGGAGGTCTGCCTTGAGAAGCATTCCCTGCCCTCCCTTCTGCTTCCACCTGATTTCCTGTCCTGTCCCAAGGGCTGGGCATGGCCACCACCTCTCTCCTGAGAACCTAAGACAAGGTACAACCCTCTGGGGACACAGAGAAGGGACAGTCAGACCCCACTAGCACTCTTGTAAAACACTAGACCTGTGCTGATCTGGGTTAGGATGGCTATCACGCCCCACCCCCCAAACAGGCTGTGTGGGACAGAACTACTCTGGCCTTCGCCTCAGGCACTCCATGTGTGGGATATGTCCTGGCCCAGTGACCTTCAGAAACCAGTTAACCTTCAAGAACCTGATTTGCAGTGGGAGAGCCAGCGGTTTCCTTCTTACTTCTCTTGGTTTCCTTCTTACTTCTCTCGGAAGGGTGGGACCATGCCTTGCATGGAGGAAGCCTGGCCCTCTCAGGGAAAAGGTTTCCTTCTTACTTCCTCTTACAGTAGGGTGGGACCACGCCTTGCATGGAGGAAGCCTGGCCCTCTCAGGGAAGAGGTTTCCTTCTTACTTCCTCTTACAGTAGGGTGGGACCACACCTTGCATGGAGGAAGCCTGGCCCTCTCAGGGAAGAGGAGGTTTCCTTCTTACTTCCTCTTACAGTAGGGTGGGATCACGCCTTGCATGGACGAAGCCTGGCCCTCTCAGGGAAGAGGAGGTTTCCTTCTTACTTCCTCTTACAGTAGGGTGGGACCACGCCTTGCATGGAGGAAGCCTGGCTCTCTCAGGGAAGAAGCAGCCGCACTGTGGCAAGAAGCGCACAGTGGGGAGGACGTGGGCCCATCACGGCACTACACAGGCAACACAGCGGCGTCTGGGTCTCTCTCCATCAGCGAGAAGAACCGAGAGTCAGTCTCCTGTGAGAGCCTCAGTTCTAGCCCTAAGGGAAGGCAGAGGGAGCATGAGAGGAAAGGGGTCCAGGACATACAAACCATGGAGCCGGAAGCAGCCCGACCCCTTCTGGGTGGAGCAGGTTCACTCTCACAGAGGGGGAAGAAAGGACCAGCCAGGGACCAGGGAGAATCCAGGCCCAGCACACACAGGATCAGAGAGGGGCCTAGAGCACTGGGCTGGGCACACCTAGGGTCAGAGGAGGTCCCAGGAGGGAAAGAGGTTGGTGCACAGCTCCGGCCGGGGGTCAGAGCCCACCTGCACACCAGGGCCCCAGCAGCTCACCCTCTGCGCCTTCCCTTTTCCCCTTGAGGACTGGGGTCATCTCCTTCCACCCCAACCACACTGTAATACCTTCCTTCCTGTTCTTCCTCAAATTCTCTGAACATGTTTCTTGAGTTATGCTAAATGCGATGCAAACGATAGAAATTAACAGTTCAGACCTTTAAAAAAAAATCTGGGTATGGCTGAAGAAAACTGTACAATTTCAGAACTCCCAGAATCTACTTACTACTCAAAGAAACTTCTGATCTTCCCAGTTCCAGACTAAGGTCGGGTCAACGTGTTCTCAGACTCTAAAGGAAAGCCCAGGCAAACTACACCTGTCACAGGTGTGGCACCAGCTCAGATTACAAGCTGGCCTGGTGTGTGCAGGCAAGTGTGTGAATCCTTACAAGAAGAGAACAGAGTGAGAGCTCACGTGGCGGGAAATTCAACTTGTTAATGATCAGACCGGAGGCCACACCCACCCCATATTCCTCTCAGTGCCAACGGTTTTCCTGGGTCACTCACAAGGCATATGGGCTTCCCTGGTGGCTCAGACAATTACCAATCTGCCTGCAATGCAGGAGACCCAAGTTCGATCCCTGGGTGGGGAAGATCCCCTGGAGGAGGAAATGGCAACCCACTCCAGTATTCTTGCCCGAAGAATTCTACGGACAGAGGAGCCTGTTGAACTACAGTCCGTGGGGTCACAAAGAGTTGCACATGACTGAGCGACTCATACACTTCACAAGTCATGGTCTGGGAGGTGAATGACAGAAAAGCCCACATTTGGGCAGGCACGCCACCAAGGGGCATGCGTGAGGGACAGCCGTGAAAAGCGCATCCTGGCTTCCTCCTCCCGTCCTGCTTGGCCCTGCCTCACACTGGCCAACCATACCCCACCCCATGCTGCTGCTGCTAAGTCGCTTCAGTCGTGTCCAACTCTGTGCGACCCCACAGACGGCAGCCCACCAGGCTCCCCCATCCCTGGGATTCTCCAGGCAAGAGCACTGGAGTGGGTTGCCATTTCCTTCTCCAATGCATGAAAGTGAAGTCACTCAGTCGTGTCCAACTCTTAGCGACCCCATGGACTGCAGCCTACCAGACTCCTCCGTCTTTGAGATTGTCCAGGCAAGAGTACTGGAGTGGGTTGCCATTGCCTTCTCCACCCACCCCTATGAAAGGCAGTCAAAACAAGCGAGGTGGCATACCTCACTGCTCCTCCTCAAACGAGCACCTGGGTAAAGGAGGCTTAGTCCCCTTCACTGCTTCCAAAAGAATGTCTAAAAAAAGCAGATGAGCAGCTCCAGCAACCGAGACTTGCCATGTCTTGTCCCCAGGGACGCTGAACCCCAACTACCATCCCCATGTCACGTCAGGAAGGCCTGCCACCAACAACCTGCTCCCGTGCAGAAGTGCCCAAATCTGCAATGTCCAACAGTGCTAGGTTGGGGGGCTGGCCAAGAAACTGCGGCAGTCCCAGGGGCCCTCCTGTCTGGGAGTCCTTGGAGCAGTCAGCTGTGCCCACTAGGACCCAGCCCTGGGTTTGCAATCTGCGGTGGGAACCAAACATAGCGCCAGAGGTGGACTACCGGGAGGGGTTTCCCTTAAGTGCGGCGTAGACTACATATTTCTACAGGCCAGGTGAGCTAATCGGGACTTTGGTGACTCTGCCATACCTGGGGCAACCTAAGGGCCTTCAAAACCCTGATCTCCCAGGGTTTTTCGCTCTGCTCTGTGGCCCACCTTGGAGAAGGGTGTCAAGCGGCTTTCCCTCTTTGCCCCTCCGCATCCTGCAGGGTCCACAAGGCGTCCAGCATGAAGTTCTCAGATTGCAGGGGTTTTACAAACTGTTAGGAGCTTCCAATATCAGAATGATTTCCTCTTATATTTTGAGGACTGATACAGGGGAACCAGTTTTTAAATTGTCCAAGTAAAAATAATAACTACCAAAGGCAATTCTAACACAGAGACACACTGGGTAAAACTTCAAAGTGAAGGGAAGCCTCCCTGAATTTAACTCCATGAAAAGACTACCTTGTTCTTGTCTCCCCCCGCTCTACTCATGCTGAAACAGAGCTCTGGGAACCACTGAGGGACGCCGAGGGCAGTTTCGGTGGCTGGCGAAATGACAGAATTCACGAGCACAACCCCACGAGTCCCTGAAGGAGGCCCACGACACCCGCGCTCAGCACGGGCTCCGGTGGCGCCTCGCACGCGAGTAGCGGCGGTCCCCGCCTCTCTGCCGCGGATTCAGACCGTGACACACGGGCCTGGATCCTCCTGGGGTCTGCGCGCGCCCAGAACTCCGTCCCGCTGTGAAGGGCCGCCACTCACCGTCCGAGGGGGCCCGGCCAAGGGCGGCCGCTGCCAGCCCGGCCAGCGGGCGCCGCAGCATGAAGGGCCGCAGTCGCCGCCGCCCGGGCGGACATACGTCATATCGTCGCGCCGCGCCGCGCCGGCCTCTCTCCGCCGCTCAGAGGCGTACGTCACCGCCGCGCCAGACCCGCCTGAGCCAGCGGGCAAGTAAGTCAGAGCGGCGACGGTCTCGCTGCGCCTTGGAAGGCTGTAGGTCACCGCCGCGAGACCCTGCGCCCGCGGATGACGTCGGGGCGAAGCCACACGAGGAGTGAAAACTGAGTTTACCTTGACTGTGTACTCACCTCTGGCCAGCCCCGCACCCGTTGGCCTGTGGCGGCCGAGCCGCTGGTCCTCGAGGCCGCTCCGGAGCCGGTGAGGGTGGCAAGTTGGTGCCGGAAAGGCGCCGCGTCGCACGGGCTTGGAGGGCTTCCTTCAAGGGAGGGTCCGGGCCCTGCCGCTAGCTGCCCTTGAGGGTATCACTTGGGAGGTTTATAGCTTTGCGGTTTCCTGTTGAGTCATCTCCTAAGGCGGAAGGAGGCCTGCAGGGAATATAGCAAGGCAAACCTGTTTATCTCGACAGGGAGGGCTCTTTTCCTGAGGTCTTAGTGTTTGAGACATCAGGTATACGATATTTGAAGCAACTGGTTTATCACCTCGGAAACCTCAGTTTCCCTGGGAGTCAGGGCTTAGTAAGCTGCGGCTGCTCTTTGGTAATCCTCACCTCGCTGGATTTTGTGAGAATGAAATGACCTTGGAAAACAGGTATGAGCTAGTTGTCACCGTTTACGTTGCATTCCATCCTCAGAGTGACTTGTCTGACTCAGTAACCCACCAGAATGGGCCCAGGCCCTGCTGCAGACAGTTTTATTGAGTCAAAGTTTTCGGGAGTAGAACTGAGGCATCTGCAGATCAGAGACGTTCCACAGATAATTCTAATGCCAGGTGAGGGCTGAAAGCCTCATAGATTGTTTGGGCAACACTTGCACTGACCTGCTAAAGTCTGTCTGAGATGGCTTTGTTCCTGCCTGGGATTTGTTGAGAACCGATTAGGTGGGAAATCCTGTCTTTTAAAAAGATCTTTTATTTCCTTGCCTAGCAGTTGCACACTGGACCAGTGAATGACCCTAGGCCTTTACGTGCAGCAGGGTCTCTCAGGAGGAATGGCGGCCCAGGGCAGCCTGCTTCGGTAAGCATGGACTTCCAGGCCCTTTGGGACTCCTATAATGGGGCCACCGGAAGAATCCCGACTCAACAGCCTTAGGCTTTGCAGCCTTAGTAAAGTCTCCAGAGCCAGCGTGTTTTATCTGGAGAAGTACATACAAGTACATATTTGTGGGGGTTTCCCTGGTGGCTCAGTCAGTAAAGAATCTGCCTGCAGTGCAGGAGACCCAGGTTTGATTGCTGGGTCAGGAAGATTCCTTGGAGAAGGAAATGGCAACCCACTCCAGTATTCTTGCCTGGGAAATCCCATGGACAGAGGAGTCTGACCGCTATAGTTCCTGGGGTGGCAAGAGTTGGACATGACTTAGCGACTAAATCACCACCACTACATATGTATGGACACCTTAACCGTGTTGAAGGAGGAATGGAAGTGACTTGCGAGTACCTGGCACCAAACAGATGTGGTGGTGGCCACTGTCCTATTCAGAGCCTGCAGGCCACCCCTGGAGAAGACCATGGCCTTCCTGCTCTTCCCACCAGAACTGCCTCCCCATCTGCATTTTCCTCTCTTCCCCTGATCTCCCCAAGTGAGTGCTGATGGAGGAGAGAATGAATGCAGGTTTTAAATTGTTTCTGTGGAACCTAGGAAGAGGGATGTAGCACTTGAGCTGTGGGTTAGTATGAAGATGGGGAAGGGACTTGGTTGCAAAATTTCCAGGAGGGCCCTTGTGCTGGAAAAGGTTCATGTTGAAACTGCAGCTACTGTCCTGGTGGGAAAGCATTCACTCCTTCCCCTCAAGGGTTTGTTCCAGCCCCTTCCAGGAGCCTCCTAAATCACCAACCCCAGATTGTCTGGAGTGGCTGTGCCCTGAGCTCCATGGTATTGCTTAGGTACAGGCCCTGCCCAACTCACTGTGGGTTCCTCTGGTGTTGGAGTTCACCCACTTCTTTCTCCAGTCTTGCACTTCTGGAGGATTTTGCCAAAATTTACTGAACCCTCAGCTAGGGAGAGTCTGGGGCTTCATAGCAAGTAAGATGCAGTTCTCTCACCCGAGGCCATCAGACTAGTGGAAGAAATGGGCTATCAGTCTGAGGTGTCAGCTGGAAATTGCAGCGGGGTGGCAGGAACCACAACCAAAGCAGAGGCTGCCATTCTCTGGCTGTGCATGGCCTGTGGCTGCTTTGTGGAGAGAGAAGTCCTGAAAGTCTGGTGGGAGCTACTGAATTGATGTGAATATCAGGAAACAGATGGACTGAGGCACAGTCTGCGGTTTGGAATTCAAGTTTGTATGAAAGCAGGCTGGAAGGGACTCTGTGTGTGGGGGGCGGTGTCACAGGGCAAGGTTAGGATGGGGAAATCCAGGTCCTGAGTGGATGAGAGAAATGTTGCCTCACGTAGCTGGGTTGAGTGGGGCATGAACAGGCCCTATTCTGTCACCTTAGAGCATGCGCTCTGCTGTGTGCCCATCACACTCAGAAGCCAAGTGGACCAGATGTCTCAGTCGGCTTGGGCTGATCTAGCAGAACATCACAGACCAGGCAGCTTATTGAAAACTGGAAGTCTGAGATTAGGGTGCCAGCAGGATTCTGATGAACCAGGTTCCTGGTTCAGAGATGGCTGCCTTTGGTGGTGTCCTCGTCTGGTGCAGAGAGTTAGCTCTCTGGTCTCTTCTTATAAGGGCACCAATCATACTGTGGGGACCCCACCATCATCTAACCCTAATCACCATCCAGAGGTCCCACCTCCTGACACCATCTCACTGGGGTTAGGGCTTCAACGTGTGATTGGGGACGGGGTGGACTCAAATGGCCAGTTCACAACACCAGGTTTGCAGTCCCCTGGACGTCAGTTTCCCATTCAGTGCTATAGTCTAGCACCCTAGCCATGGGGTCAGGCCTCACTAGAGACCCACCAGGTTTCTGGATGTGGAGTGGAGCTGCTCTGACCACATCCTGCCCTGGTGCATGTTGCTGTGTGCCCCCTTAGGAGCTGGGCTGCGTGGCCACTCTGGTCCTGGCACCAGCCACTGACCAACGTGTGTGTCTGCAGCCTGCTCTGGCAGCATGGGATGACAAGAGCTGCCCCTGAGAGCTGCCGCCACCTGTATATGTCCTCTTGGCGGGCTGATTGCAACAGAGCCTCGCTCACTCGATTGCACCGGCAGACCTACGCACGCCTCTACCCTGTTCTCCTGGTCAAGCAGGATGGTTCCACCATCCACATCCGCTATCCGGAACCTCGCCGGATGCTCACAGTAAGCTTCCTTCCCCGACACTCCCTAGGATCAGGTCCTGGGGGACCTCGCCTGTAGAAACTACTCCTCCAGGAGCTCATGGGCTTAGAACCCACCATCGCTGGACTAGGAGGGGAGTGAATTAGGTCAGAATTTTTGGTTGAGGAGAGGGCAGGAAGTGACCTGCAGTGCACTCCACAGACCAAGGTAAGAAAGCAGTGAGCTGTATGGTTGAAAAAAATGGCAAGTCTTGGGAAAACAAGCAGAGAAAGTTGAAAAAAAAAAAAAAAAATGAAAGTTTTGAAGGGAGAGAAAACCCATAGAACACATAAAACCTAAACTACATGGTAGATGATAACAAGGTGAAGTGGAGACCCTGGAGAACATCCTGGTACCCTCCACCTGAGCCATGTACACACCCCGTTCTCCCCACAGATGCCTGTGGACCTGGACTCCTTGTCCCCAGAGGAGAGGCGTGCACGATTGCGAAAACAAGAGGGCCAGCTCAGAGAGAAGGAGGAGGAGCCAGAGCTCGGTGACGACTTTGATGTGGAGCGGTACAAGCAGTTCTGGACCAAAAAGTGATGGTGCCTGGAAGCTGCTGTGTCCTAGGGAACGCTGTGAAGCAGGGAGGGGCACGTGTCTTTAAATCATGAGTTGAGGACGCTGTCTCTTGTGAAATCAATACAAAAAGGACATTCAAATAACACTCTTGACACTTTGTTGTAAATCCCTCAGAAACCCCTACCATCTCAATTCAGGGGTTGGCTAGTGGAGTGGCATCCCTCCACCCACTAGAATTGTTGTCATTGAGTCTAATCTGGTCTGCTGTGATGATAAACAGAACGCACTTGCCCAACAACTAGCTCACTTTAGTTCGGATACTGACCCATCAGCAGTGACTGCCAACACCTTGGGGGTGACTGAGGCATTCTCTGCTCTGTCTGGGGAGTGAACCCAACGAGGTGTGCTTGCCTGCTTCCTCGGAAACTAGACACAGCTGGTCCCCCCGAGGGCGGAGGCTGAGCGTTGCAGGCACGACCTGACCTTGGCCGCTCTCCTGTCTCCCAGGCAGCCGGCTACCTGATAGAAACCTCCATCGGCTATAGTTGGAAACCTTCAGTCGTTATCTCTCTGGTGCCTACCCCTCCTCCAGCACAGCCCCGGGAACACGGCAGGCAATGGGAACTGTAGCTCTGCGGCGTCACCCACATAATATGATTTATAAAATTGTCGGTCTTGGCAGCGCGATGCTCAGGTACAGCCGCACGTTTCGCAAGTGCAGATGCCAGGTCGCGTTATTGCGCAGGCGCTCTGGCTAGGATGCTTGGGGCGGGGGAGGGGGACAGTGCGCAAGCGCGTGGGGTTGGCGCGGACGTGACGTCACCGTGTGCGACGTGGGAGTGGGAGCTGGGACCTGTAGGGCCTTGGTACCGGGAATCCCGGGGAGAGGTCCTGCACGTTACCACAATGTTCGGCTCCAGCCGGGGCGGCGTGCGCGGCGGGCAGGACCAGTTCAGCTGGGAGGATGTGAAGACAGACAAGCAGAGGGAGAACTACCTGGGTGAGTGGGGCGCAGGGACCCGGAGCTCGCGGGCTGTGGGTTCGCCGACCCGCGGGCCGTGCAGAGGGCTTGGCGCTCTGTTCCCGCAGGCAACTCGCTGATGGCCCCAGTGGGCCGCTGGCAGAAGGGCCGTGACCTCACTTGGTACGCTAAGGGCCGGGCGAACAGCGCTGGACTGAGCCGGGAGCAGGAATTGGCGGCTGTGAGGCAGGCGGAACAGGAGGCGCTCATGGCAGCTCTGTGAGTGTGCCTCGAGAGCTTGAGTGGGGAGGCGGCGGCGGTGGGGTGGGGGTGTTACTTCTGGGTGGGTGCGCGGCGGGGGTGGATGGGAGCGCGGCGGGGCTGGGGGAAGAGGCGAGGCGAGGCTCGCCGCTCCCTGAAGCTCACGCGCGGCCCCCGCAGAGGCTACAAGAACGTAAAGAAGCAGCCCACCGGCCTGAGCAAGGAGGTGAGATGGGCTCTTTTGGAGGGTGGGGCTGGGTTGGTGAGGGGGCTGATCCCTGCTCTCCAGCGAGCACTGCACTCCCCTCCACAGGACTTTGTCGAAGTTTGTAAGCGGGAAGGTGGTGACCCGGAGAAGGGAGTGGACCGGCTTCTGGGTCTAGGGAGCTCCAGGTGCGGGGCCGGGGGGGGGGGGGGGGTCCTCGGGAGCCCCAGAAATCGCGAGGGTGCGGCTTTTTGGGGCTTGGCACCGTCAGCTGCCTAGGTGGAAACCAGTGCGGGTCATCTAGGCCAACCACTTCTCTAGGGAGGCCTGGGGATGGGGGGCGGTCCTCGTCGTGGGGGTGTTTCACCATAAAGAGTATTTTACCCACGTCCCCGCAGTGGCTCTGTAGGGCGAGTGGCGCTGTCCCGGGAAGACAAAGAGGCCGCTAAGCTGGGGCTTTCGGTATTCACGGTAATTACTCCCAAATATGCTGGATCTCATGGTGGGGTGGGAATCGGTCTGAGCGCCTCTTCCAGTTGAGGGCCACGAGGCAGGCCCTTGGGGAGGCCCTCCCAGCTTCTGGCTGGTTCTCCCCTGTCGGTATGCCGGGGCACCCTGCACGCCCCCAGAGTGGCATTTCTCGGCAGCACCACCGCGTGGAGAGCAGTCGGCCAGGGACCTCCTTGGCTTTGGCCAAGAAGAAGCCTCGGTCAGAGGAGAAGGTGGAGCCGGGGTAAGGGCCCCCAGGGCACGGAACTCCTTTCTCTCAGCATGTTGGCTGCTTCTCCAGTCAGGCTGCCAGCTCCAGCCCCCTTTTTCTTCTGAGGAGCTTTGGGGTGCAGTGAGCCCCAGGGAAGGCTCATGACGGCCCACCAACCCACAGCAGGGTCAGGGGCGCTAGAGTGTCAGCACTTGGCCCCAAGAGTGCAGGGGCATCCCAGTGGGAGGGCTGGAAGCAGCTATGAGATTGTCAGGTAGGTGTTGCCCTGCAGACCTTTTGCCATAGTCCTAATGTGTCTGCGGCGCTGGCCACACGTGGTACTGAGTTATTCTTAGTGACTTGAGGTTGAAATGGCTACACATGGTCAGCAGCTACTGTGGTCTAGACCCCCAAAGTCCTAAGGGCTTATAGCACTCACGCACTCCCCCTTGTAGTCCTGAAAGCCACAGGAAGAGCAGGAAAGAGAAGAAAAAGAAGAGGCACAAGAAAGAGAAGAGGAAGAAAGAAAAGGAGCGTGGGAGAAGGCTGGACTCCTCACTGCCCCCTGCCCCTGTCCAGTAGGTGCAGCTGCCTGGGGGTGGAGATGAGGGCGTGCTTGGCAGGCAGAGCCCCTCACCCCAGGCGTCTCGCGGTCTCCCTAGGCGTGACTCTGACTCCTCAACTTGCTGCAAGAAGCGCAGGCATGACAGCGACTGAGGCCCAGGGGTCTGAAGGACTGGCCTGTGGGGGTTACCCCAGGCTCCCAGAGAGGCTTGCAGGTCCCTCAGTCATGTCCGACTCTGTGACCCCATGGACTGTAGCCCGCCGGGCTCCTCTGTCCATGGAATTCTCCAGGCCAGAATACTGAAGAGGCTTAGTTGTGGCCCAGTATGGCTACTGCTATTTTTCTTTGTATTGACTCCCTCTTTGTACTTAAATAAACTTATTTTAAGTGGCAAGTGTCTTATACTAAAAGGAAACTTGCTGTTGTGTCACAACAGAAAGTGATGTGTGAAAATGCAGTAAATCTTGGGAGTTCCAGCAAGGCCGTCTGCAGTCACACTGAGGGGCACTGTCCTTTTGGTGGTCAGCATCCTGGGGTCCCCTGCTGGCCTGGTCCCTGCATCTACTTCAGGTGTACCAAGAGCCCTGGATTATGTGTGGTCAGCAGGGAGGGCAGAGGGACCAAAAGGTGCTCAGCTGCAAGCAGGTGACCGTGCGAGAAGGGGGCAGTCTGGGCTGGTAGATCATGGGGATGTGGACTTCCTAGGCCACCAAAGATCTCCTAACCACCAACTCACCCTTACCCCGCCCTGTAAAGGCACTGGCTCCCTCCACCCGGTGCCCATCCCCAAGGCTGAAGGCACATACAGAACCTTGCCATCCACAGAAAAAAAAACATCCTACAATCACACTGGAATAAAGACAAAACCTAGACTGGATTCATTACCGAGGTTCTCGTTTTGCTGCTGATTTTAAAAGAAATGAGAACTGAAAGCAACTCTCTTAAAGGCACTTGGCACTGGTTATCAACCTGTTAGAGATCACTATCTAGGGCAGGGCCTGTCTCCTGGGGGAAGGCCACCTGGACTTTGGCCTGCCAAAGGCCGCCCCAGTGGGGAAAACAAGGGTGCCAAGAAGGGCTCCAGGTCAGAGGGGCGACCCCTGCAAAAGTGGGAGGGGGTCTATGGCACAGACACACAAATCACCCAGCCAGGCATGTGTCCATTACTGTGGCAGCAACACTGGAGATTGTCCTGCCCCTCCAGAGGAAAAGCTGTATGGCCTGCGGGTACCAGAGAGAGTGGATGTTAGGAAGGGGGGGTTTCTTCCATACCACCCTTGGCCCTGGCCCCTGGGGAATACCCTATATGGTGACCCTGCTGTCCCTCTCCTGACTGGGCACTGCCAAGCCTGGGGCCAGGGGGCTGGACTGCCAGCACTGAGACCAATGACGTGGTTACCACAAGGGCACTGAGACCTACACCCGACCACTGCAAAGTGCAGGTAGGGGTGTGGGTAGGGAAGGGATGGGCAGAGCGAGAGAATGGGCAAGGCAGAGCAATGCAGCCCTCACCAAGTGAGGAGAAAGTGGCTGTCCTTGCCCAGCTCCCAGAGGGCAGGCTGTCAGGGGCACCCAAACACAGGAGAGCCATGAAATAGTTAAGAGATTTTATTCTAATAGCTGTAATTACAGTGCTTGTTTGTCGAAATGAAAACTGAAAACAAGTATACAAAACAGTTGATTACTAATTGTGTATTGAAAGCAGTAAGAGGTTCCACGACACCAAATAAACCAGTTCTGAGGTTTTCCCCAAGATAAAGTTTAACAGCTCCAGCTTCTTCAGTGTTTATCAAAATACAAAAGAAAAAAGTAGAGGTTATCATTTTCAATGGCAAATCTGACCCTTGCAGGCTGAGGGAGTGAAAGCACATGTAGACAGGGGCTCTGAGGGGCTGGGGCTCAAGGATGACCACCCGCACTCCTGCTGGTGAGACCCCAGAGAGCCCGGAGCAGGCAAGCAAGGGGACTGCAGGACTCCCGCTCCAGCCAGGGCGTTCCAACCAAAGTGCCCATGCTGACCCGAGAAAAGGCCGGGGTTCTTCCAAGGGGTCTGAGAACGGCGGCTGCAGCCTCCACCCCATCTCCTGGGCGGCCATGTATGCACAAATACAAGCACAAACGCTATGGGGTGTGGGATGACCCGAGACAGCAAATCACAGGGACCCTATTGTGACCATGCAGAACGGATATCATGGCTGGTTCTGCCCCGTTTCATGTTCCCAACGGGAAACAGACCACCGGTGGACTGGACTCAGGCCGTTACCGCAGAACCTACATTAGGCACATTTCTCCCTTCTGTGTGTTCAAGTGTTCTCCTTATTTTGTATTTGTAACTATTTTAAAAAATGCACTGAGTTTGGGTTAAAAACCAACCACCAAAATGGATCTCAACACAGATCTAAAGCCCAGAGGAGGAGTATTGGGCTCGTCTGACACACAACTCCTGGATGACCCGTGTGCCTAAAATCCCTTCTCAGTACTAAACAGTGGGTTGATTTTCTTTTTACAATAAAAAAAGCTGAGTAATATTGCATAGGAGTACCAGAAACTGCCTCATTGGAAACAAAAACTATTTACATTAAATAAAAACCCAGCTGCAGGCTGCGTCTGCACATTTACAGCATGGTGAAGCACACTGTGACCGGCCATGGAGACAGCTTCTGGCACTCACACCACAGGGGCACGTTTGCCACATGAGAGTAAAGCGAGGGTGGGAGGAGGGAGTGAGGGGGGGAGGACTGCAGCTCATTTCTGGTTCCGGAGCTGATTGGACAGCCAGTCCAGTCCCTCGTACAGCCCGTCCCCGCTGGTGGCACAGGTGGCCTGAATGTACCAGTTCCTGTGGCGCAGAGAGTGCAGGCCCAGCTTGTCCGTGATCTCGGCCGCGTTCATGGCATTGGGGAGGTCCTGGGGGGGGCGCAGCACAGCAGGCGTGGGTCAGGGGGCTGCGTGGAACCCTTTCCATCTGCTCTGTGACCACCCCCCGCCCCCGTTCAGACCTCCAGCCCTGGGAGGCTGGCTGCCTGACATGCACCCCCCACCAGCACACTGGGTAGCTCAGTCACACGTACCTGTTTGTTAGCAAACACGAGCAGAACGGCGTCCCTGAGCTCGTCTTCTGCCAACATCCTCATGAGCTCCTCGCGGGCCTCATTCACACGCTCTCTGTCATTGCTGTCAACCACAAAGATGAGACCTGCAGAGGGGACAGTAAGCGTGAGCACAGGCGCTCAAGACACCCCGACCCCCACTCCTAAGGGGTGTAATGGGGTAGCTCACTCTTACCTTGTGTGTTTTGAAAGTAGTGGCGCCACAGAGGCCGGATCTTGTCCTGGCCGCCCACGTCCCACACAGTGAAGCTGATGTTCTTGTACTCCACAGTCTCCACGTTGAAGCCTGGAGGAGACCTGGGTGAGCCTATCCCCAGAGGCACCGCCACCTCCCAGCCTCCCAAGGCCCAGCGTCCTCACCGATAGTGGGAATGGTGGTCACAATTTCACCCAGCTTCAGTTTGTACAGGATGGTGGTCTTTCCTGCAGCATCTAGGCCCACCATGAGAATGCGCATTTCTTTTTTGCCAAAAAGGCCCTTGAAGAGGTTTGCAAAGATATTCCCCATGCTGCAGACCGGTGGGAGCAACACTGGCCAGAGAAACCTGCAGGAACAAGGAGTCCTGGGGTTTTTTTCTGTGCTGCCCAGGGCCAGGCAAGCAGGAACAGCTCGGAGACCACTCACCCACAGCCAGGCTGACGCAGCTCCTCCTATATCACAAGGCACAAGCTGATGAAAGTCTGGTTCCTATCCAAAAGAAAACAGTCCTGCACATCTACCTCTTGAGCCTCTAAATCACTCTTACAAGGCAGCATATGGGAATCTTAGAACAAGGCTGACTGGAATTTGAAGCAGTTGCTACCATTATCTGAGGAACTTACACCCAAGGCCTTAGGGCAACTTACCTCTAAAGTCCTTCAACTTGCCACTTTGGGGCGCAGTAAGTGTGGCTTTCAAATGAATGCTAGATTCTCCATAATCTGAGTTCTTCAAGGGGCCAGAAACAATCACTTCAAGGCGCTACCATGTCTCCCAACTGCTCCAAGTCTCAATGAAACAGAGTTCCATGGTAAGACAACTAATACCCGAGAACCTAGGAGGGCCTGGCTGAGACCAAGAGCCAACCCTTCCTAACAAGCTGAAGCTCAGCACACCCTGCAGGCAGACTGGGTGAGTGAGAACACCGGGGCTCAAGGGGCGCATACCAGGGCATTCAGTCCAAGGCTGAGCCCACAGCATGGCCATGTTAGGGAACACTTTCCTGAGACCTGTGGTCAGCGCTGCTCCAGAGAGAAGGCCTGTGTGGTGCAGCCACAAGCGTGCAGAAGAACGTGTGCTGTGTCTGGGCTCCCCGGCCTTTCCTCACTCAGCAGAGCAGACTGGGAGCAGTCACTGAGCGGACTGGACCCAAGGTCAGAGCCCAGGCCCCAATACCCAGACCTGCAGGAAGGGAGAAGTGATCACAGAGGAGGGGATCTCCTATACTGTAAGACCCACAGGGCACCAAAGGTGCCCAGATATGGCCTCTCCACACTCAGTACATTTATCCTTCAACTGTTTTGTTTCCAAACAAGGCTTTAGGAAAAAACAGTCACTTTCTCAAATGCTTATGAATCTGGACTTAGCACCTAAAGTGAAGTCAATCTGTGGAGAGCTGAGCAGCCTTCAACTGGGCAGATTCTGTGTGAATGTTGACAGAAAACCAAATGAACCACAAAGAGTTTGTTCTAAGCTGATGGGAGATGCTCACACCTGATCACTGCGAGGGTGCTGGTGGAAGCTATTGTCAAGGTTGGGAAGGACCTTGCCCTGCATACCTAACCCCCCAGAAGTAACTATGAGCTCCCCAGTGTTTGAACTTTGGATGGACACTGCTTGGCTGAGAGGCCAGGCCCATGGAGAACGCAGAAATGGGCCTGCCACAGGCACTCCCCTCTCCATTCCGCCTAGGGGGTGTGCCCCAGATCCCCACCACCACACGTCACCTCTGATGACAGGCCGGGTCTCCATCGTAAGTTCCTTTCTGCCTTAGTCATCAGTGAGCATTTGGGGACTACATACATGTTCTGTTCCTCACCCAACTCCCACCCTTTAGTTTCAGTATTCTGACATTTCCTGGCTGAATGACTGCCATGAGGACTGTCAAATGGTGGTTTCCTATGGAGTCATTCCTCCAGCTTTGGTTAGCCTTCTACCCAAGGAACCACCGCCCTCTTCCCCGCCTACTGACACAGTGTGAGCCCAGGACTCCCCACTACTCAGTGGGCCAGGACCACCGCCCCACTGTGACCCAGGTGTTCCAGTGGTCTTAGGGGCGGCCAGCGGGGCCCCTTCTAGCAGGCTTCGGGGCGCTTTCAACATTTTACAATTCTGCTTGCTTTTGAATAATATTACCTATTAATAAAATTAAATTTAAAAACATCTTTACTACGGTATTTCCTTTTTGGCAGACAACCACTTTTCCTAAATATAGAGGATGATAAATTATGGAAAACAGGAGAAGGAAATGGCAACCCACTCCAGTTTTCTTGCCTGGAGAATCCCAAGGGCAGGAGCCTGGTGGGCTGCTGTCTATGGGGTCTCACAGAGTCGGACACGACTGATGTGACTTAGCAGCAGGAGTCAAACTTTATGCTTTTGCAAATGTATAAGTAGTTGTTCTACCACCATTTCTGTTTGTGGAGTGTGTACATTTAAGGTGTACATCATGTTGCTTCAGTAAGTGTAAATATTACAATATGTTTGCTCTTCTGATATTTCTCATATCACTTACCTATAGTGCATTATTATTATGTTCAACAAACCTTACATTAAATCTCAAAAAAAAATTATGGAAAACAGAATGAACTGAACGCATATTTATCTCAGCTTATTCCTGAAGTCACTACCAATAAAGTATAAGTGATGATTGACTAAAAGGACAGAGAGAAGGGGGTACAATTCTGGTGGGGTCTGACCCTGACCAAGCACTCATCCTCAGTCCTGCAGGAGAGCCAGGGGACCTTTTTGGAGCAACTGAACCAGGGGTCCTGACTCTGTGCTCCAGTCAGAGGACGGCACAGTGCTCTGGAAACAGAGGAATATGGCATGCTGGGAGGCACAGTGCCCCCACAGACCTGCACATGAGACACGGAGGCCTCAAGGCCGGGACTTAACTCTCACACCTGGAGGCCCCCAAACATCCACGCCCCATCTCCCTCTAAGAAGCCCCCAGTGGAACTGACTGAAACAAAGAATTTGGAGAGAAGCAAGACAGAAGATAATTTAAAAACAAAGTAAACAATTAAAAACAAAGTAAACAATTCCCTCAATTATGTGGTGAACCTAAAACTGTTCCCTGCAAAGAAAGACACAAACACTGCTTTCCATCTGTAGTTCTGTGTCAACCGAAGCATGGAGTCGGTGAAAGGGCAGGACAAGGAGGTCACAAGTGCAAAGTCTCACACACACCTGTCTCCAGGTTGCCACAGGCAAGGCCAACACCTCCATCCCCGCCTAAGGTGACAGAGGGGACGCAGAGGAAGGCCTGAGCAGCAGCCGGCCCAGGAAGGAGGAGAGCTCCAGGAAAAGAGGAGCACTTTACCTGTGTGGTTTAAACACGGGGCTCGGCAATTCTAAGGAAATTGGGAAAAAATAATGACAAACATCCAGGAAAACACCCAAAGATGAAAATGAAAAGAAGTCATTTTAAGATTTCCTGAGGGAAAACATAATAAGCCAGTCACCACTTGACTCAGCAGTGAATAATATTTATTTAGTCATGATACTCTGACTGGCACTCCTGGGTACCGGGAAGCCAAGGACAGAACTTGTGGTCTCAAGGGCCAACCATCAGTGTCCAAAGCTGACATACTGAGAGACAGTATTAGCACCCTATTCAGAACAGTAAGGCATAAAGGGGCTATCCCTGGGAAGCAGGCTGGAAGACTGCTGTTTACATTTGTTTTAGCATTAAGTTCATACACACGGACACAAAAACCTGGGCACTAAGGAGTGAAACCGTTTTCTGCACTTTGCCAACCCCTACACGGCACTGACGGCACGTCCCAGGTAAGCTGGGCCCAGCAGCACGCCCACACCCGCACGGCAGCCCAAAGACACGGCCAGCCACAGCCACAGCCGGCCAGGGCCTCCTCTGCCCCCCACCCAGCCCAGCACGTCTGCCCACTCACGCTCCCTGGCCTGCCTTGGCCCTGGTCGGCTGAGCCCTAATGATCAATCTGGTCCCTTCCCTCCACGGTTTTTCAACTTACCCAACTCCCGCAGCCCCAGAGGGAAAGTGGGCCATATATTTGGTGGCTAAACCTAGATGGGGATGAGCAGGAACTCTGGGCTTCCCTGGTGGCTTAATGGTAAAGAATCTGCCTGCAAGATGCGGGTTTGATCCCTGGGTCAGGAAGATGCCCTGGACGAGGGCATGGCAACCCACTCCAATATTCTTGCCTGGAGAATCCCATGGATGGAGGAGTCTGGTGGGCTACAGTCCATAGAGGGGCAAAGAGTCAGACAGACTGAAGTGACCGAGCACACAGCACCTGGTTTCTCCCACCGTACAACCCACCTAGCTACATCCGCCCTGCACCTGGTCCAGGGGCCCTGTCAGCTCCTAATCTAACACAGCATGTGTCGCAGTGGAAAGGTTCAACAGCGACCACAAGAGTTGTTCTGTGGCCTCTCCATACAGGTTCTAACCTTCAGGACATCCAGCCTAAGCCTATTTCACCCTTTCCTCCACCAGGATCCTTTGCACTCAGCCCAAAACCTGTTTTTCAGGTTCATGGTAATGATCATATTTGTAAGCAGTGAAGACATTGACTTTCTCAGAAGAGCACTTCTCTGCACCTGCCTGAGTTTGCACCTTTGCGCTGGCTCATAAAAAGAGTAACAAAAGATCATCTCTTTCCTGAGACAGAAGGCACTGAGCAGATGCAGCCCCTTAAGAACATTTTTTCCCTTTTCCTGGTTAGGACCAGAAACAAGACTGGGTGGTGGTTCAACATTATAGCGAAGAACAGGACACAACTGGCTGGCTACATTCCTGTCTGCGAAGATCTACTAGGATGCAGGCCAAGGCCAAACAAGATGCCACCCCAGAAAGCCAGGAGAGGGAGGGAAAAAATGTAGCTGTAAGTTTACACCTGTTCCATGCCAGTAAATGAATCCAGAGTAACTGGTTTATAGCTGTTAAAGAGAAATATATATCTCCACGACCTCTACCTGTGCCCACTGCATCTCCTAACAAGTCTCAGAGGATTCGGGATGAGCAAGGAAACCCTCCCCTACAGAGTTGTGCAGCTTATTTCTGCAGAAGGAAAATCTGTCAATTTTCTGAAATGGCTAGGAGCTGGTTTATTTAACAGAATCTCTGTAACAATGGATATCAAGATGACCCAAACTATTGAGAATCACTGCTGCTAAGTCGCTTCAGTCGTGTCCAACTCTGTGCGACCCCATAGATGGCAGCCCACCTGGCTTCTCCGTTCCTAAGAACACTAGAGTGGGTTGCCATTTCCTTCTCCAATGCATGAAAGTGGAAAGTGAAAGTGAAGTCGCTCAGTCGTGTCCGACTCTTCGTGACCCCATGGACCCCATGGACTGTAGCCTACGGGATTTTCCAGGCAAGAGTACTGGAGTGGGTTGACATTTAAGAATAAATCACTAACCTAGAGCATGGCTTGGGAAATGAAAGTGTGACCCAGGAAGGCAAAAAAAAAATTTTTTTTTAAAAACCATGTGTTTTCTATTCTGTGCTTCAGATGGAGACAAGCTGCTGTGGTCCTTCTGTAAATAAGAGATCATATGGGTCTCCCCTACTCAAATGAACAAGCTAGGTGACATCAGAGCTTTTTCTCATTTTACTTTTTTTTTTTTTGGAAGTTTATTAGGTTACATAAGTTACATATAGTAAACTGTACAGCTCAACAGTTCATAATGTCAGTTTTAATATCTAATTTGAGAAAAATTAACAAAGTGAAGATCTTCCCGAGGAATTGACATAATTATAAAACATTTTAACTGTTCCATTTATTCTTTTAGCAGAGTGAATGTGCTTAGATTATCAGCCACTCAAAAGCCTAATTCATCTCTGACATGTAGGATTTAACACTAAAGGGGAAGGTCCCCTACTTTCATAAGCGATATGATCACATATCACCATCTGCTACAAACTGATGTTTGTACATCAACTTGGGGTTCCAGCACATCAACTAAATAAAGCCTTAAGGCACTACTCTGCTAGTCCAGCATTCCACTTCTGTAGCGCTAACATTTTTCTGCAACTGAGTAGACCACCACATATTGTCACTATTTTATAAAAATTAGTGTAAGAAAACTGAACATGCCAATACTAATGATAGACAGATATGCCTTACAGGCCTAACACAACTGTGACAAAGCTAAGGATCAACATGTTCAGAAGGAAAAATAGTCACACTGAGACCCTCAAATGATATAATTAAGTTGACTGAACTGTATTATTCTCAGGTGTACAAAATAATGATCTGTGTATTTATTATGAAATGATCACACAGAGTTTAACTTTTGTCACCTCATAGAGTCACCCTTTTTTCTTTGTGATGAGAACTTTTAAGATTTCCTCTCTTAACAACTTTCAAATATACAATACAGTATGGTGAATTACAGTCAGCATACTGTACCTTACATTCCAGGGTTTATCTGTCTTGTAACTACAAGTTTGTATCTTTCGACCACTTTCACCCATTTCACCTACCTTGACTCTGAACTTTCAATACAAAGAAAAAGAATAAATGAAAGAACATGGAAAAACATTCTAGAACAGTGTAATTCTCATCTGCATCTAAAGGTGAGTTCCCATGAGAGACTGATTTTTGTTTTTCATGATTGAACTTTCAGGATGTTTTGCAGGAATCAATCAGTTAGACACTAGATCTGGTCTCTATGCAGCAGTTACCCACAATTCCCGCCCCTAAAGAAGGATGAGTGCCAGAAACCCAAAGGCTAGTACAGAGACACTGGAGAGCTGGTCTCCAGGTGCCCTGCAAGCTGCCTCCCAAAGCTGAAGGAGGGGATTTCTGGTCAGGTCTGATTCTTAGACCAGTGAAATTCAATTTACATCCCTCTCTGCCAGCTTAAGATTCAAGTTGAAATTCTTAAAATGACAACAAGAAACAAGTTTCCTTCATGAATATGGCTCTTGGTCTACACTAACTTGAACACTCAACAGTCACTGTCCAGTGTCTAGTGGAACAAGCACACTAAACCCACAAGGCAAATATTCAAACAGCGTAACTGCAATTAACCCTACTTTTCAGTAACTGCAAAAGTCAAAGCATTAACTGATGAACATATTTAGGTTTTGCAGTTCCTTCTCATTCATCGTCTTTAAGTTTTATTTTACTACTTTTTAAAAAAAAACATAACTATCCTCAAAATCCATTACCAAAGACACTTACATCGATCTGAAATCTACATATGAGACCAAATAACCAGATGATCTAGCCCAAATGAAAACAACATCCACATAGGACCTCTGAACAGAAACGTCACATGGCCTTCAACTGGGGTGAAACAAGGAGTGGATGATACCTACAAGTAGAGGCTTCGCTCAGATACCCCATCAAGAACTCTCTCACAGCTCTGTGCATTTGTCCTGGCCGCAAACAGAGGCCTTCCAGGGTAAACCTACATTCCTAGTGCCCGGCAGCTATGCAGGACCATCTGAGTACGCTGTCCGCGGGATGGGACGGCTTGCAGGTCCTGCAGACCGGTGGTGGGCACCTGGGCCCTCCACTATGAAGCAGCCGGCACTACGGACCCTAACAAGTACTCCTATTCTGGGAGTCAGGGCACATACACCCTGATTCCAAACACACTTACATCTGAAGAAGTTGTTACTGGGAGGGAAAAAAATCACAAGACCCAAAACACAAATTTGCATCAACCTCACAACATTAAAATGTGCAACAGGGTCTTCCTTTGGTGGTCCAGTCATTAAGAATCGGTCTTCCAATGCAGGAGACATGTGTTCAAACTCTAGTCAGGGAATTAAGGTATCACATGCTCAGGGCAACTAAGCCTGTGCACAACAACGAAAGAGCCCATGAGCTCACACAGCTAAATAAATATTTAAAAAAAAGATGTATAACAAATTAACAGAAAATGGAGGAAACAAAGCAACTTATGACCAAAACGCAAAGCAGGATATGAAAACTACAGGCAACTCTAAACCACCTGTGCTGTGCTCAGTCACTTCAGTCGTGTCTGACTCTCCGCGACCCCATGGACTGTGGCCTGCCAGGCTCCTCCATCTATGGATTCTCCAGGTAAGGATACTGGAGTGGGCTGCCATGCCCTCCTCCAGGGGATCTTCCCCTAAACCACCTAGACACCCTGAGAAGTGCCCTACCACTAACTCCTTACTAATTCTGCACATCAGCAATCCTTTGTTCAGACCTTAGCTGTGCTCCCAGTCGCCTCTTCATACTGATTCTCCACGTCATGCCCACCGGGCCCTTCACTCAACCTCTGAAGGCAAGTTCAGATGCTGCCTTTCACAAGAAAAAGTCCTTTCCTTTTTATGTTTTTCAGTGCACCCTCAACACACAGTGGGGTGAACGGTCACCACACTCACGTTAAGGAGCAGCTGTGTGAGGAGCACAGCTTTGGGCACACAAAAGCGCAATGCTCACTGAAACCAACTGACAGATGGTGAAACCCAAGTGGACAGTGACATGCTTACCCTCCCAACCTCACCTCAACGGTAAACTAGTTTTTAGAGGCCTTTGGGCCTCTCATGTCAAATGTCAGAAGACTGACCCATAGTTACACTGGGGCCCAAAGCTTTAGCATGTGCACGTGAGGGCACACACGCATGCACACAAACGCATGCACACACATCTCCAGCTGCTGAAGTCTCAGTCCCCATGATCCTCACAGAAAAAGCAGGCACATCTGTCAAACAGCACAATCCTGTGTTTTAGTTTTAGAAGTGAGAATGAGAAAGAGATGGCAATTCAGGATCCTGTTGTGAAATAAATCACATTAATTTGCTTTCGTCACTCTACTCTAATTATGTAATCACCCAAATGTGCTGAAGCCTCTGTGGTTTCTGTTCTGCTGTCTTCTCAAAAAGGCCACCTGGACCTACAGTGCAGACACAGGACCCTCTCCAGGCACGAAGGTAGGGCTCTGGGGAAGCCAGTGTTGCCGAGACCCTCTCCACACCCTTGAAGAAAAAGGGAAGTGCAACCAACTATTAGCTTGTCAAAGTGCCCAGTTCTTCCTCAAAGTTCTCAGAGTGGCAGGTGTCCCCACCCCCAGGCTTTTTCAGAGCAAGAAAACTTTGTGAATGACTAAAATGATTAACGGAGTCACAAAGAGTTGGACACGACTGAGCGACTGAACGAAAATGATTAAATCAATCTCCAAAACTTGATTTTTGCCTGCAGAGAACTTTCATTTTGAAAGCAAAATGTAAAAAAGATCGCAGCCCTACCTCTTTTTCTGAGCGATGGGCTTCCCAGAGGACAGAAAACAGGGAAGAGCAGCAATGGTCCAGTCTGTTAGATCCTGTACCTCTGACGCCCCCTGCCAGACCCGCCTCCCTGAGGCCCTTCTTAGAAGCACCCAGAGATGCTGCACCAGCCCGGAGCACTCAGGACACCCTTGCTGGTCTTGCCTGGGAGGCCGATGTGATTGGGTGAACTTCTCCCTGGCCTCAACAGCCACAGCAACCCTCTCAGTTGGCCTCTTCCTATCCTGCTCACATTTTAAACTGGGGGCAGCCCTGGACTCAGGAAAATTTCATTCATATACCTGCTCCTGCCATCCTCTGCTTAAAACCTCCCAGCACTCCGTGGCACCCCTCTCATGTGACCAGAGGTCCCACCAGTGCAAGACTCAGTGTCTTGTGCTTTCACTCACCAGCACTGCCCTGTCCAGCCATTCACTCCCAGAGGAATGCAACCCCCTATATGGGACTCCAGCTGAACCTTCCTTTCATCTCCAGACTTATCTCCTATTTCCCCCTCAATGCATGGATCTCCCATCAAAATCTCATCCTCAAATATAAAAGGACCCTCTCTTTCCCACTTCAATCCTGTGCAACTTCCTCCCAGTTCCTCAGATCCGAACCTCAGAGATACCCACAATCCCACTCTGTCCTTCTCCCCCCTAGTCTGTTTACTGGCAAGTCCCACCATCTCTTTTTTCCAAGGGTGCTTCCCCATCACTGTCTGCCTGTGCCTGGTCCTGGTCACCGTATCTCCCGCCCTCTGGCATTCCCAAAGCCTGTAGCTGTCACTCCACAAGGTGTTTCAGATGCCAGCAAGAGGGGACTATTAGGAAAGATCAGACCAAATTCAGGTTCCTTAAAAAGATCAGAGCCAACACTCCCATGCATTTCACAGCATCACCTCTACCATTCAGAAGGAAGCTAGGAGACAATATAACCAACATACTCACTGGACTGCAAAAAACCCATGCTGCCCCAACTAAAATGTAACTGGGAAATGAAAGACAGTGTCATATGATAAAATGTGACCTTCAATACTGGTCATGACCACAAGTTCAAGGGAGGCAGTCAGAGAACCACCTAATGAAGACTGTCACAAATGCAGCCAGCATCTCTGACACTCAAGGCCTGGTGTGTCCACCAAGTTTTTTTTTCTTCCCCTACCTGGAAACAGATACCAACTCTTGGTACGATTCTGCAAAGAACCAAATACAATCACCCTTAATTTACAAAGTAGTTTTATTCTTGGAGAATTCAGAACATCTATTAAAACCAAGGGCTTCCCTGGTGGCTCAGATGATAAAAGAATCTGCCTGCAATGCAGGAGACCCAGGTTCAATCCCTGGGTTGGGAAGATTCCCCTGGAGAAGGGCATGGCAACCCAACCCAGTATTCTTGCCTGAAAAATCCCATGGACAGAGGTTCATGGGGTCGCAAGGAGTCGAATACACCTGAGCACCTTCAATTAAAACCATACACACACAAGTTGACTCTGTACATAGAAAGAATTAGGTTTAAGATATAAACAGCCTTTCCACCTACATGAAAGTCATGCAGAATGCATTCTTGCTTCTAAATATCAGTATTGCCTCCCATCTTTGACAGAGCCCAAAATCATCCCACACATTTCCAAAATACCCTTTCTGTGGGGCTTCCCCTTCAAGGACCATTGGCACACACCAGCAGGCCACCCTCCCCTCCTCTGCTCCTAGCAAGTCTCCAAAACCACTAAGTGCACTCCCAGCTCAGGGCCTCTGCGGCTGTTTTCCCCCGTTTCTTCCAAAGACCCACAGGAGCCCCTCCTTAACACCTCTGCTCACGTGGCACTCCTCCCGGTCCTCCTGGCAGGCCTGACTAGCTACACTCAGTGCCCACTCCTCCTTCGGGTCCCGTGGGCCTGCTTTCCCATTCCACTCACTGCCACAGCCCTCCACCTTCCACCCAGCCCTCACCCACCTTCCCTCACTCACCTCCCTATCTCTACTTGTCTTTCTCCACTGGCCACCTCCCTGGGCACCCAAGAGATTCAGACAAGGAGAGGAGAAAAGAATCATAAAAGAATATTTAAGGGCTTTAAGGATTAAAAAATATAAAGATTAATCACACACGTTTTTCTAAAAAATTAGTTTGTCAGAAAAAAAAAACAAACTATCAAGTCAATGATGAATTTCACACTGGTTTAAAAGTATACATGAGTGTGGTGGAATCCGAACATTTCTTTGACATTCCGGTGAGGAGGAAATATGAGATACAGTTAACTACTCAGGGCAAACGTGTGCATCTGAGGAATGTTCAATGCCACAAAAAGGGTGTGCACACAATCTGCTTCCTAAACCTGCCCTCGGGTACCTGCAACTAGTGACTAAGAATACATCTGCACTGATCTCAGGAATTTGCAAGACCTCGTATCACTTTGATAGAAGAGAAATGTTAAAAACTATAATTATTTTAAGCAAAGTTACATCACCAGAATTGACAAGATTCAATGAGTTAGGAACTGCATGCTCATTTACAGATGATAGAAAACTCCACAGGAAAATCTACTCTTCATAGCAATTTTTAAAGATACCCTTTATTCTGAAACCTGTGCTCAAAATGCTGGCACATCTAACTTTGCCTTTATTCCTACTTTGCACATATGAGTTTAGACAGAATCTTGAAATTGTTTTCTTGGTCATTTGTCCCTATGTCAAACTGACAGGATACTTAAAACTTCATGTTAAAAAATTTCCAGGGCCTCAAGAGACCTAGCACCACTCAACTTTCTGTTTAGCACCCACATAAGAGCACTGCAAAAATAATTTGATGTACAATACAAACTGAAAGATGCTGGCTATTTTACACATGACTTGCTCTTTGGAGACAAATTCTACTAACTTGCTAGCATCTTTTAGAGGACAAAAACTTACTAAATTCTCATTAAACATTCTCATTAAACATGTTTCTAAAATATACTCTATATATTTTTTACTTCTGAAACTGTGCATGGATCATAACTGGGACTCTTAATTTATGCTGCATACTAACAGTCACCTCTGTCGCCTCAGGTGTGTAAAAATGTTTGCCTCCTGAAGAGAATCACTCCCAAGTGCTATGTATGTAAAAATCTGTCTGCCTTGGATGTTTTCTGTCTCTTTTAGTCAGTGAGAAGTCCTATTCTTCCCTTCCTATTTGCCGATGAAAGGCTGCCCAGCTCAGTTTCCAACATACGCAAAAAATCAGGAAACACGGGTTTGTTAGGAATATTGAGGTTAGTTCCTGCAACAGATAGCTTCACTATTTCTTCCCACTCATATAAGGAAGCTTAAGTGAAAGAACTGGGTGAGGGCCTAACAGATTCTCCTACAAATAAGGAGCATTTGATGTGTTTGTGTTAAACTCTGCCACATTTTTTCTAGCTAATCAGGCCATCTGATCCATCTAAGAATGCTGAAGTACCTTCCAGAATAGTGTTACAGCTATACAGCTGTAACAGGTGCTGTATGTTAAAGAATTTTTAACAATCACAAAAGGGTAAGGATGAAGTACTCCCCTCACCTTGGCTCACACTCTGAAATTAACCAACCACCCTTTCTCATACTCACACATTCCCAAGCCCTCCTTTACTTGACAGTAGGAAGCATTACACCCAACCCACTGTTCGGTCAAAAACATTTCCAAAAGACCACTTCGGATGGTGCTAGGAGGACATTTCTAATACCATCCACATCAATGAGGAGCAGACGGATCACAAAAGAGATTAAGTTCTTACCTAATTTTAAGATCCCAACTGAAAGGAATTTTTCATGTTTCTTTTCCAACCTCTGACAGATGTGCATTTTACTTCATTCTCCTAATCCTACAAAGGTTGGAAGGTCAAGGGGAGACTATGGAATGCTGTGCACAGAGATAGTCATAAGTGGTACAGGAAGCACAGGCTAGATGGGTTTGAACAGCAGCTCGGTAAGGGATCACAATGCTCAGAAGGGCTACAGAAATGCTCGGTGAGCCTGACCTGTGATCAAGAGCAGACTTAAATTCATGTATCAAGGCAACATTCAATTTGAAGAACTTAAAGAAAATTGATTCAACTCTCTCAAACCAAGTTAATATACTATTTATGAACTTGCACAAGGGTTTTCCCCACTTTGTTAGGTTTATTCCTAAGGCCATTTGACCATGGAGAGCAACTCGAGGGTCCATACTAAATTTTACTAAAGTCAACAGAAAACTCAAGGTGTACCTTGTTGTAGTTTCAAGCCTCTCGTGGTCTTTGGAAAAGGTGGCTTAGCAGGTCTGAACGTCCCCTTCACATTGCGCAAGAGGCAAAGCAAATAGCTGAACCGCACAATTTAAAAAACCAGAACTGTAAGAAGCACAGAACCAGTTTTTGCTTTCTAACTTTCTTACAATGATGAGCAGACAGTATGTGAGTCAGCTATCATCCAAACCAACTATTTTAAACCTTTCTGAAGTAGCAATTTTGAATACTTGTATCTGAAGTTAGCCATCACAGGAAACAGATTTCTAATGACCAAGTGACAAGGATTTGTTTTCAACAGGACATTCCCAGTGAAGGGACACATTACATTCTACCCATTGACTAGAGAAAACCTTTATGGGAGGAAGATAGCACACTGTAACAGAGTGGCCATATTTGTGATAAACACATACACTCAATTACTCATAATTTTGGACTCAGCAACACCATGCACCCAAAGTTCTTCCAGTTTTGGCTACTCAGGATGGTTTCTGAAAACTCCCAAGGACATAGCACACGCCATGGCATCTCACACTCCTTCAGACACTCTGCCAAAAACGCAGGAGCAACCATGCAAACAGCCAGCAGGGGGGAAAAAAAAAAAACGCTGACCACTAGTTCTGAAACAAGAACAAGAGCTGACCACTCCAACACCAACTACATCAGTTACGACTACAACTACATAGTTCTCAACAGTGACTTCCGGGGCCACCCAAAGCGTTTGAATTGCCCGTCTCCTGCCAGTGATTTCTTGTGCAATTTCGCTAGAAACAGCAACTTGGTGTTCTGTTGAGCGCTGAAAAGTGCTCAACTGGTTAGCTAATATTTTAAGTACTCTGAAATTAATTGCCAAGCCTTATTAACAAAGCTACTGTTTTACCGTCCGTAACTGCTTGGACTGGAGAGCGTTAGGACGCTCTGCTAGGGAGGCTGCCTCAACTCCGGCCAGGTCGCGTTCTATAGGTAGGTTAAAGATTCACCAGCTCGGAAGTGCATTCTAATCCATGTCAAAGGCACCCAGGAAGCAATCCCGGGGTTGCAGCAATCTTGGACAAAGGGGCCCTACAAAGCCATAGGCGCGTCCATCGAGGGCTTCCTTGGCCATAGGCGCTCCTACTCAGACCCAAGCGCAACAGCACGCGCCTAGGAACCCGGGGCTCCGCCCGGCCTCGCCGGCTCTGTCCTCAGAATAAACAGGAACTGGGCTCAAACCCTGGCCATCGTGTGACCTTGGCCGTGTCCCGGGCTGCGGGCCTCAGTTTCCTGGTCTTTGCGACCCCGAGACAGGAGGCCTTGGAGGCGGAGCAAAAGCGGGGCTTCCTTGAGAGCCCGCGTTGCGGGCCGGACTTCCGGGAGCCCGCCCCGGCCACTCTGGGGGGCTTGGTAAGAGGGTGGCCAGACAGACCCCCTCCCCGGCCCCGACTCAGCCCCCGCCCCAGCTCGGCCCCGACTAGACCCCCATCCCAGCCTAGACCCCTGGCCCCGCATTCTGCACCCACCCTGCCCCGCCCCGCCTCGGTCCCCAGCCCAGCCTGAACCCCCAGCCTGGCCTAGTCTCGCCGCAACCCCCGGCCTCTATTCGACCCTGGGCCCGCCGGGCCTTGGTTCTCCGGCTCGACTCCTCCTCGCCTCGGCCCCCGGCCCGGCCTCACGTCGGCTCTCACCTCGCCCCTCACCCGGCCTGGCCTCACCTCGGCCCCTGTCTCGGCCCTCACCGCCCCGGCTCAGCCTCGCGCCGGGCCTCAACTCGGCCCCCGCCCCCGCCTCGGCCCCAGCCCAGCCTCACCCTCGGAGGCCGCGGCGCAGATGCTGCTCGGAGGCAGGCGTTGGTTTCGCTCCCACAAGATGGCGGCTCTGACGGCGGCCACGTCAGTGCCTGCTGCCGCGGGGGACGCTGGGGAACGGGGCAGTCCCCCCCGCGGTCCCACCCACTCTTCCTTTGCGGTGCGCACGCGCAGACTCTGTGCGGGAGGTAGGGACAGGACCTTGGGTAGGCGCGGGGCCCAAGGAGGACGCCTCGCTCACCGCTGCGCTTGCGCGCGCCCCCCGCGTCCCCAGCGCGCCCAGCCCCGGCAGAGTCCGGCTGCGCCTGCGCGCGCCTGTCGGTAATCTGCCTGGGGGTGAGTTCTCAAGCCCATTTGGCAGATGCAGAGACTGAGTCCCAGGCGGGCTCTGTGGTCCCGGGGCGGCGTTCTGGATGCCAGCTCCCCTCTCCAGCCCCAGCCCCGGTGACCGCAGGGACCCACGCTGTCCTGTGCGCGGTCGTGGAGCGACCTGGAGAAGCAAGAGTCAAGATCAAATGGAGAAGGCATCTAGTAGCACGGGTGGAGCAAGCAGCCAAAGCTGGGCAGGGAACAGTGCTGCCCTGGGGTGCCACCTAAGCGGGATCCAGGTGACACAGGGGAGCCCCACCTCTGGGAAGCCTCCTTAAGCTGATCAGAAGGGAGAGGGGGCCTATTGTCGTTCCTCTCCACATTCTCCAGGCTCGGGCCTTACTGTGGCCCCCTACTTGGGAACTCACAGTGGCCTGCCGACCCGAGCCACCCCCCGCCCCCCATCGCTCCACTCCTGTGCTACTTGAACACTCTCCTGTACTATCCTCCAGCTGCTGTGATGGGTCCCCCAATCAAGAGGCATAGGTGGGATTGCTGGGGCAGCCTTCCCTCGGTATCTTGCATGTTGTGGAGAGCACAAAGCAGGTCATTACCTGGGCCTTCGTCCAGGGGCCTGCCTGGCAGACAAAAGACATGTGTTGTGGAACATGCCGGCAGCCTCCTGTCATCTCTCTCCTGTCCCCCCAACCTACCCACTCCTCTTGGGGCCTCCGTACTCTGCTGGGGTGGCTGGGACCTCACCAGCCCTCCCTGGGGCGCCCCACTCCCCCCAGGCAGCCCTCCTGCACCAAACACTGATGACCTCCTCTTCCAAGAGGCTGAGGACCCTAGATCTTGTGAGCCAGACTCTTATTTTGAGCCCCAGCCTCCCCCAGACCTCATCATTTATGGAAGACCTAGTGTGTGCTCTGCACCCCAACTTCTGCCACCACCACCACCACCCCCCCCCCCCCATTGCTGTAAACACATCACAATGCTCACTCAACGTTCCCTCAGGGTTTTGTATCTCCAGAGAGGGGCACAGAACCTTCTGGTGGTACCAGCTCTCTTCCCTAGAGAACTGACACACAGCTGAATGCCTGTAAATGATTGTGTCCTCAGGAGCGTCCTTAAATAGCCAGGAAGGAGCATGTCAAAGATACATACACAGTTTTAAAAAATAAGGTGGATTCCTCTGTAAGCCCCAGGTTACTGAATTTACCTGCTTCCTGATTCTTTTCTCCTGGTCTGGCCCCCACCTTGGGAAAAGAGGGTGTCTTCAGACCAGACAGGTATGGGGGCCCAGGGTGGGCACGTCAGGGGAAGGATCCCTGCCCCAGGCAGGAGACGTTAGAGAGCCAGGAGGTACTAGGCAATTGCCTCGGGAAAGTGAGGCCCTTATGCCCACCAGGACCTCCCTGTCCCCTTTCCAGGGATGGAAAAGCTGTGTACCTGCCCAGCTTTGGCCAGGAGAGGGCAGAGTGAGCCAGCTAGAGTGCCTGCCAGCATCCACGGCCACATCCACTGTCAGGTTCAAAGCCCCCAGCCCAGATCCTCACCTTCAGCTTTACCTAGAGCGGAAATCTGGGGCTAAGTTCCTCCCCTCTCGGCGGGGTGGGGGGGGGTCCCTGAGTCCAGAGACAAGGTCAGACACAGGGATGCTAAACCCTAGGAAGGGTGGTTAGAGGAACAGAAGTACCAGAAAGAGCAAAGGGGCCGAGGCAGGAGGGAGAGGGAATATGAGTACACCCTCTAAGCCCCCCAGCCTGGTAAGTACTTCATGCAGCTTCTATGTGTGGCGTTTGTGAGGGGGGCAACATTTGTGCCAGCCTACTGGCAGTCAGAGAGGTTGCAAGCCCACCCAAGGTCACACAGTTTGAATTGAGCCCCTGGATCCCGGATCCTAGCATGTTTGTTGCCAGCATCTCTTCCTCTGTCCCTACTCTGCCTCTGAAGACATTGGAGCTTCAGTGCTTCTGTAGGCTGCAACATTATCTTGGATTCCTCCAGTGATGGGGAGCTCAGTACTTATTAAGGCACTCAACACCCAGGACCTAGTTGCAGAACTGTATCCTCTTAAAAAAACTTCTCAGGATGGTGGGCAGATTGGAGTGTCTCTGCTTGCTTGCCCTCCCCTGGTGAGCTGGCCTTTAAAGAACCCCTGAGCCCAGAGGGGACCCTAAGACAGGTTTCTGTCCCAGATACAGGTGGGATGTGAAGAGGGCCCAACCCTTCCCTCTGCTCAGCTCAGAGCCCTTCTCTAGGACCCGCCCTCAAAGCCCTCTCTCCTGCGTGTCCCTCCTGGTGCAGGCTTCAGGGATTATTACAGCTGTTCTGGTGGTGTGGGTCCTGGGACGGCACCTGCATGCCCTCCATGCCCATGCCCATCCCCAGGCCATTCTGCCCCTTGTCCTGAGCCTGGGTTGGAGTCTGGGGACAGCTAGGTTATGTCGGAAGCCTGTGTTTGGCATGGGGGTGTGCCCACCGAGAGCCGCATGGCAGTCAAGAGTCAGTGGGAGGACCATGGCCCAGTTCCATGCCTGTGAGTGGGCTGACTCTGGGGCCTCTCTCACCTTGAGACTCTTTGAGCATACCCACTCCTGCCTCAGTGTCCCCGTATCATGCAGGCTCCTCCCTTCCCTGCATCCTCTCTCTGGCCCAGCTCACAGTAACAGCCCAGGACCATTCCCTACCCAGGGCTTTTCGCCCCTTTCCTGGGCACTACCTGGGAATGTGCAGTTCTTGAACACTCATGTCAGCTCTCCTGTGCATGGCAGTGCTCTCTGGAAGGCCAGCTTCACTGGGAAAGATGTTTCTTACCTGGTTCTTGGTCTCACTTCATGCCTGGGCAGACGATAGGTAAGGCGAGTCCAGGGAGTGCTTCTCAGTGAGCTTCACACTGGGATGCCAAAAAGCACGCCTTTGTTTTTAGGACCCTCTGACTGATATTTGCCATCCCCTCCCATTTTGAATATAGGTGACATTGCCAAATAGCGGTATGCACTGGACCTATGATGTTGTCAGCAACAGAAACCTCAAGACAATTATATGTCTTGTCATGGCTGTTGCAGGAACCATGAAATCTTATTTCTGTTCCCTGCTCAACTGAAATTACAGAGGTTGTCAGCCTGCAGCCAGCTTTTTCATCTCCAGTGCTGGCAACTGAGGCTGACAGAAATGACAGTGCTGCATTCCGTGCCCCCTTCTGCACAATGCTTCCTTTCCACGTCTTCCAGCATTATGGAGCTGAACGCAGTCAGAAGGACACACTGGATGTATGCAGTCTGGAAAGTGGTAACTGCACTCAGTACATTTTGGAAACCATCATCCTCATCGAGGTAATAGAAACCTGTTGCCCCTGAAGTCACATGCCACGAAAATCTTAAAACTTTTGATAACTGGATCTGTTTCTGATGGTGCATCATTTATGTTAGGTAGTAATAAAACCGTATTCTGAGAAGGAGTTCATGGACTTCCCTAGTCTGCTAGGGGGTCCCTGGTGCCCACATAACCTACCTGCTCTAACTTCTAGATGAGGTCAGTAGGGGAGGGAGAGAGGCCTCATTTGGGGATGGCATGTGGCAAGCTGCCAGGCAGGGGACCAGCAGAGATATCTGACATGGAATTTGAGGGACAGGAAGACCCCAGTGACTCAGGCACTTTCCATGGTGGTCCCTGCTGTATGGCTGGCGACCAGGAAGCCAGCAGGAGGAGATCATCAAGACCAGGCTGATCAGGGTGTGGAGCCATGGCACTCAGCAAGTTGATGGGTAGGGGAGGGAGGGAGGAGGGGCAGGCCCTCATGGGTCTGGGCACAGATTGTATCACAGATTGTGAGGGGGCCTGCAGCCTTCGTCGCCACCTGGACCAAGCTGTTCTCTTGGGACTCACCTCCAGGTTTGAGAGGGCTGGTGTCTGTTCCTCTCTCTGGGGGGGGCCCTTCTCCCCCTTTCAACCCCCAGAGGACAGCAGGAGGGAGGGACCCAACCTGTCTTGGGAGGCATCTGATGAATTCAGGGTTTCAAAAACCCTGGGAAAGGGAAAAGTTTGTTGGTCCCTGCCCTATCTGTGGACTGGTGACAAGTTCCACAAGCCCTAGTGGCTTAAAATGACAGCCCTTATATAGGCAATCTCCTTGGGGGTTAGGACCTAGGAGCATCTTGGTGACATGCACTGGTACCAGGATTGCATGTGGTGCAGCCAAATAGCAGTAGTACCTGGATTTACCCCACGGGATTTTCAGGGGGTAGAATGATATCCCCCCAAAGTCACATCTGTCCAGAATCTCAGAATGGGATCTTGTCTGGAAATGGTGTCTTTGCAGTTGTAATTAATCGAGAATCTTGAGGTGAGATGACTCTGGATTAGGGCCCTGGATTCAATGACAAGTGTTAAAGGTGATTTGAGACACAGACGCCAGAAGGTGGCCGCCTGACCACAGAGGCAGAGGTTGGGGTGATGCAGCCATAAGCCAGCGGATGCCTGGGGCGCCAAGAACCAGGAGAAGCAGGAAGGGTCTGCCCCTAGGGCCTCTAGAGGGAGCACACTCTACCCACACGTTCATTTCGAACTTCCAGCCTCTAATCCCAGGAGAGAACAAATTTCTGTTGTTTTAGCCACTACATTTGTGGACATTTGTCACGGCCTTCCCAGGGGCTCATGTGGACTGGTTTCTGGGGCTGAAAGTATGGGGGTCCCCTAGACACCCCTCTTTCCTTTCACCTGCCTGTCCAGGTGGTATCTGCACACATTGGCCTGAGGGTAGCCAGCTTCTTGCAAGTGGCCACATGACCTGTGCATCTGGGTGTGTGTCCCCCACTGGGCAGGCGTCCCCTGCCGTGACTGCCACACCTCGCAGTGATTCTGGCTCTTGGGGTTACAGCAGTCCTTTCCTGGGTTCCCCTTGCCCTGCAGCCCCTGGCAGGACCAGGGGAAGGACACTCTCTCACCCTGTTTCCTTCACGCATCACTCCCAAAGCCCCAGGTCTGGAGGGAGCCAGCCATGGAGAATGTCAGCCTTGTAGCTGCAGTTATTGCAGAACTGTTCTGAAGAAAGATGGGCAGCTATGGGGCAGGACTCATGTGCCTGCCTGCCACCGTCTCTCCCCAACAGCTCCAGGCCCAGGCCCAAGTGTGAACCATCCTCAGACTCACAGAATCTGTCAAGGACTCACAAGCGTCTCGCTTGCCGTTCCACTGAGCAAGGCTAGGGAGCACCAAGCAGATTGGTGTCCGAGTTACGGTGGTCAGGCATTCTGGTTCCTGGAACCTAGCAAGTGGCCCAACTCAGAAGCCCCAAGTGGTCCTTGTCCACCTGAGTGACACTGAAAACCTTCCATGCCTATGACTTTCTGCTGTCTGGCTCCCTCTCATTTTATTTTTTAAAGTTTGTATTTATTTTTGTTGATTTCTGGCTCTGCCTGGTCTTCATTGCCACGCAGGCTACTGTCCAACTGCGCTATGCGGGCTTCTTGTTGCAGTGGCTTCTCTAGTTGTAGACCAAGCCGCGGAGCGCAGGCTCAGTAGTTGTGGCCCAGGGGCTGAGCTGCTCTGCGGCATGTGGGATCTTCCCAGACCAGGATTGAACTGGTGTTCCCGGCATTGCAGCTTGCATTCTTAACCCCTGGACCACCAGGGAGGCCCTCCCTCTCATTTTAGTTTGCTGGTATCAGGCAGCTCAGCTGTGCCCAGGGTTCTGACCCAAGGCCTTTGCACTGACTGCCCCCTTCCAGGTGAGTTTGCTTTCTCCTTCCTTCCTCCTTCTGAGGGTCTATGCTCCTTTGAACTCCCCTCTCCATTGAAAATAGCCCTCCCTTCACTCCACTGTCCCCTATTGCACATGAACATATTTAATCCATTTATTTGTTTCACGCGGGAGACCTGGGTTCGATCCCTGAGTTGGGAAGATCCCCTGGAGAAGGGAAAGGCTATCCACTCCAGTATTCTGGCCTGGAGAATTCCATGGACTATATAGTCCATGGGGTTGCAAAGAATTGGACACGACTGAGCGAATTTCAGTTTCACTTTCACGTTTGTTTCATGGTTTTTTTCTCTGTTCTTTGCCACCCAGCAGGGCCTTTACAGTGGACACGCTATAGATGCTCAGAGACAGGAAGAAGAGAGGGGAAGCCAGTGGGGACAGTGGATCAGAGAGGAGCTGCCTGATCTTGGGCCACACAGAGAGGGTGAGAGGTCACAGGCCCTGCGGGTGCCATGCCTGGCCATGGGCAAGCAGTACTTTTTCTTGCCACCTGAGGTGTGCCAGCATCCTTTGGAGCAAGATTAGGACCGAGATGGTCAGGTGGGGGCGCTCCTGCCTAGGCTACCACTACCCTGGCTAGGACCCTTCAGTGCTTTAATTAAAACCCATCTCTCTGCCTGAACCCGCTCTACCATCACATTCTCCACTTAATTGGGGCCCATCAGAGTGGCTGAGGTTAATTAAAAAGCCCAGCCCAAGGAGAGGGGGGCAGCGTGTCCCAGCGTCTGCTGCTGGGATCTGCTGCGCGCGCCCTGCCTCACAATCCAGAGGGCTGGCCTCCACACTTGTCACTTGGCTTGGGGTCCAGCTCCATGCTTTCCACTCTGGTCTCTCCAAGACTGTGAGCATCTCACAGGGATCCTGAGGCTCTGAAGTGGCTTTCAGTCTCCACCAAGTGAGGGCAGGCTGGCTCTGGAGAGACCAGTCTGTTTCTGCCGAGGAGGGGGGCGGGTGCGGCTGGGTGCTGCTTCTGGCTCCCAGGTCAAGGTGGGCCAGCCCTGCCCTTTTCAGCACCCCAACCCTACCTGCAAGCCCAACTGGGCACCTGCCCTGGGAAGCCCCCTTTTCAAGAGGGAGCTCAAGCCTCTTCCTACACAGACTGCTACCTCCTACCACCCCATGTCAGGGCTATCTGCAAGGGGAGAGGCTAAGGTCACCCTAGAGGGCACCTGGCTCCCCAGGTGTGTTTAAGGGGTGGGTGCCCTGTGAGGGAGGCCAGTGGGGAGGCAGAAGCCTTCCAGGTGATCAGCCAGGGACATCAGGGTCTGTGATCTGATCCTTCAAAGGTCTGGTCATAAAGAGGGAGACAGACAGGCCGAGGAAAGCAAGTCCCTGACAAAAGCAGCCACTGTTCTGTCATAGATGGGGAAAGAAATGGCCAGAGTGCCTCGCTGCTGCCCAAAGGGGTGGATGTCTGCCTGCTTGCCTGCTCAGAGCTGGACATCAAAGCAACAGGCAGTCCAGGTCCAGAGGTCCAGCAGAGCCAGGCTGAGGGATGGGAGAACCTGAGCAGGCAGGCCAGGTAGTGTGAGGAGGCCCAGCATTATTTCTGGTTCTGGAGAGAAACTATTCCTCATTAACTGGACAAGGACACTTGACACTGGACCCAGAGCCGGAGACCGCTGGCCATGCCGGGAGCTTGTCTGGGTTGGGTGTTGGCTGGCGGGTGCTGCTGCCCACCAGCATGTCAGGCCAGGCTGGGCGTGAGCTGCAGGGGGAGCTCTGGGGAGACCTCTGGTCCTATTCCAGGGCCCAGGTGTGTCCTCTGAGGAAGCATGTCAGAGTGGATGGTGGCCTGTCCCACTTCTCATGTCAGCCTTGGGCTGGAATGTAGGAGCTGGACCCTGTGGGCCTGGGCTGGCTGAGCTCACAGTTGAGGATCAGCCCAGGGCAAGGGGCTAAACCTGGGGTCAGGAAAAAATCTCCCCTTTTTTTGTCCATCATAGGGCAAGCCATGTGACAGGGAGAGGCAGAGTGAGTCTGAACGACCTGTGAGTGTGTCTGAGCCTGAGGCATCACACCTGTGCTGTGTGCAACTCCACCTATAGTGTGCTCCCTTGCATTGTCCCCACCTGCGGCATCCACAACAGCAGTGTCCCCACTTGTATCCTCCCCGCCTGCTTCGTCCTCACTTACAGCATCCTTCTTACCTTCAGTGTCCTCACCTGCTGCCACCTCACCTGCGTCCCCACCATCCCTGTTATTCTTGGCTACTCTGGGGCAAGCTGAGCCGACTTTCTTCCACACTGTCCTCCTAGCCTGAGTGGGTGGGTGCTGAAACAGCCCCACCGGGGTTCCTCACATCAGCTGTGGGCTCAGTGCCCATCTCCCCCACCTGAGAGGCTAGAACTCGCCAACCTCCACATTCACTAGGCGTAGTCTTCAGACAAGCACTGGCAGAGTTGTGAGCCACTGGGAAGTGCCAGAGCGGTTCCTGATGGCCCGGTGGGTGGGGGCCATGGAGCTGACGCTGTGCTTGCAGATGTGTCCAGGAGCCTGGGTGAGGCCACCCATCCCCCACACTGGGGGGGACGTCCATGAAGACCAGCCGTCTGGACATAGGCAAGGGGCATCCCCAGACCACTCTGACCTGCCGGGCTGACTTCTGACCTCAGACTAACCCTGATCCTGTCCCAGGCAGCACCTATCCTTGCTAGACTCTTGCCCAGCTGGAGCTGCCCACAACGGATGCAGCCCGTTCCCAGTGGCCTCCCAGAGCAGGGGTGATGCAATGTGTGATTCTGCCTGTCCGCAGTGTGCTGTTGACTTTGAGAGGCTGGGACAAGTTCTGCCTCTTTCCCAGCCTCAGTTTCCCTGTTTGCAACGTGACCAGCTGCTATCCTGTCATCCTGAGACCTGGGACACCCTTCCTCGTGGCCATCTCCTGGGGACCCTGATGTGGGAGGTGGGGAGAGGTTCCACGGGAGGCATCCACACAGGGACCCTCGGCATCACTGATACTGAGGCCACATGTTGTAGGGACGGCCCACTGCAGGTGTCCCAACCATTCCCAAATCTCCTCCCAGATAAGGGGCATTCTCCTGAGGCATTCTGATCATTTGACTTAGACTGGCCTGCCTGAGGTCGGAGCTGGAGTTGGAAGGGTGGATCTGTTGGGAGCTAGGTCTAGAGCTAGGGAGATAGCTGAGCCCTTGGAACTGGTCAGGGCCCCTGTAGAGGCCTGCAGCCCTGGGAATGGATCAACTTGGCACCAGAGATCCCTCCCCCACATGCAACATACACAGGTTCTCCTCTGCCTTGCATGGGTCCCTAAGGTGCAGCTGGGTCCTGGGGGACCGTGATATAGGAGCCACAAAGATTATGGCTGTGAGATGGTGAGGAGGCCTCAGCAGAGGCCAGGAGATGCCTGAGACTGAGGGATGGAGGCAAGGGTGAAGGAAGTTGAGAGTGAACTGCAAGTGGGACCAGAATGTATGATGTGAGGTCTCAGCTCTCCTTAAGACTCTGCCTGCCTAACACGCTGAGTGCCCTCTGGGCAAGTCATGTCCTGCCCAGGTCAGTTTCTCCATCCATAGATTAGAGGTCCCCCTTTAGCTCAGAGTGGGACCAATTTGTGAGGGTTGTAGGCTGAGGCACTCCAACTCCAACTTGGCACTGGAGAGCCACGGAAGGTTCTTGAGCAGAGGAGGGGGCTCGTTTCCTGTTCTGTAGCTCAGACCTGAAAATTCAAAGTGCACTCAGGGAAGAAGCACATGGGATCTATGGTGCTCCTTCCCAAATCCAAACATCAAACAACTTCCCCAGGGCCCCAGGCTTTGCCTTTCTGTAGGTTGCAGGCTGACAGACTGGGTGAGCCAGGTGAGGTAGAATGAATCCCTGCAACTTGTAGGCAGCAGAGGGAGCTAAAGAACCTAGGACAGCTATTAAGTCCGGCTGCAGGTTCTACATTGGCCGGCCTGCTTCTCTGCAGTCCAGTTGTCAGGCAAGGGGCAGACACTGGGAAGTCTCCCTTCTTTCCCAAAACCTCTCCACTGCTGTCTTGGAATTCCACCATTCAACCTCTTGCATTAAGGCCCGGGTCTGCCCACATTCCTGTCTTTAGTTCTGGAGGTGGCTGTTGGGGTTGGGAGAAGGTGTGTGGGTAGAGGGTCCTAGCATCTGCCACAGGGACTTGGAGAAACTTGAAGGAAATGGAAGCCTGGGAGAAGCTTGGACACAGAGCCCCGGGGGAATCTGAGGGCCCTGATGAACCTTCAGAGCTCCCTTTGGAGGGTCCTCTCTGTCACAGAGACTCACCGGCTCCAAGAAGCCCTCCTGGATTAATGACAATGCCTCAGGTATTGGCCAGCTCCAAACACACAAGTGCCTGGCTGGCAGGATTCTGGCCAAGTGCTGGCCCTTTGCTGGTGGATGAACCAGCTAGTTCCTTGCCTCAGGCCAGGCTGCAGGCATCAAGGTTACTGGGAGCAGGCCTGCCTTCTCCTTTAGAGTGAAGGGAAGGCCTTCCCAGAGCCGGGCCTCCATGGGCGGGAGAGCATGCCATCCCTGCCAGCCCAGTGCCTCCCTCCCAGCCTGCTGTGTTTGGGTGGACGAGTCCTGGTCCTTATACCATAAACACCAATTTGCAGGGCCCTGAGAGCCAAATGACTGTTTACTGTGTGCTCCAGAGACTCAAATAAAAAAGAGAGAGAGAAAGAGAGAGAGACGTGATTGAGGAGCCAGCCTGGATCTAAACATCAATTAGCACCTTCTGAGTAGCTCCTGTCCCAGCTGCCAGGCCAGGCAGTGGCGGCTCCCAGGCTGGGGCCCTTCCAGGGCTCCCCCAGTGCCCTGGGTACCCGCCGGATCCTGGCATCTGTAGGGCGGACCTCTCAGAAGTACAGGATGCCTAAGGGGCACAGATCGAGGATGTCAGAGCCACAGAAACTGCACCACGTGCTCACCTCCTCTTGGGAGCCCTCCCAGATGACCTGGAAGGTATGGAAGGGCCCATCGCCCAGATCTCTGGGGCCAAGGTCATCTGCGGGGATGAGGAGTGTGTAAGTGGGCGTGCCCTCTGTTAGCTGCTCCTGATGCCCCCGTTTTATGGGGGGACAGGGAGGGAGAAAATGGGGTAGTCTTGCCTTCATGAACTCACACTGGGGAGAGAGGCTTTATCCAGTAGGTCTCAGTTTCCCTGCCAGTGCCTATGAATAGAAGGACTGGAAGAACTCCCACCCAGGTGGGATGGCAGAGATGCAGTCCTGTCCCTCTAAGGCTCGGGCATCACCTTGGGAGGTTGTCTGCTGTCCAGACTGAAGCTGGAGTTGAGACTGGAGTGCAGTGTGGGTGCATGAGGTGCCCTGTTCCTGCTCAGGCCAGGAGGCCAGCAGGCTACTGGAGAGGAAGCTGCTGACTGCTAGGGTGCCTTGTCCTTGTGAGTCCCAACCAGAGAGTTTCATGAAGGGACACAGGGTTCCTACAGGCAGATGAGTTGCAGGCAAGAGGACCATGCAGCTTGGGGAGGGACCATGCAGTTTGGAGTGGGGCTAGGCCTCTTAAGGGGAGAGCTGAGGGACTGGGGCTGCCCCAGGCCATCAGGCCAGACCCCAGGATGGGCTAAGTCATGTCCCCAGACCAGACCCTCAGGAAAGGGGCAAAGGCATGGCAGCAGGATCTTGAGGCCCATCCAGTCCAAGCTCTACTGTAGAGGTGAAGGCCATCACTGTGTAGGACTAGGGAACCTGGCTGGGGGTCCTCAGTGCTCTGTAACAGGCTTGGTGACCCAGAGCCCTGCACCTGTTGCTCTGAGGGTCCCAGCCCTGGAGATTCTGGGCCAGCATGGGGCGGGGCGGGGGGGAGATGGGATGGTTCAGAGCATCCTTGAAGTGTGGAAACAGGTCCTAAGGACCCAGAAAGTGGGAGTATGAGGGAAGAGGGGGGAGGGGAGAGGGGAGAGGAGGGCCTGTGGGGGTCCTAGGAGGAGGGGGCTCACCACACCCCCTCCAGGACTTCAAAGCTGAAGCCCTGGGGGTGTGAGATTTGCAGGGAGCTGGGCCAAGGAGGGGCCCTGGTGGGGTGAGGCCCCACTACCTCCGGGCCTTTAATATGGTTATTCCTCTCCTGTCTCAACTACCTGTGAACAGGCCCACCAGGCCCATTTCCTCCTTCTTCAGGGCTGTCGGGAGGGGCTGTAAACTCCCTGGAGAGGTGGCTTCTAAGGCCCAGGCAGGCTGGCCGCCCTGTGTTCTGCCCTCCTTGTGAGCTGGGGGTAAAGGGTGGGGGTGGGGAGGCTGGACCAGAGTTCATGGGAACATGCCGATGTTGGCAGGTGAGGGGGGCCAGTTGGGCTCCAGAGAGGCCTCCAGATGGAACATCCCACATTAGCAAAAGGCAGGGGCAGAAAGGCCCAGGGGAGCCCCATCATCCCACTTCCTCTTCCTCTAGCGGGAAACTAAGGCTCTGGGTGGGGCTTGCTCCTGGCTGGCAGAGAGTTGAGGGTTTCACCTCCTCACTCACACAGGCTCTTGCTAGCTCCCCTCGACCATTCACTGGAGCCTGTCCTGTGGACCTACGGGCCTCTTCTGGTGGGGTTCTGCCTCTCTCTGCCATTGAGCCATAGACATGGGGAGTGGGGGCCTAGTGCCTTACTTGGTGGAGGGCTGAGACCCAGCAGGCAGAACCTACCTCTGCATCAACTCCCAGGTAGCTTCCATCTTCCTTCTGGGTGTCTGACCTCTGCTCTCTTAGGAAGCCTGGCTGTGTCCTTGCTTCCTCTCTTGGCCTCTCACCCTTGTGACCCTGTGGCTATGCCTCTACTCCCTGACTAGCCCGTCTCTCCTACCCTTTCATCTGTGGAGCCCCTAGCACCTAGTTTTCAGCAGGTGCCAATTAGGGCAACTCCTGCCCAGACCCTAACTAATAAGAGGTGCTGCACCCTTTGTACTGTCTGTGCACTGTGGATGTGGCCCATAGGTAGCTCTAGTGGGGCACCTGTCAGCCCCCTCCCCAGGACCTGACCCTTGTGTGGAGTCTCTGATCTCGCTCTATTGACTGGTGGGCTATGTGGGCCTGGGGTCTTTCTGCTGGTGACTCAGGCCTGCAGGTGAGATTGGCCACCTGTGCTCCAGGCCTGGACACTACCCTGTGAGCTTAATCAGTGTCTCCCTCTTTATAGAGTCTGACTGTAGTCCATCTGACTCCAGCTCACCCCTTGAGGCCCCAGTAGGGAGTCCCTGGTGGTCAGCTACAGCCCTGGGGCAGTGGTGACCTGGCCTGAAATGGGCCTGGTGAAGGAGGCAGTGAGCCCCGGGCCAACAAGGGTGAGGTACTTGGGTGGGACTTGTGTGTGCCAGCCTGGGAAGGTGATAATGATTTGGAGTGTGAAAGCAGAGGATTTGGGAGTCCAGAGCCCTGTGTCTCTCTGAAGTCCTTTTTAAAAATATATATTATATCTACTTATATTTATTTTTGACTGTGCTGGGTCTTTGTTGCTGCACAAGGTCTTTCTCTAGTTACAGCAAGTGGGGGCTATTTGAGTTGAAGTGCCCAGGCTTCTCTTGTTCCAGAGCACAGGCTCTAGGGTGCGCAGGCTTTGGTAGTTGGGGCACACAGGCTTAGCTGCCCTGTGGCATGTGGAATCTTCCTGGACCAGGGATTGAATCTGCCCCTTGCATTGGCAGGCAGATTCTTAACCACTGGATGACTGTGGGGAAGTCCCTGCCTCTAGTCCCTTAGCCTTGCTGGACCTCTTCTGGCTCTGACTTTAGTGGCTTGGAGCCTGCAGCAAAGACCAGTGTGGCCATTAGCGTGATGGGGGTGGTATTCCCCAGGTTCTGTCTGGAGTGATGAGGCCACGACCTCCTATCACCGTGTTTCCTCTTTCCTCCCTTCCTCCCTTGAAGGGTTCCTACTCCCTCCACCAGGCAGCTCCCAGACCCTCTCTCCCAGTGCAGGGCTCTGTGTGGAGTGGATACTCTTGCCCATGCTGGGTCTGCACAGCCCTGGCCAGGACCCTGGCCAGCCAGCTCTGGCTCTCTGTTGGCAGAGGGTCACCCTTCATTCCTTTGCTCTCAAGGATACCACGTGGCCCTGATGTCTAGCCATGGAGCCAGCTGAACTGGGCTTCCCTCCCTCTGCTCTCAGCAGGCACAAGCCTCCTGATTATGAGGCTCCTGTCTGCCCCCAGTCCCCTCCTTTCCAGCATATGGCTCCTGCAGGGCGGCTGTGCTGAGCCTGACCTCTGAGAGGGGTGGGAACTAGGCCTCCTCGCCTCAGCTCCAGCATCAGCTCTCCCCATGTCCCACCTGCCCCAGCATGCCCCTCCACCCCTGCTTCCCCTTTCTCCCTCCTTATGGGTCTACTCGGATATCAGGCAGGGCTCAGAGGCAGTGGTAATAGTAGGGAGGAGAGCATGGAGGGACACAGAGAGAAGCAAGGACCCTGCTCTTGGCTTGAAGAGGTGAAGATGTGGTTTGAGAAAGCCATCCCTTCATCTCCTGGCTCCTGTAGCCTCAGTTTTCAGAGGGCTATCCAGCTCTGCATACCCTGAATACCCTGGATTGAGGGTGGATGTAGGCAATAGCCACGGAGGCACAGCGTGACACTTCTGCCAAGAGTATGCTTTGCTTGCCCTTGAGTCTCTCCCTGTTTGCCTTGGAAAGATCCCCCCACCCCCACAAGATTCTGAGCACGATTCCAGGATCTGGCCAACCATACATATAGAGACTGCTGACCCCTGCCAGTCCTCAGACACCTGAGCTATGCCCTGTGGTGGAGAGGAGGCCAGGGTCCAGGGTCAGCTCAGGCCTGAGGATGGACAGAGGCAGGAAGGAGCCCCTGAGAGTTCTTGGCTTCATACATTAGCTCTCTGCCAGTGATGGATGTCCCTCATGATCTCCCAACTGGATTCCTGCTGCATGAGCTGTGACTTCTAATGTGGCCTTTGCAGGAGGCAGAAGGAGGCGAGGCCCAGTGAGAAGTTCCTGCCTGATTTCCAGGCTTCTGGCTGGTGAGCCTCCGATTGAGGGAACGTGTCTTGCCTCCAGGTCAGACCAGGCTCCTAGAGTGCCCCATGGCAGGCTGAGAAGGGGACCCCACACAGAGTTCATGTCCCCAAGCCCAGGAAGCATGGCCACATAGCTAGTCATGGCCACATAGCTCAGATGTCAACTGAGTGAGCATGCTGTGGAGGTTTGGGGAAGTGGCTTTCAGCTGACTTGGTGGATGTACTACTGCACCCCTGACTGGCGTGAGGTCTGCCCCCTGGGGCGGCCGTGGTGCCCTGCTTGCTGCATCACACATCCTCTGCAACAGGCAGGCCTCCTTCCCCGCTCTCTGCACTTTTCACAGGTCTGTCTCCCCCTTGACTTTGAGACCACTGACTGTTTCCTTCCTTCTTTGGAGTGGCCATCCTTCTTCCTTCCTCTGGAATTCTGGCCCTGGAGGCCACTACAGAGCCCCCAGGAGTCTCTGAGCTAAACATGCCCACCACCACCTCCCATCGTGGCCCCTCCCAGAGGGTCATGACCAATCCAGGTCCCATGTCTTGCTGACCCACCACCAAAAATCCAGCACAATCCACAGGCTTGTTTGGTTGTTTCTTCTTCTTCTTTGTTTTGTTTTTTGTTTGTTTTTACTTTCCCCATTGTTTGAAACTCACAAGCTATGACTAAAAGTTTCTTTCATAGAAAGAAAAGGAAAACAACAACAACACATCTGTTTGTCTAGCTCCTGTGTATGGTGGATATAGCAGCATCAGAAATAAAATTAAAACCCACAAATGCAAAATTGAAGGCAAAGGAAGGTCGTATTCCTAGTGGGGTGTGCAGGTCCCTCCATTGTCTTTCCCCCTGCCTGGAGAGGAGGCCTTCAGGGCCAGGCGCCAGGCAACAATTCACAGTACCAGAGGCGGAGGAGGAAAAGTCTTGGCAAGGCCGCACATGTTGGGCAGTTCCTATGGGCATTAGTTGAGGGGTCCATCGGCCTTGCTCATTCCCAGACAGGATAGATGAGTCAGATGTGATGAGGGCCAAGCCAAGTAGCCAACCGGAGACTCCGCAATGACCAGTGACAGGTAGGTCTGGTGTACCAAAGACATAGCAGCAGGACCTGGGGGTCAGTCCTGGCCACAAGGGGCTGGGGCAGAGACCACTCCTCTGGGCTCTTTGGGTCCTCTCTCTGTAGCACCAGTGTTGTATCATCCCCCGACTCCAAATCTCCCAAACAACCCAAGGTAAGCCTCTAAGCTAGGTTATAGAGCTGAGTAGGACCTGGGCAGCAGTGCAGCCCAGTGACTCTGGACAGCCTTAGAGTCTAGGTCCCCTTCTTGCCTTTCCCTTACAGAGGACTGTGAATGAGGGAGCTGGAGAGAGGTGCTGATGCCAAGAGGCCAGCAACAGCAAGACTGGGACAGGAGGCTTTGCTCCTCTCCTGTGGATGAGATCGGGTGCATGTGGGAGCGTGAAGACAGGGAGGTGGGCAAACCAGGCTAGGACTCTATCAATGGCAAAGTCGAGGGCACAGCTGACCAGGCTGCGTGGTGCCTTGCTGGGGCCTGGATGACAGCAGAACACTGGGAAGAGGGCCCAGGTGTCTGATGCCCAGCACAAAGCAGCCAGGACAGAGTCAGGCCACACGTTCCAGGCCCTTCCTCAACCTTCTGCCACTGGGCCCTATCTCCTTGACCCAAACCCCAGCCATTCTTGCGGTTCTGCAGGGCCTGGTTGAGAGCGTTGGCAGGTATCTTTGAGGGAGGAATCCTTGGAGGATATACCTCGGACCTCAGTGGGAGGGGTAGGAGGACAAGATGTTCCCCACAGTCTCTCCACAGCTCATTCTGCCAGGAGATTCTGCTTTACACAGACGAGGTCGGGACGATGGAACCATGTGGTCTTCGAGGGCCAGTAATAGCAGGCTAAATCCCCGTCCCTGGAGCCCCAGCTCCAGAGAGGAGGACCCAGGAAGGGTCCTGGGTTTCACTGCAGGACGGGGAAGAACTCTATGCCACTCAGGAGCCTCAACCCTGTCCTGCTCGGACCCCGCCCCGCTCCAGGAGCTCTACCTCAAGCCCCGCCCCCGCCCCGCCCCACCCCGCCCCGCCAACGGAGGAGCTCTACCTCAGAGCCCCGCCTCCAGCCCCGCCCCGCCCACTGAGGAGCTGTACCTCAGAGCCCCGCCCCTGCCCCGCCCACGGAGGAGCTCTACCTCAGAGCCCCGCCCCGCCCCGCCCACGGAGGAGTTCTACCTCAGAGCCCCGCCTCCAGCCCCGCCCACTGGGGCCCCGCCCCCGCCAGGTGGAGCTCTAACCCGCGGGGCCGGTAGCGGCGCCCTCTACTTGCAGGTGTGCACGTCGTAGACGCGCGCGCACTCCTGGCAGCTCACGTAGCAGCACCAGTGGAAGACGCAGTGACACTTCTCCCTTCGCTGCTCGGTGCGCGCGTTGTGGCCGCGGCCGCAGCACAGCAGGTCGCAGCCGTCTATGCCGTGCGAGCTCACGTTGCAGGTGCGGTCCCGCGTGCCGAAAGATCCCGTCTCGGGGTTGGGCTCACAGAAGTTGGGTGAGGCCTCATAGTAGACCAGGTCGCGCTCTGTGGGCACCTTGAAATAAGTGTAGCGTGGCCGCAGGGTCTCCACCCAGCCGCGCGACTCGCGGTGCTTCTCCACCACCATCTCTGAGGCGCTGTCATACTTATCCTTGAGGAAGTCACCAATGGCGCGGAAGTCAGGCTGCGACCACCAGCAGGTCTTCACTTCACAGCTGCCCGAGAGCCCATGGCACTTGCACTTGAGGTGCATGTGACTGGCGATGGCCTACAGAAGCGGGCAAGCGGTGGAGTCAGGGCAGGCCCTCAACCTCCCCACCTCCCCAAAGGATGGCTGTGCTCTTTGCCTTAGTCTTCCTTCCACTCATCTGTCAAACAATCCCCCAACCTGCTCCATAAAGCTCTGGGACTCCCAGGCGGAGCAGATGCTCTCTCCCAATGCTACCCTTGATGTGGTTCCCTTGGCAGACCCAAGATCCCTGGAGGGCAGGGTCTGGGAAGCCCCCTCCTGGGCTGAGTCTACTTCTAGGCCATCTATGTTCAGTGAAGGAAAGAAGGGGCTGTAACATGTGACATGTAAGTCCAGGGGTGGAAAAGGGAAATGGTTCCTTCTAACTGAGGAAATCCAAGGTTTTGGTCTAGAGGAGATGCACATGGGCTGGGTGGCAAGCCTGGGGGCTGACCTGAGCATGAATAATGCAAGTGGCTTGAGCACAGTATCTTCAGGGCCCAGGAAACTGGGTTTATTGCATTGTAGGGAAGTGCTGAGAATTACATTCGGAGAAGGCAATGGAAACCCACTCCAGTATTCTTGCCTGGAAAATCCCACGGACGGAGGAGCCTGGTAGGCTGCAGTCCATGGGGAAGCTAAGAGTCGGACTCTACTGAGCGACTACCCTTTCACTTTTCACTTTCATGCATCAGAGAAGGAAATGGCAACCCACTCCAGTGTTCTTGCCTGGAGAATCCCAGGGATGGGGGAGCCTGGTGGGCTGCCGTCTATGGGGTCACACAGAGTCGGATATCACTGAAGCAACTTAGCAGCAGCAGCAGCTGAGAATTACATTATGTTTCTCCTGTGGGCATCCCAGCAGCAGGTTCTCTTCCCTTCTCTCTTTGGGGGAAGGAGTGGGGCTGGGGGTGAAAGGTCCTGTGAAATAGCCACCTGTGAGGTCGTGAGATGTGGCTGGTGGTCCAAACTGAGAAGTGCTGTTAAGGGCACACTACATTGCTGGGTCACACTAAATCCCCAGATTTCATAAGAGGATGTAAAATATCTCATTCAAAATTTTAATATTGATTGCATAACTGTCACGGTTATATATTGGTTATATTGGGCTCAATAAAATTTATTATTTAAAACAAATTTCACCTGTTTCCTTTTAAAATGTGGCTACTAGAAATTGATACATACTGTGTGGTTTTCATTACACTTCTATTGAACAGCACTGGTCTAAGACTTCAGGTGGGCTCCATGTCCAGGTGCTTCCTCCACCCTGTTCCCCTCTCCATGCTGTTTCTTCAACCCTTCATTCTCATCCTGGCACTTTTTTAGGGGCATCTGTAAATTACATTCCCATACCAAAATCCAGTTCTGTCTAATCTCCATTTTCTTCTCTTTCGTGACCAAGCTTTTCCAAAGAGGAGCTGACACTTTCCATCTCTGCCTCCTAAGTCTTTTGTTTTAGTTTTACTTTTGATCAAAGTTATATATGCATATACTTTAAAGAGTCCAAGAGTTCCTAAGACCTGTTAAGAAAAACAGGAGTTCTGCTCCCACACTCTCATTAACAGCACTTTCCTGACCTGCTAGGGGCAGCACCTTTCACCTCTGCACCTCTAATAAGATGCTTGTCTTGACCCAGGTTTAATCCTCAGGTCAGGAAGATCCCCTGGTGAAGGGAATGGCTACCTACTTCAGTATCCTTGCCTGGAGAATCCCACGGACAGAGGAACCTGGTGGGCTACAGTCCATGGGATTGCAAAGAGTTGGACACAACTGAGCGACTAACCCTTTCACTTGTTACTTCTTGATTTTTCAGTGTTTGGCCTTGTCTTATGGACCTATCATCATGGAGGTCCCATGGGGGGAACTTATGCCACAATTCTGATGCACAGTTTTTCCAAGCCCCCCCCCTACTCTAAAAACTACAGCATAGTTCCAGTTAGATCAAAATTTAGTGCTGACAGTGTTGAAAATGAAAGACGCTCAGTCATGTCTGATTCTTTGTGACCCCATGGACTATACAGTCCATGGAACTCTCCAGGCCAGAATACTGGAGTGGATAGCCTTTCCCTTCTCCAGGGGATCTTCCCAACCCAGGGATCAAACAGAGGTCTCCGGCATTGCAAGTGGATTCTTTACCAGCTGAGCCACCAGGGAACCTCAAGAATACTGCAGTGGGTAGCCTATCCCTTCTCCAGCGGATCTTCCCCACCCAGGAATCAAACTGGGGTCACCTGCATTGCAGGCAGATTCTTTACCAGATGAGCTACCAGGGAAGCTGACAGTGTTGGGGCTGTGTTAAATGTCATACTTAGTTGAGCCACATGATGTGATTGCTTTTCTTTTTCTACAAAATGTTTTGTTGTTGCTGTTTTTAATGTACTTACAGATTCAGTCTCATATACTCTCTAGTCATGTAAATATTCTCTTGAAGACTTTCAAACGCACCAGATGTTCCATGGATTTCATTTTCTTGGAGACATCTTTTTCAAAGCCCCTCTGGTAAATTTTGTGAAATGTGCATGTCTGCAAACAAATCTTTTCTACTTGAAAAGTTGAAAAGATGATTTAGCTTGGTATAAAAGTCTTGGCTTAAAATATTTCCCCCTTTCAGGATTCTGAAAGTATTGCTCTATTTTATTCTAGTTTTCATTGTTGTTCTTAGAAACACTGATGATATTTTGATTCCTGATCCTTTGCGTGAAATCAAATCTTTTTCTGGGAAGTTTGGAAGGATGTGTCATAGGCCGTGAATTTCACAATAAGTTTTCTTTAAAAAATTTTTTAAAATTAATTATTTATTTATTTATTTTACTTTTGGCTGTACTGGGTCTTCGTTGCTGTGAGTGGGGGCTACTCTTCATTGACGTGTGTGGACTTTTTCATTGTGGTGGCTTCTCCTGTTGCGGCTCACGGGTTCTAGAGTGCAGGCTTAGCTGTTGTGGCACATGGGCCTAGTTGTGCTGCATGTGGAATCTTACCAGACCAGGGATTGAACCCATGTCCCTTGCACTGGCAGGCGGACTCAACTACTGCGCCACCAAGGAAGCCCTCACAATGAGTCTGGACATGGATCTTCCCCTTTCTTGTGCTGATCACTTACATGGCCTGTTTGGTCTGAACTTCTGGTCATCAGCTCTGGGAAACTTCTTTACCAAATTTCCTCATCTTCATGTTCATTGCTGTCTTTCTTGGACAGATCTGTATTTTCTATTCTTTCCTATTTTCCAGGTCTTTCTTCCTCTACTTTGTGGGAAGGCTGTCTCAACTGTCTTCCAACCTTTCTGCTGAGATTTTTGCTGTTCTATTTTAATTTCTAAGAGCCTCCTTTCCCCCTGAATATTCTTCTAAGTTAACAGTTTATTCCAGTTTTATGGATTCAAGGTATTAACTCTCTGGGGATAGTGATGGTTTTTTGAAGTTTTTGTCTCTCTTTATAATGTCTCTTTCCCATAAGTTTGATTTTTGTTTATTTAATTTGGTCTTTATCTTTGTGGTTGTAGGAAGGCATCATGTTCAGTGATCCCTAACTACCTGCTATATTTAAAAGTGGGGCACCAAAAACTTATTGGAACCTCCTGTACACAGGAGAGACTCATGTACTTGGACCCTCACTGTAGAGTGATCTGGCCACATTGCTTTTAGGGGAAACCCCACATCAATATCTTCAAGTCTCTTCTCTTGGATTGGTCTGATTTTCAGGGGAGAGTCTTCCATTCTCCCAACTAGAGCATACAAGATTCACTGTGACACTAGAAGATTAAGAAGAGAAATGTGTATATAGACAGACTCCTTTCACTTGGGCAGCCTCACCCTCAGCAGTCCAGACATCTTCTGCTTTACCCTCATTAGGGAATAAGCCTCCAGGCTTCTTCATGGTGATGGAGGGGCGTTGTCTGGATGCAAGAGGTTGGACAGAAGAGCTGGTAGATTTAAAAGTGTTTTTAAAACAGATTTCAACCAACCTTTCTGTTTCCAAGCTCTATATCTATCTCTACTTCTCAAGATATCGGATACTAGAAATTCCTGGGTTGATTGCTTTAAAGCCAATCTAGTTTAAGAGTTTCTATTGGCTTAAGATTCAGCTTTCTTGACTGTACTGAGATGCTGCTTTTTGCTTTCAAAGTTTTATTGCCTTTGTCCCCTTTTCTGTTTTCCATGTTCTCTATAGTTTATTTATGTATCTTAAAATTAATTCATTGTCATTTTAGTGATGTTCTAGGAGACTGCAGACAAAAATCCTTTGTATTTAGTTTGTCATTTTTTTTTAACTGGAAGCTTCCATTCAATTTCCAGGTCTACAATTTCTTTGTGATTCTTTCCCAAATCTATTGTATTACATTTTAGCTTTGTGAACACAAGTAAGCATATTTTTTTCTCACGATCTGTGTCTAATAATTTCAGTATTCGACTCTTATTTCTGTTTTTGTTGTTGTTCTTGTTTCGCTTTGTTTTGTTTGGCTGGTTATCACTCATTATGTCACCAGCTCATTTAATAGGTTATATTTGATCATGTGTTGAACATTGTGTTTGAAAAATTGTTTGTAGAAAAAAAATCAGCCTATCATAAGGTTATCATTCTCCGAAAAGGATTTGTCTTCTTTTTCCAGGTGCGTGGGGATACCAGCAATTTGGGATCACCTTAATCCGGTTTTGAGATTTTGCTAGCCTGCACATGTGCACAAGGGCTTGTCTACTTCTGGTTTTCGTTTACTCCTCAGGATCCCGCCTAAACTGAGGAATTATTTCCCAGACACAGAACCTTTGATGGTCCCTTTTAGCTCGGTGAGGCTGCTGAAAGTGCAGCTCAGCATATATACTTTTTTCTCAGACCAGCAAATGACCCCTGGATAAAAGCTGCCCCCAGCCACCAGGCTTGGAGTCTATAGTCGCCTTCTGAACTTTGGACTGCTAATTCCTTACTATATGTTAGCTATTTGACACTTAACAATTATTTCTTTGGAAGTGTAGTATACATGCAACAGTTGATATGTCATAAGCATGAAATATGACCAAATTTCACAAATTACCAGCCTCAGAACACCAGCTCCTTGGAAACTCCCATCATGCTCTCGTCTAGTTGTTATCTTCTTTCCTGCCAGGGCATGTATTCCAACAGCATTTCCTTGATGACTACTGATATCGATCACCCTTTCACATATTCACACATATTGGTCATTTCTAGATTTTCTTTTGTGAAGTGGCTTTCCACTTTTTAGCCAACTTTCTATTGGGTCATCAGTCTTTTTCTTATTACTTTGTAGGTTTTTTTTTAATACTATAACTTTAATATACAGGTTGAGTATATATTGTGGATCTCTCCTCCTGTATGGATTGCCTTTTCAGTTTCATGGTGGTGTGGTTTTACAAATTTTAATACACTCTGCATTATCACATTTTTCTTTCATTATGAGTGCTTTTTTGGCCTGTTTAGGAAACTTTGCCCACTCCAAGGTCACAAAGATATTTTCTTATATTTTCTTCTAAACATTTTTTGTTTACTCTTTCCTATTTGGAAATGGGAAATTGATTTTTTAAAATATGGTGTGAAGTAGGGGTCAAGATTAATTCTTTACCATATTGATATCCAGTTGACTGTGCATACTTTATTGAAAAGACCATTTCCCCCTTTGCACTGCACTGTCTTCTTCCCTGTGATAAGTCAGGTAACTGTATCAGGGTATAAAGGGTGATTTTTACATTTCATCCTACATTTGTACTTTTGTACACTTTAGTCAGAAGATTAATGTGAGTCACCAAGTTCCCTGTTGTCTGTTGTTGGAAATTAAATGTTCACTCTTCAGCCCTCTGCAATGCCCCAGTTTCACTGGCCAAGGTCAGAGCCAACTTTACGGGATATTTTTCAGCCCCTACACACATCACTTCCTATCAGCAGTTCCCCACTGACCCTCTAATCAAGTTCTTTTCAAAAAGGCTCACAAAGCCTTTTACAGCTTGGTCTCTGGCAGCCTTTCCATTCCCCGCATCTTTCTTTCTCTGTTCTCCATGTTCTGTCTGAACTAACTCCTGTGCATTCTTTCACTGTGGGTTACCCAGAGGCTCTCCTGGCTCCCCCTCATCTCACTTCAGTTCAGTTCAGTCGCTCAATCGTGACTGTTTGCGACCCCATGGACTGCAGCGCGCCAGGCTTCCCTGTCTGCAGATGATTCTGCTTGTCTCCACTCACCACCTCTGTCAGTAGAAGTCTTTTTTGAGACGCTAGTCTGGGTCTGACCTCTCCATATGCCCAGATCACCTTGTGTGTGTGTGTGTGTGTGTGTGTGTGTGTGTCTCTCCATATGCCCAGATCACCTTGTGTGTGTGTGTGTGTGTGTGTGTGTGTGTGCATTTGTTCATTGGAGAACTTACCACACTGCGTTGGAGCAGCCTATCTGTCTCCCTACTGGAATGTGCAGGAGCAGGCCTTTCTCCCGACCCTCCTTCCTTGGGACCCCAACGTCACAGGCAGACCCGCCATCGTGTGAGAATGCCCTAGACCTCGTGGAGCAACGGGACAGCCCTGTGTTTCAGACACTCCTGGGCAGGAAGTGAGCAGACCCCCAGTTTGGCCATCAGATACATCCCCCCCACGGCCCACCACCCTGCCTCCAGCGGGCCATACCCCTTAGGGGGCCAGAGCACACAGCCTGTTCAGAAAGCTGTTTCCCAGAGCCCCGCAGGGCTGTGGTCTCAGGGATTTCTGCTTCACCCCCAGGACTGAAGGGGGGCCACAGACGTACCTGGCGCCCAGCCTCATTGTTGTGGCGGTTCATCGCGGAGCGAGCGTCTGGGCGGTTCTCCCGCGCATCTGCGAACTCCCGAGACACCATCCCGCCGAACTCGATGTCCTCGCTGCAGCCGCCCCACTTCCAGCCCTCACCGGGCGAGCCCTGATGGCGGCCGCTGCAGCCGCAGATGGCAGCGGAGCCCTCGGCGCAAGAGCGCGTCACCGCGAAGGCTACGCCGGCAGAGGCGATGGCGTGCACGAAGGCGGACTCCCGAGTAGCTGCGAAAAGAGATGACTTGCTTGGCAGGACCCGGCATAGCTGGGTGGGGCTGGCCGTGGAGGGCGTGGCTGCCTCTTGCCCTGGGCACCCACAGTGGGCGTGGGTAACCACGGCACAGTGATGGGGAGGCAGGGCTGCGGTGGGACAGGAGCGCGCGTCCCCAAGTAAGGACCCAAGGAGGGGAGAGAGCTTCCCCAAAGAAAGCAGACGGAGAGCTAAGGAGCCAAGGCAAGGTGCTGGACATCACTTGTCATGGAGAACCGCAGGGACGGTTGAAACTAGAAAGTCAGATCATAACCAGTGCTGGTGAGGATGTAGAGAAATCAGAACGCTGTAGACTGCTGGCTGGAAGGAACTGGTGCTTCCCGCTTGGAAATCGATCTGGCAACTTCTTGAAAACATATACCTACCCTATGACCTGGTCATTCGCCTCTAAGGTATTAACCCTGGAGAAAACCTGTGTTCATGTAAAGACCAGGAAGCAAATGTCACTGCAACTTTATTTGTAATAGTCCTAAACTGAGTTCTAAAATGTCTATCAACAGGTGAATGGATGAAAAATAGTGGCATAAGGTAAATAAGTCGTGGATTACAGATGGCAACTAGAATTAATATTGTATATTTGGAAGTTGTTAAGAACATAGATCTTAAAGTTCTCATCATAAGAAAAAGTCTTGTAACCACGTGGGGTAATGGATGTTAATTAAACTTATTGTGGTGATTACGTCACAGTGTGTACAAACACTGAATCATTATGTTGCAGTTGTAGTAGTAATAGTGTTAGTTACTCAGTCCTGTCCGACTCTTTGCAACCCCATGGACTGTAGCCCGCCAGGCTCCTCTGTCTATGGGATTTTCCAGACAAGAATACTGGGGTGGGTAGCCATTCCCTTGTCCAGGGGATCTTCCCGACTCGGGGATTGAATCAGGGTCTCCTGCATTGCAGGGGGATTCTTTATCATCTGAGCCTCCAGGGAAGCCCATCACTATTTTGTACACCCACAGTCTGAGCCCCCAGGGAATCCCGAAACTAATATAATGTTATATGTCAATTATATTTCAATTAAAACCTGTGGCATTTTTATGAAGTGGAATTCTACTCAGCATACCAGGAAAGACAGGATGGATGAATCTCAAAATAATTATGTGGATTGATTAAAAGGGAGACAAAAAGGCAGATACTCCTTCTAGTGTCCTCCTAACCCATGGTGGAGCCCTCCTGCCCAGATGTCCTTGTTGGAAGCTGCTAGCAGCCCTGCCCAGGGTGTGGCTCCTGGTTCACATGCTGCCCACATGTGCCTCTTTTACTGCCTGCACACCCTTCCCTTCTTCCACTTTAGACACTGGGTACTGAGAGGCCCAGCGGAAGGGCCACCTCTTCTGGAACCGTCTGAAGGTCAGTGCCTCCATGTGCACTTTGCCCTATGCTGGCCCCTCGTGTTTGGGTCTGGAACTGAATGCCCTCCAGGAGCTGGCAGACTGCCTCTGACCTGATATTGGAGCTGTTGGGCCCCTGAATGCTGCCTTCTCCTTCTACACATGGAGGAACTGAATCAGGGGATGTGGCATTTGTTTTTAGAAGGCGAGTGGGGGGTGGCTGAAGCTTAGGAAGAAAAAGCCAGTGGGGCTGAACTGGATCAGACAGGCATGTGAGGGAGTCAGCAGAGGCCTGCCTAGGAGAGGCCAGCTGCAGGGGGTTGCTGGGTGTGGGAGGCCTCACCTCAGCCTGGCAGACAGAACCCTAGAGGAGCAGGTCTCAAAGGACAGGCAGGAAGTCGGCAGAGGAAAAACAGGAGGCAGGGGTATTCTGCCTGGGGGCTCACAAAGTCAGCTCCCCAGGTGGGGAGGGGCTGGGCTGGCAGGACCAGAGGGAAATATAGGGCATGTGGGGGACAGCCTGGACTTTGTAGAGGCTGGATCCTCAGCCAGGCTTCCCCAGACGGTGTGAATGAATGCATCAATGCATCACGTCTCCTGAGTGTGTACAAACATTTCCTCAACGCGCCAAGCCATGATCTGCTCCAGGTGGAGGACCAGGTCCTGGGGGTACCCTGGGTCCTGTATGAACTGATAGAACTCACTCACTCCTCAAATCACCATTCCACACGTGTGTGGAGCACCTGCTGTTTGCCAAACCCTGCTGGAGAAATATCAGGGAGCAAGATAACTTTGTGGAGCTTACCCGCAGATTAGCAAGAATTTTAAAATCCCAGGTAAAAAAAAATTGCTATGGACTGAGGAGTGAGCTGGAGAGATAGAAGAACAGGACCAACCAGGGCCTTCTGTGTCTGGCAAGGGGTATGTGCCCCACTTTCTCCCTGAGCTCTTCTTGGGCAGAGGCCCCACCACAGGCCTGGACCGTGCAAGGGCTTGAAACAGCTACAGGAGAGTCATCCCAGGGGGCTGCTATCTCCTCACCCACATCAAAGCTCAGGAGGCTTTTTTCCTGGGAGGGGGATGGAGAGGGGGCTCCACCCTGGGGAGCAAGCAGAGGTTTGGAGTTGCGCCCCACACTTATTCCGACTGCATGGTCTTACCTGCTCCCAGGTTTGCAGCCAAGGATGTGTGTCCCAAAATTCAGGCAGCAGAGTCAGGGAAGTGGTAAGATAGGGTTCCAGCCAGCAGTGTGCACACACTCAGACTCTGCCACACAGGTTTGTACACATCCACACACACCTGCCACTTAAAAAAGCACATTTACTCTTATACTAGGAACACACAGAGTGGGACATGTCTGAGAAAGTGCCCCAGGCACCAGCCTCTTGATAGCTGCAAGGCTCCACCCTGCTTTTGGTGACTTTTTTTCTATGGATTTGTCAGCACTTCTGCAAGGTCCTCTGCAGGCCACAGCCAACCTATGTACTCCCCATGTTTTCCCCAGAGCAGGCCTGGACACCTGCTTCTTTCTGGAAACTCCCAGGTGGCAAGCACCCAGTCACAAACCCAGAAAGGGACTCCCCATTTCTCCTCCATCAGCCTCCCACTGACAGCTTGGTTGGGATCTACCCAAGTCTGAAGGCTGCTCTGGCCTCCTGAAATGGCTGTGGCCCATCTTGCCTTTCCTGGTTCTCAACTGTGAGTCCAGACCTCAGAATCTCCAACTTGCACCAGAAGAGGATCCTAGTTGGGACAACTGCCTCTAGCTTCCAGCTCCCTACCCCCCATCCACACACAGAGACACTCTCACCTCTCATACCCACATATGCATGCACACACAGACATACACATATATGCACACACTCACACAAGTATGCACATCCCCCTATACATACTGTAGGAGGAACGCTTTGTCCAGAGCCCATCTGGCCCTGCCAAGCCCCTTCTCTAGTCCTTGCCACTGTGTCCTTGCTTGACTCACACACAGGCTGACTCTGCTCCACCTGCTACCCTCTCAGTCCTGATCACCACTCCCTGGCCGCCAGCCACACTCAGCCCTCATCCTTCCCCTGGGTTCTTTCCAGCTGCTTCTGTGCTGCTGTGCATCTGCTGTGGCCCCATCCCTGCTCTTTGGGGATCCGAGGATGCAGTCTGGGCTCAGTCCATGCCTGGCCCTGGGGCCCTAGGGCTCCCCAAGGACCATCTCACACCCATTCTGCCCGAAAGCTCTCTGAGGTGGGGGCTGTGTCGAGTTCAACTTTTGTTTCTAATCTGAAGCCCCAGGCCCACCCCTAGATGGTTGTTGGTGGTCAGAGGAGAGGGCAGAGGCCCTGGGCTGGGGCAGGGAGTTCCAGGGGGGTCTGAGCACACCTGGACAGGCCCACCCCAGGGGACCTGGCTCTCTGCCTCTCCCTACTCAGCTTGTCCTGGAAGAAATTCAGGACGGCTCCCCTCACTGTCCTCTTTCCCAGACATCAGCCGGGCAGCTGCCTCTCAAGACACGAACCCCTGTCCTGTTACCCTTTTATAGTACACCTGATTAGTTTCAGGGCGGCCTGGAGCCACTTCCTGCTGACTCCAGGCACACACGACTCGGACACAGACCCCCTTCCTTCCTGTTCTTCCACTCAGCAGAGCCCGCACCCTCATTTTGTCTTCTCAAGGACTCCAACTCTTTAGAGGCTGGGCTAACCTGACTCTCACCCCTCCAGGGTCCTGGTCTGGTGTCTCCCCTCCTGCCCATGCAGTGACCCTAGGTTCGGGGCTGTGAGCTGGAGGTCTGGGGGTTCCTCACCACCCCTCCCAGGGCAGGGTCGAGCCAGGATGTCCTGTGCATCCCTGGAACCCACTGCACAGTCTGATGCCTCCCCTACCGTGCGCTCTCTGGTGGCCCTTCTCAAGTCTCAGCGTCTCCGAGTCCTGAATATGCTCCCCCAAGTCCCTCTGAGCCTGTCCCCAGAGGCCCAGGGCAAGCCCCTGTAGGAGGATCCTGCCTTCTGTCTCCGCCTCTGCTCTGCACCCCCTACTAGCCCCTATTCACCTCCTCTCTCCAGCTACTGAGATAAGGGGAGAGAAAGCGGGCCTGGGGCTTTGCCCTGCCCTCAACAGGGCTTGGAGATCTCTGCTTATCAAGCTCAGGCAAACAGTCCAGGGCTTCCAGACAACTTGAGGGGAAGGGTGGGCGGGGATGGGAGGGGTGTTCCCCCTTGAACTTAGAGGAGAAAACTCATTCCTGCACTGCTCTGTCACCAAGTAGCTGTGTGAGCCTGCACACTTCTCTCTCTTCTGGGCACCTCCGTTTCCTTTTCTGTCAAATGAGGAGAGGCTCCTCACAAATAAAGATCTGAGGACCAAGGACACCTTGGAGCTGGCCTTCAAGTTGCTCATGAGGAAAAGAAGCCTTACGAAGACCATAAGCCAAAAGAAAAAAGTAAGATGGTTCTTTCTGGCAAAGAAGATCCTTTTAAAATTGAAGACACAGGTCTTTAAGCAGTTACCAGAGAAGCTGATCAATCACAAAGGGAAAAGCTTAAACTTCACACTGGACACTATGACAGGTCCCTCCTCACCAGAGAAATCAGGGTTGCCGTCACCAGCAATGAGACAGAAAACGGATGGATGTCATGTGCCTCCTAAGACGATGTCCCAAGGAAATTCCACCCTCTTTGAGGCATTTTAAAGATCTAATTATCAGGAAATATCAGACACCCCCAAAGGCCTAACCAAATTTCTCCTGGTTTCAAGGGCATGAAGGGCAAGGGCTGGGCTGAGGAGCCCATGGACGTGGGATGGGCTCCTGGACAGATAAGGGACATTAGTGGGGAAATGGATGAAATCTGGGTAAAGCCTGGAGTTTAGTGGTGGATCTTGGTTTTGATGGATCTAACTGGATTTGTGTATTGTCAGCAATGGGGAGGCCTGGGAAGAGATCTGGATTCCTGCAATGTTTCTGTAAGTCTACACAATTATTTCCAAAGAAAAAGTTAAAACACATTCTGATGCTGTGCAGAAGAACCCCAGAATGCCCAGTTGACATTCCACAGCTGTGGGGCTTTTAATGCAGGAAACCACAGGTAAGCTTTAGGGTGTTCATTGTTGTTTGTTGTTTTAGTTGCTCAGTGGTGTTTGACTCTTTGCCACCCCATGGACTGTAGCCTGCCAGGCTCCTCTGTCCATGGGATTCTCCAAGCAAGAATACTGGAGTGGGATGCCGTTTCCTTCTTCAGGGGATCTCCTGGACCCAGGAATCAAACCTGAGTCTTCTGCTTTGCCAGGCAGGTTCTTTACCACCAAGCCACCAGGGAAGCCCAGGTGTTCGTTTACTCTATCCCTAAAACAAGGTTTATTGTAGACTTACAGGAGTCTTTCAACCTAAAGTTCTTGTCAATATGTAACAGCAACATACCAACAAAGTCCAGAACATAACCCTCCCAAAATCATAAGCTGAATTCCAGGGCATGTCTGAAAACTCGTGGTTTTTCTGGATAGATTGTTTTTTTTAAATCAGATTTCCACAGGGGTCTGAACCAAGAAAGTCATGACCTTCTGGATTAGCCTCAGTTTAGAGAGGAAGGGACACAGGGCTCTGCTGAGGTCATGGGTTGGGAGAGCACAGTAGCAACTCCAGTTACAGCAAAATTTTAGCCACAAACCACAGACACATACAGATAGGGAGAGAGAACCATTCTGCCTGTGGGAGGAGAAATTGCTTCTTGGAGACGAGACTGGAAATAACCCCTGTCACTAGCAAAATGCTTTCTTGTGAATGGGCTTTGGCAGGTCAAGAGAGGAGGAAGGGACACAGCCTATAAGAAGGGGGTGCATTGCTAGAATAGAGCCTACATGAGCTGTTAGGGCTCCCCAAGCCTGCTCTGTGCCAGCTCAGGACCCTTATTCCCACCCTGCAATCTGGGATTGGGAAAAGGAAGAAGAAAGGGAATCTCCTAAAAGAGTCTTTTTGTAAGACAAGTGTCTTCCAATCAAGAAAACCATCCTCCCCAGAAGCTTGATGCTTTTTCATTGTTGTTCAGTCGCCCAGTCATGTCCGACTCTTTGTGACCCCATGGACTGTCCCTCACCATCTCCCGAAGTTTGTCCAAGTTCATGGCCCTTGCATCAGTGATGCCATCCAGCCATTTCATTCTCTGATGCCCTCTTCTCCTTCTGCCCTCAATCTTTCCCAGCATCAGGGACTTTTCCAATGAGTCAGCTATTTGCATCAGATGACCAAAATACTGGAGCTTCAGCATCTAACGAGTATTCAGGCTTGATTTCCCTTAAGATTGACTGGTTTGATCTCCTTGCTGTTCAAGGGACTCTCAGGAGTCTTCTCTAGCACCACAGTTCAAAGGCATCAATTCTTTTGCGCTCTGCCTTCTCTATGGTCCAGCTCTCACAACTCTGTGTGACCATAGGAAAGAACACAGCCTTGACTATATGGACTTTTGTTGGCAGAGTAATGTCTCTGCTTTCCAACACACTGTCTAGGTTTGTCATAGCTTTCCTGCCAAGAAGCAATCATCTTCTGATTTCAAGGCTGCAGTCACCATCCTCAATGATTTTAGAGCCCAAGAAGAGAAAATATGTCACTGCTTCCACCTTTTCCCCTTCTATTTGCTGTTAAGTAATACGGCCAGATGCCATGATCTTAGTTTTTTAATATTTAGCTTTAAGCCGGCCTTTTCACTCTCTTCCTTCACCTCATCAAGAGGCTCTTTAGTTCCTAATTGCTAATAATTGTTTCATTAGCAATTATTTATTCAGTTCATTCAAAGGATCAATAAGCTTTTTTCATTTATCCACAATCCATCCATCTACAATCAACCCATCCATCCATCTATTCATCTACCATCCCTCCACCATCTATCCATCCATCCATCCATCATCCATTCATTCATTCACCACCCATCATCCATCTATCAATACAGTCGTCCACCCATCCAGGACCCAAGAGTCTATAATGAACCAGACACTAGGCTCACAACTAGAAATACAAGATAAGCAAGATGCAAGGTGCCCATTCTCAAGAACCAAAGTAAGAAATCTGTAAGAAAGTGGATTGCTGCTCTGATGAAATTTCTAAGAACCTAGATTTTCTGAAAGTTGAAGGAGCTACGTGTCCCGGTGATAATTAAGCATAAACTGAATGACCCACTGTTAGCTAGAGGGAATCCCTGCAATGGGGAGGAGAAGGGTGACCCAGAGGAGTCTTCGCATTCCTTTAGTGGGAGGCCCTGCTATTGCAAGTCAGGTTCTTTGCTTTGGGCTTTGCTGGGTCACCTGCCTTTGGGAGATTACAGTTTATGATGAAGAGAGTAGGGGAAAAGGACACACAATAGGCTTGGCAATGTAAGCTCTGGGGCAGCTTTGGGATGGAGGGGTGGCTGAATGAATGGTCGGTGGATGGATGAATGAATGGGTGGATGGTGGAGACTGGGTGGATGAATGAATGAATGGATGGATGAGTGGGTGGTGGATAGCGGGTGGATGATGGCTGAATGATGGATTGATGGATGGATGGATGAATGGTGGATGGATGGATGGGCAGAGGTAAAATCTGGGGCAGGTTACTATGTTTGTTGTAAGAGCTTGGAGTCCTGGAGGGGGCGAGGGGGGAGGGACACTCAGGGAGAGTTGTCTGGCACGGCTGCACCATCACTGAGACCAGTGTAGCCTTGGGTACCAGAGTCAAGTGTCACATGTGAGATGGGCTTTGGCGGTTACTTTACTTCCCTGGGTCTCATAACTTTAGAACTCTAGTTCTAGACTCTAGAGGGATTTTAATAAATCCTGTTTCCAGATTTGGATGTCATAGGCTTGGAAAGTACTAAAAATTACTTGGGGACTGACATAGGTCTGTGAAATTTTGTTACTTTTTTGAGAGAATAAGATACATAAGAAATGACAATCATAATTTCAGAAAAGGACCTTTTTTACATCAAAAAAGGATTTATTTCTGAAGTCCTATATGCAGAAGAAAGTTCAAAAAAATATTCCAAGGTCCTTGTCTTTAACATTTCCCCAGCGGTTAGCAACTACTTATTAAGTGTTGACTGTGGTCTGAGTGGACAAGAAGACTGCGGCCTCTGTCCCAGAGATGATTTTCTCTCTGGGAGATTACCCAGAAGGCCTTTTTATCAGGGATTGGTAGGAAAGCACCACCCCAGAGGCCTCCCTGCCCTAGGCCTTGCACATCCTTTTAAAACTGGTCCAGACAAAAAGAGGGGGCTCCTCTCTGCTGAGCCATTATAATGGGTCCTGCAGGCCCTCTCAGCCCCAGAGATGGGTAGAGGCTCAGGATAGTCAGCCCAGGCCTCAGACTGCCCAGCCGTGAGCACTGAGCCCAGACAGAGGCTCCTGCGTCTCCCAGCAATGGGCTCCATCACCACCAGGCTGTTTCCACAGTTGCAGCTTTCAGGAGGTGGAGGGCCCACCTGCCCTGCTAGGCTGGCCCCATACTTCGCAGCCGCAGGGCATGGGGAGAGACCCTCCCGTCCTCTCCTGGGAGGAGAAGGCTGTAGGGGGCTGGTCCTGGATGAGAAGGAAGGGATGGCTCAGGGCTCCTGGGATGGACCCATTGGCCTGAAGGGGCCATGGATCCCTTTTTTGAGGAATGAGTGTAACCTCTCAGGCAGTGGAAGTTCCTGGAAGGGGACTGTGGTTCAAATTTGACCACTGACCAATGAAATCAAGCTCCTGGGGCATTCTGTCTGTGGGGTCCACACAATGCACCCTTTGAGAAGCTCTGCAGGTAACTAGATGCCCCACCAGTGGTCACTGCAGACCTACCAATGGACCCAGGGCTGCAGTTCTGGGAGGGGAGCATGTATATCTGTGAAGAATCCTTCGGTGATTCTGATACATTCCTGAGCTGAACTCAAGCTCCATTACGGTCTCAGATTCCTAAGCCCCTCCTCTGGAAGGTGGCCAGACCCAAGAGGCATCTGGAAAGGAGGTCCCAGGACAGGGTTCTGAAGGGAGAGGGTTTACCATGGCAAGAGTGTCTCCGACACACTCCCTGCCATTGGAGGGACATGGAAAGAGCTAATACGGGGGGTGTCACCTGCTCCCCCTTACTGCAGGCTCCTGCAGTGGGCTACGCATCTCTGGCCTGGCTTCTAAGCGAAGTGAGGCCCTGGGTCCCTGGGGCTTGGCTGCTATCATCTGATAGCTGGGTGGGGACACAGCCTGGGGCAGGGGGGGATGTGACTCCTCCTTTAGAGCTGTAGGACCTGCCAGTCAAAGCCTCCTGGCTGAGTTCTGGCCTGAGAGACAGCCCTCTCTCACCTGGGCGTGCCTCCCCTGTGGTCCCTTGAGACCTGGGGCTCTACTTCTTCCATGGGCAATGTTGATGCTGGAGTTGATCAGCAGAGGAGGTGCAGGTAGGAGGCAGGCTTCCTTGCCTCCATGGAGACCCCTTCCCCCTTCCAGGACCATGGCTGCGACCACCATCGCCTGCTCAGGGTGGGGAGTCCTGGATCCTCGCCCCACCACTCTACTGCGCTGCAGGGAAGCTTCTCTCTCACCAGCTATGTGAGGCGAATTCCCCCATCCCACGGGCTTGCCCTTACTCAGCTGGGGGTCCTCTGAGTCTTCCCCGGTGCTCCAGGTAAGGAGTTCTTTGTGCTGGCGCTCACAGTGGGAGAGGCCTGCAGAGAGGCCGCCTTGGGGCAAATGGCTCCTGTGGACACTGAGCCTCCACGGGAGCCTCAGTGGGGGCATTTCTCTGCTCCCACCTGCCTACAGAGCACCCCTGGCAAGACACAAAAAGAACTCAGAGACCTCACTCTGCCACCTCCCCAGCACACACTCAAAGGCAGCGACCGTGGCTCCCTCTCAGCCTCCCTGGGCCAGACTCAGGCCTCTGCATACCTGGCAGGTGAGAGGCTGTAGGAGGGGAGGGATGCAGAGAGAGGCAGGTCCAGGGATAACCGATAACCGACGCCCCGCAAAGACAAGCAAGTCCTACAGTGCCCGGCCAGGTGCAGAGAGGTCAGCAAATGCTCCGTGTCTGTCTCCCTGGCCCACGAAGGCCTCAGGAGCACTTTCAGAGCATCCAGAGGTTGCTACCTCTTCCCCCTAGCAATGCTCCAACGTGAGGAAAGGAGAGACGGAAGACTGGCAGAGCCCCTAGCCCGCAGTCTGCCCCCTTCCCACACGGCCCACCTTCCTTGGTCTCGGGGCTGGCGGGGTGGCGAGGAGGGGGTGTCTCAGTGGGCAGTGGCATTTGGTAATCCTGTTGGCCCGTCCTGCACAAAGGATGGAGCCACCTGAGAGCGGAATGCGGCCTGCGCCCCACCGTAGCAGCGGCCCCTGACACCGCCGGCCGCCAGCACGGCCGGCGTCCCGATTACCTGCTGGGGCTAATGAATCTGGCTTTGTCAGCCACTGTCACGCCGCGTTAGGCCCACAATGGCCCTCGATATTTTATATGAATTTCCCCCTCGTCGGCGATTAGGCCATAGCAAGCCAGTCATAGCAACCGGGAGGTATGCGCGGCCCAGGGGCCTGGGGCACGAGGGGAGCTCACTATTCACACGCTTTAACACAGCACTCCTGAGGGCGTGTGAATCGCCAGCAGCATTTTCGCTTTTCTCTTGTGCTTAATCTTGTCGTCTTCGTGGGGATATTGTTTTCTGAGCCGGGCCCGGCAGGGTGTCACCGGGGTCTCTCCTGGCCCCTCTACACACACCCCCAACTGGGGAGAGTTAATGATATACAGGGGCGGCCGCAGAGACGGTCGGAGCCCCCCAGCCACCGTGAACCGAAACACTTTCCGATGGGGGTCAGGGGTTGCAACCTGGATTCAGGGATGCTGGTTCTCTGGAGGGCCCCCCTTCTCTCTGGCCCCTCCTGAGCCCCGCGGTTGGTGCCGGCCCGGCTGTCCTGCCCTGGCCCCGTGCCTGCACTCTGGCCCTCCGAGGATCGCGCCAGGACACAGAGGGAGGTGGACAGACCACCCCCTGGAGCCTGGCCAAGGGAAGGGGCTCTGCCCGGGAGAGGCCAGGCTGTGCCATCCCCCTCCGGCCCTCTCCAGCTGGCGCCGCGAGGGAAAGGGGGTAGAAGGGAGGCAGAGGTGGGTGCCTGTCCCAGGGCTGCCCAAGGGCAAGGGCGGAGGGCTGCGAGGGGCTAAGCCGGGCCTGGGGAGCCACAGCAGGCCTCAGGCACCCAGAACACACTTTCTGAGACTTCGACTGACACCACAGACCTCAAGTAAACAGCCAGGATTCTGGCATGATGGGCTTTGAGGGGGTCAGCCAGGGCCCCCAGCTCAGCTGTCAGTGGGTGAGGACTCAGGTGAGGACTAAGACCCCGAAGGGACACTTAGAGGCACACAGACTGGAATCAGAGGCAGGGTTGAGCGGCTCCTCCAGTCTAGGGAAGCCTCCGAGGCCTTGGCTGGGGGCGGGGTGGGAGGGGGCGGTGCCTGGGAAAGCCGCTGGCAAGGACACTCTACCAAGGGCACTAAACTCGTGGATGGACCCAGGCTGGGGCCATTGATGATGAAACTGGGGCCCATGCCCCACCTGTTCATGCTGACATGCTGGGACACCAGTGGGAGAGACATCAAGGGTCCTGCTTCCCACCATGGATGAGTCACCTCTTACAGCCCCCTCCATTTCTGTAAGGTGCAAATAAATGCCCCACCTAGCTGTGACACAGGCCCCTCAAAGTATGCGCCACTCACAAACCCACTGGCCTGGACCTTGGACCGGCTATCCCACTTCCTGAGAGGCGTGGTCCCGGCGGGGCTTCCTCCAGAGTGTCTGCGAAAGCGCTGACGTCTGGGACTGCCTTCCTTGCCTCTCGGCCTCCTCTCCCTTCACCTCATTGGAGGTCAAGAGTGGGTGTCGGCCAGCTCTCAGGGAAAGCTGGTGCTCCAGGTGTCCGGGAGGGACAGATAAGCTGCCTCGTGTGCCAGCCTCCACGCACTCAAAATTCTTCAAATGCTTTCTGCCCAGTGCAGGTTAAATTGTCCTGCCACTGCGCAAATGAGAGTGGACGGTACTTCTTCCAAGCCCAGGCTCGCCTCTGCCGCCCAGCCTCACGCTCCTTGGTGGCAGCTTCTCAGGGGTCCACCTGGCCAACTAGTCTGCAGTCCCAGGCCAGGCAGGCAGATGGTGTGTGTGTGTGAGACAGAGAGAGAGTGAGCGCGCTGGAAGCAGGACACATGAACACACTCCTTCCCTCTTATCCTCACCCCCACACACATGCTCACACACGCACACACTCGCACACCTCCACATGGGGCTGGGCCCCACTCCTCAGCTGGCAGTGTTAAGCTTTGTTCAACTAGGCCGCCTCAGCAGGGGTGGTCAAGCGCCCCATGGACCCTGCCACAAAGCCCGAGTGACCTCTGACACGATTAGGGTCGCCCTGACCCTAATCCAATCAGATTGATTACTGTGAGTGTGGCCGGGTGGGCAGGCGGGGGCCTCCACAATGGCCTCCCAGAGCTGGCCTCTCTCTGGGGCCCCTGGCAGGCTCCTTCCTCCTGGGCCATTCAGCTCTGCGCCACAATGCATCCGGCCATTTCTCAGCCCCGTGGCGAGCGACGGGGGGAGAGGTCTTTCCTTTCCCGTTAGACCAAGTGATGAGGACGAATGCAGCTGAGGTGACTTTCATCCCGCTGAAAACGGAGGCAGAAAGAGGGAGAGAGGCTGAGGGGAGGGGGGAGCAAAGGGCAAAGGGTGGAGCGCAGAGATGGGGCGGTGAGCGTGAAGTGGAGAACACGGGGGACAGTGCACGTGAGGAAGAGACAAGAGGGGAGCATGGGCTCGGGAAGGGCGGGTGCGGGGGAGGGGGGTGGGGACACCAAGGCTACACGGGGCCTGGAGGTCTGCTGGAGACTAGACACCCTCTGAGAGCTGTTCAAGGAAGTGAGGGCGTGCAAAGAGGGGGAGCTTCCTGGGCCTCCAGCCCTGACGCAGGCCCTGGGCACCTTCAGGGCTGCTGTCACCTGAATAGCCTCTACAGAACCCGCCAACCCCCCACAGGCTGGTGCATTCTTAGGAGTCCTGGCCCAGCCCGTTCTTTGTATCTGTTTCCTTAACTTATAACCACAGTGCTGGCTCATGAGATGGGTGTTACGATTCAGTTTACTGCTGTGTGTAAGACACTCTAACACATGGTTTCAAAAGCACTGTATACATGTTTTAAATGAAAAGAAAGCTCTTTAAGATCTAGCTTAGGTTCCCCCTCCCCAGAGAAGCCTGCCTGCACGGGCACCCTCAAGCCCACATGCTCATCCTTCAGTCATTCACCCAGCACGTCCTTATGAAGTAACCACTCTGTGCCAGAGCAAGCCTGGGCACTGCCCTCTGTGCCCGCCATGTGAACCTGCTGTGCGTGGCAGGGAGCCCCGCACCAGACTGGAGAGCACCCTGCAGGGCTCAGCGCTTGTCCTGGGAGAGTGATGTTGAGGATAGAGCCAGGAAACTAGGAGCTGCCCTGGAGGATGGGAGCTGTCCCCTAGGTGGGCCCTGTGGGCTGAGAGCTGAAGAGAAGACGGATCTGGAGAGGATGGAGGTTGCAACAATGGGGTCACAAAGACTGATCCCGTTTCGGACTGCGGGGCCCAGGAAGCAGCAGGTGCAGGTGGCGCTGGACTGGCAGGGTAGGTCCGTCTACAACGGAGACTTGGAAAAGTTGCCAGGGAGAGGGCATGGGTGCTGTCGCACGCTGGGGTGGGTAACACAGAAGGGAGTTAGCGTCCTGGCTGTCACCACAGCCGCCCTGACTAAGGTGCTTGTGTGTTTGATCATGGCTGGAAGATTGCAGTTTGGGGTCGAGCGTGACAGGATCCTTTGAATGTGCAGAAAAGGGACAAGGCCCGTAGGCCAGTGAGGATGATGCTGTGCCCCAAAGGTCTCCAAGGCAGGTTCACATATCCCTAGGGGTACATAGAAACAGACCAGGGCCTATAGGACAGCATGGGTCACCCCACGGCATCCTGACTGTCATTCTTGCCTGCATCATTACTTCTTCTCTGGCCTTCCCTTCCAGGACCACCCATCTGCCACTTGACCCATGAAGACACCCGCAGTTTTCCTGGTTCATGTCCAGCCCTGGTGTCAGCTATAAAGACTGGGACACCAAGACATGGGTAAATCAGGTGTTTCCAATTTCTTGTTTCAGAATGAAAGAGGACCCAATAGAACGATGAGCTGACAAATTTCAAAAATGTTTTGATACATCACTGTATCAATACATCACTGTGAGATTTTTGGCATATATAACTGAGAAAATATTCAAAGAATCCAGACATGTTCTATCAAAACTCTCCCTCTTTTATCTATTTATTTTTGTGAAGGATAATTCTCATTCCTAGATCTTTAAATTTTAAGAACACAATGGGCCCTGAAAGCTGTTCCTCCAAGATGAGGAGGAAATCAGGGGCACCTGCTCTGCTCACTGCTTTTCAACATTGTCCTGGAGGCTCCAGCCAGGGCAACTGACCAAGAAAAACATAAATAAATAAAAAGGGTCCAGATTGGAGGAAACTGTCTCTATTAGCAAATGACATGAAAATTCTAAGTAATGCATGAAACATCTATTAGAATTGATAAACTTTCATCATAGAGTATGAGATCTATATTTGAAAACCAACCATAGAGTTCAAGAGGTCAATATCTGAAAATCAACCATATTGCTATATACCAGCAATGAACAATGCAAAAATGAGATTAAGGAAACAATTCCATTTATAATAGCATCAAAAAGGAAAAAATGCTTAGGAATAAATCTGACAAAAGAAATATAAGATTTGTATGCTATGAGCTGCAAAATGTCATTGAAAGACATTAAAGACCTAAATAAATGAAGACATTCTATGTTCTTGGATCAGAAGACTTAAAACTGCTAAGGCAGCAATATTCCTCTCAGTGATCTGCAGATTCAGTGTAACTTTTAAAAAAAGCAAGTTTCCCCCCAGGAATTGACTAGCTGATCTTAAAAGCCAAATAAGAGGCTCTGAAGAGTTGAAACAAGCTTGGAAAAGCAGACAAAGTTGAACTCACACTTCCCTGTTTTCAAAGTTATTGCAGGGCCGCAGATATCAAGACAATGTGGCCTGGGCATAGGACAGACATGTGAACCTGTGGGGTAGAACAGAGCCCAGAAATAAACCCATACTTCCTTCTCTGGCTTTCAGTAGAGCCTAACCCCACCTGATGCAGCCTTCCTCCACCATCAGGATGACAGCCTTTCCAGGTGGGACAGGCTTCTGCCTTCTTCCTGAAATCCCTGATATTCCTTCTTACATGGGAGAGTGGGAACCTTAGACATCCACATTAGGTTCTGGAGCCAGGAACCCAGATGGCACCATGCTCCTGTCTTGACCCTCCTGGGCGTGGTGAAATTGGTGACAATACCTTCCTGCATCACAACACCGCTGACCATGGCATAGCATAAAACCCTGCATCACACGCACACTACACACAGAATACCACACACACGTACATAAATGCACATGCACAGCCATCCAGTCGTGTCTGATTCTGCAACCCCATGGACTCCAGCATGCCAGGCCTCCCTGTCCATCACCAACTCCTGGAGTTTACTTAAACTCATATCCATGGAGTCGGTGATGCCATCAGCTCTTCGCATCAGGTGGCCTAAGTATTGGAGTTTCAGTTTCAGCATCAGTCCTTCCAATGAATATTCAGGACTGATTTCCTTTGGGATGGACTGGTTGAGTCTCCTTGCAGTTCAAGGGACTCTCAAGAGTCTTCTCCAATACCACAGTTCAAAAGCATCAATTCTTTGGTGCTCAGCTTTCTTTATAGTCCAACTCTCCCATCCATACATGACTACTGGAAAAACCATAGCTTTGACTAGTTGGACCTTTGTTGGCAAAGTAATGTCTCTGCTTTTTAATGTGCTGTCTAGGTTGGTCATAACTTTCCTTCCAAGGAGTAAGCATCTTTTAATTTCATGGCTGCAGTCACCATCTGCAGTGATTTTTGGAGCCCAAAAAAATAAAGTCTGTCACCATTTCCACTGTTTCCCCATCTATTTGCCATGAAGGGATGGGACCGGATGCCATGATCTTAGTTTTCTGAATGTTGAGTTTTAAGCCAACTTTTTCACTCTCCTCTTTCACTTTCATCAAGAGGCTCTTTAGTTCTTCTTTGCTTTCTGCCATAAGGGTGGTGTCATCTGCATATCTGAGGTTATTGTTATTTCTCCCAGCAATCTTGATTCCAGCTTGTGCTTCCTCCAGCCCAGCGTTTCTCATGATGTACTCTGCATATAAGTTAAATAAGCAGGGTGACAATATACAGCCTTGACATACTCCTTTCTCTATTTGGAACCAGTCTGTTGTTCCATGTCCAGTTCTAACTGTTGCTTCCTGAGATGCATACAGATTTCTCAAGAGGCAGGTCAGGTGGTCTGGTATTCCCATCTCTTTAAGAATGTTCCACAGTTTGTTGTGATCCACACAATAGTCAATAGTCAAATAGTCAATAGACAATAGTCAAATAGTCAATAAAGCAGTCAATAAAAGCATAGTCAATAAAGCAGAAGTAGATGTTTTTCTGGAACTCTCTTGCTTTTTTGATGATTCAGCAGATGTTGGCAATTTGATGTCTGGCTTCTCTGCCTTTTCTAAAACCAGCTTGAACATCTGGAAGTTCACAGTTCACATGCTGTTGAAGCTTGGCTTGGAGAATTTTGAGCATTACTTTGCTAGGGTGTGAGATGAGTGCAATTGTGCGGTAGTTTGAGCATTCTTTGGCATTGCCTTTCTTTGGGATTGGAATCACATGCACACTACAGACAAATTTGCACATGCACACATGTGAACACATACACACTTATGCATATGCACACACATGCACACACGACTCCACATGTACATGCACCACACACACAATCATGCATATTTACATGCATGGACACACACACTTGCACGCACTCACACACGCATGCCCCCACACTCGATGTGTCACATCACCCAGTGGCCTTAACTTCTCCCACTCAAGGCAGTGGCCATCCCCAAAGGACCTGCTGTGTAATTACCCCAGCCAGTGGCTCTGTGAAGTTGGCTGAGTGGCAATTATTCTCCCATTTTATAGATGGGGACGCTAACGCTCCAGGAAGTGAGCTGACTTGCTGGTCAAGGTCACATGGTGTGACTCTCCCCTGCCCCTTCCTGACTGTAGAGAACATAGGCCAAGCTGGAGGGGCGTGGCCATGATTGCCTGATGTTGAGGAGCCCTGACCCCTTGAACAAACACCATCGAGCCCCACCTGCCATCCGTGCAATGCTCAGTTGCACTGTCAGGACCTCTGTGCACATGCACGCCAGCAGTCTCAGGGCCTGGTATGTCTTCCTCCCAGACATCTTTTGTTCTTCCTTCCTCTGCATTCCAGCTACCAGGGCTGAGCAAGGCCATTTGTTCCTCCTGAACGTAGTGGCCATGTGCTGGCAAGACAGAAAGGGCAGCTGGGGTGGGCCTCACAGTACTCATGGGGAGGCTGATGGATGTGGTGGTAAAGGACTGAGGACAGTGAGAAGCAAGAGGTGATTTCAGGTGATGGGGAGAGAGAGGCCAGCATGGGGCTATGTGATATGGAGACAAGGTGACATTTAGAAGGAGACGGAGGGAGATGGATGGGGAAAATCATACAGAAGCAGAGAAAAGAGCAATGGCCGGGGATCTGCAAGAGCAAAGGTGGAGCTAGAACTGTCCTCAGGGTTTGGGAAGCAGCCAAGAGGCCACTGGGATGGAGAGGGACGCAGGAAAGATGAAGAGGAGGCGGGAAAAGAGGCAGCAGGGCCAGAGAGTTTGAGAGAGCTGGGAGCCCTGCAGGGCCCAAGTGAAGGAGGAGTGTGCTTGACATAGCTCTTTTGGCCTTGGGGACATTGAAAATGCCACTGAGCAGTTGTATAGGAGCCACTTTGATCATACAGGCTGTCAGGGTGTCTGGGCTTGGTGGTAGATGGCTGGATTCAGGATTGAATCTGAAGGTATTGCTGGTTGCACTTGTGATGGAGAGGAATCACAAGTAAGTCAAAGCAACAGAAGGATGGGGCTGCCTTTTACAAAGATGGGAAAGCGGGTGTGTGGGAGAGGCACATGGCCTCGGCCATCCTGTCACCAATGCCCTGTGGGACTACAGCAGGAGCCCCTAGCAGATCTTTGCTGACATGTCCCCTTTATCTCCGTCCTAGTGGCCTTCCTTTGGCATCACGCTCTTCTTAGGTCTAGTCTAGTTCTAGCTACTGACAGCATGCTCGGCTATGGCCTCTGGGGACCCATCTCAGCCATCACATCTGTTGGCCCATCCTAGAGTGGATGGTATGTTCCAGGGGCGGCCACATCAGGGGATGTCCCATTTTCTAATGTGACCTTGATGTGCCATCAAGAATGGGATGTGTCGCTACCCTAGAATCTGGGGGTGGGGAGGTCTTCGTATCTACCTCAACCAACAGACTGTGGGATTGCACAGCCTTTGAGGCCAGGTCTCAGAAGGTGATACAAAGTGGTATCAGCAAAATGGCAGAGTTGGAGGGTTTTTCTTGTTGTTATTCCAGGATATTAAGGAACTCTCTGCCAAATCATTAGCTGACTCTAAGCTAAAGAAACAGAGACTTCAGAGAACCATATATAATGTAGAATACAGTAATTAAACATAGTTTAGAAAAGTTACTGAACAAACATACAATAACAACCCATAACAACAACAACAACTAACCCTGAAGAGGAAGAAGAATCTAATTTCCTGAGTTACCATATGATAATATTCAAAAGGTACATCTTTCCACAAAAAAATTACTAGGCATGCAAAGAAACAAGAAAGCATGGACCATCCATAGGAAAAAGAAAACTAAATTAACAGAAACTATCTCTGAGGAAGCATAAATATTGAACATGCTAGAAAATCACTCTAAATTAATTGTCCTAAATATTGTCAAAAAGATAGAGGAAACAAGAAGAAAAATGTCTCAAGAAAGAGAGAAAATCAATAAAGAGATAGACAGTATAAATAGTATCCAAATAAACTTTGTGGAGCTGAAAAGTACAATAACTGAAGCAAAATGTTCACTTGAAGTTTTCAACAGCAGAGTTGAGCAGGCAGAAGAAAGAATCAGTGAACCTGTGGTGCTTTTCAGGTCTACTATACCCTTTTACTTTTCTGTATATTCATTCTATTAATTTTTGAGAGTTTGCTATTGAAACTCCAACCAAAAATCTTAATTTATCTACTTAAAAAATAATTGTAACATATAGCAAAACTGTATGTAACTTTGTTCTGTATTTTCCAAGTCTCCTGTGAATGTGTCATCATACTTTCATAATTTAAAAAAAAAAAGAAAGAAAAAAAGAATCAGTGAAGCTGAAGACAGCTCAACTCAAATTATACAGTCTGAAGAGAAGGAAGAAAAAAGAAGAAAAGTGAACAGATCTGTGGGATACCATCAAATATAGCAACAGACATGTTATGAAAGTCCCAGAAGAAGACAATGGAGAGAAAGGAGCAGAAAGAATATACTTAAGGAAATAATGGCCCAAAGTTCCAAATTTGATTAAAAAAAAAAAATTTGAAGATTCAAGATACTCCCAAGAAGCTCAACAAGCTTCAAGCTGGATAAGCATAGACAGCTCCAGACTAAGACATTTTAATCAAGCTATCAAAAGACAGAGACAGAAGGATGGAGCCAAGATGACAGCAAAGGAAGACCAAGAGTCCATGTCTCCCCACAGCTAGGACATTTAATAGATGCTGGTCGGGGACCTCAGATGCCCAGATAGAAGGAAAGAACCCCCAAGCAACGGGATAGGAGTTTGGGGGGAGCAAGGGGGCAGGAGAAGCAAGACCTCACAGTACCAGGACACCTGAGGGGTAGCTTGGGGAGGAGAGGGTTTCATATGCCTGAAGAAGTACACTTACCTTAACTCCTGGGAATCAAGGGGACAGGAAGGGAGCCTCCAGGGTTGGAGGATGAGGGAAGCGCCTGGAGTTCTCCACCCACTCAACCCCTGGGAAGCCTCCTAAGGTCCCAGGCCTGATCTTATACACTCTGTTCTGGGCTGCACTAAGCCTGGACACCACCCTGTACCTCCACCCAGGGCCTTTTCCAGAGGTGTGGGTCCTGAGCTTAGACCCCACCCCAACCTAAGCCCTGTTCTGCCTAAGCCCCGCCCCTCCAACCAAGGCTTCTGCCTTTTTCTTCTTCTGTTCTTTGCTATTGGAGTTCTGTTTTACCTTCCAATGGTTGTTTCACATGTATTCTTATTTTTTCTAAAACATCTGTTAGTTTTCTAAATTTATTTTATTTTTATTCTTTGTTATTGCTCTGCTTCTTTTTTTTTCTTTTGCCATATTCTGTGGGTTGTGGGATCTCAGTTCATGGGCTAGAGAGCAGGCCTGAGCTCCTGTGGTTGGAGCAACGAGTCAGAATCACTGGACTAACAGAGACTGTTAGGCCTCAGGGAATATTAATTGGAATGAGGCTTCCCGAAGGTTCACATCTCAACACCAGGTCTTGGCTCTACTCAACTGCCTACAAACTCCACTGTTGGAAACCTCAGGCCAAACAACTAGTAAAACAGGAACAGTCCCACCCATCAGTTAAAACAAAAATTGAGAAAACAAAAAGATATCTTACAGATGAAGGACCAGGGTAAAAATCTACAGGATCAAATAAATGAAGAGGAAATAGGCACTCTATCTGAAAAAGAATTTAGAGAAATGATAGCAAATATATTCCCAAATCTCGAAAATAGAATGGAGAAAATGCAAGAATCATTTAATAATGACCTAGAAGAACTAAAGAATAAACAAAGTGATGAACAACACAATAACTGAAATTAAAAGTATTCTACAAGGAACCAACAGTTGAGCAACTGAGAGAAAATGAATAATAAGTGAGCTGGAAGAGAGAATGCCAAGGAGAAGAATAACGAAAATAGAATGAAAAAGAATTGAGGACAGTATCAGAGACCTCTGGGACAGTATTAAACTCACCAACATTCAAATTATAGGGGTCCCAGAAGAAGAAGAGAAAGAGGTCTGAGAAAATATTTGAAGGAATTGCAGTAAAGAACTTGCCTAATATGGGGAAAGAATAGCCACCCAAGAACAAGAAGTGCAGAGAATCCCACACAGGAGAAACCCAATGAGAAACATGCCAAGACACACGTTAATCAAACTAATCAAAATTAAATACAAAGAAAAAGTATTAAAAGCAAGTGAAAATCAAAAAATAACATACAAGTGAATCCCCATAAGGCTATCAGCTGATTTTTCAGCAGAAACTCTGCAGGCCAGAAGGAAGTGGTAGCCTATATTTAAAGTGATGAAAGGGAAAAAATCTACAACCAAGATTACTCTAACCCAGAAAGACTCTCATCTGAATCTCATGGAGAAATCAAAAGCTTTATAGACAAGCAAAGACTAACAGAATTCAGTACCATCAAACCAGCCTTGAAACAAATGCCAAGGGAATTTCTCAAGGCAGGAAACACAAGAGAAGAAAAAGACTCACAAAAACAAACCCAAATCAATTAAGAAAATGGTAACAGGAACATACCTATCAATAATTACCTCAAATGTAAGTGGATTAAATGCTCCAACCAAAAGACAAAGACTAGCTGAATGAATTAAAAAAAAAAAAATCCCATGTATATACTGCCTACAAGAGACCCACTTCAGACCTAGGGACACATACAGAATGAAAGTGAAGGGTTGGAAAAAATATTCCATGCAAATGGAAATCAAAAGAAAGCTGGAGTGGCAATACCCATATCAGACGAAACAGACTTTAAAACAAAAACCATGGGCTTCCCTGGTGGCTCAGTGGTAGAGTCCAGCTGTCAGCGCAGGACATACGGGTTCAGTCTCTGGCCTGGGAGCAACAGGCCACAGAACAACTAAGCCCAAGCACAACAACTATTGAGCCTGTGCTCCAGAGCCTGGGAACTGCAACAACTGAAGCCCACACACCACGACTGCTGAAGCCTGCATGCCCTGGAGCCTGAGGTCTGCAACAAGAGAAGCCACAGCAGTGAGAAGCCTACACACTGCAATGAAGATGAGCCCCTGCTCACCACAACTAGAGGAGGACCTGCACAGCAACAGAAACCCAGCTCAGTCAAAAATAAACACATAAATAAAATTATCAAAAAAACCCATTATAGGAGATAAGGAAGGACACTACATAAGGATTAAGGGGTCAATACAAGAAGATCAAACAGTTACAAATGCACAGTTTATGCACCCAACATAGGAACACCTCAGTGCATAAGACAAATGCTAACAGACGTACAAGGGGATATTGAGGGGAACCCAATAATAGTAGGGGACTTTAACATCCCATTTACACCAATGGACAGATCATCCAGGCAGAAAATAGATAAGGAAACATAAGCTTTCAATGACACAATAGACTAGATAGATTTAATTGATATTTATAGGACATTCCCCCTGAAAGTAGCAGAATACACTTTCTTCTCAAGTGCACATGGAATATTCTCCAGGATAGACCACATCTTGAGTCACAAATCAAGCCTCAGTACATTTAAGAAAATAAAATTGTACTAAGCATCTTTTTTGATCACAACACTATGAGATTACATATCAATTACAGGAAAAAAAAAACAACTGTAAAAACCCACAAACACATGGAGGCTAAAGAGTGCACTGCTAAATAACCAAGAGATCACTGAAGAAATTAAAGAGAAAATAAAAAATGACATAGAAACAAATGACAATAAAAACATGATGACCCAAAACCCATGGGACACAACAAATTCTAAGAGGGAAGTTTATAGCAATTCATTCATACCTCAAGAAACAAGAAAAATCACAAATAAACAATATAACCCTACACCAAAAGCAACCAGAGGAAGAAGAACAAAGAAAATCCAAAGCCAGTAGGAGGGAAAAAATCATAAAGATCAGATTAGAAACAAATGAAATAGAAGTGAAGAAAACAATAGCAACGATAAACAAAAGCAAAAATCGGTTCTTTGAGAAGATAAACAAAATCGATCAATCTTTAGCCAGAGTCCTCAAGAGAAAAAGGGAGAGGACACAAATCGATAAAACTAATAATGAAAAAGCAGAAATCACAACGGACACCACAGAAATACAGAGGATCATAAGAGACTACTAAAAGCAACTATATGCCAATAAATTGGACAACCTGAAAGAAATGGACAAATTCTAGAAGGGTACAACCTTCCAAGACTGAGCCAGGAAGCCTTAGAAAATATAAGCAGACCAATCACACATAATGAAATTGAAACTGTAATTTAAAATCTTCTAACAAATAAAAGTCCATGACCAGATGGCTTCATAGGCAAATTATATCAAACATTTAGAGAACAGCTAACACTGTACCTTCTCAAACTCTTTCAAAAAATTGTAGAGGGAGGAACACTCCCAACTTTGTTCTGTGAGGCCACCGTCAACATCCTGATACCAAAATCAGACAAAGATATCTCACAAAATAAGAAAATTACAGATCAACATCACTGATGAGCATAGATGCAAAAAATCCTTAACGAAACAGTAGCCAACATTATGAAGGTTGGCCACTAAAGGCTCAAATCAAATTCAATTATTTCTTACTACTGATTAGAGAAAATACTGAGGAAAGAATGGGTGAAGGCGATCAGGAGGTACAAACTTCCAGTTGCAAAATAAGTGGGTCACAGGTAAGACACACAGAGTGGGGAATACATACAGTCAAAAACTATGTAATATCTTTGTATACTGACAAATGGTAACTAGACTTACTGTAAGGATCATTTTGAAATATATAGAAAGGTAACAAGAACTAAATTTTTAAATTGTTTTTACTTTTTTCTCCTTAAAGGATTTATAATGAAAAGAAGAATACATTTTAAAATTGGCCTTCTCTGAGAAACTATGGAAGTTAGGGAACAGATAAGCATTAACTATTTGAGTCAACAAGTATTTTTAAATTCCAAACTGCCTGCTTTCACATCAATACTGAGAAAAGCTCATCACCTCCTGTTTAACTATTTTTAGAATCATTATATGTAAAGGTACTGTAGTTTGAAAATTCTTTGGCATTGCCCTTCTCTGGGATTGGAATGGAAACTGATATTTTTCAGTCCTGAGGTCACTGCTGAGTCCCAAATTTGCTGGCATATTGAGTGCAGCACTCTAACGGCATTATCTTTTAGGATTTGAAATAGTTCAGCTGGAATTCCATTACCTCCACTATCTCTGTCCGCAGTGATGCTTCCTAAGGCCCACTTGACTTCGCACTCCAGGATGTCTGGCTCTGGGTGAGTGACCACCCCATCGTGGTTATCCCGGTCACTAAGAGAGTAACTGTTTTGTATATTTCTTCAGTGTATTCTCACCTCTTCCAACAACACAAGAGATGACTCCACACATGGAAAACACCTGATGGTCAACACCAAAATCAGATTGATTATATTCTTTGCAGCCGAAGAGGGAGAAGCTCTACACAGTCAGCAAAAACAAGACCGGGAGCTGACTGTGGCTCAGCTCATGAACTCCTTACTGCAAAATTCAGACTTAAATTGAAGAAAGTAGGGAAAACCACTAGGCCATTCAGGTATGACCTATAATCAAATCCCTTACAATTATACAGTAGAAGTGAGAAATAGAGTCAAGGGATTAGATCTGATAGACAGAATGCCTGAAGAACTATAGATGGAAGTTCGTGACATTGTATAGGAGGCGGTAATCAAAACCATCCCCAAGAAAAAGAAATGCAAAAAGCCAAAATGGTTGTCTGAGGAGGCCTTATGAATAGCTGAGAAAACAAGTAAAAGGCAAAGGAGAAAAGGAAAGATACACCCATCTGAATGCAGAGTTCCAAAGAATAGCAAGGAGACAAGAAAGTCTTCTAAAGTTAACAGTACAAAGAAATAGAGGAAAACAATAGAATAGGAAAGACTAGAGATCTCTTCAAGAAAGTTAGAGATACCAAGGGAACATTTCATGCAAAGATGGGCTCAATAAAGGACAGAAACAGTATGTACCTAACAGAAGCAGAAGATTCTAAGAAGGGGTGGCAAGAATTCACAGAGGAACTATACAAAAGAGATCTTAATGACACAAATAACTATGATGGTGTGATCACTCACCTAGAGCCAGACATCCTGGAGTGTGAAATCAAGTGGGCCTTAGGAAGCATAACTACAAAGATAGAGGAGGTGATGGAATTCCAGCTGAGCTATTTCAAATCCTAAAAGATGATGCTGTTAAAGTGCTGCACTCAATATGCCAGCAAATTTGGAAAACTCAGCAGTGGGCACAGGACTGGAAAAGATCAGTTTTCATTCCAATCACAAAGAAAGGCAATCCCAAAGAATGTTCAAACTACCACACAATTGCACCCATTTCACGTGCTAGCAAAGTAATGCTCAAAATTCTCCAAGCTAGGCTTCAACAGTGTGTGAACTGAGAGCTTCCAGATATTCAAGCTGGATTTAGAAAAGACAGAGGAACCAGAGATCAAATTGCCAACATCCACTGGATCATAAAAAAAGCAAGGGAGTTCCAGAAAAACATCAACTTCTGCTTCATTGACTACACTAAAGCCTTTGACTGTGTGGATCACAACAAACTATGGAAAATGCTTAAAGAGATGGGAATACCAGACCATCTTACCTGCCTCTTGAGAAATCTGTATGCAGGTCAAGAGGCAACAGTTAGAACTGGTCATGGAGCAACAAACTGGTTCCAATTGGGAAAGGAGTACATCAAGGCTGTATATTGTTACCCTGCTTATTTAACTTGTATGCAGAGTACATCATGCAAAATGCCAGGCTGGATTAACCACAAGCTGGAATCAAGATTGCTGGGAGAAATATCAATAACCTCACATACGCAGATAACCCTTATGGCAGAAAGGAAAGAGGAACTAAGAGCCTCTTGATGAAAGTGAAAGAGGAGAGTGAAAAAGCTGACTTAAAACTCAACATTCAAAAAACTAAGATCAGGGCATCTGGTCCCATCACTTCATGACAAATAGGTGGGGAAACACTGGAAACAATGACAGACTTTATTTTCTTGGGCTCCAAAATCACTGCAGACAGTGACTGCAGGCTTGAAATTAGAAGATTCTTGCTTCTTGGAAGAAAAGCTATGACCAACCTAGATAGCATATTAAAAAGCAGACATCACTTTGCCATATAGTCAAAGCTATGGTTTTTCCAGTAGCCATGTATGGATGTGAGAGTTGGACCATAAAGAAGGCTGACAGGTGAAGAATTGATGCTTTTGAACTGTGGTGTTTTAGAAGACTCTTGAGAGTCCCTTGGACTGTAAAGAGATCAAAACAGTCATTCCTGAAGGAAATCAATCCTAAATATTCATTGGAAGGACTGATGCTAAAGCTGAACCTCCAGTACTTTGGCCACCTGATGGGAAGAGCCGACTCAATAGAAAAGAGTCTGATGCTGGGAAAGATTGAAGGCAGGAGGAGAAGGAGACGACAGAGGATGAGATGGTTGGATGGTATCACTGACTCAATGGTCATGATTTTGAGCCTACTCCAGGAGGTAGTAAAGGACAGGGAAGCCTGGCGTGCTGCAGTTTATGGGGTTGCAAAGAGTTGGACATGAGCAACTGAACAAAAACAACAAAACTCTTGCCACCTCTTCTCAATCTCTTCTGCTTCTATTAGGTCTTTACCTAATAGTTTTCTGTCTTTTATCATTTCTGTCCTTTATCGTGCCCATCTTTGCATGAAATTTTCCCTCAATATCTCCAATTCTCTTAAAAAGATTTCTAGTCTTTGCCATTCTATTGTTTTCCTCTTTTTCTTTGCAATGTTCACTTAAGGAGGCCTTCTTATCTCTCCTTGCTGTTCTTTGGAACTCTGCATTCAGTTGGGTATCTTTCGCTTTCTCCCTTGACTTTCGCATCTCTTCATTTTTCAGCTACTTGTACGGCCTCCTCAGACAACCACTTTGCCTCTTGTATGTCTTTTTCTTTCAGATGGTTTTGGTCCCTGACTCCTGTATAGTGTTACGAATCTCTGTCCATAGTTCTTCAGGCACTCTGTCGACCAGATCTAAGCCTTTGAATCTACTGGTCGCCTATATGGTGTAATCATAAGGGATTTGATTAGGTCAACCTGAATGGCCTAATGGTTTTTCCTATTTTCTTCAGTTCAAGCCTGAATTTTGCAATACGGGGCTGATGCTCTGAGCTGCAGTGAGCTCCAGGTCTTGTTTTTGCTGACTGTATAGAGCTTCTCCATCTTCAGCTGTAAAGAATATAATCAATCTAATTTCTGTATTAACTATATGGTGATGGCCATGTATAGAGCCAAAGAACGTTCAAACTACCTTACAACTGTGCTCATTTCACATGCTAGAAAGGTTATGTTCAAAATTCTTCAAGCTAGGCTTCAGCAGTACATGAACCGAGAACTCCCAGACATATAAGCTGGGTTTAGAAAAGGCAAAGGAACCAGAGATTAAATTGCCAATATTTCCTGGATCATAGAGAAAACAAGGGAATTTCAGCAAAACATCTACTTACGCTTTTTGAGTACGCTAAAGTCTTTGATTGTGTGGTTCACAACAAACTGGAAAATTCTTAAAGAGATGGGAATACCAGACCACCTTACCTGTCTCCTAAGAAACCTATATGCAGGTCAAGAAGCAACAGTTAGAAGCAGACATAGAAGAACAGACTGGTTCAGAATGGTAAAGGAGTATGCCAAGGCTGTATATTATCACCCTGCTTATTTAATGTATGGGAAATGCCAGGCTGGATAACTCAAGCTGAAATCAAGATTACCAGGAGAAATATCAGCAACCTCAGATATGCAGATAATACCACTGTAATGGCAGAAAGTGAAGAGGCTAGATTAAAATTCAACATTCAAAAAACTAAGATCATATCATCTGGTCCCATCACTTCATGGCATATAGAAGAGGAAAAAGTGGAAGCAGTGACATATTATATTTTATTGGACTCCAAAATCACTGTGGATGGTGACTGTAGCCATGATAATAAAAGATACTTGCTCCTGGGAGGGAAAGCTGTGATAAACCTAGATAGAGTACTAAAAAGCAGAGATATCACTTTGCCGACAAAGGTCCATATAGTAAAAGCTATGGTTTTTCCAGTAGTCATGTATGGATGTGAGAGTTGGACCATAAAGAAGGCTGTTGTTTAGTTGCTGAGTCATGGCTGACTCTTTGCAACTCCATAGTCTGTAGCTCGCCAGGCTCTTCTTTTCATGGGATTCTCCAGATAAGAACACTGGAGTGGGTTGCCATTACTTTCTCCAAAAAGAAAGCTGAGCACTGAAGAATTAATGCTTTCGAGAAGACTCTTGAGAGTCCCTTGGACTGCAAAGAGATCAAACCAGTCAATTCCAAAAGAAATCAACTCTGAATAGTCATTGAAAGGACTGATGCTGAAGCTGAAGTTCCAATACTTTGGCCACCTGATATGAAGAACTGACCTATTGGAAAAGACCCTGATGAAAGAAAGGCAAAAAAGAGAAGAGGGTGGCAGAGGACAAAATGGTTATAGATAGCATCACTGACTCAGTGGACATGAATCTGAGTAAACTCGGGGAGATGGTGAAGGACAAGGAAATCTGGCTGCCGCAGTCCATGTGGTCACAGAATTGGACATGACTTAGCAAGTGAACACACACACTTATCTAGCTACTATGTCTTTTATAAGTTATTAATGCCTTAGCAACTGTATCAACCGTACTACTGTTAATGGTTTTGTTTATTTCTTTCCTTTTTCTGTTTTTAAAAATAAATTGATTAAAAATAATTGGAAAATGCTTAAAAACATACTAGACAACAGAATCCAATAATACATTAAAAGGATCATACACCATGATCAGGTGGGATTTATCCCAGGAATATACACAAATCTTTCAATGCACACAAGTCAATCAGTGTGATAGTCTATGCAGTGATAGACCATATTAACAAATTAAAGAATAAAAGCCATATGATCATCTCAACAGATTCAGAGAAAGCTTTTGACAAAATTCAACACCTATCTATGATACTCTCCAGAAAATGAGCATAAAGGGAACCTCAACATAATAAAGGCAATATATAACAAACATCATTTTCAATGGTGAAAAACTGAAAGCATTTCCCCTAATATCAGGAACAAGACAAGGATGTCCATTCTCATCACTCTTATTCAACATTGTTTTGGAAGTCCTTGCCATGGATATTAGAGCTGAAAAAGAAATAAAAGGAATCCAAGTTGGAAAAGAAGAAGTAAAACTGTCATTGTTTGCAGGTGACATGATACTATATGTAGAAAATCCTAAGATGCCACCAGAAAACTACTGGACATAGTGAATTTGGTAAAGTTGTAGGATACAAAATTAATGCATAGAAATCTCCTGCATTCCTACACACTAATAACAAAAGAGCAGAAAGGGAAATTAAGGAAACAACCACAGTTACCATCACAACATAAATAATAAAATACCTAGGAATAAACTGACCTCAGAAGGCAAAAGACCTGTATTCAGAAAACTATAAAACACTGATGAAAATCAAGGAGGATACAAACAGATGGAGAGAAATATGATGTTCTTGGATTGAAAGAATCAATATAATGAAGACGAGTATATTGCCTAAAGCAAGCTACAGATTCCATGGAATTCCTATCAAATTACCAATGGCATTCTTCATAGAATTAGAACAAAAATTTTTACAATCTGTATGAAAACACCCCAAAGAGCCAAAGTAATCTTGAGAAAGATAAATGGAGCTAGAGGATTCAGGCTTCCCAACTTCAAAGTATACTGCAAAGCTATAGTAATCAAGACAGTGTGGTCCTGGTATAAAAACAGAGAAATAGATCCATGGTATAGGATAGAAAGCCCAGAAGTTAACCCATGCACCTATGATCACCTAATTTATGATAAAGGAGGCAAAAATACACAATGGAGAAAAGACAGCCTCTTCAATAAGTGGTGCTGGGAAATCTAGACAGCCACATGTAAAATAATGAAATTAGAATACTCCCTAACATCATACACAAAAACAAACTCAAAACAGATTAAAGACCTAAATGTAAGTCCAGACACTATAAAACTCTTAGAGGAAAACATAGAAAAAACACTCTTTGACATAAATCATAGCAAGATCTTTCTTGCAAAGAAGTTCTTGCACCTTCTAGAATAATGAAAATGTAAAAAGAAAAATAAACAAATGGGACCTAATTAAACTTAAAAGTTTTTGCACAGGAAAGGAAACCATGAACAAAATGAAAAGACAGCCCTCAGAATGGGTAAAGGAAAAAAAGTGTTAGTCACTCAGTCATGTTAAACTCTTTGGGACCCCAAGGACTGTAGCCTGCCAAGCTCCTCTGTCCATGGGATTTTCCAGACAAGAACACTGGAGTAGGTTGCCATTTTCTTCTAGGGATCTTCCAACCCCAGGGGTCGAACCTGACTCTGCTGCATTGCAGTCATGTTTGACTCTGCAACACCATGGACTATACAGTCCATGGAACTCTCTATGCCAGAATACTGGAGTGGGTAGCCTTTCCCTTCTCCAGGGGATCTTCCCAACCCAGTGATTGAACCCAGGTCTCCTTCATTGCAGGTGGATTCTTTACCAGCTGAGACACAAGGGAGCCCAAGAATACTGGAGTGGGTAGCCTATCCCTTCTCCAGTGGATCTTCCTGACCCAGGAATCAAACTGGGGTCTCCTGCATTGCAGGCAGATTCTTTATCATCTGAGCCACCAGGGAAACTCCAGCAGAATGGGTAAAAATATTTGCAAATTAAGCAACAGACAAAGGATTAATATATACAAATAGAGCAAAAAGGGAAATTAATATATACAAATATTATCTATACACATATAATTAATATATACAAATAATATCTCCAAAATATACAAACAGCTCATGGAGCTCAACATCAAAAAATCAAAAAAGCCAACCAAAAAATGAGTGGAAGACCTAAATAGACATCTCTCCAAAGAAGACATATGGCCAAAAGACACATGAAAAGATGCTGAATATCACTAATTATTAGAGAAATACTAAATCAAAACTGCAAGGAGGTATCAATGCACACCAGTCAGAATTGTCATCATCAAAAAGTCCATAAGTAATAAATGCTGGAGAGAGTGTGGAGAAAAAAGAAGAATTGGTATAGCCACTATGGAGAACAGTGTGGAGTTTCCTTGAAAAATTAAACATAGAATTACCATATGACCCAGCAATCTCACTACTGGTTATATACCCTGAGAAAACCATAACTGGAAAAGACACACACACCCAAATGTTCACTGTAGCACTATTTACAATAGCCAGGTCATGGAAGCAACCTAGATGTCCACCAACAGATGAACGCATGGGAAGATGTGGTCATATTATACCAGGCCTATTACTCAGCCACAAAAAAGAAAGAATGTGAGTCAGCTGAATTGAGATGATGAACCCAGAGCCTGTTGTACAGAGTAAAGTAAGTCAAAAGAGAAAAACAAATACTGTATATAATGGGTATATATATATAATCTAGCATATATATATGTATATATATATATATATGTATATATGAGAAAAGTAGAAGGATGTGCACTCAGTTTCCAGAGAGAACACCAAAATTGCAACTAGCTGCTGAACAACCATCAACAGGAGGATGTTGAAACCCAGCAAAAAAAGATACCCCATGTCCAAGGACAAAGGAGAAGCCACAGTAAGATGGTAGGAAGGGTGCAATCATGTTTAAAATCAAACCTCATACCCGCCAAAGACTCTTGGAGGGCACAGACAAAACCTTGTGTGTACCAGAATGCAAGAGAAAGGAGCGACCCCACAAGAGACTCAGCCAGACTTGCCTGTGAGAGTTTGGGAGTCTCCAGCAGAGGCGTGGGTCAACAGTGGCTGGCCTCAGGATCGGGGCATTGGCAGCAGTAGTCCTGGTAGGTGCAGCATGCTGGCATAAGTCCTCTTGGAGGAGGTCGCCATGACCCCTACCATGGAGCCTAGAGCCTACCATAGAGCCTATAGTCAACCATAGAGACTACAGATTCTAGGACTGGGCTAGACTCAGGCCAAACCACAGAGAAGGAACACAGCCTCACCCATCAGCAGAAAATTGCATAAAGATTTACTGAGCATCACTTTACCCACCAGAGCAAGACCCAGTTTTTCCCACAAGTCCCTCCCATCAGGAAGCTTGCACAAGCATTTTGTCCTCATTGGTCAGAGGGCAGACAGAATGAAAACTGCAATCACAGAAAACTAACCAAAATGATCACATGGATCACAGCCTCCTTGGGTAACTCAATGAAACTATAAGTCAGGCCATGTTGGGCCACCCGAGACAGATAGGTCATGGTAGAGAGTTCTGATAAAAGGTGGTACACTGGAGAAGGGAATGGCAAACCACTTCAGCATTCTTGCCTTGAGAACCCCATGAATAGTATGAAAAGGCAAAAAGATAGGACACTGAAGAATGAGACCCCACCCCCACCCCCAGGTCAGTAGGAGTCCAGTGTGCTGCTGGAGGAGAGTGGAGAAATAGCTCCAGAAGGAATGAAGAGGCTGAGTGAAAGCAAAAATAAATGACACCCAGGTGTGGGTGTGTCTGGTGGTGAAAGTAAAGTCTGATGCTGTAAAGAACAACACTGCATAGGAACCTGGAATGTTAGGTCCATGAATCAAGGTAAATTGGAAGTGGTCAAACAGGAGATGGCAAGAGTGAACATCAACTTGTTAGGAATCGGTGAACTAAAATGGATGGGATGGTCAAATTTAATTCAGATGACCATTATATCTATTACTGTGGGCAAGAATTCCTTAGAAGAAATGCCAGGTGAACAGAATGAAGGCAAAACCACGTGATCATCTTAACTGATTCAGAAAGAGCATTTGATGTAATCTAGTACCCTTTTCATGATACAAACACTCAACAGATGAGGAATAGAAGACAATCTCCTTAACCTGATAAAGGGAAGTTATGAACAATTCACAACTAGCATCATATACTCAATGGTGAAAGACTAAAAGCTTTCCCTCTAAGATCAGGAAGAAGACAGGGGTACCCACTCTCATTGCTCATATTCAACATAGCACTGGAAGTGCTAGCCAGAGCAATTAGGCAAGGAAAAGAAAGAAAAGGCATCGAAATTGGAAAGCAAGAAGCAAAAACATTTCTATTCACAGATGACTTGATCTCATATATAGAAAATTCTAAAGAATCTACACAAACTCTCACAGCTAATGAAAAAAATTAATCAAATTTGCAGGATACAGGATCAAAACACAAAAATCAACTGTACTTCTATACATAGTCAGTGAACAATTTGAAAAGGAAGTGAATGAAGCGATTTCATTTATAATAGCATCAAAAGAATAAAATACTTAGGAATGCATTAACCAAAGATGCATAAGACTCGTTCATTGAAAACTATAAAACACTGCTAAAAATTTAAGGAAGACCTAAATACATGGAAAAATCCCATGTTCATGGATTAGAAAACAATAGTGTTAAAATGGTAATACTTCTCAAACTAATATACAGATTCAATGCAATCTCCATTAAAATTCAAACAATCTTTTTTTTTGCAGAAATGAAAAAACAACCCTAAAATTCATATGGAATTGTAAGGGAATCTCCAAAAGCCAAAACAATCAAAGCCGAAGCAATTGTAAAATAAAAATAAAGTTTGAGAACTTATACTTCCCAACTCTAAAGCATACTATAAAACTATAGAAATCAAAATAGTGTCATGTTGGAAGAATGGTAGACATATAGACCAATGGAATAGAATTGTAAGTCCAGCAATAAACCCAGACATCCATGGACAATTGATTTTTAACCAGGGTGCCAAGACTATTCAATAGGGGAAAGACTAGTCTTTTGAACAGATGGTGCTGAAATAATTGGTTTCCCACATGCAAAAGAATTAAGCTGGACCCTTACTTCTCACTATATACAAAAATTCACTAAAAATAGACCAAAGACCTAAATGTAAGAAGTAAAACTATGAAACTCTTAGGAGAAAACACAAGTGTAAAACTTCATAACTGTAGGTTAAGCAAAGTTTACTTTGATATGATATCTAAATAGGTAGATTGAATGTCATCAAAATTTAAAACTTCTGTACATCAAAGGACCCTGTCATAAAAGTGAAAAGACAATCTATAAAGGGAGAAGATATTTGAAAAGTATATTTCTGATAAGTGTCCAGTATTGGATATATAAAGAACTCTGACAACTCAACAATAGAAACACAAACAACCCAATTAAAAACTGGGCAAAGGACTTGCATAGACATTTCTCCAAAGAAGACATTCAGATGTTCAACGATCCCATGGAAAGATGCTCAACATCATTAGTCATCAGGGATGTGCAAATAAAAATTACAATGAGACATAACTTCAGATCCACTGGGAGGGCTAAAGGAAAAAAAAAAAAAGAGAGAAAGAATAACAAACACTGGCAAAAATGTGGAGAAACTGGAACCCTCTTGTGTTGCTGGTGGGAGAGCAAAATGGTGCAGTTGCTGTGGAAAAAGAGTTTGGTAATTCCTCGAAACACAGAATTACTATGCAATTCTCCTTCTAGGAATATACCCAGAAGAATCGAAAAACAGGTGTTCAGATACTTGAAACATCAGCATTATTCACAACAGCCAAAAAAAGGCTTGAAACAAACTAACTGTCCTCTAACAAATGAATGGATAAATAAAATGTGATCCATCCATACAATGGAATATAATTCAGCCATAAAAAGGAATAAAGTACCAAAACATAATACTGGTGGATGCATCTTGAAAACATTATGCTCAGTGAAAGAAGCCTCTCTCCTCACTTGCTGGAGGGCCCAGCCACTGCATTTAAGGGAACCCAGGTCATGTGCAGAAGCAGCAGGGGCCACCAGGCATGTAAGAGAGATGAAGACCAGCTCATCTCTCTCTCTCGTTAGGAGAGACCAGCCCTGCCTACTGCATCTCCCCACATCTGCAGATGTTGGGATTGACAACACATGATTATTATTGTTTGAGCTACTGTGTCTTGTGCAAATTTGCTCTTCACCAAGAGTTAACTAACACCCAACCTGCCAGATCTCTTCTTCCCTGGCTCCAGGACCACGGATAACTTTGGCTGTGTGCCTCTGTGATCCCCAACCCTCACCCTTTTTTGTGTTTTCTGTTTGTTTTGGTATTTTCTCTCTAAGACCTGCCTGAAGTCCTGGCTCCTTCAGGAAAACTGCAGTGGTTAATCCTGTCCCCGTGGAGTTGTGTTAACTGTTTTTTGGGAACGGGGAAGCAGGAGGAATCTCTGTGTGATCCTATACCCTTCCCACACTCCAGGAGCACCCTCCAGAGTGGGTGAGCATTGGAAAGGACCCACATGGGAGATCCCTATAGTAATGAGCATGGCCCCCTTACTGCAAGTGCCATTCCTATGCTTGAGTACAGTGAGAAACAGAGGCAGAAGAGAAACGAACTGGCTTGTGCCCACTCCCACTGAGGGGGAAGCTGGATTGAGCCCTGCCGCATCCACATCCCTGGGCTGCCACCTCTGCCTGGTTAGCCATGACGGGCACCACGAGTACCTTTGTCCAGCACGGGGCCAAAGATGGCCAGGCTGTTGTTGATGGTGGTGCAATTCCAGCGACGGCCACGGAACTGGTGTTGGCACTCCTGGATGCTGATTTTGATGCCCTCTGCCACGCTGGGCATGATCTCCACGTAGTTCCGGCAGAAACGCAGCTGCTTGGGTACTAAGCCTGGGATGCTGGCGCAGAGGATGGGCTGTGTCCCCAGGGAAGAGTACTGGGGTCCAACAGCCAGGGACCTGGGGGAGGAGGACAAGGAGGCCTGGTTAGTAGGGGAAGTGCCCTTCTGGCCCATGAACCGGGAGCAGGAGTCAGGCCTGTCCTAGGGTGAGCTTTCTTTGGAGAATGCACACAGGCCCTTTCCTTCCAGATACTTGAGCATTCCAGGGCAAGATGTGCTTCTACCACTGAGGAAGCCTGTCCCTATCCTGTACCTGAGACTTAGCACAAAACATCGTGATGTGCACATGGATTGACAGAAAAGAAATCAAGGAAGTGGTGGAGGCTTCCCTGCTTCTCTGCACAACTGCAGGGGGCCTGGCCCCAATGGGGTGGAGAGAGCAGCATGCTGAAACTGTTCAGGAACACAGAGAACAGAACTCAGGCATACAGGTGATGCTGAGTCAGTACAGGGGCTGCCCAGAGGAGGTGCTGCTGGGTCTGCGGCAGGAGGACAATCACTTCTAGAGCATGCTGTTGTTGTTCAGTAGCTAAGTCATGTCCAGCTCAGGTACTGCAGCATGCCAGCTCCCCTGTCCTTCACTATCTCCTGGAGTTGCTCAAGTTCACGTCCATTGAGTCAATGATGCTATCTAACCATCTTATCATCTGCCATCCTCTTCTCCTCCTACCCTCAACTTTTCCCAGCATCAGGGTCTTTTCCAGTGAGTCAGCTCTTCGCATCAGGTGGCCAAGCATTGGAACTTTAGCATCAGTCTTTCCAATGAATATTTATGGTTGATTTCCTTTAGGATCGACTGGTTTGATCTCCTTGCAGTCCAAGAGACTCTAAAGAGTCTTCACCAGCACCACAATTTGAAGGCATCAATTCTTCAGTGCTCAGTTTTTTTATGGTCCGACTCTCACATCTGTACATGACCACTGGAAAAACCATAGCTTTGACTATATGGACTGTTGTCAACAAGGTGACATTTTTGTTCTTTAATATGCTGTCTAGGTTTGTCATAGCTTTCCTTTCAAGGAGAAAGTGTCTTTCGATTTCATGGCTGCAGTCCCCATCCACAGTGATTTTGGAGCCCAAGAAAGGAAAATCTGTCACTGCTTCCACTTTCCCCCCTTCTGTATGCCATGAAGTAATGGGACCGGATGCCATGATCTTAGTTTTTTGAATGTTGAATTTCAAGCCAGTTTTTTCACTCTCATCTTCATCAAGAGGCTTTTTAGTTCTCTGCTTTCTGCTGTTAGAGTGGAGTTAGAGATAGGGCACCCTGGAGGAGGGCATGACAACCCACTTCAGTAATCTTGCTTGGAGAATCCCATGGACAGAGCAGCCTGGTGGGCTACAGTCCATGGGGTCACCAAGAGTCAGACATGACTGAAGCGACTTAGCATGCACGCACACACATAGAGATGGGGCACAGCAGTGGGTAAATAAATCATATAGGTGAAAACCACTGCTGAACTCATGCCCACCATTCCAGCAAGCTTTTGGCTATTTACTCAACAGATATCAAAGCATATGCACACAATAAGATGTGCTTAAGAATATTCACAGGGCTGTGATCATCAGAGAAAAACTTGGAAACCACTAAAGGATGCATCCACAGAAGCGTGGATGAACAGACAGTGTTTACTCTTGCAGTGGAATGCTACATGGAAATAGAGAGGAGTGGCCTGCTCGTGCAAAGGTCAGAGATCTCCCTGGCAGGGAGCTTAAGTGACACCTGATACAGTGTGGGTGACCACGATTCTGCTGATGGAGACCAAGGCCCAGCAACACTGTGGATAGGTACAGAAATCAGGATAGTTTCCTCATTCTCATGGGAGGTCTGGCCTGACCAAAAGGCAGTATGAGAAAATGTATCTCAGGCTGTGCTTTGCCAAATGGTTCCCACTCACCATATGTGCCTATTTAATTTAAGCAAAATGACAAAAAATGAGAGAAAAATTTGGTTTCTTAGTCACACTAGCTATACATGATCTGTGGTTACCATGTTGGATGGTTAGATATAAGAACATTTCGGTCACTGTGGAAAGTTCTACTGGACCGCTAGGGTGTAGGGTGAAGAAGTGCTCTGTGTTTGACAGGGCTGTTGGTTACACCTGTGTTTATCTGTCACAACTGATTGAAATGCGGTCATGTTATTATTTGTGATTGTTGTTCAGTCACTCAGTTGTGTCCGACTCTGCAACCCCATGGACTGCAGCATGTCAGGCTTCCCTGTCCTTCACCGTCTCCTGGAGTTTGCTCAAACTCATGTCCATTGAGTCAATGATGCCATCCAACCATCTCATCCTCTGTCGTCCCCTTCTCCTCCTGCCCCCAATCTTTCCCAGCATCAGAGTCTTCTCTAATGAGTCAGCTCTTTGCATCAGGTGGCCAAAGTATTGGAGCTTCAGCTTCAGCATCAGTCCTTCCAATGAATATTCAGGGTTGATTTCCCTTAGGATGGACAGGTTTGATTACCCCTTGATTTCAGAGGAAGAACCAGCAGGCCCTTTCCAGGGCAGAGGGAAAGAGCTTCCCCAATCCCACGGTGACACGTTGTTGTACCTGCCCAATCTGATGGATAACCCATGGTTCTGCCATCTGTGGGAGCATCTGTCTTTGTAGTGAGGTGATGGGCTCTTGTCAGCAGAGCTCTGCTTGGTTCCTGTGTCTCAATGCGTCCTTCACTCCTGGGTGGAAGCTCCATGTGAACGACCGTGTGGCCGCTGCTCTTTTTTGGGGCCATCTGTTGAAGCCTGTTTCCCATCAACCACGGATATCACAAAGGCTCTTCAGGGTGTCTCAGGGTCATGAAAATGTTTAGGATGGTAGGAGAAGACCAGTGCATGGGAGGCCCTGTGGACCTAGGGGGACCACTGGGTGTGGGGTGGCTCTGTGCTTTCTTACTTGGCCCCCAGAGATCTGCTCAGTCTCTTGGCACAGTGGTACAGGTGTTGCCCATGTTCACCTGGCCTTTAACCTCAGCACTCTCTCCTCCTCCTCTGAGAGCCCCATCTCCTCCTCCCACTGGGGTTTCTGGTGGGGTGTGTCCCAGCCCCAGACTGACCCCTCTGCCTGGCAAGATGGTCCCTGCTTATCTGGTAGGTTTCTCTGGTGGGATTCAGATGGAAATATCTGTTTCCCTTTCCTTTATTTGGTGGGTGACTTTGTAAACATTTCAGCTGGGCCCCCAGAGGTTCCTCTTGTTCAGCATCTCCTCTCTCCTGGAGGGTTAGGCGCCCCTAAGACCATGGGACAAAGGTTTCTGTGCTCCTTAGCAAGCCGCACACATGCACTATGATGCTTGCAGTAAATCCTACTCTGAGTCCAACCCAGATCCATCCATCAGTGGTGAGAATGAGAGGAAACGGGAATCACCGTCTCTCAGAGAAACAAACCTACCCTCTGGAAATACAAATCAGACCCCAACATCTTTCGCTCTTTGTCTCCAAAATCTCCAGAGGCCGCCTTGCCTCGAGGCACCCAGCCCTCGCCCTTCAGCACCTGGAGACGTCTCATTGGATGACCCAGAGAGAACACTTCCTCATTCTGCACAGTCCTGTGAGATCTGTCCACCTCCATCCTCTCACACTCTGCCAGCCCCCTGCTCCTGCCGCACCAGGCTCTGGGCACAGTTCCTGTCTCCACCCATCTCTCAGTCAATGTGGGACTTTGTCACAAGCATCTCTGTGGCCACAGTTCCGTTCAGTCGCTCAGTCATGTCTGACTCTTTGCGACCCCATGGACTGCAGCACGCCAGGCCTCCCTGTCCATCACCAGCTCCCGGAGGTTACTCAAACTCATGTCCATTGAGTCAGTGATGTCATCCAACCATCTCATCCTCTGTCATCCCCTTCTCCTCTCGCCATCAATCTTTTCCAGCATCAGGGTCTTTTCAAATGAGTCAGCTCTTCGAATCAGGTGGCCAAAGTATTGGAGTTTGAGCTTTAGCATCAGTCCTTCCAATGAATATTCAGGGCTGATTTCCTTTAGGATGGACTGTTTGGATCTCCTTGTAGTCCAAGGGACTCTCAAGAGTCTTCTCCAACATCACAGTTCAAAAGCATCAATTCTTTGGCCCTCAGCTTTCTTTACAGTCCAATTCTCACCTCCATACATGACTACTGGGAAAACCATAGCCTTGACTAGACAGACCTTTGTTGGCAAAGTAATGTCTCTGCTTTTTAATATGCTGTCTAGGTTGGTCATAGCTTTTCTTCCAAGGAGTAAGCATCTTTTAATTTCATGGCTGCAGTCACCATCTGCAGTGATTTTGGAGCCCAAAAAGATAAAGTCTGCCACTGTTTCCACTGTTTCTCTATTTTCCATGAAGTGATGGAACCAGATGCCATGATCTTAGTTTTCTGAATGTTGAACTTTAAGCCAACTTTTTCACTCTCCTCTTTCACTTTCATCAAGAGGCTCTTTAGTTCTTCTTTGCTTTCTGCCATAGGGTGGTGTCATCTGCATATCTGAGGTTATTGATATTTCTCCCGGCAATCTTGATTCCAGCTTGTGCTTCCTCCAGCCCAGCGTTTCTCATGATGTACTCTGCATATAAGTTAAATAAGCAGGGTGACAAATATACAGCCTTGACGTACTCCTTTCTCTATTTGGAACCAGTCTGTTGTTTCACGTCCAGTTCTAACTGTTGCTTCCTGACCTGCATACAGATTTCTTAAGAGGCAGGTCAAGTTGTCTGGTATTCCCATCTCTTTAAGAATTTTCCAGTTTGTGGTGATCCACACAGTCAAAGGCTTTGGCATAGTCAATAAAGCAGAAGCACATGTTTTTCTGGAACTCTCTTGCTTTCTCGGTGATCCAGCGGATGTTGGCAATTTGATGTCTGGTTCCTCTGCCTTTTCTAAAACCAGCTTGAACATCTGGAAGTTCACAGTTCACACACTGTTGAAGTCTGGCTTGAAGACTTTTGAGAATTACTTGACTAGCGTGTGAATGAGTACAACTGTGTGGTAGTTTGAGCATTCTTTGGCATTGCCTTTCTTTGGGATTGGAATGAAAACTGACCTTTTCCAGTCCTGTGGCCACTGCTGATTTTTCCAAATTTGCTGGCATATTGAGTGCAGCACTTTCACAGCATCATCTTTTAGGATTTCAAATAGCTCAACTGGAATTCCATCACCTCCACTAGCTTTGTTCGTAGCGATGCTTCCTAAGGCCCACTTGACATCACACTCTAGGATGTCTGGCTTTAGGTGAGTGATCATACCATCATGATTACTTGGGTTGTGAAGACCTTTTTTGTATAGTTCTTCTGTGCATTCTTGAAGAATATCCCATGTGGAGTAGGAGATACCCCACGCCCAAGGGCAAAGGAGAAGCCCCAGCAAGATGGTAGGAGGGGCGAATTCATGTTTAGAATCAAACCCCATTCCCACCAGAGACGCTCAGAGGGTTCAAACAAACCTTGTGTGCACCAGGACCCAGGGACCCCACAGGGGCTGAGACAGAACTCTGTGGCCACACAGAGTCCCTTTTATCTCCCACAATCCCCCTGCCCTCCTGTGTGAGGGTCACCCTCTACACCTCCCCACTGCAGCACTTATGTAGTTGTATATTCAGTTAGCTGGCTGAGGAGAGGGCAACTTCTTGAAGTCTTGAACACAGGGTTTCCCAAGTTTGGTATCATGTCATCCTGTGCCCATTCTGCCCACCATTTCTGGGCAACTTCTATCCTTGGCTTGCTCTTCCTTCCTGATCAAGTGCATCTCTCAAGAGTTAAAACCTATTTTCCCCGGGGAATTTCCATGACACCATGCATCCACATGCTCAAGTGGTTTTCCTTTCATGGGTGGCCATCTCTAGTGCCCCCATTTCTAGGGAAGACCTGAAGCCTCCAAACCAGACTCCTGGTCTCCTGGGTCCCTCCTACATCTGTGCCCTAATATCTGACACCCCTCCCTGGGTGCCGTCTCCATCCTATGCATCCTCATGCCTTGATGAGCCAAAACCCAGCCATGATCTCACAGTGGATATCACAGACATCCCCATAGCCCTGTCTGAGTCTGTATTCCTGGAGTGGCATTCCAACTGTGGGGCTGACTTGTTCCCTCACTTGTTCCTTCATTACCTGCAGAGCCTATTGAATCCTGGGTGCCTGGCCAGGCCTGACCCTCCCCAGCTTTCTCCCACCCCCATCCCAGAGTCTGGGACCCCAAGGTTTTCAGAAAGGGCAGCCCCCTTCTTTCACCCAGCTGTGAAGTCTCTCCTCTCTAGGAAGTATTCTGTGATCTGAGCCTCCCTGTCCTGCACAGACGGCTCTGAGTGGAGACTTCAGGGGCTGCCACTGTCTCTTTGGGGCCTCTGTGCTGACCGAGGTGTTTAGCTTCCTGATGGACCAGCATGGGCCGAATGCACAGATGGGAGGATGGGGGGAAGCTGGCACTTGGACTGAGACGTGGCATGCAGGCCAGGGTCAGCGGTCTCTGCTCTTGAGGGCACCCAGTGGGCAGGGTGAGGACTTCAGGGTGGAGATGATAGGCCAGCTCTGCCCACTCCAGGCTGAGTTCAGATGTCCAGGACGGGTTGGTGAGGGCCAGTGGGTGAGGTAGACTGTGTCTAACCCGCATGCCCTCTGCCACTCTCAGTCTGAGCTTTTGTGGATAACCTCCCACTTCCCTGGTGGCTTAGGTGGTAAAGAATCCACCTGCAATGAAGGAGACCTGGGTTTGATTCCTGGGTTGGGAAGATTCCCCCAGAGAAGAGAATGGCAACCCACTCCAGTATTCTTGCCTGGAGACCCATGGACAGAGGAGCCTGGCAAGCTAGAGTCCGTGGGATCGCAAAGTCAGACATGACTGAGCAACTAACAGTTCACTTCACTTCCCACTTATAAATCAGAGGGCGAAACTCCCCAGACCTCAGTTTCCTTCAGAACACTGTCACCTCCACCACCCACCCAAGTGACTTCAGCCAATTTCTGTGCCCTCCCACCCACTGAGCCATCCCTGTCTTGGCCCCGATGACCACTCTGCCTGTATTGGCATATGTGGCTGGCTCTGACTGCTCCTGGCTCAGGCTGGCCATCCATTTCCACCGTGTGATACCTCTCACAGTGACCCTGAATGTCCTCACCTCCCACCTTTGCCCAGCATCATTCTCCGACTCCACTCAGCACAAGCAGGGTGTAACTTGGAACTGGCGGCATAAGTTTCAGATGACAACCTCTGTAAAGAGTGGGGGGACTCATGGGGAGGGGGCCATGAGAACTGAACAGCCAGGTGGCCTTGTGAAGCCAGCAGGTGGAACACAGGGTGAGAGCTAGGTTGGGGAAGAATCAGGGCTCTGGCTCAGGGCCCTTCAGCAGCTGCTACTGTGCTTCCATAGCTTGGAGTCCACCTCTGCTAGCCTGGCTGGTCACTCACCAGGCTCCTTCTGCCTCAGGCAAAGACAGAGCTGCTGTGGCCAGTTCTGGAGGCCTCGATGGCGTGGCCAGGCCAGAGAGAGCGCTGTCGGGGCCAGGCTAGTGGTTTTCAATCTATGTTCCTTAGAGCACCCAGGACTCCCAGAGGTGCCTCAGAGGCCAGCAGGTCAGGTGGGGCTGGGACCAACTGTCCTGTTTGCCTGGGACTGAAGGGGCTTCCATTTTTTAAAAAAAGGACTTATGTTTGGTTGCGCTGGGTCTTCGTTGCTCTGAGCGGGCTTTCCCTCGTTGCAGCAAGTGGGGGCCACTGTCTAGTTGCAGTGCGTGGGTTTCTCATGGCAGTGCCTTCTGTCACTGCAGAGCATGGGCTCCAGGGTGAGCAGGCTTCCTGAGCTGCGGCTCGTGGGCTCTGGAGTGCTGGCTCAGTAGCTGCGGGGCAAAGGTCTACCTGCTCCGAGGCATGTGCGATCCTCCTGGACCAGGGATTGAACTGGTGTAGCCTGCATTGCAAAGTGGATTTTTAACCATTGGACCACCAGGGTTTTTAAAGCAGGAATGAGCTGTCACTCCAGGTGAGGCTGCCCTGATCAGCTCTGGCTCTTCCACACTGTGATTCAGGATGTTTTGCACCCATCTGTTCCACATTTTGACGCTCCACATGGGATGTGATTTGCAAACAAATGTCGAACTCTAGTTGATGATGAGCCAGCCAAAGTCTTCAGGGAAAGAGTGGATTGAGGTCACATAAAAACACGCAATGAATAGGTGGGTGAATAGAAGGGATGGTGAGGTATGGAATACACTGGGTCAAGCAGAATGTGCATTGTGGGTACATAGGTGTTCTTTGTTCAAGTCCTGCATCCTTTTGGATGTTTGAACACTTCCTGATGGAACATTAGCGTAGGGTTTGCCCTTCATGGCTCTGGTCTTGGAGCCTTTCTGAAGGGGGCTGGCTCCTGAGGTGTGTGGGGTTCTCTCCTTCTCTTCTGTTACTGGCAGCCGGGCTCAAACTGGAGAAGGGATGAAAATGGTCTGTCAGAAGGAAAATCCACTCAGTTGATTTCTGAGTGGATTTCTTTAACTGGCTGAATGTACTTGGAGACTCAGAACAAGTGGAAAAACAAAGGGCCACTTAATTCAGACAGGAAAAAAAAGTGGACTCCATCTCTCTCTGTCCTCACCAGTCCCAGGGTGCTTGTCCCCCTGCCAGATGCTAGATGCCGGGGCTCACTGTGGGTGGCGGCTGAGCTGCCCATCCCCAGAACCCCGCAGCCTGTTCCCACCTGGGCCCCTCCCCACCTCTCCTCACACTGCCAGGCCACAGCTCCTGGGAAAGCAGAGGGGCTTCCGAGTTCACGGCTTCTCCCCTGCCTTGTCCCAAGGTCGCGGTGCTGAGTTAGCACCTGCCCCTGCCTTCTCCTGGCCTCCTCCCAGTCAGGTCCCGTATTCCCACTTCCCAAGCAAGGCCAGAGTCCTGGCAGCCAGCTCCCAGCCCAGAGGGAGAACTCCCAGCCCAGAGCTCCCCTGTTCTGGCCTCCACCAATCCCAACTGGATCCCTCTTCCAACCATGCTAGACCTGATGGCCTCTTAAGTTCCTTGAATTATTTCCAGAAAGGTTCCTCTGTCCCAGAGCTGAGCAACCAAGAGGATCCTGGTGATGCAGACCCTGCCCATGTAGGGCAGAAAGTTGGGGGGGTCCTGTCAGACATGGGAGGAGTCTGTGTGTGGGAGAAAGGGGGCAGAGAAGGGTCACAGGGGCCCAGTTGATGTCACTGAATTTTGATTGAGCCTTCAAGGATAAATTGGTTCATAAACATTTATATTGAATATCCAAAGTGTGTTCACTAACCTTACTGTGGTAATCATTTTGCAATATATACATCATTATTACATGGACATACATCAAATAATTGCATTGTACACCTTAACCTTACACAATGTTATACGTCAACTGCTGCTGCTGCTAAGTAGCGTCAGTCGTGTCTGACTCTGTGTGACCCCATAGACAGCAGCCCACCAGGCTCCACCATCCCTGGGATTCTCCAGGCAAGAATACTGGAGTGGGCTGCCATTTCCTTCTCCAATGCATGAAAGTAAAAAGTGAAAGTGAAGTCGCTCAGTTGTGTCCGACTCTTTGCGACCCCATGGACTGCAGCCCACCAGGCTCCTCTGCCCATGGGATTTTCCAGGCAAGAGTACTGGAGTGGGGTGCCATTGCCTTCTATATCTCCATAAAGCTGGAAGAAAACTCCAAACTGGACATGTGCTATCTTCTCAACACTCCCAAGATTCAGATTTCTAATCTGAGGAGGAGGTAGGTACCCTCAGTCAATTAATACTTGGAAGATGAAGATTTGTAACTCCTTCTCCCATGGTCTTCCGGGAGGAGGTGGAAGGTACACTGACCTGGGGCTGGGGGCTGGACAGGTTGGTGGGGAGCAGCGTCCACCAGGACTCTGGGCCCCAGACCCCAGGAACAACCAGGTACTGTCCTGTTTAAGGGTCTCTCCAGGAACTAGAGACAGCTTAGTGGGAGAGGGATGCTGTAAACTGAAAAGTGCTGTAACTACAGAGCGCCACCACCTTGGTGTTCTGTGTTCCCCAAGTGCTCAGAGCACATAAAACGCAGTAACACCAACACAGCCTGGACTCCTGAGTCAGATCCGGGAACAGAGAAGCATGTCCATGGAGAGACTGCAGAAGTCAGCCTGTGTTGGGCTGTGTACTAGCAAGGTCTCCATCCTGATAGACAAACCGATTGTGTGAGATGTGAGCACTAGGGGAAGCAGGTTTGGCCTGTAGAAACTCTCTGCTCTATAGTCAAGTCATCATCCCAGACCCAAGGGAGGAGAAAGAAACAGTTACAACCAAACAAGCAGACTGACATCGGGTTACAACAACAGGGAACAAGCTTGTGATTCAGGACCATGAGTTTCTTTACTGAGCCTACATAGTGGGCTGAGGGCTCAATGACATTTTGTAATCTGCACCAACTGCTATCGTCTTCTGAGATGAAAGTATCTGCCTTCCCCTGGCGATAGCAGAAAACCACAAAGGCTATTGCAGTTTGTCATCTCCATTCATAACTGAAGGTGAGTTAAACTGCAGTTAGTGGTGGGTACAAATAAAGATGTCATTTTCTTGTCCCAGGGGACTGGCGCCCAGAGGGAGATGGCTCAGGAGCATTGGGAAGGGACATGTGGTTTGAGCTTTCTAGGTGGTGTTAGTGGTAAAGACCCTGTCTGCAAACTCAGAAGACATAAGAGACTTGGGTTCAATCCCTGGGTCAGGAAGATCCCCTGGAGGAGGGCATGGCAACCCACTCCAGTATCCTTGCCTGAAGAATCCCCTGGATAGAGGAGCCTGGTGGGCTATGGTCCATAGGGTCACAAAGAGTTGGACATGAATGAAGCCACTTAGCACACACACATGAGATCTGATGACAGAGAGCGGCTGTGCACGCCCTGAAGGAGGTGGTTGCTCTCCTGCTCTCCTGGCCACCAAGTCCAGGTTCTCACAAGGCCTCCAGAGTGCCCACCTTCCTGTCTGGGACTGTGAATACAGACAGATTACACTTGCTATATCTGCAGGACATGCAGTGGAAAGCAGACATATCAGGGCCACCAATCTGGGTTACTCTAACCACAAGTATGCTTTCAAAGCAGAGTCTTCACCTAGCAGCAGAAGTCAGAGACATCAACAGCGTCTGAAGCTGTTGCTGGCTCTGAGATGAAGGTGCTGCGTTCTGAGACCAGAAAGTAGCCTCGAGGAGCAGAGAACCACCGTGGCAGACAGCTGCAAGAACATGGAGACCGCAAGGACCAGAATTTGACAGCTGGGTGAAGTTGGGAGCACATTAGTTGCCAGATTGGCCAACACTTATTTTGGCCTCTGGACATCATAAGCAGGAAACCCAGGCAAACCACCAAGATCTCTGGTCTGCAGAGCTGTGAACTAGTGCACAGGTGCTGTTTGAAGCCATAACTCTGGTCGGTTGTTACTCAGCAAAGACTAAATATTCCCCATCTCTCTCCTCTGCATGCTGGCTCTCTTCTCTTGCCCTCAAAGCTGCTCAGGCCAGGAGGCGGCCCCTCCAGGTTCAAGCCACTGATGCCTTCAAGGGCTGGTCACCACAACTTTTAGACAGCTCTCCCCTTCCTCCGCCTCTGTCCCCAATAGCACCCCTCCTCAGGGACCCACTACCACTCTCTCGGAGGCTGGGTACTTCTTCTTTTCAAGTTCCTGGAATCTTTTCTTCCTGCATAAGCTGAGCTGCTTATCTGGCCCACCTGCCCCACCAGCATCACCTGTGTGGTCCTGCGCCTGGCCCTGCCTGCTATATGACTCTTTCCAAATGATGCAACCTGGTAGGTGGGACCCCAGGGAATCTCCTGGACCAAGAAGCTGGGGATAGAGCAAGATACCTGACCAACATCATTGCGTTAACTTGGCAGGATGGGGTTTTGGCATGTTGGCTTCCCCTTTCCAGTATGCTATTACGCTCTTAAAACATATTAAATACCAGTCATGCAAGATAACATTTATGAACAGCTATCTTGGTGAGCGTGGGCCACCACAACAAAGAGCATAGACTGGGTGGCTGAAACAACAAACATTCATTTCTCACAGTCCTGAGATGAGGGTGTGGACATGGTGGGGTTCTGGCGAAGGGTTTCTGGTTCACAGATGGCCAGCTTCTTGCTGTGCCCTCATATGGCAGACAGAGAACTCTAATGTCTTCTTCTTTTAAGGAAACTATTCCATCACGGGGACCTTCATGACCTCATCTAACCCCAGTTACCTCCCAGAGGTCCCACCTCCTAGTACCATCACACTGGGGGGTTTGGGGGATCAACGTATAAATCTGGGGGAACATGAACATGCAGTTTATGACAGAGAGTAAGGTAAACATCATATTCATGAACAAGCCCCACACAGAAACCACTGAACCCAAAGACAGAGGACACCGTGGGGCTCCTGCGTTTGATGTGACACTGTTTCTAGCACAGAACCATCATTGAGGGGCAATGTGTACAGTGGCTCCCATCTGCCCCCCGGCTGGTCCCCTCTGCCTGTTGCTGTGGCCTTTGCACCTGGGTTTCCCAGCCAACACACCAGACGGCTGGAGGGAGAGCTGGGCACGCTCAGGGTGGCCCTGGGCTGGCAGCACGTGCGCCACAGAACCTGTCAGAAGCGCCAGTTCCCCGGCGGTGCTGCCCCAGGCCTGCTGAGTCAGAACCTCGGGGCCAGTGCCCTGCTCTGACAGGTTTGAAAACCACTGATTCTGGGATCACTGAAGGTGAGCCTAACTTTGAGTCCTGGGACTTTGAGTCCAGGGAGCCTCTTGAAGCTTCAAGTCCAAACCCTTTGGTCTGGCAATCAAGGTTTCCTTTGATTTCTGCTTCTAAATCCCAAGGCTTCCAGCAACTTCTGGTGCTGCTCGCTGAGAACATGAGTTCCATTATAGTGGCAGGAGAGAGCACGCTCAGCCAGGCTCAGGAGTGGGGCCACTGTGTCCCCTCCCCCCAGAGCCCCATCTGTCTCCATGGGGCTGGCCACTTGCTTCTCTCCAGCCTAGTATCTCAGAGCCAGCAATAAGCGAGATCATCAGGAGCCAGACCCCAACTCTCATCTGGGGGTGGTGAGGATCCTAAAAAGAGCCAGGTGGTGACAGAAGAAGGAAGCAACAATGGTGAACATTACAGAAGTGTTGCGGTGGGAAGGACGATGTTGAGGCAGGGCACTGACCTCCCATTTCCAAACCCAGTTCAGTCCAGTTCAGCCGCTCAGTCGTGTCCAACTCTGCGACCCCGCAGACTGCAGCACACCAGGCCTCCCTGTCCATCACCAACTCCTGGATTTTAGTCAAACTCACGTCCATTGAGTTGGTGATGCCATCCAACCATCTCATCCTCTGTCATCTCTTCTCCTCCTGCCTTCAATCTTTCCCAGCATCAGTGTCTTTTCAAATGAGTCACCTCTTCACATCAGGTGGCCAAAGTATTGGAGTTTCAGCTTCAACATCAGTCCTTCCAAAGAACATTCAGGACTGATTTCCTTTAGGATAGACTGGTTGGATTTCCTTGCAGTCCAAGGGACTCTCAAGAGTCTTCTCCAACACCACAGTTCAAAAGCATCAATTCTTCAGTGCTCGACTTTCTTTATAGTCCTACTCTCACATCCCAGGACTACTGGAAAAACTTATAGCCTTGACTAGACAGACCTTTGTTGGCAAAGTAATGTCTCTGCTTTTTAATATCTGTCTAGGTTGGTCATAACTTTTCTTCCAAGAAGTGTCTTTTAATTTCATGGCTGCAGTCAACATCTGCAGTGATTTTGGAGCCCAGGAAAATAAAGTCAGCCACTGTTTCCACTGTTTCTGTATCTATTTGCCATGAAGTGCTGGGACCGGATGCCACGATCTTAGTTTTCTTAACGTTGAGCTTTAAGCCAACTTTTTCACTCTCCTCTTTCACTTTCATCAAGAGGCTCTTTAGTTCTTCTTCACTTTCTGCCATAAGGGTGGTGTCATCTGCATATCTGAGGTTATTGATATTTCTCCCGGCAATCCTGATTCCAGCTTGTGCTTCACCTAGCCCAGCATTTCTAATGATGTACTCTGCATATAAGTTAAATAAACAGGGTGACAATATACAGCCTTGACGTACTCCTTTTCCTATTTGGAACCAGTCTGTTGGTCCATGTCCAGTTCTCACTGTTGCTTCCTGACCTGCATACAGATTTCTCAAGAGGCAGGTCAGGTGGTCTGGTATTCCTATCTCTTTCAGAATTTTCCAAATCCCGAGGAGGCAAACTCAGGGTCTTGCTGAGAGAGGCTCTCTGAGGGGTCACAAGCATGGATGAGGTCTCATTAATCTCCCAGGAACCCACTCTGAGTTTTTACCTGGGTGTCTGGGGCTTCAGGTTAATTTTTCAGTCTCCCCCTCAGCCTCTCACATGCTTTTCGGGTATGCAAACTGAGGTCCAGATGGAGATGGTGGGGCCTGACTCAGGGCCACTCACAGGAGACGGCGTCAGGGGAGCCCTGAGTGTGGGAACCCCATAACCAGTCACTCCTCATTTACCCTCTGGCCCATAGGTCTAGGTCATTGTGAGGTCCTGACCTTGTCTCGCGATCTCTTCCTCCTCACGGCCATTGCCAGCGCAGGATGTTCTATCCAATGATGACTTCAGATCTCATCAGCCTTGCTCTGATGGACAAAAACTGTATCCTGTGGCCTCAGGGAAAGCCAGGCGGGAGGGGGTGTGCCGCCCTTCTCCTGGGAACCACCAGGGCGTGGGGGCCCTGCCCTCACTGCACCCATTTCCTTCACCCTGCACCTGGCCACCATGATTCACCCGATGAGGAATCTGTTCCATTTCCCTTCCTACTGCCAACCCTGAAGTGCCGCATGGCAACCCAGGAAGTGCCCGCATCCCCACTGCCAGCCACCCCCTGGCTGGGAGCTAGAATCTTAAATGCCCAGCTGGATGTCACATCTGCTGTCCCAAAGGCCCCTCAAAATCAGACTGTCCCAAACTGAATGCATCCTTTCCCCGCAGATATGGGGAGGATCCCTCTCTGAGCCCTGAGCTTCCACTCTAGGTTCTGGAGAGATTCTGCTGGCAGAACCATCCATACAGCAGAAGGGGGCAATGGTCAGGCAAGGAGATTACAGCACGCCCACACCACAAGCCTGTGTAGCTGCTAGTACCATCGCTGACAAGGTCCCACAAATGCAAAATGTTTAGTGGAAGATGGTAAGCCTTAAAAAACAGAACATAGTCTTCTCTGCACACTGTTATTATGATCATGGAAAATGTGTAAGCGAAATGAGAAGAACCTGAAGTGAGGAAATGCCCGTATTAAGTTGGTAAGATGAAGAGCTTGTTTGTTTTCCAGGGTTTTGTGAATGCTATGTTTGGTTAACTTTTAGTAATAATTTGTTTGGGCGTGAGGGCATCATTTTCAACCCAGAGCACACACTTGGGCAGTTTGCAAAGTGGCCCCTAGACTCCAGTTCCAGCCTATGGCTGGGGCCATGTGAGTCACGCCTGCCACCCAAAAGTACTAATGATTTTTCTCTCTCTGCCCCTGTTCGCTCCTGTTGAGGACTGCACAGTTGCACTGTTGAAAGGCCAGGCGCCTTGCCAGACGGTCTTACTCAAGATAGAGGAGAGGCGCTGGCTGTGACATGCAGGGGAAGGAGGACACTCAGGACCCAGTCTGGGCCAGCTGTGCTCCCCGGGGCTGATGGCCTTCACTCAAGCGGAGTTTGATGTAAATGTGCGGTGAAACCCGAGGACAGAAGCCACTTCTCACAGACAGAGGCTGGCGGCAAAGGCAGGACCCGGCGCAGACCCCCTCTGCCCCCTGTCCCTGCCTGGGTCCTTTGGGGGTGGACCCTCAATCAGAGTGCCTAAATGCTTGTGCACCGTTATCTGACAGATCAGAATGGAGTCACAGGCTCTTAGGTCTCTTGAGTTCTGGTCTGATTTCTTTTTGCAAGATCAGCAAACACAGGGTACCTGTGCACGGTGGGCATAGCTCTGCCCTTGCCTACGGCTGCCTGCTGAGGCTGGGACCTCACAGCAATTCCCAAAGAGAGAAGGGCTCTGCGGGGAAGAGGGCTCTGCCGGGTCTAGGGGAAAGGATGTGATCACCACCTCCTGGTATTCACTGAATTAACTGTTCTTGCCCTTCTCTCCTGGGCCTCAGTTTCTCCATCTGTCCAAGGAGGCGGTGGGCCACATTCTATCAGAGGCTCCTGGAGGGGAAGTGAGTCATAGGCACGGCGGATTCATCCGCACCTTGGGGGATGGGTGACCCACATTCTATCCATACATCATCCAGGGTCACCTCTCCAGGAAGTGCTCTGGGCTCTCAGCGCTCCTAGCTGCCTTCTCTGTACCCCGCTGAAGCTTGCCACTCCGCCTGCCCATCCTCCCACTTGTGGGCCACAAGGGGCCGCCCCCAGAGAGCATGGCCACACTTTCCCTTGTCCTTCGAGGGCACAGATCTCTGCTCATTCCTCATCTGGGGCCCCCTGTTGCCCACTCTGCCTATAGGGCCTCTGTGGAGGAGGACTGTGGTTGGTCCCATGGACTTTCCTCGTAACACATGAGGATTCCAGAGTGCCTGTCCCATTTTAAATTGCTGTCTTCTAAGGTCAGGGCCTCTCCACGGCTGGACCAGGTTCCTATCCTCAGCCTGGAGGCCTTGAGTATGGGCTGGTTGCCTTGTGGGTTGATGGCTACCCAGCTTGATGGGTAGGCTCTGTCCTTTCTGGATGGAGCTGTTGAGGAGGCTAGTAGGACTCAGACTCCCCCAAGGGTGCTCATCTGCCCCAGGTGTTCCAGATTTTGCCTTCTCTCCCTACCCACTATGACATCTCCAAGAAGGGCCCACATGCCTCCTTACTCTCTCTCTCTCTCTCTCGCCTGGAAGACCCCTCCCCAGCAGCTGGAGCACTTTTGGCAATGGGAGGGCCCATGAGGAGGGGCGTCCCAAGACCTGGATCCCTGGTGTCGGGGGCCACCTCTTCCCAGCTTCTGGGCTGCGTGGCCCTGCCTGCAGCCCTCCCAGCACCCTCTCCTGCCCCACCGGGCCGAGCCGGGATTACTGACACATACTTTGCGCAAGTCCCAGCAGGCGGGCAGAGGCTCCCGTGCCCGCGGCCATGCATTTGCCCGCTTCCCTGGGCGGCAGCGGCACGTTTCGTCGGGGAAGGAATGTGGAAGCACCAAAGTGTGAGACACCTCCAGGGTGTCACCTGGAGAGACTGGGAGGGAGACCGAGGCAGAGCTGGTCTGGTACATGGGGGGGACCCAGCCCTAGAGCCAGAGGTTCAGTCGAGGGGGCTGTAAAAACAGTCAGCTATGTTTTCATGTCCCCAAGCACAGGCTACCCAATACAGTTTCTGTTTTTCATAGGAAATATTCCACCCATTTATTCCTTCATTTACTTGTTCAACAAAGTCTTATCTAACAGCTACAAGGAGTGAAGGGCCAAGGTTGGGGGGAAGGATAACATATACCCTGTAGGATCTCACAGCCTGGTGATATAGGTGCCATTCTTAAGACAGTTCCACAAAGGTGGGCGGGGGACAGGTTTCACAGGGATCAGGCAGCCTGGCCGGAGTCAGGGCCTATTTGTCCACCTCTTCATGCTACCCTACAGCATCCAGCCCAGTCTGGTGAGGAGTGAGGAGTCATGGTCAGATCTGGGATCAGCTGAGCAAGGCTGGAGGAAGTGTGATGGGATGCAGGGGCACTAGGAGAGGAGGGCATGCTGTTGGGGTGTGGGGGGCAAAGGCATGCCAGGATGGGTTCATTGGTCACTGTGTAACTGTGAACTATCCCGCTGTGCCTAGGGGAGTTTAGGGAACTTACCAGGAGGACTATGAGTGCAGTGCTGAGCTGGGAGGGGGTGGGGGAGGAGTTGGGTCTTGTAAACCCTGGATTCTCAGCCGCTGTAGTATCTGTGGGATGTCCCCCCACCCCACCTCCCCACCAAGGCAGGCTATTCCTTCCTCAGCCTCTGCTTCTACCCTTCCATGGATGGGCAGCTCACTACCGCCACTCTCAGATCGAGGAAGCCTTTCCTATACTGAACCAAAATCTGCCTTCTGGCTACCTATAGCCTCTGCTCCCAGGATTTGCTAGAGCCACACAGAAGTCCAGTCCTCCTTGCCCAACAGCTTCTCACACACCAAACTGCAGTGGGGTGTTCCCCCAACACTTCTCAACCACAGGAGGCTCCAGTCCTTCAATTGCACTTGAAAGGGGTAAATACAAACTCTAAGACTTGGCTCAAAAATGCAAATGACAAGTGCTAGGTGATGGAGCCTCAAGGGGAATGACCCTTGACTTGGGCATGGCAGAAGCGGCCCATTGTGGGGGCTTCAGTTTCTCAAACTAGTTACAGAACTTGGGGTTGGGGTTTTTTAAATTCCTAATCCATTATTATAAATTACATTAAAAGTCTGCTAAAATAATACATAATACATTTTTAAAACTGCCATGATTCTTCCTGAACACCTATTTTCAACTTCTGTTCTTATTTCTTCATGAACAACCATCCATGATGGGCTCTGGTCTGTGGATTACAGTTTGAATATAACTGATACTTTCAGGGACAGGAGATTTACCCAAACCCTGCCTTTCTTGTCCTGGCCTGCGTGATGGTGGACAGCCCCTCTGGAACAAGGCAACTTCCATCCTTACAGGCTGAAGATTTGTAAGTGAGACCCACCGTGAAAAGTGTGATTTTATAGCCTCTCCAGACTGTATTCCTCCTTGATTGTATTTACTCACCCCCTTCGCTGTCACAAAGAATTCTAGGAGATTTGTGCAAATAAAACAGAATCATTTAAAAAGATGACAAGAAGCCCAGTGAAATGCAGGGTTAGCTAGCGTGGGAGAAGCTGCCCCAATCTGAGTCCCAGACAGAGTCCCGAGTATGTAGGTGGCCAAGTCATATCAAGTTGGATGTGAGAGGTGGGTGATGCTTTTGCATTCTGGAAGGACTGAGTACCATGATGAGATTTCAAGGGATCAAGATGATGCATATTCAACTTGGTGATATAAAACAAGATTTCTGGTCATACATATTTTACCTATGGTCATTTCTAACATTGCTCTTCAATAAAAGGATGTCCACTGGTGGTTCTGTGGAGGAGCATCGTTCCCAGTACCCTGAGATCCTACAACACCAAGGGTGTCGAGCTGGCATCTGGATTTCTCTAGTTTCATAGGCTAGCTGGTACCATCACCAGCCTCAGGGCTGCAGGGAGAGGCAGAGAGAGAGAGAGAGGGACAGACACAGAGATTCAGAGGGACAAATATAGACAGACAGAGAGACGAGGACAGACAGACACACAGAGAGACAGAGACAGAGACAGAGAGGTGGAGAGGCTCGCACACACAGAGAGAGGGACAAACAGGGTGAAGTGAGAAGGAAGGATTGGCAGGAGGGACAGGGCTGCCCTGGGAGGGACCCGCAGCAGGGCAGGCTCACCAGGGAACGCCAGCTCAGGGAGTCTGGCTTGCTTTGGCCCTTCCCGGTTGAGAAGCCTCAGAGCCTGGCTCAGCCCTCCCAGATCCCGTGTCGTCTGACACAAGCAACCTCTTCCTCTGTGTGACTGCTCATCTCTCCCTTCCTCCTCCTCCCCCTCACTCTCCCCCCATACACCCTTTGAGGCTGTGGGTCCTGCAGAGAGCCTTTAGAGCTCTCTTTCATTCTCCCTGAATTCCACATGCACCTCTGCCCCACAGATATCAGGGTCCACAGGGGGGAAGCCTCTATTCCACCTGGGGCGGAGAAGACCCCTGTGTGTGAAGAACCAGTAGAGCCAGCACCAGGGAAGGTTGTGCAGAGAGAAAGTTCTAGAGTGTGTGGAGGGGTGATGGCCAAGCTGGCATTCCTCATGGTCTGGATACAGGCTCAGAGCAGGGTGTGGGGTGCGGTGGGCTGGGGAGGAGGGCAGAGAAGCAGTGAAACTGGGGAGAACCACTGGGAGTCTGTCTCAGGCTGCTGAGCTGGCTCAGGGGTGGGAGAAGACTGGACGTGGCCTCCCAGGGAATTTCCGGGGTCAGCTGGGGTGGCATCCACTCCAGGTACCACTCAGAGCTGGGGAGATCTAGGTACAGCAGAGACTGGTGGGGTGCTGGGTGGCAGGAAAGGGGAACCGACAGGAAAAGGAGGGCCAGGCTCTCTGTGCAGGTAAAGACACGGCAGCCGGAACTCCAGGAGGGTCAGAGGGGAGGGTGGAAGGAAGCTGAGAACAGACGTGGAAGGTGGGGAGATGGGGCATTGCAGTCTGGTGCAGGAGATGGAGGGGCCTAGCTCTGTGGGGAGGGGGCAGGGGAGAAAACAGGCTGATCTCCAGGGTCAGCCCCAGGGGAGGGGAGGGGATCACAAGACGCCATCAGCCCAGACACGCGAAGTGGGAGGCAGGTGCCGGCAACACATCACCAGCTGTGTACTGAGCATAGTTCTGCAAGGTTTCTGTGTGTTCCCCTGGACCATGATGCCTGTGCTGTGTTCACATAGATCTTTCTGATCAATTCTAATTAAACAAGAATTCAGTCTGGATCAGGGGAGTGTGGGGGAAGGGGCTAGCGCCTCCACGTAGGTCTGCAGTACGTGGCCCCATGGGATGCTGGTGGCTGGCCTCTGGGATCAGGTGCCTAGGCCTGTGTTCTGCCACCTCCCAGGTCCCTTCTCTGTCATACGAGGAGACCAGAACACACGTTCTTGGAGGTCTCTGCAACTTCCAACATTCTGGTCTTAGGGCTCTCTGTCTGTGCCTCTGCGGGGACCTGTCTCTGGACCTTGAACATCTAAGGTGAAGGACACTTCCAAGATGGTCCTGGGGAGGCGGTTGGCTCTTTAAATCCCCACAGGATGCGGCACCACCGCCTCCTCTCCTTCCACCCTCCCACCAAGACTACACCAACTTCAAAGCCTAATTACTCCCAATTTGGGCTGTTTCCTTGTTTCTCCAGGTGAGGAAGTCCCTGTCACTTTCACTTTCATATGCAAGGAGTTGGGGGTGGGGTGGGGGGAAGTGATGAGATCGGGGGCCTCATTTTGGGGAGGGAAGGTGAAACAGAATACCAGTTAGGGAGGCTGAGTGTGAAGGTGAGAAGTTATAAAGAGAGGGTCTCCCCACCCCCCACCCAAGGCCTCACTGAGGGGTGGGGGAGCAGGAGAGGGGGTTGGCAAGAAAAAAGAAGGAGCCACCTGTGGGAAACTCCATCAGGTTGGATATGAAGACAGAGAGCCTTCCTGCTGCTGTTAAACGCCATTTCTTTCTTTGTGAGCCCTCCTTTTCATTATGCTCATGTGCACCGTGGAGAGACCACATCCTTGCTGTGTCCAGATGGCCTGGGGGCAAAGGGAAGGAAGAGAGAAAAGTGCTGGTCCTCAGCGAGCCCTGGGGTTGTGGCCACCAAAGATGCTTCTTCTCAAGAAACAAGCGGGCAAAGCGGGGCGGGGCGGCTCCGTGGCACCCTCTTCCCTTCGGGGTTAGAGTTGCTCTAGACTCTTGATTGGGTAGGTCATTGAAAGGGAGGGGGTGGGGACAGGACGCCCCTCCCCACTCACCTGGAGCTTGCCGGAAGCACCGAGCAGGCCCCAGGATCTTTCGGATGGAACACGTCTGAGCCCGGCGCAAAGGGTGGCATAGGTGTGTTGAGGGGAGCAAGGCCAGGGACGCTCAGGGCCGAGAGGACAGAGATTCAACGGCGTTGGGTGGCCAGAGGCTGGTGACAGGGCCCTTCTTTATGGAAGAAGCGCGGGGGCGAAGGCGCTTCCTCTAGCGCCCAGGAATGCAGCGGCGGCGGGTTCTAATTAGAGGCCCCCGCGGGAGCAGGCCGCCGAGGCTCTCTCTCCGACGCGCTCCCCTGCTTCCCCCGGAGTCAGGGTCCCCGCGTTCGTGGGCACGCCCGCTGCAGTCAGGAGCTGCAGGTGCCGCGCGGGTGCGGGACGCGCTGGGGTCTCCGCAGCACGTCCCCGCCGCCCCGCCACCTCTCCCGAGCCCTCGGACCCGCCGGTGCCTCCTTCTTGAGCCCCGCCCCGTCCCGCCAGGCTGCGCCTGGACCCGCGCCCCACACCTAGGGCGCCCCTGCTCCTGAACAATCTCGAAGAGAAAAATTATTATCGGATTAGATGTACTTCGGCTCACTCAGTCTCCCCCCGCCCCAACTTCCCCTCGGCATAATTATTATAATTCCAGGCAAGCCGTCGGAGAGAGTTCCTGGTGTGTGTGTGTGTGAGTGTGTGTGTGTGTGTGTGTGTGTGTGCGCGCGCGCGCGCGCATGTGTATGTGAAGGTTTGTCTCTGATCTCGGTCTCCTCCAGCGGCGCGTTCAGGCCCCTCGGCTCCCGTATTTCCCCCAGCTGTGTTCGTCAAATCTCGGGCATCTCAGAGCGCCCCTGCCCTCTCCCCTGGGGAGCTGGAGCGACCCTTGCCTGTGGGGGCTCTACCGAAGTAGCTTCCCTCCTCCCCTGGGGATTTGTGCTTGTAGACCCTCAGAACCTTCTCTTGGTTCATCTGCACTTCCATCACCAGGTTTAGGAGGGTTTCACGGGAATGTGTCTTGTCTGGAGTGCAAGACGTTTCCGATGTGGGTTCGCGGAGCCTCTCACTAAGGAGCCCTCAAACTCGATGCTTTCTCCCTCTTTACCTCTCCCGAAGCCCCTTCTCACCATCTCGGTCGGGACCGCGGCAGGAAGACGCAGCAGGGCCAGGTGCTGGCCCCGGTGCGCCCGCCACTCCCGGCCGGGTCCCCGCAGTCTTTACGTAACTACGCTGCTTCGAGCTGTTGGGTCTTGTCTCACTGACTTTGCTTTAAGGTGTGTGTGTGCGCGTGTGGTGTGTAAGACATGTCCTAAGGAAAGTCTCCGGCGGATCTCCCTCTCCCAGCTCGCCCTCCTGGCTTCTCTTGACCTCGGGCTGCCCAAGCGTTCGTGCCACCCGTGTGGATCCAGTTTCTGCCTCTCGCAGCTCACTGCTCGCCCCGTCCGACGCCGGGAGCTCCTCTCTGCCCGAGAGATCAATGTCCCCGGAAACTCCGCCACCCGCGTCCCAGCCCCGGCCCGAACAGGTCGAAAGTGGCCGCCAAGGAAAACAAACCACCCGCGGAACAGGAGGGCAGGGCAGAGCGCGGGCTCCGGGCCACCGCGGGGCCCTGCCCGAGGGGACGGTGACTGGGGGACGCGCACAGCCTGGGGAGAACGTGAGGAAGGCTCACTCACCACCAGATCGGGTAGTTGCCCAGGGCTTGCTTCAGGCCGTAGAGGAATATGAAATATCCGAGCGGGGCCATCGCCGGGCGGGAGATCTCGGAGGGCCAGGAGTCCGCCCCGAGAGCGCGGGCGCCGGAGCGGGCCGGGCCCTGGGAGCTCGCGGGCGGCGGCGCTGGGCCCTCCTGCGGCCGCGGGGTGCGCGGGGTGCGCGGGGTGCGCGGGTGAGCGCGGGTGCGCGGGCTCCGAGGGCGGCGCTGAGCCAGGTGGGCCGGCAGCCGGGCGGCGGGCCGGGGCCCGGGGCAGCGCGGGACGGCGGGGGCGGGGCAGCGCCGCGGGGGGCGCCCGCCGGGGCCGGGGCCGGGGCGGGGCAGGCAGGGGGCGGGCGGGGCCCTGGGAGCTAGCTCGGAGGCGGCTGCGGCGCCGGCCCCTCCCGTGGCCGCGGGGAGCGCGGGGGTGCCAGGGGTGTGCGGGGGTGCGCGGGTGCGCCGGCTGCACGGGTTGCGTTGTGCCGGACCGGCGGCTGGCCAGGCGGCGGCCGGACAGAGGTTACAGAGTCCGCAGGTGTCCCCTCCGAGCTCCCGGGCCGCGCCCCCTCGGGGCTCCTGGAAGGTTCCTGAGGTTTGCTGCCCCGCGCTCCCTGCACTCACTGTGGGTGGGACGCGCTGCCCCGCTGTCGATTCTGCTCCGGTTTGGTCGCGCGCTCTGCCCCTTGCCCTCAGGTGGTTGGGCTGCGGCTCCATTTCGTCCATCCCCTTACTGGGGGGCCGTTCGTCCGAGGCTGGGCTCCTTGAGCCGCGCCTTGAGGCTCTGCTGGGAGCTGGGCCAATGGCGAGCGGCCAGGACAGGGGGAGGCCTGCCTGGGGACAGCTGCTGGGTGGGCATCTAGGGTGCAGCCACGTTTCTGAAGGTCACTATTGGGAAACAGTCCAGCTCTGTTTAGGGGCCAGGTGTTGATGGCTCCACGTTCTCCCCCACACCCTGCTAGGGAAGGGAACAGCAGTCCTGGCGCTTCTGGGCCCCAGGGACAGTGTAGCCGATTGGTGCCCAGGCTCCGGGACCACTGACTGCAGAGTCTGCCCAGGGCGGCTGGCTTCTTCAGCCAGAAGCGATTTCTGACCACTCAGGTAAGCCTTATGATTTTTGCTGATGGGGAAAGGGAAGACCAGAGAGGATAAGTGACTTATCCAAGGTCACAAAGAGTGGCTAGCCAATTCTCTGGCTCTTACTCCACTGCAAAGCTGTGTTTGCATATTCATCTGTAGCCCAGGGAGACAGGAGCCAGAGTTATTTTGGGAGAGGACGATCCAAGTCAAGAGGTCTTCCCAGTTTCCCTTCCCTCCCCCACTTTGTGTATTAGCAGGAGACCCAGTCAGTCTCAGTGACTGTGAAGAAAGGCAGGCAGGAATCCATGCTAGTGTTTTGCAATTGAGAGGAGGACTATGAATAAAAATCCCAACTCCAGGCTCTTCTGTATTGTCTCTTCATGTGGACCATCGGCCTCTCCAGAGCCCCTGAGCCTTGCCTTACCACGGGATCTGCAGAGTGTGTGGCTCCACCAAGAGGCCTCTGGCTGGCATGTGGCTGCTTCTCAGGGCAGGGAGTGAATTAGTGACCCTACAGGTTTAGCACTGGCTGGAGAACTAGAGGCAGGCCATACCCTGTGACATGCTGGCCCATCCACCTTGGTTTTCCCATCTGTAGAGGGTGCTTGTGGGGTCCTATCGATGGGGAGTAAGAGCCATTCTCTTTCAAGGAGTGTTGCCTTTTCCCAGCACTGCCAGTGGGATCCAGTTGAGTCTACGCATGCCTGGTCCTTCTACGCCTCCTCTGAGTCACCGTGCCCCCTCGCCCGCAGAGGAAAGGAGGGAAGAGTTTTGGAATGAGGCAGGTTGGGGAGTTAGCTCGTCCTCTTCTGGACTTCCCCTCTCTCAGTGAAAATCCCACCCAATTATCGCATTACTGGGGACCTGGGCTGTGGGAGTAGGGTGGGGCCAATCCTGATGCAGCAGGCTCCCACCCCCCTCCCCAGCTGTGGGGCCCTGGGATTAGAGGCTGCTGGCTCCTCACACACAAGGGGAGTGGATGGCTGTGTCCTGCCCAACGACGGACTGTCCTGCTGCGACGGGCTCTGGAGAGGACGGAGCTGGTGGGTGCTGTCTCCGCAGTCCTGCCTCCTGCCTCCTCATCTGCCACGCCCCTGCTGTCTTCCTTTGCTGCTTGCTTCTCTCTCATTTGGTCCCTGCTTGCTGCTGTTTAGTTGCTAAGTCGTGTCCGACCCTGGTGACCCCGTGGGCTGTAGCCCACCAGGCTCCTCTGTTCATGGGACTTCTCAGGCAAGAATACTGGAGTGAGTTGCCATTTCCTTCTCCAGGGGATCTTCCTGACCCGGGGATTGAACCCATATTTCCTCCATTGCCGGTGGATTCATTACCGCTAAGCCACTGGGGAATGAATCAGCCCATTCATTTAGTCCGTGCTCTCTGCCTAAGCTATGTGGCAGAGAGGAAGAGAGAGCTGGGCACCCTGAGCTTGGGAAGCCTCCTATGGCACAGGGAGAGAGAGAGAGAGACAACTGCTCAGATTCCTCTCCCACATGAAGACTCCCAGGTCTTTAGAGTTCCCTGAAAAATGTGCATCACACTGTGCCTTTGAGCGAGCTGCAGCCAGGGCAAGTTGCATGGTGGCGCCGCGCGGGGGGCTTCCCGAGCTGGCATGGTGATCTTGCAGGGTTCTTTTCCTTTGCTACCATTCTGTAGTTTTTTTTGGAGGCTTTGACCTCAAACAGCCCATGTAAGTGTAGAGAAAAGGGGGAACGGCGATCCCTGGTTGGGTGGCAAGACCTCAGAGGGAAGTCTGGAGAGCAGTGCCACCCGAGTCCAGATGGCGAGGGCCACCAGCCCTCCACAGACCCTGTGAGGCTCTCGTGGGGGTTGTGGCATGGGGAAACGGGGATCCCATTGCATTCTCTGGGCATCATAGAAGCCCCTTGAGGAGCCCAGGATCATGGGGATGGGGCCCGTCCCCAGGCTGGGGTAGTGAAGAATACAGGGGCAGGAGGGGGATGTTTCTATCATAGCTGAGTCAGTGGAACTCTTTCCTGCCCCCTGATGTTCAGCTGGAAGTTCTGCAGCCTGACTTAAGGACAGAGTCAGCCTTGTGGCGTGGCATGTCTGCTCTGCATTTCTGCCCGCTGCTCACTCAGGCTGTGGAGTCTGGGTTCCTTCTCTGAAGGTGAAGGGGAGGATGCCTTCCTGGCAGCGCCGTCTGCTGTCACACAGAGGGAGCTTCTAGGCCTGGCCCATGGCCACAGGTCTAATACAGCATTCTGAAGAATTATGGATGCCCTTGGAGAAAAGATTTTTTTTTTTTTTTTTGCCTCACCGTAGATCTTCCAGAGGCCCGTTGAGACTGCGTTCCTTCCAGAGTAGTCCCAGAGGGGAAGGAAGGTATGGTCCCAGGAGCGTTGGCGGTCCCTGCTAGGAAACAGGGAAGGGAGGACAAGGACCCAGTGTGGGGGAAGGAGCCCAGATGAAAGGGCAATTTGCTTTCTGAGCCAGTGAACCCTCGTCCGTGGTAGCGTTTGAATCCCAGTCTGGTAGGTATCAGGTAGAAATCCTTCAGGTACTGGGGAGAGGGGAGCCAGGCTTTCAGACACTAAATGCCTAATCATTCTCCTTCTTCTTTTTCAAAAAGTTGAGGGATTAAAAAATAAAGTGGCAAAAAAATTATATTTTAAAGTTGAGGGGAGGCAGGAAAGGCTTTGGGTAGCTGAGAAGCCCTGCAGCCGTGACCTCAGAGGGGCTACAAGAGGACAGGGTGAAGGTCTAAAGTCAAAGGAGGGGTGCTCTTTTTACCCCCAGGCCCATTTGGTTCTAAGCTCTTGCTGGCAGCTTCCCTGACCTGCCGTGGGGCTGTCATTACTGGGACACCTGCTCTTCAGAGGTGGGTGCTTATACTCAGAGGCAGAATTTCTGTCCATTTTCTGTCATTTGTTTTTTGCCTGAGGTCAAAAAATGCATAATAGTTTTGTTTAGCAAGTAGTTAGGTCCAAATAATGTATTAGTTAGTAGCTCTTGGGAAAAGAAATGTATATAAGTTAAAAGAAAAAAAATGCTATATTTATTTCATCCTCACATAACTGCAGTCACTTACCCATGGGAAGTGTGTGCCTGCAGCCTCACTGGAGACACTTTGCTTCCTGTTCTTCACCCGTTTTCACTTGGTACTTGTGTTCTAATCAGAGCAAAAGCCGGAAACTGAGCTTCACAAAGGAAGATGCCACCGTCCAAGCTGAAACAGAATTACCTGGAGCTAGTAGGTATCTGTCCTACAGATGACCATATTGCTACCTGTTCCTTGAACATTTAAAATATCCTGCCGTACCCTGGGAATTTGCTGTGGCACTCCACGGTGCCTTGGCACACACTTTGGGAACTGTGGTTCTTAAGCGAGCAGCTCATGAGATGTGGGAGTCATCTTGGCTTTTCTGCTGATGCCTCCTTCTCCTGGCCTCGGGTACATGTCTTCATGTGCCCCGCCTTGTGTGTGTGCATTGGTCCTTACTGTTGGCCCACATCTTTTCAACTTGGTTTGTAGTTTTGTTAGTGTTCGAAGAACCTCTCCTCTGCAGTTCACATCTAGCGAACTTTTCCCCTCCTCTTGTCTCTCTGGAAGATTCTCCTGGTAAAGGCAGGCAGGCAGATCAGATGACTTCCCAGATGCTCTTTGAGGTAGTGACGCCACCACATGCTCTGGGTGCCCAGGGCTCTGCCCAGTGCTGTGGGCTGTGGCCTCATCCAGTGCCCCCTGGAAGCATCTGTCTCTGAAGGGGACAAGGAGGCAAGGAGGCTCGGTGACAGCTCTCCCCAGATCCCCAGGAGTCAAGGCAGGACTGGGGTCTCAGTCTCTTTCAAACTTGCATACCTGTAGATAATGTAAGTCCTTCTGAGATTCAGTTACCAGTGGAGGGACTCATAATTCTGAAGGCTGCATGGCAGAAGCCTGAAAAGTTTATGGCTGGGATGGAGAGGGGGTTCGGGGTGGTGACTCAGGTAAAGAACCTGCCTGCAATGCAGGAGACACAGGAGATGCTGATTCAATCCCGGGTTCGGGAAGACCTCCTGGAGGAGGGCTCAGCAACCCGCTCCAGCATTCTTGCCTGGAGAATCCCATGGACAGAGAGGCCTGGCGGACTACAGTCCACAGGGTCACAAAGAGCTGGACACAACTGAAGTGACTGAGCACACTCTCCCGAGATGGACAGAGCACGCACGGGGGCATGTGTCCACGGGAGAGCACACTCGGTCTGTGCCTGTTCCTTCTGAGCTGATACCTGTGAATGAAGGCTGAGGCACCTGGTGGGCTGTGTTCCCTGCCTCCTGGAGTCCTTGGAGAGTGCATTTGCAGAAGTTTAGGGAAGTCTCTTTGAGAACAAATCCATCTGTCTCAAGACAGCATACTATAGCTGGCTCTCCCCTCACCTCTTCTAAATTCCCCTGAGAGTTCCATTTTGATTTTGATCAGAGGCTCTGATTTATGACCAGAACCTTAGGTCAGCTCCCTCCTTGTTCAGAGAAAGGCTCAGGGTGAAAGGATTCTGATTTCTAGACCTCATACCTCAGGGATTCTTCATGCCTTCCAGGATGTCTGCTCCTGGATCACCAAGAGCCAAGGCTCTGGATGTTGTATGGGAAACTATCATCGAAGGCTGGCAAACATCCCCAGTAACGCAGACTTCTGTGTGCAGCCCTACCTCATATGTCTTTCTGTGTTGGCACCCTAACTTTCCATCCCCTCCATTTAGGACTTGGAGTGCGGAAGACATGGCTAAGCCTGTTCTGGTTGCAGGTTGCACGCTTTCTTTTTTGACCACACCATGTGGCTTGCAGAATCTTAGTCCCCCCCTGTCCCAGGGATTGAACCTGGGCCACTGAAGTGAAAAATTCTGAGTACTAACCACTGCACTTCCAGGGAATTCCCAGGCTGCGTTATCCTTGGGCTTGCCTTCCTTGGATGGCAGAGGTGGCCTGGTGATGTGGGAATTGTGGATCTCTGCAGAGGGATGCAGGGAGGAGGAGGATGGAATCCAAGAGTCAAAAAGTAGGGCCATTGAGTTTTCTAACTCCCTAAGTAGCCACATGGTAAACAACCTGCCTGCCAATGGAGGAGACTTAAGAGACACAGGTTCGACCCTGTGTTGGTAAGATCCCTTGGAAGAGGGTATGGCAACCCACTCCAGTATTCTTGCCTGGAGAATTAAGCAGACAGAGGAGCCTGGTGGGCTCCATTGCATAGCATCATAAAGAGTAGGACACGACTGAATCAACTTAGAATGCAGGCCAAGTAGCCACATGCTGAATTCCGCTTAACGGAATGAATGAACTCTCGAAACACTGGCATCACTCAGTCACAGAATCATGGGGCCCAGAGCTGAGCCATCGGATCTCGGCATCACTAGATTCTCAAACAGGGAGCCACATATGGAGTCTTAGAACCATAAGCAAAAAGAATTTAAAAATCAACACCATGGACTTTCTGGAATCCTGGATGCTCATCATGACCATTAGGATCTGTACATCAGTTGTCCTGGAATGTTGGCTTCCTGTGAGGCCTAGAATCCTGACTCTGAGGCTTTGCTCACTTGTAAAGTGAGGGTGTTGTGTTATCCCAGCCATTCTAACGTGCTAAGTTTTGTTGTGATCGCTTCCCCGTGGTGCCGTTAGCCACCTGCCAAAAGTCCTCTTCTGGGACAACACTGCCACCATGTGGAGATGTCGAGGGAGGCGGCCTGGGAGGACATGGGGCCTCTTTTAGGTCTGTCCTGTGCAGGCAGTGAGGCTTGGGCTCAGCTGTGGATGGAACGAGCCTCAGCATCTGCCCAGCCTTTGGCGCCCCCAAGACTGAGTGCAGCTGGTCCTCCTCCTGGCAACGGCAGTGAGCTCAGTCCCGGCTGGTCTGAGTTAGGCAGGTTGTGAGAGTCACAACTTGAGACATGGTGTAACTCTCCTCAGGATGTGGGTCAGAACTGAGGCCCAGAGGAACTGAGTGCAAGATCCGTGGGGCTGGCGTTCAGAGGATCAGACTTAGGGTCTGGATGCCGCCTCCGTGGCATCCTTGCTGCCTCCCTGTCACTCGGCCTCTAACTCCTTCTGCACTCAGATTGCCTTCTCCTCTGGTGCACCGAATCCTCCGCATCATCTCCAGTGCCTCCCCCAGGGCTGATGGGGGAGCATGCTATCACTGGTCTCCATCTCCCTGGGTCAAGAGAGGCTGGGTTGTCGCCTTCACACACCTCCAAGTTGGGGTTAGCGGGTCAGAAAGGGTGGGGCATGATCATAGGAGCATGTGAGTAAGGAGGGCAGAGGGGCTGAAGCTGTCCCAGGTCCTCACTGAGCACTCCCTTCCCCTTTTGCTATTCTCTGACTCCAATGAGACTTGACAATGTGTTTCCTACCAGGCCATCAGCCTCTTGGTAGGCTTTCTCCCTATCTCCCTGCTCTGCTGAGACTCTCCACCTAGCATCCCCACGTCCCCCTACCAGCACAGCTGCTTCTTCCTGCTTTCAAAAGGCATCCCCCTTCTCTCGTGTTGTATAGCAGGTTTTACAAGGAAATTGATGCCATCAGCTTTCCCCGTACAACCTGCTATGGGGCCTTCATCTTCCCTGCCTCGGAGGACGAAATCTCCACCAACCTAGTTCATCCAGAAGATTCAGCAAGCATTTGTTCTTATTGTCTCCAGGCTAAGCCATCATCTCGCCTCTCTCTTAAATCTTTAACTTGCCCTCTAGACCAGCTGTTTCTTTTTAGTCTAAGAGATAGATGCTATTTTAAATGATATTGTTTCTTTCATTTTCCATTTCCATTATCCATTGCTAGTATGTAGAAATACTATTGATTTTAGTACACTGATCCTGTATCCTTCCTAAACTTACTTGTTAGTTCTAGCAGTTTTTTCCCCCCATAGATTCTGTAGGATTTTCTCCATAGACGTAGGTGTTATCTATGAATAAAAACATTTTTGCATCTTCCTTTCAACTCCAGATACCTTTCATTTTTTTCTTGCCTGTCACATTGGCTAGAAACTCTAAGACAATGTTGAATAAAAGTGATGAGAGTAGATATTCTTGCTTTGTTCTGCATTCGAGTATGATGTTGGTAGATTTTTCATAGATGCCTATTAAGGGTTGAGGAAGTTCGCTTGTGTTCCTAGTTTGCTGAAAGTTTTTATCCAAATGTCAGCATTTGTCCATTCTTTTGCATCTATTGAGACAATTATATGGTTTTTATTTTCCAGTCTGTTAATATACTGAATTATATGAATTGATGTTCAAATGTCAAACCAACCTTGCATTTCCAGGATAAATCCCACTTGGTCATGATGTATTGTTTTCTTTACATGCTGCTGAATTGGATATGCTAAAACTTAGTTAAGAATTTTTGCATTTATGTTCATGAGGGATATTGGTCTGGTATTTTATTTTTTGGTATCTTTGTTGGATTTTGGCATCAGGATAATGCTGACCTCATACACTACTCATGAGTGTTTCCAATTTTAATTATCTAGAAAGTTCGTGGATTATTTCTGTCATTTTTTGTTGAATGTCTTGTAGAACTTACCAGTGAAGCCATCTGGGCCTAAAGTGTTCTTAGGAAGAAAATTATTCTCCAGGAAGATTGGTAACTAACTATACATTTGATTTCTTTAATAAATGTAGGGCTATTTTTGTTATCTATTTCTTATTGAGTAAGCTTTGATAGCCTATGTCTTTTTTTTTTTTTTTATAGCCTCTGTCTTTTAAGGAATTTGTCCACTTCATAGATCTTGTAGAATTTATTGGTATATAAATGTTAAAAATACTTTTTATTTTTGGCTAGCTGTTCAACTACATATATGAACTCTTGCATGCATGCTCAGTAAAAATATTTTTTATTTTTAATATCTGTAGTATCTGTAGAGATATAACCTTTCTAATACTTGATATTATCAATCTCTCTCTCTTTTTCCTGATTAGTCTGGCTAGAGTGATCTTTTCAAAGAGCCCATGGTTTGCACCTGCCTGTGATCTTCTTTTCCTGAATTTCTGTGGCTTTTGGATGTGCTCAGCCTCTACAAATATATAAGCAATTCCTAATAATAAATCTGTATCCTACCTTCTAGGACTCCAATTATGCAAGTATTAGTCTGCCTGAAGCTCTCCCACAACTCACTGGTTCTCTAATATTTTCAGACTTTGCGTCTGTGCTGTGTCTTCTAGTTCACTAATATTCTTTTCTGCTGAGTCTGATCTGCACATCCAGTGTATGTGTCATCTCAAATACTCTCAAACACTGTAGTCTTCAACTTTAGACGTGTCATCACCTTAACATACTCCTTGTCACAACACAACCTGTTGAGTTTTTCCTCTACCTTCACAAATATGTGAAATCCCTGTGGTCATTGTGTTGATGTGCTTGCCTGCTACTTTTCTCGTCTGCCTCATCTGTGTTTATTTCTGTGGCTTGATTACTTTTTGTCTTCACTTTTTGTCTTCACTACGGGTCCTTTTTCTACTTGCTTGCAGGTCTGATAATTTTCAATTGAGACTCAGCCATTGTGAAATTTACCTTATTTGGCTGAATACTTTTACATTCTTTTAAAAATTCTTCAGCTTTATTCTGAATGCAACTAAATTACTTGAAAACTTCTCCTGAGGCTTTCTTTTAAACTTTGTTAGGACCTGAGCAGGATTTAGTCTAGGGCTAACTTTTCCCTGGCATCGAGGCCATGTACTTCTGATGATGCTGTTTGATGTTTTCTGAATTATGAGGCTTTTCCAGTCTGGCTCTTGGAAACAGAAACTGTTGCTGACCTGTGTAGGCCATGGAGACCGTCTCTCTAATTCTTTCAGGTGTTTCACCACGTGCATGCTCTGGTCAGCGCTTGTGGTTGGCTCGAGGGAGCACTCTGCAAGTCTTGGTACCCTCTCCACGCAGCTCTCTCCTCTCCAGTGCTCTGTCCTGTGAACTCCACCCAGTCTGGATCCTTAGACTCCCGACTGCATCCTCAGCTCCGGAAGACACCAGGAAGATCCCCCTCCTTGCCTCAATGTGAAATCTCCGCAGACAGCCCACTGGAGATGACCTTGCTTGCTTTCCTTTGTTCAGGAATCACTGCCCTGCACTGTTTGGACACTCACTATCTGTTGTTTTCTATATTTTGCCCATTTATTCTCTTTTCCATTCTTTGATGCTGTTGTTTTAGATCGGAAGGTAAATCCATTCCCTGTTACCCCTTGGAAACAAAAATCCTGATGCTATTCACTCATCTAAATTTTTGTTCTTCTAGTGGATGTGAAGTGATAGCTCACTGTGGTTTTAATTTGCATTTTTCTAATAACATTTGTCCATCTTTTCACTTTGAGGTATCTATTTGAGTGTTTAACATGTTTTCCTGAGATCATTATCTTTTTACTTTTGATTTGTTGTTGTTGTTATTTAGTTGCTCAGTCGTGTCCAACTCTTTGCGACCCCATGGACGGCTGCACACCAGGCTTCCCTGTCCTTCAGTATCTCCTGGAGTTGGCTCAAACTCATGTCCATTGAGTCAGGGATGCCATCCAACCATCTCGTCCTCTGTCATCCCCTTCTCCTCCTGCCTTCAATCCTTCCCAACATTAGGGTCTTTTCTAATGAGTCCGCTCTTTGCATCAGATGGCCAAAGTATTGGAGCTTCAGCATTAGTCCTTTCAATATTCAGGACTGATTTCCTTTAGTATTGACTGGTTTGATCTCCTTGCTGCCCAAGGGACTCTCAGAAGTCTTCAACACCACAGTTCAAAAGTATCAATTTATCGGTGCTCAGCCTTTTTATTGTCCATTTCTCACATCTGTACATGACTACTGAAAAAACCATGGCTTTGCCTATGTGGACTTTTGTCAACAAAGTGATGTCTCTGCTTTTTAATATGCTGTCTACATTTGTCATAGCTTTTCTTCCGAGGAGCAAGAATCTTTTAATTTCATGGCTGTAGTCACTGCCCACAGTGATTTTGGAGCCCACGAAAATAAAGTCTGTCACTGTTTCCATTGTTTCCCCATCTATTTGCCATGAAGTGATGGCACCAGATGCCATGATTTTAGTTTTCTGAATATTGAGTTTTAAGCCAACTTTTTCACTCTCCTTTTTCACCTTCGTCAAGAGGCTCTTTAGCTCCTCTTCGCTTTCTGCCATTAGGGTGATGTCTTCTGCATGTCTGAGGTTATTGCTATTTGTCCTGGCAATCTTGATTCCAGCTTGTGCTTCATCCAGCCCAGCATTTTGCATGATGTATTCCTGAATAGATCTTTATACAGCCTGGATGCAAGACCTTTGTCTCACAAACACACACACACATACACACACACACACACACACACACACACACACATAACTGTGAACATTTTTTCTTTCAATCTAATGCTTTGCATTTTTATTTTCTCAATACTGTCTTTAGGAGGACAGAAGTTTTTATTTTTTTAATTAAAATTTTTTTGGAGTATAGCTGCTTTACAATGCAAAGTGAACCAGTTATACATATACATATATCCACTTTTTAAAAGATTTTTTTCCTATTTAGGTCACCACAGAGCACTGCATAACATTCTCTGTGTAGGTTCTCTCAGTAGGTTCTCATTAGTTATCTATTTTTTTTTAATTGGCAACCACATTATTTTAACAGTGAAGATCCCATGACAAATTTAAGTGGTGGTATGGAAAGTGGGAAGTGTTAGCCGCTCAGTCGTGTTTGAGTCTTTGCGACCAGCAGCCCACCAGGTTCCTCTGTCCATGGGATTCTCCAGGCAAGGTGCTGGAGTGGGTTGCCATTTCCTTCTCCATAGTTATCTGTTTTATATATACAGTAGTGTATATATGTCAACCACAATCTCCAGGTTAATCCCACTTCCTTCTCCTCATGGTAACTATAAGTTTGTTTTCTACATCTGTGACTCTATTTCTGCTTTGCAAATAAATTCATCTGTGCTATTTTTCTAGTCTTCACATATATATGATATCATAAGATATTTATCTTTTTCTGACTTATTTCACCCTGTACGACAATCTCTAGGTTCATTCGTGTTGGTGCAAATGGCATTATTTCATTTCTTTTTATGGCTGAGTAATATTCCATTGTACTTGGGCAAACTCTGGGAGATGGTGATGGACAGGGAAGCCTGGTGTGCTGCAGTCCATGGGGTCACAAAGAGTTGGACATGACTTGTTGACTAAACAACAACAGCAATATTCCACTGTATATATGTACCACATCTTCTTTATACGTTCCTCTATTGTGGGCGTTTAGGTTTTTTCCATGTTCTGGCTACTGTAAATAGTGCTGCAATGAATACGAGGATGCATGCATCCTTTCAACTTAAGGTTTTCTCTGGATATACGCCCAGGAGGTGGATAGCTGGATCACCTTGTAGCTCTATTTTTAGTTTTTAAGGGAACCTCCATACTATTCTCCACAGTGGTTTTACCAATTTACATTCCCACCAACAGTGTAGGAGGGTTCCCTTTTCTCCACATCCTCTCCAGCATTTGCTGTTTGTAGATTTTTTTATAATGGCCATTCTAACTGGTGTGAGGTGATACCTCATTGTAGCATTGATTTGCATTTCTCTAATAACTAATGTTCAGCCTTTATTCACGTGTTTTTTTGCCATCTGTATGTCTTCTTTGGAAAAATGTATGTTTAGATCTTGTTTCCATTTTTTGATTGTATTATATTCTTTTTTTTTTTTTTTCTGTATTGACCAGTGTGAGCCTGTTTCTGTATTTTGGAGATTAATCCCTCATCAGTTGATTTGTTTGAAAATATTTTTTCTCATTCTGAGTGTTGTCTTTTCATTTTGTTTATTTTTCCTTTGCTGTGCAAAAGCTTTTAAGTTTACTTAGGTCCCATTTGCTTATTTTTATTTTCATTTCTCTAAGTGGTGGATCAAGAAGGATCTTGTTGCAGTTTATGTCAAAGAGTGTTCTGCTTATGTTCTGCCCATATGTTTAGGCCATATATTTAGGTATTTAATTCATTTTAAGTTTATTTTTGTGTATGATGTTAGGGTATATTCTAATTTCATTCTTTTCATATACCTGTCCAGATTTTCCACACTGCTTATTGAAGAGGCTGTCTTTTCTCCATTGTGTAATCTTGCCATGATTAGGTAGCCACAAGTGCATAGGTTTATCTTTGGACTTTCTGTCCTATCCCATTAAGTTATATTTCCCTTTTTGTGCCATTACCATGCTATTTTGATTGCTGTAGCTTTGTAGTATAGTCTGAAGTCAGGGAGCCTGAATCCTTAAGGTCTGTTTTTCTTTCTCAAGATTTCTTTGACTGGGGTCTTTTGTGTTTCCATATGAGTTATACAATTTTTTTCTAATTCTCTGAAAAATTCCATAGGTAATTTAATAGCATTGAATCTGTAGATTTTTTGTGTGTAGTATAGTCATTTTGACAATGCTGATTCTTCCAGTCTAAGAGCATAGTATATTTTTCCATCTGTCTGTGTGAGTTTCTGCTTCTTCCATCATTGTCTTATGGTTTTCCGAGTGCAGTTCTTTGCCTCTTTAGGTAGGTTTATTCCTAGGTATTTTATTCTTTTTGATGCGATGGTAAATGAAATTGTTTCCTTAATCTCTCTTTCTGGTCTTTCATTTTTACTGTATAGGAATGTAAGAGATTTCTGTGTATTAATTTTTTTATCATGCAACTTTATCAAATTCATTGATGATCTCGATTAATAGTTTTCTGGTAGCTTCTTTAGGATTTTCTATGTATAGTATCTGCAAACAGTGACAGTTTTACTTCCTCTTTTCCAATCTGGATTCCTTTTATTTCCCTTTCTTCTCTAATACCTGTGGCTAGGACTTCCAAAACTATGTTGAATAAAAGTAGTGTGAGTGGATATCCTTACCTCATTCTGATCTTAGAGGAAATGCTTTCAGCTTTTCACCATTGAATATGATGTTAGCTGTAAGTGTGTCATATATGGCCTTTAATACATTGAGGTAGGTTCCCTCTAAGTTCATCTTCTGGGGAGTTTTTTTCCATTATAAACGGGTTTTGAATTTTGTCAAAAGCTTCTTCTTCATCTATTAAGATGATCATAAAGTTTTTATTCTACAGTTTGTTAATGTGGTTGTCATTGTTGCTTAGTCACTAAGTTGTGTCCAACTCTTTGAGAACCCATGGACTGCAGCTTGCCAGGCCTCCCTGTCCTTCACTATCTCCCAGAGTTTGCTCAAACTCATGTCCATTGAGTTAGTGATGCCATCCAACCATCTTATCCTCTGCCACCTCCTTCTTCTCCTGCCTTCAATCTTTCCCAGCATCGGATCTTTTCCATTGAGTAGGGTCTTCTCATCAGGTGGCCAAAGTACTGGAGCTTCAGCTTTAACATAAGTCCTTCCAATAAGTATTCAGTGTTGATTTACCTTAGGATTGACTGGTTTGATCTCCTTGCAGTTCAAGGGACTCTCAAGAGTCTTCTCCAGCACCACATGTTGAAGGCATCATTTCTTCAGTGCTCAGCCTTCTTCACGGTCCAACTCTCACTTTCATACATGACTACTGGAAAAACCATAGCTGTGACTATATGGACCTAGGTAATAGCATCATGCTACTTCTGCTTCAGATGGTGAATGGCCTTTATCCCATTCCTTGGTTCTCATGTCCATAGATAAACTGATCCCAGGGCCATGCAAAAGCCATGCAGCGGAGGATTAAACCCAGATTACATCTCTAGGCAGGTCGAGGCAGCTTCTCCCAGCCCCACATTCCTTGCCTGCCAGGTGCCTTCCATACCACCAGAGCACGGAATGACAGTGAGTGTAAATGGTTCACAGCGGCCTTTGTGCTGGAGCTCATCCTATGCTATCTTCTTAAAACCATGAATTGACCCAGACCAGTGTTGCCTCTGACCTTTTCATTCTGAGATGGCTGGCATTTTCAGCTCTTTGTCCTCTGGGGATTCCAGCTTTCTGCCAAGGAATCAAGATTGCAGGAGAAATATCAACAACCTCAGATATATGGATGATACCACCCTAATGGGAGAAAGTGAAGAGGAACTAAAGAGCCTCTTGATGAAGGTGAAAGAGGAGAATGAAAAAATTGGCTTAAAATCCAACATTCAAAAAACTAATGGCATCTTGTCCCATCTCTTCATGGCAAATAAAAGGGGAAAAAATGGAAGCAGTGACAGACTTTATTTTTTGGGGGGGACTCCAAAATCACTGTAGATGGTGACTGAAGCTGTGAAATTAAAAGACATTTTCTCCTTGTAAAGAAAGTTATGACAAACCTAGACAGTATATTAAACAGCAAAGACATCACTTTGCTGACAAAGGTCCCTATAGGCAAAGCTGTGTTTTTTCCGGTAATCATGTATTGATGTGAGACTTGGACCATAAAGGAGGCTGAGCACCGAAGAATTGTTGCTTTCAAATTGTGGTGCTGGGGAAGACTCTTGAGAGTCCCTTGGACTGTATGGAAATCAAACTAGACAGTCCTAAAGGAAATCAGTCCTGAATATTCATTGGAAAGACTTATGCTGAAGCATTAATACTTTGGTCACCTGATGTGAAGAGATGACTCATTGGAAAAGCCCCTGATGCTAGGAAAGATTGACGGCAAAAAGAGAAGAGGGCAGCAGAGGGCGAGATGGTTAGATATCATCACTGACTCAACGGACATGAATTTGAGCAAACTGTGGGAGATAGTGAAGGACGGGGGACCCTGGCATGCTGTGGCCCACGGGGTCACAAAGAGTCAAACATGACTTAGTGACTAAGTCACAACAACGAAGTATAAGTTGAGGAGGGTCAGAGGCAGTTATTTGCTGTTGTTGTTGTTGAGTCACTCAGTTGTGTTCAACTCTTTGCGATCCTATGGACTGCAGCATGCCGGGGAAGTGAAGGACAGCAAAGACAGCATTGGTCTGGGTCAGTTCATGATTTTCAGAAGATGCTTAAAGAATGCTTGCACATATGGAAGATGCTTTAAGAAGATGCTCCAGAACAAAGGGCCCAGACCCATAAAAGCCACTGTGAGACATTTGCACTTTCTGTCATTCCATGCTCTGGTGGCATGGAAGGACCTGACACTCAAGGAACACAGGACTGGGAGAGGCTGCCTCTACCTGCCTGGAGATGTAGTCTGGGTTTAATCCTCCCCTGCATGGCCCTGGGATTAGTTTATCTGTGCATGTGAGAATCAAAGAAGGGATCCATCACTGATCTCTGTGTCCAAGAGGCAGGTTTAGGAGGTGGGAGAAGATAAGATCAGAACATTCAGAATGCTCCTTCTACCTGCTGATAAAGTGTGGTAGGTAAAGACCACCAGGGGCACCCTCATAACGGAGCCACACTGGGTGCATTGACTTGCCAGGGAGGCCTCGTGCCAAGGGAAATCTTGAAGTGTCCTAGGGAGGAGGAAGGGCCTTTGAAAGGGCCTGGTGTTGTGTTGAGCAATTCTGAGAGGGTTTGGGATATTAGGGTCAGCTCCGTGTGCTGTCAGCAATTGGGGTTCCCAACATCTTTGTGGGGTGGGGGCAAGATAGGGACTGGAGGGAAGGAATAATGGTCACTTGAGAATGGATGGCACTGTCTGCGGAGAAATGTTGCTCATGCAGCCTTCACCTGCTGGAACCCATAAGTTTGGATTGATGTGGAAAGTCATGTCTGAAGAAACCCCTTGATCTAAGCTTTGTAACGGATGAGTCAGTTTTCTTTTGCCACATAACAAATTAGCACAGGGTCAGCACTTAAAACCTAAGAGTCATCTCATTCTGTAGATGGCACCCGGATGCGTCTGGCCTCTGGTCAGGGTGTCGTCAAGCTGAAACCAAGCGTGGGCAGGCTACATTCTCACTAGGGGGATGGGCTGGGGAAGAGCTACCCCAACACCCCAGAGGCCACTGGCAGAACCTTGATCCTTGTGGGTCTAGGGCTGAAGCTCCTATCGTCTTACTGCTGCGACCGAGGACTGCTCTCAGAAGCCAGTGAGCATTCTCACAGCCTGGCCCTCCCTGGGCCCCTTACACCTCCAATCTGTGTGACCTCAGAGAGGGACAGGTCCAGCTACAGGTTCACCTGATTCAGTCAGGCCCACCTAGATACTCAGGCCTCCCAGGTGGCGCTAGTGGAAAAGAACCCACCTGCCAATGCAGAGGCATGAGATGCAGGGTCAGTCCCTGGGTCAGGAAGATCCCCTGGAGGAGGGCGTGGCAACCCATCCCAGTATTTTTGCTTGGAGGATCTCATGCACTGTGGAGCCCAGTGGGCTGTTGTCCATAGTGTCGCAAAGAGCTGGACACAAGTGCAGTGATTTAGCACGCATGCATGCACTTAGATACTCAGCTTCTCAGTGCCAACTGGTCAGTAACCTGACCCCATCACAATCACGGGTTCATTCCCGCTCAAGGGTTGAGGCTTATGCAAGGTGCGAACACCTGTGGGTGGGGATCGTGGGGGGTACCCTAGAACCCTGCTTTCCATACCAGGTTTGGAACCCAACTGCTTGTCCATGTTCAGTTCAGTTCAGTTGCTCAGTCTTTGAGACCCCATGGACTTCAGCACAGCAGGCTTTCCTGTCCATCACCAACTCCTGGAGCTTGCTCAAATTCATGTCCATCGAGTTGGTGATGCCATCTAACCATCTCATCCACTGTCATCCCCCTCTGCTTCTGCCCTCAGTTTTTCCCAGCATCAGGGTCTTTTTCAATGAGTCAGTTCTTCGCATCAGTCCTTTCAATGAACATTCAGGACTGATTTCCTTTAGGATTATCTAGTTTGATCTCCTTGCAGTACAAGGGACTCGCAAGAGTCTTCTCCAACACCACAGTTCAAAAGCATTAATTCTTCGGCGCTCAGCTTTCTTTATAGTGAAACTCTCACATCCATACATGACCACTGGAAAAACCACAGCTTTGACTAGATGGACCTTTGTCGGCAAAGTAATATGTTTTTTAATATGCTGTCTAAGTTGGTCATAGCTTTTCTTCCAAGGAGCAAGTGTCTTTTAATTTAATGGCTGCAGTCACAACCTGCAGTGATTTTGGAGCCCAAGAAACTAAAGTCTGTCACTGCTTCCACTGTTTCCCCATCTATTTCCCATGAGGTGATGGGACTGGATGCCATGATCTTAGTTTTCTGAATGTTGAGGTTTAAGCCAACTTTTTCACTCTCCTCTTTCACTTTCATCAAGAGGCTCTTTAGTTCCTCTTCACTTTCTGCCATAACGGTGGTATCATCTGTGTATCTGAGGTTATTGATATTTCTCCTAGCAACTTGATTCCAGCTTGTGCTTCATCCAACCAGGCATTTTGCATGATGTACTCTGCATATAAGTTAAATAAGCAGGGTGACGATATACAGCCTTGACATACTCCTTTCCCAATTTGGAACCAGTCTGTTGTTCCATGTCTGGTTCTAGCTGTTGCTTCTTGACCTACATACTGGAGAAGGGAATGGCAAATCACTTCAGTATTCTTGCCTTGAGAACCCCATGAAGACTATGAAAAGGCAAAAAAGATATGTCCATGTCAGAGTGATCCATGAGGCTCCTGTCTCTCAGGCAAGAATGGGTTGTATGACTCTTAACAGTGTGGTTTCAGATAGCAAAGTTCCTACTGTCTGTGAGTTTGGGGACAAGGTTTCTCAAAGCATGTCCTTATGCTGATGGACATGCAGGGTCCCCAGGCTCACAATAGCCTTTCCCTCCCACCCTGGACTTGCCTCCCCCAGTGCCAGTTCAAAACTGTTTTCAGGTATCCAAGATACTGGTAGGGATTCTGTGCCTGCTATGCACTTTGCTGTTGATTGCTTTGTTACAATTGTCTGTGGTCCCCCAAATACAGGGTTAAATTTGTAAGAAGAGAGAACGCAGCTTTTTTTTTTATTTGCCAGTGTAGCAGGAATCTCAAAAGTGTTCTTTCAAATGCCTTTGACACCCTGTTGGCCATCTTTCCTCAATTCCAGCCTTGATGTTGACAGTCATCATCAGGTTCTCGAACCTGCTGGTCCCTTAGTCCTTCCATCTGAGCTGACTGCAGCCCAGTTTTGGGGCTGTCTGGCTGTTCTCGTCCTCCTCTACTGACAGGAGTGTTGAGAGGCCTGTCAGCTCTCCCTGCAGGGATGGCCAGAGACTGCCCACCACTGCCAGCTCTCTGCTCTGAGCATGTGCTCTCATTCACCTTGTTCCTGCTTGTTTGCCCCATTCAGTTCAGTTCAGTCGCTCAGTCTTGTCCGACTCTTTGCGAGCCCGTAGACTGCAGCACACCAACTCCCAGAGCCTGCTCAAACCCACGTCCATCAAGTCGAGGATGCCATCCAACCATCTCATCCTCTGTCATCCCCTTCTCCTCCTGCCTTCAATCTTTCCCACCATCAGGGTCTTTTCCAACGAGTCAGTTCTTCACATCAGGTGGCCAAAGTATCGGAGCTTCAGCTTCAGCATCAGTCCTTCCGATGAATATTCAGGACTGATTTCCTTTAGGATGGACTGGCTTGATTTTCTTGCAGTCCAAGGAAGACTCTTGCAGACCACAGACAATTGCAAGAGTCTCAAGACTCTTCTCCAACACCACAGCTCAAAAGCATCAATTCTTTGGCACTCAGCTTTCTTTATGGTCCAACTCTCACATCCATACATTGTTCGCCCCATAGTCCAATCTTGGTGCAGAAGCCCAAGGGACTCTGCCCTGGTCTCCAGACTTGTGTGACCACTTGCTTAGTGCAAGACCCTGCCTGATTTGCTTCCCTGCTGTGTGCCTGACTCACTCTCTCCCCACCCCCAGCCCTCACTCACTGACCTCCAGGCACTGACATCCGCACTCAGCTTGCTGTGGTCAGACGGGAAAACCACAGTGGGGAGCTCGGACATCTGGGACGGGCTTCATGTTGACCTGGTTGAGGAAGACCCTGAAGTTCGGGGGGCAGGGCAGCTGGGCCCTGGTCCCAAGGGACCATGTTCGGTCAGAGGATTGACTCAGACAGCAGCAGTCTCCACCTGCCGCTGATTCTAATAAAAAAAAATCATGCCTTAGAAGACAGATGCCAATGCCTTACCTCCCACCTTTGGGTATTACTCTCCTAGGCAGTGCCATGTAACAGAGAATTGCAGAATGTCGGTTCAAACACCCAGCCCTCATACCTCCCAGGTGGACAAACAGGCCTGGTGAGGCTGGGACTTGCCTACAGGTGGCTCAGAGTGGCCTGGCCTGAACCAGACCCTGCATTCCACCCTGTCCCCCTCCTCCTTTCTCATCCCCATTTCCTCCCTTGGATTGGGGACACTCTGATGGCTTCATTTTACTTTGATCACCTCTTTAAAGATCTTGCCTCCATATGTATTAATTCTGAGGTCTTGGGGGCTGGGGCACCCACATTTAAACATGGGGCACAGTTTAGCTCATAAGTCTCCTTGGACTCCAGCTGTCTTCTCAGTCAGGGGTTTCCTGGACCCCGCCCAAACTTACCCATCTGTTTTCTTTCCTTTAAAAATTTGTTGTAATCTCTCATTGGCTTCTCTGGATCACTTTGTCCCATGGGCCTCGTATCTTTTAATTAATTTATTATCATTTTAGTGAAGCCTTAGGAGGAAGAAGAAATTAATGTGTGGGATAAATGTCCATCTTTAACCAGAAATTTTTTTTTGTATTTTTTTAGCAATTAAAACTTTCCTGGAAATGTTACTTGATAAAAGATCTCCTCTGGAGGACATTTATCATGTTTGTAATTTTGTACTATTAAAAATAGTGCTTTGATCCCTAGGCTTTCCCAGATTGTTTGCTCATCTCTGTTCTTTTTCTAGCATAAAAGCCTAGAGACTGGGTCAAAGTTTTGACAAAGTTAAAACTTTGCAGGTATATTGCCAGGTGGCCTAAAAATGAGCATCAAATGAGCATCAAAATGAGCATCAAAAATGAGCATCAGTGTTTTGTGCTTACAAAAGCCATTCTAACCCATCAGTGGAAAGCTGTCCTATAGTTTCATTATTTTAATGCCTCTTTGATCCCTCTGAAAATCGTTTATAGAAAAGCTAGGGTGTGACTTTCCTTTCTTTTTCAGATAGTTCATTAGTTCTTGTTAAATGAGTTTTCAACCCTGCTGGACATTTATGTTTCCTTCCCTCCTCACACTGGGCTTAGGGCTGGCCCTGGGACTTGAGAGGGACACAGACAGGGTGGGACCAACTTCTGAGCCTGAGCTCGAAAGGATGACTGTTGTATCCTGGCGGCCCTACTGTGATACCAAGAGCCCCCTTCACTGACACTAAAATAGCACCTTTACCAGCCAACACACTAACTTGCATCTCTCTGTGAAGTTATTCATCTGGAAGTTCGTGTAGGCAAGAAGGAGTGGAAGCAGATGGAGGTGTCCTAAGAAGAGGCGCTGTGGGCCTCTGTACTGTGGTAGGCACATCATGGCCAATCCGGGAGGTCCAGCATGAGCTGGATGGCCTCACTGATCACAGAGGGTATCCAGGTCTGGCATCCACCTCTTGGGCACAAAAGCACATCACTCTTTCACTTACTTTTTCCAAATGTCACACAAAATGTTCCTGGCGGGGTCCAGGCTGCCTGCGTTTTCAGGAAGAAGCCATGGAAAATGCGGGTCCAACTCGGCAGCAGTGAGATTTGGCACTCAGGGCTCCCAGAGAGGAACGGCAGCTGGCAGAATCGACCCTGTTGCTAAGCCTAACAGCCGTCCCTCCTGACTTCAAAGGAACCTGAAAACGTTGGGGTGAGTCCCCAACTCTGGGGCCAGCCACTGGGGAACGTGCTGACCACTCGGGGAGGCCAGTGAGCCCCATGGAACAGGAGCACCTTTCCAGGGCCTCTTGTCTGGGTACCTGACTGAACGTGGTGGTCGTGGAGTCAGAACTCCACCCAGGCCTGGTTGGGAGGGCCAGGCTGTTCCCTGGGAGGGTAGGAAGGCATGGGCTCAATGGGCCAGGAAGAGTCTGGATGCAGGATTGGTGCTCCCTAGTCCCAAAAGGGAGTCCCATCCATGAGGCTGGGACTTTGAAAATGGGACACCAGCCTGCACCTAGCATACTCCTGCATAACCTCTAAGTGCAAATAGCACCCCCTCTACCAAGTCCCCATCTGTGGGTCCAGGTGGAATGGCGTCTCAGTCTGAGTGTCTGCCCACTTTCTCCACTGGCCCCACAGATGTGGGGAGTCTCTGGAGTGACATTGTCCCTATTAGCTGTGGATAAACCAAGGGAGGAAAAGAGGCCATTCAGAAAACTGGTTTGGTGTAGATTATAGAAGTGAAATCTTTTCTCCAAATAAGGGATAGATTGTTTCTGCTTTAATTAAAAACTAAAAATTTGAAAAACATGTTAAAAAATTTTCCTTGAGATTTCCTTTGACCCATAGATTATCTATAAGTGCGTTGTCTAGTTTCAGAGAGTTTACAGGCTCTCCAGGTGTTTTTTGTGGTACTGCTTTCTAGTTTGATGCCACTGTGTTTAGAGAACACACTCTATATAATTTCAATTATTTTAAATTTATTGGGGGTTATTTTGCATATGAGATATGATATCTATCTCAGCAAATGTTCCATGGGTATTTAGAAAGAATACATGTTCAGTCAGTTCAGTCGCTCAGTCGTGTCTGACTCTTTGCAACCCCATGAATCGCAGCACGCCAGGCTTCCCTGTCCATCACCAACTCCCGGAGTTTACTCAAACTCATGCCCATCGAGTCAGTGATGCCATCCAGCCATCTCATCCTCTGTCGTCCCCTTCTCCTCCTGCCCCCAATCCCTCCAAGCATCAGGGTTTTTTCCAATCAGTCGACTCTTCGCATGAGGTGGCCAAAGTACTGGAGTTTCAGCTTCAGCATCAGTCCTTCCAATGAACACCCAGGACTGATCTCCTTCAGGATGGACTGGTTGGATCTCCTTGTAGTCCAAGGGACTCTCAAGAGTCTTCTCCAACACCACAGTTCAAAAGCATCAATTTTTTGGCGCTCAGCTTTCTTCACAGTCCAACTCTCACATCCATACATGACCACTGGAAAAACCATAACCTTGACCAGACGGACCTTTGTTGGCAAAGTAATGTCTCTGCTTGATCATAACTTTCCTTCCAAGGAGTAAGCGTATTTTAATTTCATGGCTTCAGTCACCATCTGCAGTGACTTTGGAGCCCAAAAAAATAAAGTCTGACATGGTTTCCACTGTCTCCCCATCTATTTCCCGTGAGGTGATGGGACCAGATGCCATGATCTTAGATTTCTGAATGTTGAGCTTTAAGCCAAATTTTCCACTCTCCTCTTTCACTTTCATCAAGATTCTTTTTAGTTCCTCTTCACTTTCTGCTATGAGGGTGGTGTCATCTGCATACCTGAGTTTATTGATATTTCTCCTGGCAATCTTAATTCCAGCTTGTGCTTCTTCCAGCCCAGTGTTTCTCATGATGTACTCTGCATATAAGTTAAATAAGCAGGGTGACAATATACAGCCTTGATATACTCCTTTTCCTATTAGGAACCAGTCTGTTGTTCCATGTCCAGTTCTAACTGTTGCTTCCTGACCTGCATACAGGTTTCTCAAGAGGCAGGTCAGGGGTGGTCTGGTATTCCCATCTCCTTCGGAATTTTCCACAGTTTATTGTGATCCACACAGTTGAAGGTTTTGGTGAAGTCAATAAAGCAGAAATAGATGTTTTCTGGAACTCTCTTGCTTTTTCAATGATCCAGCGGATATTGGCAATTTGATCTCTGGTTCCTCTGCCTTTTCTAAAACCAGCTTGAACATCTGGAAGTTCACGGTTCACGTACTGTTGAAACCTGGCTTGGAGAATTTTGAGCATTACTTTACTAGCGTGTGAGATGAGTGCAATTGTGCGGTAGTTTGAGCATTCTTTGGGATTGCCTTTCTTTGGGATTGGAATGAAAACGGACCTTTTCCAGTCCTGTGGCCACTGCTGAGTTTTCCAAATTTGCTGGCATATTGAGTGCAGCACTTTCACAGCATCATCTTTCAGGATTTGAAATAGCTCAACTGGAATTCCATCACTTCCACTAGCTTTGTTCGTGGTGATGCTTTCTAAGGCCCACTTGACTTCACATTCCAGGATGTCTGGCTCTAGGTGAGTGATCACACCATTGTGATTATCTGGGTCGTGAAGATCTTTTTTGTACAGTTCTTCTGTGTATTCTTGCCACCTCTTCTTAATATCTTCTGCTTCTGTTAGGTCCATACCATTTCTGTCCTTTATTGAGCCCACTTTTGCATGAAATGTTCCCTTGGTATCTCTAATTTTCTTGAAGAGATCTCTAGTCTTTCCCATTCTGTTGTTTTCCTCTATCTCTTTGTATTGATTGCTGAGGAAGGCTTTCTTATCTCTCCATGCTATTCTTTGGAACTCTGTATTCAAATGGATATATCTTTCCTTTTCTCCTTTGCTTTTTGCTTCTCTTCTTTTCACAGCTATTTGTAATGCCTCCTCAGACAACCATTTTGTCTTTTTGCATTTCTTTTCCATGGGGATGGTCTTGATCCCTGTCTCCTGTACAATGTCATGAACGTCCATCCATAGTTCATCAGGCACTCTGTCTATCAGATCTAGTCCCTTAAATCTATTTCTCACTTCCACTGTATATTCATAAGGGATTTGATTTAGGTCATACCTGCATGATCTAGTGGTTATCCCTACTCTCTTCAGTTTAAATCTGAATTTGGCAATAAGGAGTTCAAGATCTGAGCCACAGTCAGCTCCAGGTCTTATTTTTGCTGACTGTATAGAGCTTCTCCATCTTTGGCTGCAAAGAATATAATCAAAGAATACATGTTAGGTGGTGTCAAACTTTCTCAGTCAATGGGTTGTTGAGTTCTTAAACGTCTTTGATCATTTTCTGTCTAGTAAGGGGTGTTGATGTCTCCAACTATAATTGCAAATTTATCTACATGTCCTTTCAGCTCTATCAGTTTTCAATTCATGGATTTTGAGACTCTGTTGTCTGGTGCATACATATTTGGAAATTAAAATAGAAGTGCGACATGTCACAATACGCGGGATGCAGCTAAAGCAGTGCAGGTAGGAGAATTTATAGTACTGAATGCTTACACTAGAAAAGAGGGCAGGACTCAAGTTAATATTTTAAGTTCCTGTCTCAAGAGACCAGAAAGAGGAGGAAAATAAAACCAAAGAAGGCAGGAGAAAAATAGTAATTTAAGAGCAGTCATCAATGAAATTAAATAGGAAAACAATAAGGAAATCATTTAAAAATATTTATTTATTTATCTGACTGTGTCTGGTCTTAGTTTTGGCACATGGGATCTTTCCTTGTGGTGCATAAACAGGACACTCTAGTGTGGTCCATGGGCTCCAGAGTGTGGGGGCTTAGTAGTTGTGGCACATGGGCTTAGTTGCTCTGTGGGATATTAGTTCCCCGACCAGGGATGGAAGCCATGTCCCTTGAATTGCAAGGCAGATTCTTAACCACTAGACCACCAGGGAAGTCTCCAAGAAATCAATTTTAAAAGCTAGTCCTAAAAAATGTTTATAAACTCTAGTAAGACTGAAGAATGTAAAAAGAGAGAAGACACAAATCATCAAAATCAGGATGAAACAAGAGACATCACTACAGATCCTGGGACATTACAAAGATAATAAGGCAAGCTATGAACAACTTTACATTCATAAATCCAACAACTTAGAAGAAATGAATAAATTCCTCAAAAACTATAAACTACCAAAACTCAACCAAGATGAAATAAATTACCTGAATAGTCCTATAACTATTTCAAAAATTGGTGTAAATAAAAGCCCCTCTCCCCAAAGAAATCCTCATGATCAGAAGAAGTAGCATCGATTTTATACAATTTCTTCTAGGAAATAGAAGAGATAGGAATATATCCCAGCTCATGTTAGGAAATTAGTATTACCCTGTGTGATACCCACACCCAGGAAAGACAGTACCAAAGAGAAAGAGAGAGAGAACTGCAGACTAATATTCCTTATGAACTCAGGGGAAAACATCTCAGCAAAGTATTAGAAAAATGAACTTATAAATATATAAAAAGAATTATATAACATGGCCAAGTGAGAGTCAATGGTCAACCCTTGAAAATCAGTGTAATCTATCACATCAACTGGCTAAAGAAGAAAAATCATATGCTTATACTAATACAGAAAAAGCATTTGAAAAAAATCCATCCATTCATGAAGAAAGCTCTATCAAACTAGGAATTGAGGAGCATTTTCCCTAATGATAAATAACATCTGAAAGAAAAACAAGCCCCTGACATCACAGTGGTGAAAGATGGAAGTTTTCCCTCTGTTGTTCGAGAACAAGACAATGATATCTGCTCTCACCACTGTTTTCCAACATAGTACTGGAAGTTCTAGTCAGTGTAATAATATAAGGAATGAAGGGTAGACAGGAAAGGAAGAACTAAAACTATTCCTATTGGCAGATGACACAGTAGGAAATCCCAATGAACCTTCTGTTTTTTTTTTTAAGAATGTCTTTTGGTTGCTGTTCTTTTTTTAAAATAATAATTCTATTTGTTTACTTTTGGCTGTGCTGGGTCTTTGTTGCTGTGCAGGCTTCTCCCTGGTTGTGGAAGTGGGGGATACTCTCTGGTTGCAGGGCATGGGCTTCTCACCGTGGCAGCTTCTGTCATTGCACAGCGTGGGCTCCAGGGCTCTCGGGCTTCGGTGGTTGCAGCGCATGGGCTCAGTAGTTGTGGGCTTCTGGGCTCTAGAGCAAGGTCTAAATAGTTGAGGTGCATGGGCTTAGTCACTCTGAGGCATGTGCGATCTTCTTGGTTCAGGGGTCGAACCCATGTCTCCTGCATTTGGGATTCGACCCCTGGATTCTTTACCACTGAGCCACCAGGGAAGTCCCCCAACGAACCTTTTAAAAGAAAAAAATCCAAACCTTCCAGCACTAAGTATACTCTGTATGATTGTGTGTAAGATCAGCACACAAAAATCAATTGCATTTCCATATACTTACAATGAACATGTGGAAATGGAAATGTAAAATACAATACCATTTATAATCACTCTGAAGAAAATGAAGTATTCAGTTATGAACTTGACAAAATGTGCAGAATCTTTATGTTGAAATTACAAAATGATTTTAAAAAGTCAAAGAAAACCTAAATAAATAGAGACATTTTGTGTTCATGAATTGGAAGACCTAACACAGCAAAAATGTCAGTTCTCTCCGAATTGATCTATAGGTTTAACATAATTCTTAACAGAATCCCAGTAAGGTTTTTTTTTTTTTTTTTTCTGGTAGGCACAGACAAGCTTATTATAAAACTATGGAAAGGTACAAGACTTTGAATAGCTAAAATGATCTTGAAAAAAGAAGACTAAAGTGAAAGAATACCCCTATGCAATGTTGACTTGCTATATAGTTCCAGGAATCAGTGTGATCCAGAAATCAGACAGGGTGGTATTGGCAGAGGGATAGACACATACACGAACAGAACACCACAGTGAATCCAGAAATAGCTCCACTCAAATATACACAACTGATTTCTAAGAATAAGGCACAGAAGCAATTGAGTGGAGGAAAAAGCCTTTAAAACAAATGTTGCTAAAGCAATTGGACATCCACAGACAGAAAAACGAACCTCAACCTAAACCTTACACTTTATATAAAAATTAACTCAAAATGTATCATGAACTTAAAGCTGTAAGACTATAAAACTTTTATTTTAAAAAAATAGGAAAAATCTTCAGAATCTTGGCCTAGGCAAAGAGCTCAGGCATAACCCCAAAAGCATGACAATAAAAGAAAATATTAAGTTTTGCTTTGCAAAAGCCCAGGCGAGGAGGATGAAATGACAAACTACAGACTGGGAGAAAATATTTGCAAACTAGCATCTGACAAAAGAATCATACTTATAATATATAAAGAGCATTCAAAGCTCAACATTAAAAAATTCAATTAGAAAGTGGGCAAAAGATGAAAGACATTTTATCAAAGAGGCAATAAAATCCATTAATGTTCAACATTATTAGCCACTAGGGAGATGCAAATTAAAGCCACAATGAGATACCACTGCATGCTTATAAGAATGACTAAAATAAAAAAAAAAAAACAGTGACAACCCCAAATACTGATAAGGATGTAAAAAAACTAGATTTCTTGTACATTGCTGGTGGGAATGTAAAACAGTGCAGCCACCCAGGAAAATAGTTTGGCAATTTCTTACAAAACTAATCACGCAACTACCATATGACCCAGCCATTGCTCTCCTAAGCATTTATCTCAGATGAATAAAACTTATGTTCACACAAAACCTGTACACAAATGTTAACAGCAGTTTTATTCATAATAACCAGAAGCTGGACACAGCCCAGATGTTCTTCAATGACCGAATGGTATATCCACACAGTAGAATCCTATGAAACAACCAAAAGGAAGGAACTATTGATACACTTGGGTTTCCCAGGTGGCGCTAGTGGTAAAGAATCAGCCTGCCAATGCAGGAGATGGAAGAGAAGCAGGTTCGATCCCTGGGTCAGAAAGATCCCCTGGAGGAGGAAATGGCACCCCACTCCAGTATCCTGGCCTGGAAAATTTCACGGGAAGAAGAGCCTGGTGGGCATAGTCCATGGGCTGCTAAGAGTTGGACACAGCTGAGAGACTGAGCACACACACATTGATACACTTGACAACCTGGATAGATTTCCAGGAAATTACTCTCAGTGCAAACGCCAATGCTTAAAGTTTGCAAACTGTATGATGACATGCATATAGCATCCCTGAGCTGACAAAAGGATAGACGGAGAGCAGGCTAGCAGATGCTAGGGGGTGTGTGGCATGAATGATGATGTTCAGTGTAACTGTGGCAGACAAGTGAACCTCCGCACTTAATAAAAGTACACAGAAGAAAACACACATGTACACAGATGAGTGCATGCGGCAAGGCCAGTGGATTTTGTTAATGCCAGTTTCCTGGCTTGTCACACTGTCCTATAGTTTGCAAGACGTTATAACTGGGAGAAACCAGATGAAGGGTACAAGGAGTCTCTTTATTATTTTTCACAGTTGCATGTGGATCTACCATCCTACCAAAATAGGTTTTAAACATTTGAATAAACATGTTAAAATGTTTATCATGCATCCCGTCTCCAACACACATCTCACAGAGGGTGAAGTGGTGTGAACAGATGGTGTTCCACTGAAGAAAACACTCCATGTCCATTTGGCATATATCCCGGAACAGGTCCTGTGCTGGCCCTGCAGAGAAGGTATGTTCATGCTGGCCTGAATGCTGGCCAGGAAGCTGGCTGGGGTGCTGGGTGAGGATATTAAGCCAGGATGCTGGCGGGATTGCTAAACCCAGATGTTGACTGAGATATTGGGCCCTTCCCTCGCTGACCTGCAGGGGGCAGTCTGCCCATGCAGTACCATGGCCCACAGCGGAGGCTCCACACCCAGTGGAGAGCTGGGCTCGGCTTCTGAGTCCCAGCTGTGTGACTACCAGCTTTTTCTCTCTTCTCTTCTTTTCCTCCCCTCCCTTCCCTTCCCTCTCTCCACCTCTCTCATGCACACATACGCATGCACACACGCACTCGCATACACACACACACACACACACACACGCATTCATGTGCGCCCCAGAGTCCATGAGCTCATTCTACCTATGGCTGGCAGGCTGGGTGGGATCATTTCTCCTTAAGCTCTTTGTCCGGCTGTTTCAAATGACTCATGAGTGGCTTTCACCATCCCCCCCAGGGAGCCCCCCTGCCTGGCCCCATAAACCTTCCCAGTTAGGCCCCAATTAGGCAATGTTTTCTGATAAGCAGCTGTTCACCCACTCCTTCCAGACCACCGGAGAGAACTGTTCCTGGTTCTGGGCAGCATCAAGGGCACTGAAACCTCCCCAGCCTGCCCCTCGAGATCCTCCCCAAACCTCATTCTCATCTTGCTGTTGGCTCGGCAACTCAGGCCTGACGAGTGACTGAGGAGTAGGTGGGCCTCAGCTGGGAAGGTGGGCCTTCTCCTGTCTTCTACGCCTTCTCTCTGGCTCTGGCCCTGGGAGGAGGTGACTGAGGAGGTCACTGAACTGACAGCTGAGGCCTTGCTGCTGCATCCAAACCTGGCCTTGAAGGTGTCGGGTGGGCCTGGCCTAGGAAGGTGTACTGCTTGTGCCCAGCCTGGGGTCATGCTGAGCACTCTAGCTTTGCAGGAATTTGCTGTCATGCTGAGACCTGGGCAGCGCCCTCTGTCAGCTGGGCGTCAGCGTGCTCTGGACCTGTTGCTGTGAGTGATTCTGGCAGTTCACAGGGCTAGGGTCTCCACGAAGTCGGATGTTTGCAAAAGTGTCAGTGAGCCTTCAGAGCTTACCACCCTTGTTTTTCCCCTCCTGGGGTGGGCTTTGTTTCAGAGCATACACCACCCCTGGTGCTGATATAGTCCTCTTGGAGCTGTGCCCATCAGCCCCTTGGAGACCATAACTCTGGTTAGGAACACGTACAGGTTGGAGACCATGCAGACAGCCTGGACCACTCTGTGCTCTCCCGCACGCTGCACGGGGTGGCCGCAGCCCCTGCAGTAGTAACGGCTTGTCCTGCCTGGTACTCTGGATGTCCTTTCCCAGACAGCGTGCCAAGGAGACCTAGGTGGCTGTGGCAGGGGAATAAGGAAGCCTCAAGCCCAGGCTTCTCCAGCAGAAATATGGGACCACTTTGCCATTGGCCAGAGCACGCGATGCTGCAAGAAAAAGCTCTGACCTCCTGAGATAACACGGCCTTCTCATGCTGTGCTGAGGCCAGCAAGATCACCTGTGAGGTGGCTCAGCTGGTAAAAGCATGAGGCAGGGGTCAGGCGTTCCTTCTCCCACCCCTAGGTTGCTTTGTGTCCTTTGTGCTAATTTGCTGGGTTCTCTGGGCCTCATTTTACCACCCAGTGTCAACCAAACCATATACTTGTCTGTTAATGACTATTCCACATTAACTTACCTTCCTTCTCCACACTGGGCACAGAGAGGCCAGGCCAACACGGAATGGCTAGGGGAGGTGTTGCAGGTGACCAGAATCTGCAACGGTGGGTTGGGGCTTGTGTGCGGGGAGGCAGGAGATGGGGACACAGAAGTGGGAAGCACGTGGCCCCCTCTGAAGAGGTCTAGACTGCATGGGTGCCTTGAGGTCCGTAAGGAGCAGGGCCACCTCGGTTTTTGTCTGCAGTACAGGAAGGCCCACCAGTGGTCATGGCGGAGGTATGAATGCAGGCAAGGGCAGGGCAAAGTGTCAGACCTGATGGAGAGGCCTAAGGTCTGGGAGACTCCTGGGGGAGGCGGCCAGTGTCCCCAGGTCCAGCTGGAGTGGTAGCTGGCGGCACCACCTCAGTTGCCGCCATCACTCCAGGGGCGGCCCCACCTAGACCCTCAGGTGTATTCCCAATGTTACTGTGCACCACACACTGCCACCCACCCCACCCTTCTCCCATGTTGCACGGCCTAGGAAAGCCTGGTCCTCCTATTCCCTGGACTGAAGGTGTCTCTCAGAATCCCTTCCCTGCTGATACGTGGGGGAGGCTTAGCACTCAAAAACAGGTGCTTTGCGCTGCTCAGCCTGGCTGCACTAGCACCCCAAGCTGCTATGAGTTGGCAGCCCCTGATGAAAACCCCCATTCCCCTTCCACAGATGGCACTCGTCTTTCCAGCCCCCATTGCACCAACTGTGGGCCCCCCCCCCGCCCCCGCCAAGTTGTTGGCTGGAACCTCAGCTGGCCGCCTCTTTCTTTGGGACTTGCTGGGTGGCCAAAAGAGAACCTTCCACTCCCTATGGAAAGAAACTCTATTAAGGCCTGCAGCGCCTTCCAGACACATTTACAATCTCACATTTCACTCTTTTTGGATGCAATCTCTGTGCCTTTAAAGATGTCATCAGTCTGCATCCCCTCGGCTCATGCCTCACGCTTTCGGGGTGTGGGTGCCAGGACTTCAGGTGGAGGCCTTGGGGGTTGAACTCGGGCACTTGGATGTGGGGCAGGACAGGGTGTCCCCTAGCCCTCCAGCCTGGGTGGGCTGGAGCTGCTTTGGTGTTCTCTTTGCTGTGCCAGCCCTGTTGAAGTGGCTGAGTGTGGTGTGAGCAGACGAGAGTGTTGGAGAGCTCCCTCCTACATGAGGAGTCCCTGGGGTGGGGGAATGACGTGAGGCTGGTCACACCCACAGAAGCAAAACCATGGGTGGAGGTTTCTGCAGCGTGACGTTACAACTTAGAAAAATACATTATGATTTCCTAGAGTTAGATGCGTCTCGGATGGGGAAATTGAGGCCCAGAGAGGAAGTGATTTGCCCACACCCCATCTCCTCTCTGCCCTCTTTTCACCAGCCCAGCACTAGGAGGCCCCTAGGGAGGATGGGGTATGCTCACCTGGGTGGCCTTCTAAGAGAGGTGGAAGCCCAAGAATATGTCCCGCTCCATGAGCCACTATCAGGGTAGCTTCTTTTGCCCTCCTGTTTGGCCTTTCGGTTCTTGTCCTGAGACACGTCACCAAGCAGATCTTCAGAACTCATTAACCCAGCCTTTGGAGGTGCTCAGACCCCCAGACCCTGCGTCACTCTGCCCAGAAGCAGCAGCTCAGTTCAGACGGCTGATAGAAAGCTGTGCTTTCCCTTGCAGGCCCAGGACTTGAGGGCCCCCACAGTACTGGCCAAGTGGACCCATGGAGCCTCTAGGGTCACCTGAAGGCTGGCATTTCGTGGACACTATTCCCATATCCTGAACCTCAGAGCTCTCCCCCACTGTGGCTGTTGACATGGAGAAGCCCTGGTCCAGGGTCTCTAAGGATTCTCCTCGAGCCCACCTGTTTTCTGTTGATTTGTGTTATCTGTTTTAATCTGGGGTTTGGGTTCTCGGACCCTGACTTACTTCAGCAGTGATTCTGCATCGTCTCTCCTCCCTGTCTCTCGCAGCTCCTACTGCCTCTCCCCGTGCCAAGCCCCCTTCGTCCAGTCCTGACAGTAGAGGTTCTGAGAAGGAGGTCACCCGAGGATCAGCGCTGGCAGTGACCTCAGCCAGCTCCTCCTTCGATTTAAGAATAGGGAGACAGAGGTCCCAAAAGGTTGATCTACCCGGCCGCACCATCCCGGATCAGGTCGCCTCATTCCCAAGACAACAAGCCAGGGAGCAGCGCCCGTCTGGCCTCGCAAAGGCAGGGGCATCACCTGCTGGCTTGTCTCCCCTTTCACGCAAACTCCTCTGGGAGCCGACAAGCGAGCTCCAGCTCCGGGCTGACACCCGAGTCCCCCGCCGCACCACCCGCTTGCGTGCCGGCCAAGAGCTCCGCCCCGGCCCCGCCCCAGGTCACACCCCGCCCCCGCAGCTGCACCAAACCTCCCACTTCCAGCTTCCCCCGGCGTTCCCACCCGCTCGCTCCCACCCGGCTAGCCGCCCAGCGCCAGCCTCGCCGTCTTGCCCCAGGCCACCAACGCTCCGACTTGGCTCCACCCACGCCCACAGCCGCTGGGGGGCTCGTTCCCTTCTCCGGGCCCCCGCCGCGCTCCCGCCCCTTCCGGCCGCCCGGGTTCCCACCCGCCCCTCGCGTGCCTCGCTTCCCACGCGCGAGGCGCGCCCTGAGACCCGAGTGGCCCGGAGGCACCAGGGCTGGGCGGTGCGCTGGCTCGGATTTCGGCCCGCCCCCGGCGCCGGCGTGACCCCTCCCCGGGCGCGGGCGGGGCCGGGCCAGCTGGCCGGCGCCCCGCCCCCGGCCTGGCGCTCCGGGCGCTATAAGAGGGCGGCGGCCGCGGGGCGCCCAGCGCGGGGCCGGGAGCGCGATGGTCAGCCGCCGCGGCGCGGCAAGATGCTGGATGGGCCCCTGCTGGCGCGCTGGCTGGCCGCGGCCTTCGCGCTGACGCTGCTGCTCGCCGCGCTGCGCCCCTCGGCCGCCTACTTCGGGTAGGTGCCTCGGCTGCCCGGCGGGCGGGGCGGGCGGGCCGGGCCCGAGGCCGGCGCGGGCGCGAGGGCGGGGGCGATCCAGGTGCGCGGGGCGCGGTGCCCGGGCTAGCGAGGGGCGCCGGGTTGCCTGGAGCTGTTTGTTTGCGGCGCCCGCGTCGCTGGGTTCGGGAGTCGGTGTCCCTGTGGCGCGGCTCACGGAGAGGGGCCGGCGTGCCCGACGGGCTGGCGTGAGGCCCCGGTCCTCCGTGACCCCGGAGCCGTAGTCCCTGTGGCCGCGCCCGCGGCCGTGCGCGAGGCTCCCTGCAGCTGCGGGACCAAGCTCTGGTTATCGGCTGCCTTTGGCTGGGATTTCTTGCCAAACGTCTGGAGCCTCCCTGGCCCCTGCACACCCACCCGCCTTGCAGTTTCCCCCTCCTTTCTCTCCCGGAGAAGTTAATTTAACAACAACAAAAAAATACGTACAAAATCCAGATGTTCCTTGCACTGAGCCCCAAAGGGGGAAAGAAACTCCAGGCTGGAGGAATTTTATTTTTCTTGCGCTTTGCTTCTGACGTTCGCTTGGGCCGCGACCCGCGGGAGCGCGTCTGTGGGACCTCTCTGGTGCGCCGGGCCCAGGCGGGCTGTGAATGCTGCCTCCAGCCGCCTCCCGGGTCGCTGCCCCGCGCGCTTCTCCGCAGCAGCAGTTTTTTGTGGTTTTGGCTCGTCGCGCCCCATCGTTCTTTCCTGCCTTTCCTGGTTGCTCGCTCCCAGATCTGGGCTGTCCTGCCAGGCGAGCTCTGGGGACCCTCGCAGTGCCCTGCAGCTGGGCCCCCGAGGTTTGCGTGGCATCGTGTAGGCAGCCCTGCGGCTCTCCCCAGCCGCCCCGCCTTCTGCCCTCCTGCCACTCCTGGAGCCGAGGGCAGCCTCGAGTCCCGCCCAGACCCCGTCCTGGGTGCCTCATGCCCGTTCCGGGCTGCCGCCCTGCACCCGTTGTCACCTGTTCCCTCTCCCGTGGACCAGGCACCGGCGCGCAGCGGCCTGGCCGGCAGAGGGCCCCGTTGGTCCAGAAATGTGGCACTGCCAGGGCGGGGAGCGGCCGACTGGGCGAGAAGCCCTGCAGGTGTATCCTGTTCTCAAAGAAAATAAAATATTTTCATGGGAAACTTTCCCTTTGTGTTTTTCTCCCCCCACCCACTTCTCCTGTTCCCTTCTCCTGGGTTGTCTTCCAGGGTCAGCTCCTTGTCTTCTCACCCTGGAGACCCCATCCCGCAGCCAGGGCTGTGGCTCTGAGTCTGGCCTGCCTGGGGCTCAGGCCGTGCAGAGGCTGGCACGCCCCTGCATGCCATCTGTGCAGCCTTTGCCTCACCCTCTCGGGCAGAGGGAGGGTCAGAGGCTGGCTGTCTGGCTGCAGGTCCACGGTGAGTCACGATGGCCTGTCAGCCAGCTGGGCCTTTGCGCTGTCCAGGCGCAGCCATGGGTCTGCTCACCAGGCTTCAGACACGCCCTGGGCTCGTCTGCGCCACTGTGCTCTGCTCGGAGTCCCTGCTGCCAGCTTTTACTCTCCGGGAAGATCGGAGCCACAGGATGGTTTTCAGGGTCCTGGCTCCCATCCTTCACCGCCACCCCGGTAGCATCCCTCTCTTTCTCCATCTTTTCTCTGCGCTTTGTACCTCTGGGGAAGTCTCCTTAGCTCCCTTGAAGAGAGTAACCCCCAGGGGCTGTGTGGCAAGTTGGGAGGGCTTGGTGCCCCTGTGGCTTCTCCAGCTAGCCCTTTTGGCCCTGCTCTTTAATCCCAAAGGTCACCTCAAGTGGGCTCCTCAAGTCCCGCCCCATGGAAGACTGCCCCATAGGAAGAAGTTGTGCTTCCTCTGCTGGGGGGTACTCCCCCTCTGTATCCTCCACGCCGGGCAAGAGAGACAAGGCTCAGCTTGGTGCACGAAAGTCCTGGAGGGTGGCAGGCTCTGCGCCAGCTGAGCAGGCAAAGGCGGGAAGGGACCTGGTCCTGGAGTCCACTCAGGATAGCCCCGGGTGTAAAGACCCAGCCTCTGGCCGGCAGTGAGCGGCTGAGCCTGGGTCTGGGGCTGTTTCTCCTGGCAGGGGGAGGCGGAGATGGCCCAAGGCTGGCAGGGCTAGGCAGGGCTGGGCCAGAGCCAGGGGGCCTCCCTGTGCCTTGTGCTAGGGCTCCCCTCCCCACCCCGAGTACCGAGGGAACAGGGGGAAGGCGCTGGGATCCAGCCCTCCTCTCCCTTCCCCCACTCTGAAAGCTCTGCCTGGCACCGGGGCGCACAGGCAGGGCAGCTCCAGTTACAGCCCAGAAACCCGGAGAGGCTGGCCTGGGGGAGGATCACGTGGGCGGTGGGAGCCCGCCCGGCCTGCCCCCCCCACCCCCCCTCAGCCTGCAACCCAACCCGCCTGGCCTCCGCAGTCCTCCCCAGCCTCTGGCCACCAGGCCGGCCCTCCAGGTCACCTGCCTGCCACGGAAAAGGGGCTCCTCTCTCCTGCCGGGCCTGACCCTGCTTTTCGGCGTGATTAGCAGGTGGTGTTTCCATGATTCTCCTGGGGCGACAGAGGTGTCTGTGCTCTGGGGGCCTAGACAGCTTGGCCTGATGCCCTCTTGGAAGGAAGTGGAGCCTGGCTCTAAGCAGGAAGAGGCTGTCCCAAGGGCTTGTGGCACGTTTGAGATACAAACTTGGACACCCCTCCCTGCCACCAACGACCTCCCCCCACTCCCCCCGGCCTCCCTGTTCCACTCCATAGACCTGGGTGGGCTCTCCGATACTCAGCTTCTCTCTTGGTGTTATCCTCAGGTGAGAATATGGAGGTAAAGGGTGCGCCGTGTATGCTGAAATCTGCCCAGGAAGGTGATGCCCCAGACCCTGGGGCAAGCCACCCTTGTGCTTCTCTGAGCCTGGAGTTAGGGGCTGGGGCTGGGATTTGGGGATCTGTGCCAGCCAAAGCATTGCCTGGCCTCCCTGGTGCTTCACTGCCTTTTTCTTAGAGGTCCCATGTGTGAAGCCAGCCCCCAGCAGAGGCCCCTAGGGAAGCTGTGAGACAGGCATCCAGGAGCTGCCCAGGCGAGTGGAGGCCTGAGGCTTCCAAGGTGATTAATCTTCAAAAGAAGCAAGAAGGGGCACAGTGAGCGCTGAGGCTCTTCCAGGTGTTGGCCTCCGCACTCCACATTATACTGGAAGCATTTGCAGGTTACGGAGGGGGAGCAGGGCAGTGCTGTGAGGTCTGTGGGTTTGTCCCAACTTTCTGTTCTAGGCAGCCTGGAGGCCTGCATGGATGAGGCAGCACTAGGAACGGCATTGAGGGCTTCCCTAGTCTATGAGAGGTGCTGGCAATCAATTTAATTGGCAGCTGAGGTGCTCTGGACTGTTGCGAATGGGTGGGGGGCAAGTGCTTTTTGTTATTGAAATGTAACTCACATCTTCTCAACTTATTAGTTGATGCATACAGTTCAGTGGTTTTTAATACATCCACAAGGCTGTGCAAGCAGCACTGCTATCTAATTCCAGAACATTTTCATCACCCCAGAAACCTTATATCCCCCCCCCCCGCCCCCCGCCAGCCCCTGGCAACCACTAATCCACTTTCTGTTTCTGTGGATTTGCCTGTTCTGGACATTTCATATAAACGGAATCATACCGTATGTGGCCTTTCGCATCTGGCTTTTTTCACCGAGCATACTGTTTTCAACATTTATTCACATTTGTAGGATGATTCAGTGTATCATTCCTTTTTGTGACTAAATAATATTCGACTGGATGGGCATATGATGGTTCTCTTCCATCTTTTCATCTGTTGATAGGTACCTGGGTAGTTTCAGCTTTTTGGGTATTGTGGATAATGGTCCCGTGAAAATTGGTTTACGGTTTTATTTTTTGTGGATGTATGTTTTCAGTTTTTCTGGGTATATACCTAAAAGTAGAATTGTTGGATCATGTAGTAATGCTGTGTTTAACTTTTTGAGGAACCACCAAACTCTTTTTCCACAGCATCATTTTACATTCCCGCCAGTAATGCATGAGGGTTCCAATTTCTCCACATCCTCACCAATGCTTAATTCTCTGATTTTTAAAAAACATTTTTTTTTTTTTTGTTAAAATTCTGGCCATCCTGATAGACTTGAGGTAGTATCTCATTGTAGTTTTCATTCACATTTTCCTGATGACTGGCTTCCACAGTGTCTCAGAAGGTAAAGAATCTGCCTGCAATGCCGGAGACCCAGGTTCCGTTTCTGGGTTGGGAAGATCCCCTGGAGTAAGGGAATGGCTACTTACTCCAGTATTCTTGCCTGGAGAATTCCATGGACAGAGGAGCCTGGCGGGCTATAGTCATTGGGGTTGCAAAGAGTCAGACATGACTGAGCGACTAACGCTTCCCTGAGAGCTAGGGATATTGAGCATCTTTTTATGTGCATAGCAGCTATTTGCAATGTCTACTTTTGGGGAAATGTCTATTCAGTTTCTTTGCCTAATTTTTAGTACAGTTGTTTGTCTTTCTGTTGAGACGTCAGAGCTTCTTAAATGTTCTAGATCTCTTCTTGGACCGAGGTGAACCTGTTTTCTTGACCTGTGAACCAGCAGGCTGCCTCTCAGCCCTTCCTAAAGGTTTGCATCCCTGGGCCGTCACAACAGACCTTCCTGCTTGGCCCCCAGGGGACTGTGTGGGGGCAGGGGTGAAGGTTTGCTTGCTGGGGTCTGGTCTGGGGTTAGGGCTTTGCCTCAGACTGGGGCTAGCTGTGGGCCCTGGCACTGTGCTTAGGGGTGCTCTCATGGGGTACGGGTGGTCTCTGAATGCAGGTCAGGGAGGGTCAACCTCCTCCGCTTCTCTGAATACTGAGCCTTGGGTTCCACTGGGGGTCCTGTGTGGCCACATGCCTGCTGGCTGCTTCAAGGAGAGGCTTCCAGCTGGTCCCTGGAGCAGAAAGGAGGAGAGAAGGCTTCCAGGATGGGAGGAGCCGGCCTGAAGGTAGAAGGACGAGGCTGCGTGGTGAACCAGTGAAGTGGGCGGGGGGCGAGGTGGAGACCTGCTGAGAGAGTGCCACAGCCCTCGTAGGGGCAGGGGGAGATGTGGGGGGCTCGGGAGACCCAGAGTCCGCGGGGGTTAGGGAGGGGCTGGCAGGGTGAGGTGTCCCAGGTGATCCCCTGGCCAGGAGTGGGGGTGCTGTAAGGTAAGTCGGAATTCGGGGAGTCACGCAAGCTTGGGTGGCAGGGCGGGTGCTACCCACAGAGACCCACCTCAGGACAGACGTGCCCTAAGAAGGCCAGCAAGGCAAATGGCCTCTGGGGGAGAGGCCACGGGGAGCAGTGCGCTTCAGAGGGTCAGGAGAGAGTCGGCCTCCACTGCGAGCTGAGGCTCAGGCGATGGGGCCCTATCCACAGTGTGCAGGGCCGCTGAGGGGCTGGCAGAGAGATTGCTGACGCCTCTTGGAAGTCGCCCTGGGTTACATTAAGCGTTCTAGATCTGTTCTCAGACCGAGGAGAACCTGTTTTCTTGACCTGTAAGGCAGCATGCTGTCTCTCACCCTTTCATAAAGGAGCTCTTACAACTCAACAGATAAACAACTGAGCCAGAAATTAGGCAAAGAAACAGAATAGACATTTCCCCCAAAGAAATGTTCTGCAGCGGGGGATGGGGGCTGGGGATGGAGGCAGCAGGCTGCTGGAAGGGCCTGGCGATGTGGGGAGGGCTTCCAGGGACAGGAGAGGACGGAGGGATGTGGTGGACGGGCCGGGCTTCCTGCCCGCAGAGGAAGGGAGATTCTTTCTGGACTTGCGGTCTCAGACCTCTGTGGCCAGCAGAGGGACCGAGGTGTTCCAGTTCCCCAGCCTTCGGGTCCAGGGCGGACATGGGGAGGCAGGTGGAAAGAGCAGGTGGGGGAGGCGGAGGGGATCCCCTGGTGGGCTGACTGCCTGTTGCATCTCTGGTCTCCAGAGTCCTCCTCCTCCTGTCCACTCTGCTCTGGGGGTCTGTGGACTCCCAATCCATTGGCTCCGGCCTCCCTCATTGTCCCCTTCTGCAGGCTCCCGTGGGGCTCTGCCCCGGCCCCCTAACACAGAGGCAGGCAGGAGCATCAGGGAAGGCCTGGGCCTCGGGGCTGGGAGCCCATGTGCACAGGCGGTGGGGTCTGAAGCCTCCTGGTGGGGCCTGAGGTGAGGAGGAAGCCGCCGCCATCTGGCTCCCCTCAGCTGTGTGAGCAGGTGTCCCACCACAGCCGGCGGCCGTCTGGACGGGAGGACAGCTGGCCTAATCTCACCCTGTCCTCGCCACTGTGGTCCAGAACCTGAGTCCCGGGCCATGGGCACTAGCAGGATCCTGCCCAGCTTCCAGGGTGCCCCAGCCTGAGGCTGGTGCCCACCACCCACCCCAGGGGCCTTGCAGTATCAAGGACAATAGAAACGTGTGGTTTTTTTTTTCCCCTGGAAAAGCATGCATGCACATGATTCCTCCTGGGGGGCAGTGGGCCCTGAATTTGGGGCAGAGCGATGAGCTGATAGGGGGCCTGACTTGGCTTTCCTGGCTGCAGAAAAGTGACACCTGTCAGCAGGGCCAGCACTCAGTCCCCTTAATCCCAGCCTGGGGGGCACCAGGCTCCCATTGTGTATTGTCCCGGTGGTAGGGGTGCCCCTGCAATGCCCACCCTGGCTTAGCAGGCTGCAGGAGGTTTCAGAGGAGGTGCAGTTGTCAGGGAAGTGAGTGAGGCCAGGTCCCTGCCTGGAGGTCAGTCTCTGGTGGGTGGGGAGCAGGGCCACTGTCCTCATGGGCCTGCCCATCCTCCGGGGTAGCCTCAGCTGTTGCCTCTTTCAGGAAGCCACAGGACAGCCCAGTAGTATCACCCTATACCTGTGGTCCCTTGTGGTGTCTTGTGCAAACTGCGCTGGGCTGGCTCTTCGAAGTCCTGTGGGGGATCCTGTCTCCCTTCCGCTTCCTGTCTCTGCACCCAGGAGTCTGGGTGGGGTCTGAGGTGCTCGTTCCCCAGGTGGCCTGACTCTCTGCTCACCCGACCTCCACCACGCTGTACCCACACTTGCTGGCTGGACCACTGCACCTTCCGGTACACGGATGGTGGGCTGGGTGTCGCAGACTTGAGACACTGGGTCCTGAACATTGGACAGAGGCTTCGTGGGCCATTGCTGTGGGTGCTGTGCTGAGGGCAGAGGGCTCTGTTGGAGCGCCCGGGGGCAGGAGGGAAGCAGAAAGTCCTGTTGAGCAAGGGTTGGGGAGGTGGGGGCAGGTGGTTGCCCAGGTCACGTAGCAGGTCTGAGCAGGTATGTGGAGCGGGGCTTGGTAGCATGGTCTGGGTGATGACCAGCCTGTCTTCCTGCAGGAGCTAATGATTAAGGGACATTCGTGGGCTGGGCCAGGGTCTCCAGAGGAGGACAGCCCCACTCTGGACAGTGTCGACCTGGGTGGTTTGCTGGCCATCTGGCTCCGTGACCTGCAGGCACAGTCCGCCATGCTGCCCTGCTCCTCCCAGTGAGGTTCCTGGCTGGCCTGGCGCCCCTAGCCGCAGGAGGAAACCCGGCCGCCCAGCTGGCAGGCCTTGTGCCTCGAGACCAGCCGCCGGACGAGGGAATGGAAAAAGGCAAGCCTCAAGCTGCGTTTGTTTTTCTTAGCGATACCTGAGGTAGACGTGGCCAGGGAAGTGGTCTGGCCCGGGAGTAGAGGCCGCCAGGGGCTCCCAGACCAAAGCACAGCAGCCTGGCTTCCGCTCGGACGGAGTGCGCAGCAGTGGCTGCCCCAGGCCACCCCAGGGCGGGGTGTTGGTGCCGGCCGTCCCAGCATCCTTCCTTTGTGTCTGGCGTGGTGCTGGGCCCCCGGGAGGCCAGCTCCGGGAAGGAACCTGGTCACCACGTCGATGCTGGGAATGGTGGGGCGGGGGCGCCCTGGGATTCTCCCAGCACCTGCCCTGAGTCTCCCCTGTCCTTTGTGGCAACCCCACCGTGAGTCCACAGCCATCTCTGAGGCCTGCGGAAGTGGTGGCCAGGACACAGAGGTGCGCTGGCCCCTCTAATCCCTGCGTGAAGCCACTGTAGCCCGTCTTCTCCTTGCGGCAGGCAGTGCGTCTCGGCGGTTGCAGGCAGCCTTAGTCACTCTCCTGGGGGCCTGCAGGCCCGCCATTCTCCAATGGGGCTCCATCATCCTAGTCTGGGGAGGGAACCGTTGTCTGGTGACCCTTAGAGTCTGGGGGGGGTCCCACGAGTTCTGCTCACTTCAGGAGCCAAGGGTGGATGGGGGCATTTCTGTGAGGCTGGTGGATGCCAGGCCTGGTGGGCAGTGTTCCGGGTCCCAGGTAGCAGAGTGTGCCGAGTCCTGGGTCTGCCAGCCGACTCCTGGGGGGCCAGGCAGTTCCCTGGAGTAGCCGGTCGGTGATGGTGCCGGGGACCGACCAGGAGCTCTTTGTGCCTGGGATGTCAGAGCCCCCTGAGACGGAGGACGCGGGGCCGGGTGCTTCTCTCTGCTGACCGAGGTGACAGCCGTCATGGACACAAAGTCCCCGTCGCAGTGTGACCTGTACACGGGGCTTCCCTCCTGCGCTGCTCACCCGGGTCCCTCAGCAGGGCGCCGAGGGAGGGTGGCGCTCTCGGGGAGCCCCGTGCGCTGCTGGGGTCTGTGCTCACTCCACCCCCACGTGCTTGGGTGGGAGGCGGCAGGCCACGGGCAGATGGAGGGTTAATCTCAGAACCGGTTCTCAGCGCTGGAATTTGTTTTGAATTTGATTCACACAGAAATTAAATGCTGTCTGGTGGGGCTGAGGTTTCCTTGGCAGGGCGCTGTGGCTTCTGGAGCTCTGGCCTGCTCTCCTTCCGTCCGCCCAGCCCAGGGTCTAAGCTCCCCATGCCCCAGGAGCTAGGTTTGCGGGCAGGGTGGCCCTTGGGGTGGCTGGGCCTGCTGGCAGGAGGAAGGAAAATCAAAACCTGTGCCCACCCCCGGCCGTGAGTGGGCAGGAGTGAGGTGTTCTCGGGGCTGAGTGCTGAGGACCAGGGTGGCCCCCGTGCCCGCATGGGCCAAACCTGCACACCCCCTCTTCCAACAGTGCCTGTCCTGCCACCTGGCTGCCCTGGAGGGCAGATGTGAGGATGTGTGACTGGTGGGGTGCTCAGAGGGGTGGGCCTGGTAGTCTCCAGGGCATAGTCTGGCATGACAGCCTCAGGCCTGGTCCAGAGGGTGTTGGGCATCCCCAGCTTGGCTCTGTCTGTTCTAGGTTCTTTCCGGCTCCCCCAGGGCTGGAGTGGGGGACTCTGCAGAGCTGGTTGGGATTGGACGGTGGGCCCTCAGCAATGTGGGACCTAGTCCAGGATGATCTGGTCTCAAAATCCTTACCTTGATTACTTCCACAAGGACCCACATTCCAAATAAGGGACATTCTGAAGTTCCAGGTGGGTGTGAATTTTGGGCACCTTTATCCTCTGCTTCAGGTTATTCCTACAGACAGTTCCCAAATATGGTGACCAGCACATGGACAGAGATAACTTGGTGTGTGAGCAAGTGCAGCCAGGGACTTGCGGAATTGATGGCAGCAGACCAGTAAACAGAGTGTCCCACACTGAATAAAACAATTCTCGCTGTGCTTTCAGGAGCAAGATAAGCTAGGGATATCTGTAAGGAATGAGAAGCCACAAAAACTGACCCAGCAAGTTTGGAAAAACCAAAGAGAACTGGGGAAAAATTTAAGTAATAGGCTGATTTGAAAGCAGGTTAGAAACTGTTGAAGCGAATTGGAAAATTGTAAGATAGGTCAAGAGAAATTACACAGAGTATGGCCTGGGCAGGCAGATATGTGGCAAACAGAGAGGACGGGAAACCTAGGAACACAGTGAGGAGGTCCTGCACGCTCCACCAGAAGCCCAGAGGTGGAGGAGGGGAAATTAACAGGGTGAGGTCTGGAGAGAATGGCTGAAAATTTTCTGAAACTGATCAGAACAATTAAGAAGATTCAAGAGGCCCAGTGTCTTTCTAAGCAGGAAAAAAAAAAAAAAATCATACCATAATATAACAGATTGCAACTGCAAAACACCAAAGCAGTCTCCAAAAACAAAATATAGATCACCTTCCAAGGATTATCAGGCTGACAGCTGACTTCAGAACTGAGAGCAAAACCAGAAGACGGCGGGACCATCCACTTGGTGCGTGAAAAGAAAATGACTGCCAGCCAAGAACTCCACGCTCGGTGAAGATTACTGCAAAATGATGGTGAAGTAAAGACGTTTTCAGGCAAATTGAGAGTTGCTCTGAAGGAAACATTGACAGTGCAGTTTAGGCATAGGAAATGGCCCTGCGTGTTCCAGACATAGAAAGGAGTGAAGAGCAAAGAGAAAGTCAAAAAGAAGGAAGGGATAAGGGAGCATTGAACAGCTTCCTGTTGGGTCCTGAATGTAGAACTAACATACCCAACAGCATATAATTCCAGGGAGTCAACAAGATTGACTCAGGGCTCATGTTACTGAGAAGGGGACAGTCCTGACCAACATGGAACATGGGTAACTTACAGACTCAAGTTGTAATTTTGAGGGTAACCATGAAAATAATGGAAATATGACTTCAGGTTAACAAAAGGAAAAGCAGGGTAATAAAAATAACCCAAAAGAAGGCAAGAGAGGAGGTAAAAAAAAATGGGAAGAGGCATGGCCAGCAGAAAGAATAAACAGACCCCAAGACCCCAGTGGATGAAATGCTCCAGGCATAAGACTGCGGTGATTGGTGTTGTGGTAAGGTCCTTAGTCTCATTATGGGATCTGGGTAAGGGATACATGATGTCAGGGTACAGAAGATAAGAGGATGGGGGAGAACACACCAGCTCAATGGGCCATAAGGGAAAGAGGGAAATGAGAGAGAGAGGATGTGCTGTGACTCAGCTCAGTACAGTGACCTCAGCTGGTCCCTGGAAGGGCTGTATCAGGCTCAGTCTGGTGACCTGAAGCTGCCAGAGTGGTAATTAAATGCATATTTTAGAAGTGGAAAGACACTTGAAAGGACTCAGCAAGTGCCCATCGCCAAAGTGAGGGAAAAAAGGTAAATTGAGAGAAAATTAAAGTAGTGCAGAAATTGACAAACAAATGTGCACTAAAGAAGAAGAGACCCCTTTTTGGGACGAAGGTCTCAGAAGCATCTGAGGAGACTAACCCAGTGAAGAGGAGGCTCAGAGTGCTAGGGTCTGGCGAAGGGAACATTATCACGGATTCTGCAGGCAAAAACAAGGGAATATAATGAGCAGTTCCATGCTGATAAATATGCAAATACAGAGGAAATGGAGAAAACAAAAAAAGTAACAGAAACAGATTCAAGATTTTAAAATATTGACTAATGTTATAGTAATAAAAAAAAATTGGGATTGTAAAATGGTTTATAGCCACTGTGGAAAGCAATCTGATTGTTCCTCACACAATTAAACATGGAATTGCTCTAGGACCCTGCAGTTCCACTCCTGTGTATATACCCCTGAGAAATGAAAACATATATTCTTGAAAAAATGTGTACTTGAATGGTCATAACGGCATTATGAACAATAGCTAAAGAGCGAACAACTCACAAGTCCATCATTTGAGGAGCAAAAAATAGAATGTCGTGTATCCATACAACGGAATATTATTATGTGCTACAGCATGGATGGACCTTGAAAACATTGTGATAAGTAAGAAGCCAGTCACAAAAGGCCACACATTGTTTCATTGCATTTTTAGGAAATGTCCAGATCAGGGAGACCACAGAGACATGAAGGTAGATTAGTGGTTGCCAGGAGTTGGGAGAGGGGAATATAGGGAGTTGATAGCTAGAGAGTACATTATGGAGTTTCTTCTTTTAAAAAATAATTTCACTATGCATTTATTGTTTTTGGCTGCGCTGAGTCTTCCGTGCCTTGCACGGGCCTGCTCTGGCTGTGGTCAGCAGGAGCCACGCTCTCATTGCCGGGCACGCGGAGCTCACTGCGGCGGCCTCTCTCTGCACAGCACAGGCTCTGGGGCTTCAGCAGTTGGGGCACGTGCGCTGAGGTGCTGCACGGCATGAGGAGTATTCCTGGACCTGGGATTGAACCTGTGTCCTCTGCATTGTCGGAGGATTCCCACCCACTAGACCACCAGGAAAATCCTATAAAGTTTCTTTTTAAAACAATGAAAATATCCTAAAATTGACATGGTGGTGTTTGCACATATCTGCAAATGTACTACAAATGTTGAACTGTATACTTTAAATGGGCAAGTTTTATGGTAGGTGAATTATATCTCAATAAAGCTGTTTTTAAACAAGAGAAAAAAGAAACTGGATCAGAAAGAAAATCTTTCCACCAGGAAAACATCAACCTGCATGGTTTCGTGGCAAGTTTCACCAAGCAGTCAAAAAGGCATGGTTCTAATCTAACAGAACTCTTCTAGGAAATTAAAAAAAGGGCAGCTCTTGCTAAGGCACCAAAACTCAGCAGGAGGAGCATGGGAGAAGAAAATTACAAGCACGGATGCAAATATCCTAGACAAAACATGATCAAGTTACATAGCAATACAGAGAAGGGATAAAACCCATCATGGCCAACTGGGTTTATTCCAAGAATGCTTAATGTCTGACATTAGAAATATCAATTAGTGAAATTCCTCAGTTTAACAAATTAAAGGAGAAAAATCACACACCAAAAGATGCAGAGATGACATTTAATAAAGTCCAGCATCCATTTGTCATTTTTAAAAACACTCTTAGCAAACTAAAAGCAGAAGGGAACTTCTTTAACTTGCTACAGGGTGTCCAGAAAAACAGCTGACCTCATGCTTAGTGGTGAAATGGCAACACCTTCCCTTTTATGACGAAGAGTCAGACAAGGATGCCTGTCATCAGCGTTGTCTGAATCTGAATGATGCCAACTGTCTCAGACCCTGAAGTGTGGTGGGAGTTGTTTCTTTGACGTAGCAGTCACGTTCTGGCTCTGTGAGGGCACTGATTCCTGGTCTCTGGCCCCATAGTACCAGCTGTTAGGGTGCTCTTATGTCCGGAGTGGGGGTCTGGGTGGAAGAGACATGAGTTTGGGCTTGTGGAGGGGAGATGAGCAAGGATGGGGGTCCCCACTTCCTGGTGGTGTTGCCCAGGATTCTCTCCTTCACCTCATGGCCACCCATGCTGGCAAGGGCATTGGATAGCCTGTGCTGGCTGGTGGCTCTGGAGCTGGGGGTCAGGAGGCTGGGCCCTAGAGGGTAGTTGGCAGATTCTGCACAGTTGTGCTGATGGCCCTAGCCAGCATAGGAAGGCAGGAAGAATCACGTAGTAAGAAAATATAATAAAAGTCTCTGCAGACTGCATGATTGTACACGGAGCATCTGAAAATCATCAGAAACGAATTACAGCATGTAGCAGGGTCACCAAATACTAAATCAGCATAGGGTCAGTTGGATTTTTTAGGTCAGCAACAGAGAGAAGACCAACTTTATAAAGATATTTTATTTTTACACAAATGGTACTAGTGGTAAAGAACCTGCCTGCCAATGCAAGAGACATGGGTTGGATCCCTGGGTCGGGAAGATCCCTTGGAGGAGGTCATGGCAACCCACTCCAGTATTCTTGCTTGGAGAATCCCATGAGCAGGGGAGCCTGACGGGCTACAGTTCATAGGGTCGCAAAGAGTTGGACACGACTGAAGCGACTACGCTCACACGCACCCTGGAAAACAGACTGAGCCTAACCCAGGGTCACCCTTTGGGGGTCTGTAAGTCTTCAGACTTCAGTCGGGGAAACTGTAAGACTTCAGAGAGAGGCAGGAAGGAATTCTGAGTAAATGGAGAGAGACTGTTCTCCCCAGTGGAGAGGCTCAGAATTGCACACACAGCAGTCACAAGCGCCCCAGCAAACCCTGCCACGTGTGTGCAAATGCAGATGCAACGTGTGACCTTGGAATCTATTGGAAGGAGCTCCTGAAGGAATACCAGTAAAATAGCAGTCTGTGGACAACTAGCCCAGCATGGGGGGAGTCTGGGAATGTGCCCCATGTGAGGCTGCTGTGACGTCACACAGCAGTGAGGAGACAGGACCTTTAGGATCCTGAGGGACACTGGCCCCACCAAATTCTTTTGGGCAGATGTTGGCATCAGCTGGACGGAGAGCTGGATGTGTACAGCGAGTTGGGGAGCTCTTGGAGGATGTTTGGGAGCTTGTTTATGACGCTGGTGGTAGGAGCTGGGAGTGCCCATGCATAGGGCTATTGTTTGAGCTGCGTGAGAGCCGTTTTCCACAGTTGTGCTACTCCCTTCCACGTGTTTACTGTATCTCTTGAAAATACTCGAGTGTTGGGAAGTGCCAGACCAACATTTATATCTCATTGTTTCTTCCTGGGAAGTAGGTCCAGCGTTGGAAGAGGCCAGTGGGATGGAGCAAGGGCAGCCAGCCTTGGCTCAAGTCCTCCATGGGCCGCCCGGCAGGCTTCTGTGCCCACCCACTCACCTGTCTCAGCCAGACATCGGGGGTGGGAGGGGCGGCTCTGTCGGGCCCAGTGGCAGGCATACCGGTACGAACAGCTGGGTGTTTGGGGGAGCTGTGCTGTGCGGAGTGGCCTGGGCGCTTTCTGGGCTGGAGACCGGCTGTGTGGGCAGAGGCTTACCACTCCAGGCTGGGCTGCAGGGCTGGGAGCCTGCAGCTTCTCCAGGCCCCTGGTTTGGACTTGGTCATTTCGAATAGGCCACATGTGCATGGGCCAGCATGCGCGTGGCTCACAGGCCGCGGGGAGAAGGACGGGATTCCTCTGCCCCGCGCCATCTTTGTCTTGGGTCTCCCCGGGCACCCCCACGTGCGCACACGGGTCCTCTGCAGATTGAGGCCTGCACCTGTGCCCCGAGTGTGCACAGCAGGCGGGCCGTGGCGCCTCTGAGGGCTGCTGAACACCGGAGTGGACGGTCCCCTTCATTCATTCAGCCTGTCTCCAGTCTTTGTGAGTAACAGTCAGCGCTTTCAGGGTTTCTGCATGATAGCATGGGCTTCCCTGGTAGCTCAGCTGGTAAAGAATCCGCTTGCCATGCAGGAGACCCTGGTTCAATTCCTGGGTCGGGGAGATCCCCTGGAGGAGGGATAGGTTACCCACTCCAGTATTCTTGGGCTTCCCTTGCGGCTAAGACAGTAAAGAATCTGCCTACAACGCGGGAGACCTGGGTTCGATCCCTGGGTTGGGAAGATCCCCTGGAGGAGGGCATGGCAACCCACTCCAGTATTCTTGCCTGGAGAAGCCCATGGACAGAGGAGCCTGGCGGGGTACAGTCCCTGGGGTCGCAGAGTCGGACACAACTGAGCGACTAAGCAGCATTGCATTGGGTAACACATGAGTGACATGTGCTTGTACATTTCTTTCTTCTTGCTGATATTAAATTTTTTTTGACTTGTACTTTAAAAAAATGTGGACCATTTTTAAAGTCCCTTATTGAATTAGTTGCAATACTGCTTCTGGTTTTTTGGCCACAACGCATATGGGATCTTAGCTTCCTGATCAAGGATTGAACCCACAGCCCCCCCTGCATTGGAAGGTGAAATCTTAACCACTGGGCTATCAGGGAAGTCCCTGCCTGTACATTTTAAGATAACACATTAATATATGGGGGCTGTATTTCTAGAAAGAGATTGGTGGTGAATTTTTGTAGGTGTGTCCAGAATTCCAGCCAAGGAGGAACACCTCTTTCCCTGTGTCCTTGACATTATCTTGTCAGATACTGATTTGCGCTTATCTGATGAATGAAAAATAACTGATCAATATAGTTTTATTTCGTGTTTTTTTGAGTGAAATGCAAATGTTTTTAATAGCTAGCTGTATTTCCTTCTCTTGAACTGTATGTTCATATCCTGTATTCAGCGAACAGTTAATCCCTTAGTTATTGATCTAGAGGAAAAGATACACCTGTGTTCACACATGCACATACCCACATACAAGCAAAGAAATTTGGCCCTTGGCCTGGGATCTGAATGCAGCATTTTCCCTGGTCTTTGTCTGTTGGTCTTTGGACTCTATACTACTCTTTTCTGTGCAGAGATTCTTGTGTATTTCATCAAATGTATTAAATTTTCAAGGCATTTTGGATTCTGAGTTGCTCTGATAAAGGCCTTCCTGATTCTGAGAATGTTTTGTGAACCTCTCATTTTTCCTCCAGCACTTCTGTGGGTCCTCTTTGTGGTGGGATTTCTGTCCTGCAAGACCTGTTGCTTGTCCCTGGCGCCTTCTCGGCTGAGCCCAGCTCACCTGATGGCCGCCCTCCTCCCTGCACCCCACACATGGTCCCCGCACCCCTAGTCCAGCACCTGCATGAGGGCTTGTCCACTGTTGCTGCGTTCCAGGCTGTAAGCTCACAGGCTGCCACACTGTGTCCACCCTGATTGTTAGGGGTCCTGGAGCCCTCCTTGAAGAGGTGGGGTGCCAGGGGATGGAGCAGTGTTGCCCCATTGGGTCCTAGCCTCATGCCCACCATGGGAACTGGGTGGTGGCTCAGAGGAAGGCCTGGCCCTTGGGCCTCTGGCCTCAGCCATGTGGCTGCGTGGCTGCCAGATGGACATTCCTGGACCTGGACATCCTTCTGCCCAGAACAGATGTAGACACCACCTGGCCTCAGGAAAGGGTCCGCTTGCCTGTGGCTGTGTTTACGGAGCCGCCTCTGACCCCCTGATGGACATGCTGACGTTAGATGGGAGTGAAGCTACCTGTAGCTATGCAGGCTGGCCCTGGGTGTGGGGGACCCCTGAATTAGCTCCCCATGTGTAGTGTGGACACAGGCTAGCACTGAGTGGGTGGGAGGCCCTGACTTCTGTCCCCATGCACAGAATTTGGACACAGGTGCTCCCACTGCCTCCTGGAGAACTGGAAGGCAGCATCACCTGCTATTTGTCTCCCTCTCCTCGTCCACACCCGCAGCTACCCTTCCCAACTCTGCCCTATGTTCCCCCAGGATGGCTCTGGCAGTCGGGGTCCTCTTGGATGCCGAATGTTTTGGCAGTGGTGGGAGCTCGGTTAATCTGGGAGAATCCAGCCTGGGGGATGTGCTGGTGGGACACTACAGTGCTTTAGCTGTGTGGCACGCAGTTCTGGGCACAGCTGTTAGCATTCCTGTCTGGGGACAAGTCTCCACCGTGTGCGCTGTCTTTGTGTGAGGAGTGGGGCTCTCCCGGCCTCCGGCCCGGGGTGCTCGGGCCACTGCCTGCTCCCTGCCCTGGCGTGGCAGCTGTCCTCAGGCAGGGGCCTGGAAGTCCACAGAGCCGTCCTCTGATGTCAGCTTCTGCCCCATCCCAGTCTTTTTAGGCATGACGTCCTAACACTCGGTGAGGGGTGCAGGTAACCAGGGCCTGGGGCTGGCATGGGCTGCTATCCCACCGATGCACTGTCCCAGCTCCAGGCTCCTGTGTCTTCTCCCTGAAGGCCTCGCTGCTTCTGATTCCCACTGCTGCTGAGTGTCCACATCTCAGGGACCTCTGGAGCTTCTCTCCTAGCCAGCACGCACGCTGGCCTCCCAGTGCATACCCAGGAGCCTCCTGGTTCCGAGTATTGCTCACGGAGAGGGGAACAGGCTCTGCAGCGCAGACTCGAGCTGGCAGCGCTGCCGCTCACCCACACCCTCAGTCGCAGGGTCGGGAGCAGGTGCCACCTCTGCTCACTGGCGCGGCAGTTCTCAGCACTGTGGGGAGCAGTGCCAAGGCGGAGGGCGGGTCTTCTCAGGGTGCCCACCACGGCCTTGCTCGTGTTGCACCTAGGTGTGCAGGGGCGGGGCGTAGCGGTCCTTCCTGCCGCACACCCCTAGACCTGGCCAGTCTGCTCGGGCGTCCTGGCGGCTGCCTTGCCCTGCTGCTGCCTGGGCCTCAGCACCCTGCTTTCCTGTTCTCAGGGAGCTGATCAGTGAGGCTGAGATGGGCAACTCCTTTAGGGCCTGGGGTCTGGGGGTCTCAGAGTAGGGCCGGTTCTGCTTTGCACAAGACCCCACCCTTATCCTAAGGGTACATGCAGCGATGCCCCTCTCCATGGGGCAGGGCAGGGCCTGCGGAGGCGTGTGTGTGCAACTACAAAATGTGGTACCCCAGGCTGTCCCCAGAGGAGCCTCAGCCTGCTGCGTGAGTGCTGGTGTCTGCTCGAGGGTGGGGTCTCGGAGGCCCCGCCCACCTCCCTGCCAAGGCAGCTGGAGACCCCGCCCACACCCTGTCCGCTGCAGAGAGCTGCAGCTCTCTTCGTCAGCCCAGGGCCAGCGTTCCCCTGAGGGAGTTTTGCAAGGACAGCAGCAGTGGGGATGGGGCCAGGTGTGGGGCTCCAGTATCTGTGGACTCCTGCCAGCCCTGTTTCCTGGGTTTGGCTGGCGTGAGAGATGGGGGGTGGACTTGTTTCTAATGATGCTCTAGTAGGGGGCGCTGAGCGCCGTTCGCATCCAGGTGGGCACTTTTCCCTTCCAAAGGCTGAAGGTCTGAGTGGGGCTGGCTTGGACATATCTGGGTCTCAGATGTGCAGTTGTCTGTCTGTGGACACTGAGACCCGTGCTTCTGAGCAGAGCAGGCAGAAGGCCAGGGCCGGTCAGTCCCTGGATGGAGCTGGTGGTAAGGAGTTAGGGCAGGAAGGCCAGACGGCAGAGACCGGCTCCGGCCTTGGCTCAGCCAGGAGCGGGGATGGAGGTGCTCCAAACCAGCAGCTCCCTCCTGAGCGCCGCTCGGGTCCTAGACTGGGTGCCCTTACTGGTGCACGTGTTCCAGGAGACTCGGCTGGAACCATGGGGGCCACCTGCACAGGCTGCAGGAGGACAGAGAGGGAGCAGGGCTCCCCCAAGGGTCTGCAGGGCCAGGGGGAGGCACCCCTAGCTGGAGATGGCAGAGGCTGGAGGTCTGGAGCAAGCTGCGTAAGCAGACATGGGAGTGGGTGGTGGAGGGTGTGGTAGGTGTCCATCTCACGTGGCCTGTGACTCCCGTCCCCTCCCTGCCTTGGTCGTCTGTGCCTCTGGCCAGTGCCCCGGGCTGGGCAGCCCTCCCAGGTGTGTGTGTTTGAGTTTCTAGAACAGAGAGCTGTCATCAGACCTGGGCGGGAGGCTGGTGCCAGCTGGGGGGTCACTTTCTGACAAGTGTTGCTGGGGAGGGCTCAGCAGCCATGCAGGTACCTGGGGTCTGCTCCCGGGGCAGCCCGAGTGAGAACCCAGCGCACACAGGGGGCTAGGCTGGGGTCCCTAAGCCGTCGGCAGGGCAGGGCGTGAGTGATACAGGGGCAAGCGGACGCAGAGACGTGCCTGGTGGGCAGGGGTCCTCCGGGCTCGCCCCCTCCCCTGCTGGGTCTCTGCGGCCTGCCTAGCCCTGTCTCTGGGCTCGCTGCCCTTCCTGCCCTCCAGGGCGACCCGCTGGGGCTCCCGTCCCGCTGCCACCATGCTTTTCAGAAGCCAGGTACTGCTGCCGCCGCAGCGCCTGCAGCAGCTCACCCAGCGCCGACGTCCCACCTCTGGAGCAGGGCTCATTTTGGCCTCTGTGTGCCCAGGCTGACGGGCAGTGAGCCCCTGACCATCCTCCCGCTGACCCTGGAGCCGGAAGCCGTTGCCCAGGCCCACTACAAGGCCTGTGACCGGCTGAAGCTGGAGCGCAAGCAGCGGCGCATGTGCCGCCGGGACCCGGGTGTGGCCGAGACGCTGGTGGAGGCGGTCAGCATGAGTGCCCTTGAGTGCCAGTACCAGTTCCGCTTTGAACGCTGGAACTGCACCTTGGAGGGCCGCTACCGGGCCAGCCTCCTCAAGCGAGGTGAGTGCGCCAGGCCCCTGGATGGGCGCCGGGGGTCGGGGCTCCAGCCGGGGGTCGGGGCTCCAGCCGGGGGTCGGGGCTCCAGCCGGGGGCGGGGCTCCAGTCGGGGGGCGGGGCTCCAGCCGGGGGCGGGGCTCCAGCCGGGGGGCGGGGCTCCAGCCGGGGGCGCCCCCGTGCGTCTCCTCAGCCAAGTTCAGGTGGCTGGGCGGTGGGTGGGACTTGAACCCGCAGCTCTCCGCCCCCCGCCTCCTGCCCTCTCCCCCACGCCTGGCCCCCCCGCTCACACCTGCGTGGAACAGTTGCTGGTGGCACAGGCGCATGTGGACAGCTGTGACAGGGCCCGAGGCAGCTCTGACGGCTCTTGCCACATGGCCGGGACTGAGGCCGAGTGCCTGGACGCAGGGGCAGGGGTCCAGCTGGCGCCCTAGTTCCTAGCGTGGAGTTCCTCTTTCGTGTCTCCTTCCGTATGAGGGTGCCAAGGGGGCCTCTCATCTGAATCTCTCAACAGCTTTGTTTGAAAACTAGGGGTCTGGGGCGCAGGGCATGGCAAGGCTTATGGAGGCCCCTGGCCAGTCCAGTAGGTTCGAGACCCAGAGGGATGGGGTCTCTGAGTGCTGGGCACCGCTGTGGCTGTAGTACACTCCGCATTCTCTGCCCCTGAGCGGTCCTGTGTCTGGGGCATGAGAAGGTACCTCCTAACCCCAGGAGCGCATGTCTGCCCAGGTTCCCTGTGGCCCGCACCCTGGAGGATCCTTCCCGCAGATCCTGCTCTATGTGGAATGTGCGCGCGGGGAGACTGCTTTGGCTGCACCCGAGTGAGATAGGGCCACTCTGGCCCTCTGACCTGCCCCTGCCCTCACCCCCAGGCTTCAAGGAGACAGCCTTCCTTTACGCCATCTCCTCCGCTGGCCTGACGCACGCGCTGGCCAAGGCTTGCAGTGCAGGCCGCATGGAACGCTGCACTTGCGATGAGGCGCCGGACTTGGAGAACCGCGAGGCCTGGCAGTGGGGCGGCTGCGGAGACAACCTCAAGTACAGCAGCAAGTTCGTCAAGGAGTTCCTGGGCCGGCGGTCTAGCAAGGATCTGCGAGCCCGCGTGGACTTCCACAACAACCTCGTGGGTGTGAAGGCAAGCCGGGCGGGGCGCGGGGCGGGAAAGGGTGCAGGGTCCAGGGCCTGGGGCAGGGCAGGGCATGGTGTGGGTGCAGTTAGCATGTGCTGGGGCTCAGCGTGGGACAGTGTAGGTGGTGGGCAGGGTGCACATGTGTTTAAGGGGTGGGGGGCAGGGGCTGAGGGGCGGGGCACTGGTCTGGGAGAGGGCTGGGAGTCCGAGAAGAGGTGAAGGTGGCTGCCATGGTGTGTCTGTTCCAGCCTCTGGGGACAGCTGGGGCCTCCAGCCCTTCTGCTTACAAGACTCATTACTTACCCAATGGGCAGGGTAATAGTTGTCATGGGGAGCTCTGTGGATGGGGTGCCCCACGGTCTTGCAGGGTTGGGCAGAGCCAGAAGTCCTGCTTGCTGCTGCCTGGGGAGCAGGAAGGGGCATCCTGGGTGGTCAAGGCCACAAGGAGGGTCTCATCTACTGGGCACCATCTAACCAGGTGGAGATTGGACTAGACCTTACCTGTTGGGGCTGAGGGGTGAGTGGTCCTGTCACCAGGGACCTAGGTGAATGGTAGATGGGTCAGTGTGTGGTTCAGGGGTTCTGGAGAAACGCTAGGGGTATGGCTGGCCCAAGCTGGGGAGGCTGCTTCTGCCTCAGGGGCCCTGTCTGTGGCCAGGACTCTGTTCTGAGGAAACTGGAAACAGAAGACTCAAGCTAGAAAGGAGTGTTGCAGCTCCCTTGCTGCAGGCAGCCACCCTCTACCCCAACCCGCCCCCCGGCAGCCCCTCAGCTCCACACCCTGGAGGAGGCTTCAGGTCCCACCACCTTCACTGTGCACAGAGCACCCCACCCTCTTAGCCCCTGCACCGCCTGGACAATCGAATGCCTCCCAAGGCTCAGCCTGGGCTGTGGGGCCGTCAGGGGCGGGAGTGGGATCTGCGTGCTTGTGGGGCAGCCCTTGGGATTTGGAGTCCCAGCCTGGGGGCTGGAGGGGGTGATGAGGTAATTAATACCAGCCCCTTTCTGAGCCCCTCTTTATTGAGAAGCCAGGGTTCTGAGGTATGGGCTTATTAAAGAATCAATTTCCCCCTTTGCCACGGGAGCTCTGCCTGTCCTTCCACCCTCTGGGGAGGGGTGCAGGCTGATTAAATCCCCCAGGGGAGGCCCTTTCTTTTCCTCTGCACTCGCCCTTTTGTGAGCTATTAATGAAAAGTCAGAATATGAAAGTGCTCCATTAGCTCCACTGGTCCTGGGTAAGCCACATTTTAATTAAATTTGTCCGGGTTTCTCAGCAAAGTATCATTAAATGTGACTCTTCTGTTGCCTGGCTGGAGGGCAGCTATGTTTCTTAATCCTCCTTGAGTTGGCTCTCCCTGGGGGCTGTGTGGGAGCTCAGGCCTGGCTTGGGGCCCAATGGGAGAGGAACCTCCCCCTTCCTTGCCATTCCTCTTCCCCACGTCCCTCCTGGGACCCCAGTGTGGGAAGTCAGGCAGGAGGCCCTGTGGGACAGCTGGCCTGACTCCATGGCTTTGCACGTGGGACCCAAGTCCTGCGAGGGGAAGGGCCAGCCTGAGTCTTGGGCAGCCCCCCAGATGCAGAGCAGGAGGCTGGTGCTGGGCCGCGCCTGCCCCCGCCGTGTGCGGGGGTGGGTGCAGCCCTGTCCTCTCTGCTCCTCGCTGGAGGCTTTCTCCCTCCGTCCAAGTTCCACTTAGCAGGGTGGCAGCTGGTGCCTGCACATGAAGTTGCATCTGGTCCCTATGCCCAGGCAGAGACATGGTCAACTCAGAATGTACACTCTGGTGGCCAGTTCTGTCCACTAGGCATGCTGACTTGCTTGTCCTTAAATTTTCAAGGAACAGACTGCTGAGGACAGACTGTGTGGTCCTGGGGTCACTGACAGGAGGGCTAGTGGGGAGGGGTGCCCTGCCCTGGCGGGGGGCATCCTGGGATGCGGGGATGGGAAGGGGGCGCCTGGGTGGTGCAGGGTGCTGTGGTGGCTCCTCCGGAGTTGTGCTGGCTGTGGGATTTCTGTCCTGGGTGACCCATGGCTGGGAGAGGAAGGGCTGTTTGTGGGAGCCAGGAAGCCTGGGTGATAAACAGTGGTGGCCCGCTTGGCCGTGAGGTCTGGCAGCGCCAGCCCCTCTGCGAGCTGCCTCGGGGGCTGGTCTCGTCTGCTCAGGGGGGCCCTCACGCCCACCTCCCCTCCTCTCGCCAGGTGATCAAGGCCGGGGTGGAGACGACGTGCAAGTGCCACGGCGTGTCCGGCTCGTGCACCGTGCGGACGTGCTGGCGGCAGCTGGCGCCCTTCCACGAGGTGGGCAAGCGCCTGAAGCACAAGTACGAGACGGCCCTCAAGGTGGGCAGCACCACCAACGAGGCCACCGGCGAGGCCGGCGCCATCTCGGCCCCGCGGGGCCGGGCGGCCGGGGCGGGCGGCGGCGACCCGCTGCCCCGCACGCCGGAGCTGGTGCACCTGGACGACTCCCCCAGCTTCTGCGTGGCCGGCCGCTTCTCCCCCGGCACCGCCGGCCGCAGGTGCCACCGCGAGAAGAACTGCGAGAGCATCTGCTGCGGGCGCGGCCACAACACGCAGAGCCGGGTGGTGACCCGGCCCTGCCAGTGCCAAGTGCGCTGGTGCTGCTACGTGGAGTGCAGGCAGTGCACCCAGCGGGAGGAGGTCTACACCTGCAAGGGCTGAGCCCCGGGCCTGGCCAGGCTGCTGCAGGGGCTGCGTCCCCCGGCCTGGGCGCCCCCAGCACGCTTGGCTGCAGGGCAGGGGCGGGGAGGCCTGGGGGCCGGCTGAGCGGGCCATCTCCAGCCCTTTGGCTCCGCCTCTCAGAGGCCCAGTCTGGCCCCTGCGTCCTCCCTGCTCGTCCCGCCCCGTGACCTGAGAGCTTTGCACGGATGCTTTCCAAGTTGTGTCCCCCCAAGTCACCAGCCGCCTGTCGTGCGCTGGGTGCCCTCTGAGGAGCGGCGGGCACACCTTCGTGACCACACGACCTCTGTGTGGGCTGACCTGCAGCAGCACTGGCTTAGAGTCAAACCACTAGGAGAGAGAGCAGGCGCCTGGCCGCCCGACTGTGGGGGGTATTCCGCTGGCCCCTCTGACATCACGTACTTCTCTTTGGAGTAGTATCAGTGACTTTTAAGTTATTTTTATTTAACTAATATATAATATTATTTTCTCCATCTCTGCAGCCTCCCAGGCTGTGGCTCCTCCCCTTCCCAGTAGAGCCTGGTCTGGAGGAGCCCCTTCCTCCCTCCCCTCCGAACCCCCTCCTGACCTGTTTGCCTGATCTGCTTTGTCGTTTGAAACCACTAAATCAAGAGAGACATTGCTGTTGTTGTTTTTAAAGAAGTAAAGCAAGCTGTGTCTGGCCACCACCCTCAGGGTTTCTGGAAGCCAGGTCCCATGGTCCAGGTTGGCTACCCATAGCAAGGCTGACCAGGGAGGTGGACGGGCCCTCCTCTGCACCCCGAGGGCACATGGATCCACACTCGAGACTCCTCAGTGCAGATTCTGGGACTGGGGGGTGGCAGAAGGCAGCCTGTTCTTCCCCCAGAGGTGGGCATGGGCAGAGGGTCAGGGCCAGCCTCTTGGAGGTTCATTTCATGAGGAGGGCACAGCTTGTCCTCTGTCACTGTAGGGGAGGCAGGGTGGGGGCAGACATGGGTGGAGAGAGTTTGGAGATAGGATTTGGCAAATGGAAAGTGTTCTTGGTCATGCTGTCGATTTTGCAGAGAAGGGAAAAGTATGGCCATCACTGACCTGATTTGGTTGAGGGTGTGTGCACACGTGTGTGCATGTGTGTGTGCATGCATGAGTGTGTGGTGTGTGTGCATGAGCATGTTTGTGTGAATGCATGAGTGTCCATCTGTGAGTATGTTCTGTGTATAAGTGCAGATGCATGCTTGTGTGTGCGCACATACATGTTTCCACATGTGTAGTGTGTATTCGTGCATGAGAGTGCATGTCTGCATGGGTGTGCATTACGTACGTGGGTGCATGTGCGTGTGTGACCATGGGCGTGTGTTTGTGCATGTGTGGTGAGTATGTGCTTGCGTGTGCCTGTGTGTGGCGTTGTGCTCACGTGTGCGCTGTGTGGGTGCGGTCAGTGGTTGGCTCGGGCGCCTCTCCTAGGTGTGGAGCTCTCCTGCCCGTGTTGGTAGGGCCTCTAGCCCTGGCCCCATCCTGCTCAGCTCTGTGACTCTGCCCAGAGGGTGTGCACTGGGGTTTAGGCAGGCATGGAGCTGGGGCAGGCAGTGTGGACGCGGGAACTACTGAGTGAAGGGATTCCTCGGAGTCCAGGGGGGGCTTCAGGAACCCTGGAGACTGTGTTTGTAGAAGAAAACCTATTTATGTGGATGTGGGTCTCTTTGTCCCTGTTCTATAGTGTAAATAGTAGAGTCTTTTCTCCTGTGGTTCAGAGAACGTCCCCGTGAAGAACAGCGTGCTGACAGTGGGGCAGCCAAGGCATGTCCCCTGGGAGGGAGCTGGGGTGGGCTCTGTGGCCGTGGGGGATGCGGGCCTGCAGCCTGGTCTCCTCCACACTTGGCTGGAGGGCGGGGAGAGGCGGGGGCGCGTCCCAGTTGTCCCCAAGCATTCCCACCTGCTGGGGCCTGGAGCAGGCAGAGCTGGCCATGTTTCTATGACAAGACTGTAGCTCGGTCACTACTGGGTTGGAAGGGCAGCAAGTCAGAGGAAGGATTTTTTCTAAGTCAAATACCACATTTAGCTCTATGTCATAAATATTAAGAAAAGTATTTTTTTAAACAAAGCAGATTGAAAACGTCTGCTGGCTGGTTTGTTTATACATAAATATATATCAGAATGTCTTGCTACGCGAAGGAGCACTCCCGCAGACGGAGCCTCTTATTAACACGCTTCTTGTCTGTACAGCAGAGGATCTCTCAAAGAACACATGTCTGTGGCGGGGTCCAGACCCCCAGCCCCGGGGCCGCAGGGGCAGAGCCATGCTGAGGGGCCAGGCAGGTCCCGGCCACCTGCTCTCTGCTCAGCGTGCTCGATCAGGCCAGGTGGAGGCGGGCGGGAGGAGAGGGGCATTCACACACAAGAGAAGTCTTGTGTGAGCCTATCGATTTCTCTACCTCATCTGTATAGTGAGTAGGTGTGTACTCGAGTGACTTGGAGAATGTATTTATTTAATGGCCTTGTGTAACAGAACAGAAACAAATGGAAACACTAAATAAATGTATTTTTAAATTATAGCCTCCTCTCCATGGCTGCCTTCAGAGGGGTCTGCAGGGGCCCTGGGGAGATGGGCCTGGAGGAGGAGCAGGGCCCAGGGAGGTGAGAGGGTTTACGGAGTAAAGGGGTCTCTTGCAGACCGAGTCCAGCCCAGCCCTGCCCGAAGGTGGGAGGGGGCGGTAGCTCCCGGTCAGCATCCGGAAAGGCAGCAGCTCTCACGTGCAGAGGCCATGTCCCAGGTCCCCAGTCACCGAGTGGCCCCGCGGATCCGCTCATAGGCTGGTCCTGGAGGACCAGGTGCCCAGCTCCATCTCGCTTGGCCTCTGTCCCAGCACTCCCTCACGCAGTGAGCCCCCGGGCCCCTGCTTCTAACAAAGTGCCACACAGACAGGGACTCTCCCACGCTTTGCCCTGGAGGAGTGTGGGGACAGCTGGGGCGCATTGCTCCCTGTGTTAGTCAAGGGACAGGCATAACAGATGACCACAAGCAAGCTGAGAGACATGGCTTACAGCGACAGGGATCTGTTCTCTCCCAGCTCTGGAGGCCAAAGTCTGAGATCAAGATGTGGGCAGGCCCAGCTCCCTCGGGAGGCTCCAGAGGGTGATCCTTCCTGCTGCTTCCAGCTGGTGCTCCCGGCATTCCTGGACTTGTGGCCACATCATTCCTGTCTACGCCTCCATCTTCATGTGGCCATCTTCATGTCTTCTTTGTCTTCTCCCCTTCTGCCTCTTATGAGGATACCTGTCATGGGACATAGGGCATGTCTAGACAGTCCAGGATGCTCTGATCTTGAAATCACAGGGGCTTCCCAGCTGGTGCTCATGGTAAAGAACTTGCCTGCCAGTGCAGGAGGGAGACTCAGGTTCAATCCCTGAACTGGGAAGATCCCCTGGAAGAGGGCATGGCAACCCACTCCAGTATTCTTGCCTGGAGAATCCCCATGGACAGAGGAGCCTGGCGGGCTACAGTCCATGGGATCGCAGAGTCGGATATGACTGAAGCGACTTAGCACACACACACATAGGTAACTAAGTATATCTGCAAAGACCCTTGCCCAAATAAAATCATATCCTGAAGTTCGTAGGAGGAAAAGGAGTGTGTTTTGTGGGAATGGAGCAAGGGTGGGGCCAGGCGCTGTGGTGGGCAGGACAGAGCACGCCTCCTCCTCTTGCCTCGTCAGGAAAGGCATTCTCTTTCTTGGGTAGTTCTTCCCCCATCACCTCAAGGCCTGTGTCCTTCAGGGGCAGTGGGCCAAGGCCTTGAGGCTGCCGGCAACTCAGCTCACCTTGCTATGCACGCATTAGGCTCCTGCCTTGGCTGCCGTCTCTCTACCCCAGGTGTGTCCCCCTCCGTTGTGTGGGGCCCTTGGCCAGCTGGAGGGCGCCTCTGCTTCCTCTCAGGGAACCTGCCGGATACCCAGGTTTCCCTCCCCCACCCTAAGCCTGCAGCCTCTTCCAGAAGCAGTTCCCTTGTGCTTCGGCCCAGCGCTGAGTAGCAGCACTGACATAACCTGTCCATCTGTCTGTCCACCTGCTCTGAGTGTGGGGCGCTCTGGGTCCAGCACAACGCCCTCCCCCTGTGTTTGTCTCCAGTCCCTACCCTTCTACCCTCCCCCCTGGCCTCTGTCTTCCCACCCCTGAGGCGTGCCTGCTGGACCCCCGGTGGCCCCTCTCCTGGGAGGTCACCTTCCTGCCGTCCCGGGTCTTGTCCACATGTCTCTGGACACCCAGGAGAGGGGCTGCCCCCTGAGGATTGTGGAACCGTTCGCCTGACACCATGCTCAGGAAGGAGGGCTACAGCACCCCCTCTCTGGCCTCCTGAGCACTGCCCTAGAGACTGAATGGTTCCTCCTGGTGCCAAACCCTCTGCCAGGCTGCAGGTGACCTGACCTAGGAGGCCCCCCGGCCGGGCACCAGGATCCACAGGTGAGAGACAGGGGTGGGTGGTAACAGGGCAGAGGGGGGCTCAAGGACACCCCATTACATGTGGGATCCACGGGGGTAGGGGACCCACAGGACATGGGTCCCACGTCCTCATTGCACGTTGTGAACACAGACCTCCTCCTCTGGCACTGCAATGAAGTGGCAGGCCAGGGACTCAGGCCCCTGTGCCCTGGGTGGGAGAGGGTTGCAAGCTGCCTGGGGCAGAGAGCAGGCAGCCTGAATGGGGCCATTCTTCCATGGTAAAGGGTGGCTGAAACTGTAGCCGAAACCAACCCAGGTACATACTGCAGGCTGCAAGCGACTGGGGGCTCCAGAGGGGAGACGGGCCAGTCAGGATAGCATAGGCTGTCCCTCTGCACAGCCTCCTGCCACGGTCAATCTCCTCCTGCTTCATGCAGCCTCCTGCAGAGTATCCTTGTCTGGACACCCAGGTCTCCCCTCCAGCCTAGGTTCTTGGGATATGCTGGGATAAGCTCTGTGGCGAATCTTGCATGTGCCTGTGTGTGTGCACGTGTGCAAATGTGGCACATGGGGGTGCTGGGTCCATGTGCCTGTGCATGTGCATGCGTGTGCCTGTGTGTCTGCCCGCACATGTGTGCATGCCCATGCAAATGTGTACATGCTTGTGCATGAATGTGCACACAGTGAGGACAAAGTGCTGGGTTATCCCTCTCCTTTACTGCCACCTGCTTTGCCCAGTGGCCACAGTCTCTCCTGCCCCTGCATCTGGCCTCCTTCAACTGAGGCAGGGGAAGGCCTGTCCTGTCAGACCACATCCTGGGGAGGCAGCCCAGGACCACAGGTGGCCAGAGGCAAGTCTGGGCTCGAGCCCAGGTTGGCCTGCTGGGTTTGGGGCAAGCACAGGAGGCAGGAGATGGCTGGGGGATTAGGTAAGAAGGTGCGGTTAGGTAACGTCTCAGACGGGCCTGCACATTGGGAAGGTATTCAGCTGGATCCCACCTGCCTTCCAGGATGACTTCAGAGACAGCATGAGGGGGAGAGGCAGATGAAGGGGGAGGGGAGGAGCAAGGAGATGGAGAAGGGCAGAGGGAGGAAGGGAAGAAAGGGGGAGGAAGAAAGGGGAGGAGGCTGAGGAAGATGAAGGGGAGGAGGGAGAGGAAGAAGAGGGGGAGGGAAAGGGTGGAAAAAGTGAGGCCAATTTACCATGGCCAGATAGCCCAGACAGGCAGTGGTGGGGCCCTGTTTCATCTCGCTGTGAGACCCTGGAGGCCCTGGGACCGCAGGGACCACAGGAAATCATGCTCACTGCCCTGTCAGGGTCGGGCTGGGCCACACACAGCAGGTGCTCGGGGAGCAACCCTGAGTGAGAAGGAGGCCCCCAGGAAGGCTGAAGGCCCAGAGCCCCGAGGTACCGAAGGCTGGGAGCCTGTGGGTGGGTCAGGGTGGGTGGGTCTGGACCCCAGCCCAGTGAGCACGCAGCCCCCATTCCTGGCCTGGCCCAAGCCTACCCTGCCCCTCACAGGCCTGCCCCCAGCTGTGGAGGCTCTTGGCTGCTGCAAAGACCCCTGGATGGATGGACGGTGGCACAGTGTGGGTTGGGCTTGTGTGCTGGTGCCCTGGACACACAGCCTGGCTTCGACTTGCCTTCCTGCTCCCCAGCGCCTCCCCAGCTCCTGTCCCCACGCCCCTCCTCTCAGAGCCGCCTCAGCCTGTGACTGGCCTCCCTGCCTCCCCCTCCCCACCCGGCTGCCCGCCATTCCCTCCCCGGTGCCTGGCCTCTGTGTCTTTTCTGGAAGCAACCTTGCCCTCTGAGCCCCTCCTTGATCACTGCCCAAGGCGTCTTCTCTTGGGACAGGACCCTCTCAGCCCCCTGTCAGCACTGAGGTGAGGGGCTGGATCCCCAGGCAGGACAGAGGCTGGACAGAGTTAGAGCCCCCGCTCTGGGCAGTGGGCTGCACGCCTGGGGCCCATTTGACCCGTATCACCTGAGCTCCCCTGCAAAGGGAGACCTCGGTCTGGCCTGGGGACAAGTGTCCTGATTGCCTCTGCCTGATTCTTGAGCCTGTTTCCCTTGGAGGTGGAGCTGGGGGCTCAGGGGCAGCTTCATCCCTTACACCAGCAAACACCTCTGTGGATGGAGTGAAGGAGGTCTAGCAGGTTGCCACAGAAACAAGGCCAAACAAATAGTCCCCCCAACAAGCCTGCAGGGCCCCTGTGGCAATGACCTCATCTGCCACCAACCCTGTGCTGTGGGGGGTCCTGGGCTGGCAGTGGGGAGCTGCAGCATCCTGTGTTTGTGTGGGCCCTCGTCCATGGAAACGGCTGGAGCTGGGGAGCAGAGCCGGGAGGCTCCTGCTGTGGTTATTAGCTGGGCAGCCAGAGGCCCACCTCCCAGAGCAGGGAGAGGAGGGGAGGGGACAGAGGGGGAGGGCAGGGAGGGGAGGGGAGAGGGGATGGGTGGGAAGCAGGGGGAGGGAGGAGGGGGAAGAAGGCAGAGGAGGAGGACGGTTGGGGGGAGGGGGTGGGGGGCAGAGGAGGGGAGGAGGGGTGGGGAGGGCAGAGGAGGGAGAACGCCAGGGCAGTTGGGGTTTGATGATTCTGGAGGCCCTGCTGCCATGGGAGATGAGAAGACAAGAACAGCCCACTAGGCAGGTGGGGCGGCCTCACAGCCTGCGTGGGAAGAGCGGGGATGGCCCAGACCTGGGGCAGCTGGGTCAAGGCCTAGAGGGCTCCCAGATCCTGGGGGCAGGGCAGGCTGGGGCCAGCCAGCAAGCTCTCAGCGTGGATTTTAACACAGGGGCAACTGTGCATCGCCACATGATTCCCTCCCCAGCTTGGAAAGAGAATTTGCGGCCCTCCTACAAACAGCAGGCGTCATCTGCTGTTACATGGAAATTATCAGGAGCTGTGCTTTAAAGCCCAGGGCCAGGGGTCACAGGACTGCCTGGGAGTCTACCTGGCACACTCCTGTGTGTCCTGCGCTGGTCCAACAGTTGTTAATTCACTCACGTTTACTTTGTTTACTCTCAAAAAACATGGCACATCCATTTTTACCTTTTGAGAGTATGTTGGTGACATCCTGACAGTCTGCCCTTGTAATTCTCCAGTGTATCTACCTGCAACATGGACCTCCTTCCTGTCTTCACCCTGACCGTTGAACATCAGTGGGACAGCGTCGTTGCGTAGCTGTGTTTGGTTTGTTTGTGTGGGCTGTGCTGGTTCTCTGTTGCTGCTCCGGCTTTTCTCTAGTTGAGTCGAGCACGGGCTATTGTCTGTTTGCAACGTGCTGGCTTCTCATTGCAGTGGCTTCTCTTATTGTGGGGCAAGGGCTCTAGGTACGTGGGCTCAGGAGTTGCTGCACGCGGGCTTGGTCGTTCTGTCCCTGGACTCTGGAGCACAGGCTCAACAGTTGTGGCACACGAGCTGAGTTGCTCCAAGGCGTGTGGGATTTTCTCAGATCAGGGCCTGAACCCGTCTCCTGCACTAGCAGGGTCCTTTGCCACTGAACCACCGGGGAAGCCCTGCTTCTGTTTTCTAATCCAGGGCCAATTAAGGATGTAGCTGTTCGCCCCTGTGGGGATCCCGAGGGTGACCCTGAACGAAGCAGTAACTGCCCTTTCTCTGGCTCTGTATGCATGTGGTCTCCCTGTGACTGGTGGGCAAGCCAGGCCACCAGCGGTCCTGGGACTCATGGGTACTCTGCTCTGAGTAGTGATTGCTCCAGAGCCTGTGAAAAGGCAATTTACAAATTCTATCATTCTTGCTACATTTATTACATGTCACTGTTCTGTGAAGAAAATTTCCCTCCCCAACTTTTGTTTGCTTTTTCCCATTGTCAAGAACATACAGATTCTTTTTTTTTTTAATCCAAAACATCACAATGCCATGACATTGTTACTCTTCTAGTATTCACATTTTTCCAAATTTGGCTAGGAGGAACCCTCCCGCCCCCTGCCACCACGCTGTCCTCTTTGTCCTATCCATCTATGCAGACTTCTTTGCTTTATGGATTCCAGAATTTTTAAGCAGAAGTGAAAGTGTTCAGAAAGTCACTCTGGGGACTCAAGAGACATATTCCTAAAAAATGTCATCAGGAAAAACAGAAATAATTGGGCACAGAAAGGAGGTTTAAATTAACTCATAAGTATCATCAGAAAGATTTGTGAAGGAATTACATAAAACAAGAATAGAATCTATTGGAAAAGGAACACTAAAAAGGAAAGTGAACTATTGGAAATGAAAATATGGCTAGTGGAATAAAAAATCTTTTTAAATAAAAAATGAAAGATAAAGCTCGAGAAATCTAGCGAGGGAAGGTCAACTTCTTGTTGAATATCTTTCAGCCAGGTTGGCCATCTGTTTTGACCACGGAGATGTGGTGACAATTTCTTGTGGAGAGGGTTCGGGGCTCTTTCTCTAACAAAAAGGAAAAGCTTGCTTAAGAGAATGCCCATTTTCCTCATCACCTGCATATCCTTCCATCCTCTTCCTTGCTCAAACACAGGCTGTGATGGAGGAGTTGCAACAGTCATACTGGGATCATGAGTATAGAAGCCACACATGAAGGATGAAGGGGCAAAAATAGAAAAGGCTTAGGTCCCCAGTGACCTGGTAAATCACTTACTCTACACCTGCTCTGCCTCTTCTATTTCTGTTGCATGTATGTGATTTGAAACAAATGAACTTGGGAAGGTAGGACTCTGTGCTTCTACTGCAGTGGGCATAGGTTCAATCCCTGGTCAGGGAACTAAGATTCTACATGCCATGCGGTGCAGCCAAAAGAAAAAAATGAGTAAAACAGATAAATAAATAAGTAAAATAAAATAAAACAAATGAACCTCTGTTTGCTTAGGCTTCCGTTGATTGGGTTTTCTTATCTGCTACCCAGGTCATTCCTAACTCATGCACACATAGAGCCCAGAGGATTGAACAGATACTGGATATCATCCGCAGTGGAGGGTGCTAGATTGAAATGGAGCCGTGGCTTTCAAGCTCTGAGGGATAGTCATCTCCAACCTAGAAGTCCACGGCTAGCCAAGCTTACATAAAAAAGCGACCAGAGGCATTTTGGGCAGGCCAGTTCTCAGAAAGTTCACGTCTGTTACACACCCTTTCTAGTAAACTATTTGATGTGCTTGCACAGAGCAACCGAAGGGATGCAGAGAACAAGGCTCCACCCAAAGAGCGGCAGGAAACCTTGGGATGGCTGGGGCTGGGGCGGGGGGGACCCAAGAGGCGTGAGCAGGGTGGGGTGCAAAGAAGATGGCAGGTGTCCCAGGACTGATGAAACTCAGGATGTGTGGGTCCTCATGAAAAACAATACAAAACAGGTCCGCTGCTTGTGACTGGATCCAGCCACTGGAAAGACAGCTTCCCTGGTGGCTTAGCAGTTAAGGGCCTGCCTGCACTGTAGGAGACGCAGGAGATGCAGGCTCGATCCCAGGGTCGGGAAGATCCCCTGGTGGAGGAAATGGCAATGCACTCCAGTATTCTTGCCTAAAAAATCCCATGGACAGAGGAGCCTGGTGAGCTACATTCCCTGGGAGTCACAAAGAGTTGGACACGACTGGCGACTGAACACACACACAGGAAACACAAACCAAAGTACAGAGCTCGGAATGGGGAGATTTTTGGTCAAAAGCACAGGTTGAAGGGAAGGTGTGAGTTTTGAGCCCACTGAAATGTAAGCAAGGAAGTGCGGCAAACTGCAGAAAGCTGGCAAAGTCGGGAGACTCTGGAGGGGACACAAGGAGTGGGCCAGGCACAGGGACAGACCCTGCTCAGACGCCAGAGCTGGCGAAACGGGAACCTGCCCGATGTCCTCATTCGCATATTCTCTCTCTTAATCCTAGAAGGATTATTTAGAAACATGCACGTATCTCATGGGTTGAAGAGACATTTATCCCAAGTTCAGCAAGTAAATCTTTGCATCTCATTGCCTCACTTGGCTCCCCCTTCCTCCTTTCTCCCTCCCTCCTTCTCTCTATTTTCTCCCTCCTCCCTCCCTCTCCCTCTTTTTCCTTTCTTCCTTCCTCTTTTCTTCATTTACACAGAAAATAATTTTCACAGTTAACACTATCAATTCAATTAGGCTATAGATAGTTATGCCTCTGTGTTGATACCTGGACTGTGTGTGTTGCCTGGAAATCTACTTTCTGTTAACAAGGTTTACTTTTGAATGAGGAGTCTGGGGTCATGATTTACTTTCACAGTACATTTTAGTTTTGCTTGTTTAAAAAAGATACATTGCTTTAACCAATCTCATCTCTTTAAAAAGACATCCTGAAAGTGAAGGAGGTATGGATGATCTCACCAATGCTCTGAGGTGACAAGAGAAGAAAGGAAGGACAGGCAGGTGGATTTGGCCCCAGCAAGTAAGTGGCCAGGCCACAGAGGGCTTCCCGGGAAAGGCTGAGGGCCAGTGGGGCAGAAATGCAGTCCCCTCGTGGAGCCAGGCTGGGAAGAGACACAGCGGGAAGAGGGTCATGGGGTCCAGAAGACTTTTCTTTAAAGAATCTTCACTCACGCCTGCCTCACTCACTCACTCATCACACAAATGCCTATTGAGTGCCTGATATGTGCAGATGCTGACACTAAGGATGTAAACATTAGAACCGAAGCCGTCAGCTTAACGGAGGAAAACGTGTGTGTGAAAGCTTTACGGACACACCACAAGTTCACAAACCATAAGGAAAAAACAGATGGCTGGTTGTATCGGGAGAAGCATCTCTGCTGGCCACTGTGAAGAGAGTAATGGGAAAGACGTCTCCAGTTTCTGCCCGCAGAGGAGCCCCTGCCGGTGCCTGAGGAAGCATACCACCCAACGGCAAACAGGCTTGCAGTGCGAGGTGTGGAGATGTTCGCGGGCCTGGCCCAGTGACCTCCCCAGCACTGCTCACCGGAGGGAAGGACTCACACCTGAGTGCTGGTCACAACGCAGGTGAGTGGGCAGTTGCAGGGGCAGAGAGTGAATGGTGCTGTTGTCTCTTGGGTCTGCACTCTGCCAAGCAGGTCCTCAGAGAGCCCTCCGCGTGGAGCCCAGTAGCCTGGACCGGAGGAAAAGGTCAGGTGTAGAGCAAGATCTGAACTGCAGTACACACGTGGGGACAGGGTACCCGTATCCGTGACCACGGGCAGGGCACACTCCGCACAACAGCAGCCTTGAGACAAGGGCCCAGGGAAAGAGCGCTCCCACGACCGTACCACGTTTTGGATGAGAAGGAAGAAGAAGGCAAGAGAGAGCAGCTGGTCCTGCCAGAGAGAGCCCTTTCTTATGGACTCAGCTGTGGGGAGGGGAGTGGGGATAGGAGAGGGAAGCTGAGGAGGGGGGGAGGTGAAGAGGGCTGCTGCGTGAACTTGTGAATGCGCGTGAGTGTGTGTAAGAACGTGTGCGACTGTGCATGTGTGAGAGTGTGTGAGTGAGCTGCGACTGCTCAGAGGGACCTGGGACCTGGGACACAGGGCCGTGGGGCTGAGAGGAGCAGGTTATATGGCTCTAGGGCTGCTGTTAAGTCAGCGCTTCTTAGCAGATCACCAGGGTTTGGGCCTGGAAGCTTCTGACATATGGAGTTGGGTAGCCTGCCTCCCATGGGCCATACACGCAGGGTTACCCAGGGGCTGGATGGTGTGGGCCAGTGTGGGAGAGCAATGGAGACCCAGCCTTGCCAGCTCAGAGTTCGGGCCCTCAACCCACAAAGCCTCTGAAGAGTCCTTGCCCAGGGAAGGGCGCTGGTCCTGGAGGGGTGTGGCCTTGAGTATCACCTGGACCAGTTTTTCTTCGTGGCTGTGATTTAGCATCACATCCACAGTCCTGGTGCTGCTACCCCTCCCGTGTGTCTCAGAGCTTGCTTCTGGGGTGTGGGCAGATGTGTGTGTGTGCTAAGTCGCTCAGTCATGTCCGACTCTTTGCGACCCCATTGACAGTAGCCCATCAGGCTCCTCTGTCCATGGGGATTCTCCAGGCAAGAATATTGGAGTGGGCTGCCATGCCCTCCTCCAGGGGATCTTCCCCACGCAGAGATTGAACCCACATCTCTTGCATCTTATATGCTCCCCAGAGTTCACACAGCAAATGAGGGGAGTGGATAAGCCCCTGCTCTAACCAGCGAGGGGGGGGGTGGTGGTGGTGGCCACAGCCAGTGACGTTTCAGTGGCCCTAAGGGGAAGGGCGATTTTCACGCCAAATAGCTTGCTGTGGTCTCACCGGATGAGGACGTGACACAGGGCGACATGGAGGCTGTAAAGGCTTTATTACCGGGCACCTGGGCCCATGTGATCTTCCCTGCGGCCTGGGTCTGATTTCTGCCAAGTATGTGATCTGTCGTGCTGGGGAATGTCTCAGCAGCTGAGGCTGAGCTGGATTCCTTCATCCCCTCAGGGCTGGGAGGGAGCTGGGGCCTTGCCTCTGTTCCCCTGACCCTGCTGAGAGGGGCTGATAGAGTCGGAACCAGCGTGCAAGCTCAAACCTCAACAGGGTGAACCCGGGCGCCAGGCAGGCCCCAGGGAAGCTGGTTCTGCTATCGGGCGGCAGCTGTGAGGGTCCCCCAGCCCCCCACCCTCCACATATTCATGAAGGGAGAGCTGAAGGCGGCTCGGAGCGTGCCAGGTGGGGCACACTTCTGTGGGCCCCCGAGGAGCCTGCCCTGCCCTGCCCCACAGATGGGGGAATCCTGGCACCACCTCTGCTGGCAGTGACACACCTTTCCAGGCTGGGTCTGTGTCGGGGGGAGGGGGGGGGGATGCTGGCAGGGACTGTCCCCTACAGCGCCCGACAGTTCCTCCCCGCTCTGTGCTATGGCCCAGGTGGCAGGGCCCTCCAGAGCAGCAGCTCAGGCGAGGGCCCAGCCTTGGAGACTCTGGGGCCCAGAGCGTCGGGAGGGTGGGTCCTGGCCTTCTGTGGGAAGTTCTGGAGTAGCTGAGGCTTGGACGGCAGCGGGGACATGCTCCAGTGGGTGCTGGGAATGCAGGGCCTGCAGATCAGCCCACAGTGCGCTGGCTGAACCCAGCCCCTCCCCGGGCCGTGAGGCTGGGAGCCACCCAGGTCATGGCCAGGAAAGGGCTTGGCTTCTGGCTCAACTGGCTCTCTGGACCAGCCTGCCATTAGGATCATCGCCAGGGCCACAGACCAGATTCCAGTGCAGGAAGGGCTGTGTCCGCAGACCCAGGGCAGGGCTGTGTCCTCTAAATCAGTCCCCAAGGCAGAGCTCCATCTCCCGCATCCCCATCCTCAGGTGCTAGATTCTCTGAGGCTAGCTTTTCCTGAATTGCAGCCCTCCCAGGTGGTGTCTGAGACCCCGGAGGTCTTGGAGAGGTGAAGGGCGGGTGGCATCGGTGGGCCTCCCTTCACTCCACAATGCCTTGAGTCTCCCAGTCCCTCAGCCTGGTACAGCCATAGCTCTCAGGAGGCTTTTCTTGCTCACTTAGGGCAGCCCCAGCCCCTTCCGGGGGCTCACACACTCCTGAGATGGCACTCCTGTCTTGGCCCATGTAGCTGCAGCCAGGAGTTCTGGGTATGGCCCAGGGCGGCCCCTCCTGCTGGGGGCCTCTATCCCCTGGGAGTATCAGGCAGTGAGCACTTGGGGCCACCCAAACCCCCTTGCTCCTCTCTGTTCTTCCTCCCACCCTATCTCCATCCAGGGGTCTTAGCTGCCCTGGTCTCTGAGGGCCTGGGGGGATTCTTGCCCCTGCAGTGTCTGCAATAATGGGCTCTCTTCTGTGTTGGCCCAAGACTCTTGTCTTGAAGCAGTTCTGATGGTTCCAGGACAAACAGAACCCTGTCTACCTATCTGCCGGAGGGTCCTTCCAAATCTTGCATAGGGGAGAAACTCAGGCCCAGGGGACTGGAGCCCTCCCAGGTTTAAGACCGGGGATGCCTCAGCATTTTGGGCTCCAGGCCCAGACAGGCCCTCATCTCCTCCAACTCTGGGTGAGTGGTGTCAGCAAAGAACACTCAGAGCTGACCCCTCCAGCACCCACATCAACTGTCATGGCAACCAGGGAGAAGAGGAACCAACTTGGAACTGATGGGAAACAAGCTCTGAGATCCAAGGGGGATCCTGGTCTGGATGGTGGATGGGAAAGGTAAATGGAGGGAAGCAACCACAGAGCAGGGCTCCTCCCACCATGACTCTCTTCTTCCTTTCCTGGTGGACACTGGAGAGAGGGGTTAGTCAGCTGGGCCCAGAGGCAGCAGGGTGCCCTCACCTGCAGCCCATACTGGGCTTCTCTTCTAGGCAACCACTTCCATACCACATCTCCCTGGTCATCCGCACCTGTGAGGAGGTTGCTATGGTTGTTCAGTCGCTAAGTCGTGTCCAACTCTTTGAGACCCCATGGGCTGTAGCCCACCAGGTTCCTCTGTCCATGGCAAGAATACTGGAGTGGGTTGTCATTTCCTTCTCCGTGGGATCTTCCTGGGTCAGGGATTGAACTCATGTCTCCTGCACTGGCAGGCGGATTCTTTACTACTGAACCATCATCTCTCCCCACCACATCTTCTCCTCAAGGCCCCAGATGCAGAAAGCTAGAGGCTGTCCCTTCCCTTGTGGGTCAGCCCAGGGCCACACCCGGCTGGAGCCTAAGGCCTGCCCTGATTCTCCAGCCCTAGTGGCCAATGTCCCCTCCTTTCCTGTGGCCTGCGCCCCTTTAAGGCCTCTGAATTCTGCCTGCCTTCCTCAGCCTCTCATCACACAGGACTGAAGACTGCTGCCTCCTTCAGAGGTCTTCTTGACTGCCTGCCTCAGGCCAAGGTGCCTCCCCTGAGCAAGAATGTTTCTTTTCTTAGTGGGATGGGTCCATCATTCAAGCCCACAGGGAGAAGGGGACTTTCTGGGATCAGGGTGAGTTGACCTTAAAAGAGAATGGTGATGGGGCGACAGAAATCCTGGCATTCTGCCCATCAGAAGCAGTGCCTCTCCAGTTGGACTTGTACGTGGGGGTGAAGCCTAGCTGGCCCCATTTGCAGCCTGAGAAGCAGCTTCAGAGAGAGACAGAGGTTTGGGCTGGCTGCCTGGGGCTCAGAGTGGGTGGGTGGGGGCTGAAGAGCCCCACAGATTGCCTGCCTGCAGTTCTGCACTCCAGTTCCAGGGGTGGGGGAATATTTATGTAAATACTGCATGCTGCTGGATTCTGGCAGGGTGAAATCATCCTTCTCTAGCTGGGGGGAGCAGAGCTGGCCAGGCCGGCTGGGAGGGCCCAGGACTGGACCAGACGTACCCTGAGTGGGGTCCAGCAAGGGAAGCGCTGGTGCACCTGGAGTGCCAGAGGCAGAACCTAGAGAAGGAAACACAGAGAGGCGGCCTGCAATGAGTGCATCTGGACAGAGAGGAACTTGGAGGCTGGGGCCCCAGACCTTCTCCCACAGCCTGTAGGGCTGCTCACCAGGGTGACCGGGGCCCTGCTGCCCGCCCTGTGCCCAGTCAGACTCCTGAGTGACTTGGTCCTTTCCTAGGATACTGTGAACCCAGAAGTAGGGACCCATATGTTGTTGGTACTCCATAACTGCACAAGGATGAATGAGCGAACCGCCGACCTAACGCCCAGAGTCAGCTGGTAAAGGGCCTTAATGCTGATGCAGTGGGAAGACTGGGCATGTGAGTGACAAGGCTGTGGTGCTGGGGAGGGGTCAAGAGGGGCCTGGGGCCTGAGGGCACCCACAACTTGGCCACACCCTGCAGGGCACACATTTCTTACTGCCTGGCTGCTGACTGGCCTTTTCAAAGCTGCATTCTGTAGATGTGAAAACTGAGGCCCAAGGCCTCGATATGCATGCACCTGGACAAAGACCACAGTGATCGTCTGAAGGCAGCTCAGAGGAGAGAAGAATAGACAGCTAGCCTCCTGCCAGACCCAGTCATGGGTACCAACCAACCTCAAGGGAGAATGTTCTAGACGGTGACTGGGACTCAGGAGCAAAGGAATAAGTAATTCAAGAAATAGGTCAAGAAGGGCGAAGGCTGGCTGCCTCATATGCACTTGGACATAAGGATGTGTGGTTACCCGATGTGTACTCCATGGATATGGCTATTGGGTTCGTGCTCTCTGGTGGCACGGAACCCAGAGGGGCTCCCCTCTCTAGAGCTGTGGGTGGATTACTGCCCCTCCTGCCCAGGGTGGAATTCGGGTCTCTCACGTCCAGGGCTCAATGGGGAGCAGACAGTGTTCCCCTCCTAGGCTAAATGCCTGGGGTTTGGACCTTGCATGCAGAGAAGTTTGCAACAACAACGGAGCATCATGTGGGATCTGCTAGCCCCCACACTGCACCCCTCTCCATTGTCCCTCAGCAGAGAGAAGGAGAGACAGACAGAGTCAGACAGACATAGCAAACAAGCAAGCAATGTGTCAGGTGTTGCTGACCCAGGAAGCATAACCAGGAGAAGCCGAGGTGATAGGGTGGTGACAAAGGTCTGGTCCTCATCGAGATGTCGGCAGGGGCCCCTAGGAGGTGGACTGGAGAGAGTTGAGTTGGGTGAGGGTCTGTCTATCACTCATGGGCTTAGTGGGAGCTTCTGTGTGTAAAGGGGTGTCTGGGAGACCTGGGGCTCTGTGCTCTGGCCTCTCAGCCAGGCCTGGGTCCTTGTATTCCCCAACCTACCTCCCTGCATCAGCAGTTCAGGTGGGAGTGTTTTTGTCCTGGGATCCAGATGTTCATGCAGCATGTGGGAGCTGAAGACTGGCAGCTTCTCCTGCCTGGGCCCAACACCTGCGGGTCTCTGTGTCCCCCTCCCCTGCTCTCCCAGCCCCCCTCTACTACAGTCAGTGATGTGAGGACTGGCACAGAAGTTAGCATAATAGATGCTCATAGAGTTTGCTTGGTGGGTGAAGGGTGGTCTAAAGCAAGCAGAAGGGGTGGTAGGCGAAGAGGCTGGGTCTGGGAGCAGTGTGCTGAGCTGAGATGGACTGGGAGCGTGTGTGTGTGAGCATGTGCACATGTTACAGGAGCTATGTGCACACCACAGCGCGTGTGCATGTCTGTGTGCAGGAGTACCGCATTCTGAGTCAGATGCTGATGGGGGAACTGGAGGCGAACAAAGTGGGAGATGGCAAGCACGTCGTGTCCCTTGGGGAAGTCAAGGATGGGCCTCTGTGCCCATGCCCACCAGCCCCCCACGGAAGCTTTGGTTCCCAGAGGAATCTTGTGGTTTCCCAGAGGGTGGGGACCGCCAGTAGTCCACACCTGTGCATTTCCTAGTCCACCATCCCTCCCCATCCCCACTCCCACTCCCAACCCAGCTTCTACCCCCAGCCATCTCACCTCACACCCCACCCCCACTCACTGGTATCTCACCCCCTGCCCATCCCCACCCACCTTGCTCATCTACACTTGGCCATACAGAATCTAAGCCTTCATCACCCACTAGTCCTTCTGACAGCCCATCTATCTTCTACTCAGCTGCCAGGTCTGGCTTGCTGTGGGCCCCAGGATGTGGTCAGTGGACTCGGGCTGACTGTAGACCCGGGCTTCCGTCACAGGTGTCCGTCTCCAGGCAGGCTGGTGCTCGAGGCTGGTCCTGAGCTTCGTGCTGGAAGGATTTTCATTTTTTGGTTTCGTTGGGTCTTCGTTGCTGCATGTGGTCTCTCTCTAGTTGCAGAGAGTGAGGGTTACTCTCTAGTTGGGTGCATGGGCTTCTCCTGTTGCAGAGCATGGACTCTAGGTGCATGGGCTTTAGTAGTTGGGGTGCACAGGCTTAGCCACTCCACGGCCTGTGGGATCCTCCTGAAACAGGGGTTGAACCTGTGTCTCCTGCACCGGCAGGCAGATTCTTATCCACTGTACCACCAGGGAAGTCCAGAAGGGTCTTGCTCCTAATGTCTTCACGAGGCCCACCTCCTCCTTTCTCCGCGATGTGGCAGCCTCAGTATCTCTGCTGTCATCACAGGGCGCTCCCTCCCTCAGATGGTAGGTTCCCCAGATAAGCTGGGCCTCTGCTCACCTGGTATCCACCTTAGCCTGGTGGCCTCCTATAACGCTCCTGGCAGAGAGTACTAGAGACAGAAAGGGTCCTGGGAGAGGCTAAAATCTTGGCATGCCCTGTCTCCCAGGCTTTGGGCCCAGCAGTTGGGGAGGGCTCTTTGAGAGGACCTCAAATCTTCGGATTCTAGGGGAGCAGGCCATGAAATCTGAGCTCTTGATTGCTTCAGAGAGCAAGCGGCCACATGCTGCCTGGTCCCACATCCTGGCCCCTGGGGCAGCAGGCAGTTCTGCACATCTGGGGCAGAGCCTTGGAGCTGTAGGTGGCAGGGAACTTCAGTGAATGCTTTCACAGCCCAATGTGCACCCAGGACAAGGAAGCTCAGAGGGCCGTGTTCACTGCCCCAATCCCCTTGCAAGTTACTGCCACCTTCTACATCGGGAGGCCCAGCTCTCATTTACTCTTGAGCCATCAGGGAGTGCTTCCTAGAGGAGGAATCACAGAGAACTCAACTGCCTCACAGAGGGGTGAACCCTAGAAAGGTGTGACAGAGGGAATGGGCTGGGTCAGGCTAGATTTGAGGACAGCATGGGAGCCCTGACTATTCTCTCTGGGACCGATTGAGTCCCTGCCCTGGGGGCTGCAGAAGAAACCCTGAGTTCTCTGATGTGTGTGCATGTGAGTGTGTAGTTTTTGAACAAGCTTCTTGTGACTGACAGAAGGTGTGGTCATGTGCAATGTCGTGGTTTTGTATGTAGATTCCTGGCCCCATGTGTGGTTTCTGCATGTGACTTTGTGTTTCCATGCGTGGCTTTGTAGTTTTGTATATAGCTCCATGATGCTATGTATGGCCACATGTCTGTGTGTATATCTACCATCCCCTTTAGGCAGCCCTAGTGGGGACAATTACTTGGGCCCACTTTGCAGGTGGGGAAACTAAGGCACCAGGAGGTTTATGATGCATGAAATCCCAGGGGTTTTGAGGGTCGGCTCTGCTACCTCCTGCCACCCCACTTCAGGGTTATCAGGTGAGGAAGGAGACCCAGGGCTGGCAGGAGGATGGGCTGGCCTGCAGATGGAGCCTTGGATCTCCTTCAGTACATGTACCTGGCTGCTCCTCAGGCAGGAACCTGGGCTTTTTACTGGCTCCCACCTGTTAGCCACCCTGACCCCTTGTGCCAGAAAGTATTTGCTAAGGAACAGATGTTTCATTCCCAACTGAGCAGATGCTTCATTTCTTCATTTATTGGTTCATCCAATTACCCATCCATTCATGTATCCATTCATTCATCTACTCATTTTTTCATTTGTCCATCCATCCATGGATCCATCCATTCATTCATTCGTTCATTTGTTCACCCACTCATTTATTCATCCAATCATTTGTTCATTGTCTAGACTGCTATGAGGCTGACACTGAGCTCTTGGGAACAGCCAGGCTGGGGGTCACTCAACCTGGAGAAAGGACGTGATTTCCACCTGAGGCTCACAATGTGGGTCTAGTCCTGGCAGAACTGAAGTGGGGGACGGTCCCCCCAGAACTGTGGGCTGCTCTGGGAGGTAGGGAGCTCCCCATGGTGGGGAACATTGCAGGGATCTCTGGGTAGGGTCAGCCGGACACAGAGTCCTAACACCCCAATCATCTGTGTGTCCCCACCCAAGGGCCCCCACTTCCTCTCCTTGCTCTCAGCCCCTCACTCCTTCGCTCAGGAAGTAAGGGATTTCCCACCACACGGTCAGTGGTTGGCAGGCCCTCATCCCCAGTCCTCACTGACCCTGAGGGGCAGCATGGGGACGTGAGTCATCTCTGGCCTCCAAGCCCGGCTGGGGAAACCTGTGGAGGGGAAATGTATGGCCAGGGCTCCCTCCTCAAACCACAGGTCCTGCACTGCGTCCCTCTCTCCCTTGCACATTGGGATGAGGGCTCTGGGGGCATCTACTGCTCTGACCCTTGCAGCGACCCCAGTGGCTTGCCTGCTCCAGCCTTGGGCCTCTGAGCCTGCAGAGGGCTGTCTGCACTAGCATTGGCTGCATGGTCAGACCCCGGCTTGCTTCCGTCTCTCCTCCTAGGTCCTGCTTCCAGTCACTGGGGACTCAACAGGTACCTCAGGACCTAGACAGGGCCTGGTTTCCTGCTGTGTGTAGGAAGCCCAGAGTCCAGCCTCCCACGCAGCATATTGGCAGATAAAGCACACGTTCCCAGTAGAAGGGCCTCAACATGGCTACAGGCACACAATGGGTGGTTTTGCGGACTCTTGTTCAGGTGGACCCCCGCCTGCCCACTCCGGAATGCCCCTTCCCCTTGGCCCCTTGCAGCACCCCACCCCACTCCCTGCACCCCTCAGATCCAGGTCATCATGTCCTCCCACAGCTCCCACCTGGGACTCAGCAGTGCTCTGCCAGTCTATGGCCCCAACGGGCCTGGTTTGACTCTCCCTCAGCACCCCCTGGGATACTTCTGTCAAGGGTCATCTTCTCAGGGACATTCTCCCTAACCCGTGTCATTCTGAGCCCTGTCCCTGCAGCCCTGGGCCTCACTGAGGAGGGGCAGCGTCCCACCCACCCCACCTTGGATCTTGAGACTCCTGGTGGGGTCCCTGTGGCCAGAGATGAAGGCAGGGGTTGGGAGGAGGCCTGTCCCCCTGCCTGGGTGAAACTTCTATGAGAGAAGAAAGGCTCCCCCTGTGGCCCATTCTGTCCCTTGTCCTCACTCCCTTCTTCTGACCTGGGATAGAGACATGAGACTCAGCGTGCGGCCGCCGTCTTTGGACCACAGGGATGAGGTTCAGCCGCTGCACTGACCTGGGCCTTGCCTGGCCTGGCTTAGCCACCTCTGTCCCCTCTAGCAAGACTGGATGTGTGTTACTGTGGTCCCTGCTGTTCGGAGTGTGGGCTGCACCCTGACCTCACCAGGCTCTCAGCGCCCCCACACCTGGCAGTCAGAATCTGCCTTTTGACACAGGCCCAGGGTGGGGTGGCAGAGAGTTCAGTGATCCGTCTTCTACGTCCTTCCTAGCCGGAGGAGGATGGGTGCTCTATTGATTTTCCATGGGGAAGAGCTGCCTCTGTGAATTAGGACTTTCTGCTTCCTTCTAGTCCCATGCAAGCGAGATTTTAAGGATCAAATTTCAATGTTTTTAAAGAAAAAAAATGTAGTTAATTAATATTTGAAAGTTGGAGGTGTTCTGAGTGGTAAAAGGGAATAAATGAAAAAGGAGCGTGAGCTCAGGGCTGGCTCTGCTCCTTCTTAACTTGGGCAGTTTAGGGCCCCCACTTGTGCATCCACTCTCCTAGGAGGGCTTGGGCCCCTGGACAGAGGGTGGGCGTGGAGGGGGCATAGACATCACACCTAGTGCCTTGGGGTGGCCCTTGCCACAGTCCTGTGCGGTGGCCTTCATTTGCCCATTTCCTGGGTGCATGCATGCATGCTAAGTCACTTCAGTCATCCCAACTCTGCGACCCCATGGACTGTCTAGCCCGCCAGACTTCTCTGTCCATGGGATTCTCCAGGCAAGAATACTGGAGTGGGCTGCCACGCCCTTCTCAGTGGATCTTCCCGACCCACGGATCAAACCCATGCCTCTTATGTCTCCTACACTGGCAGCCAGGTTCTTCACCACTAGTGCCGCCTGGGACGTATTTCCTGGGTGAAGACACTGACACTTTCAGAGTGAGAGCGGCCCCAAGGAACAGGCGCTGCAGGTGGGACTCGGAACCCTGCTTGGCCTCCTCGAGTGCAGTAAGGGGCTCTGTGAACAACTGGGGTCCCTGCAGCTGCCCCAAAGGCCAAGAAGGACCATCTGAACTCCAGTGGTCCCCAGACCTGTCCCTGAGCAGAAGGCCTCCTCCTCTTGAAAGGGTGGTGAGGTGGGACCCCTTGGGACAGGCTGTGTGGGGCAGGGCCAAGACCCTGGGTGGCGTCTTTGTGTCCTCCATGGGCTTTGGTGAGGCCTGCACGTGTGGGAGGTGTGGGTGGGTGGGCCAGGGGCCACGGCTCTGGAGAAGCGGGGAGGGATTTTTGCTAATGGAGTCTTACAGACTCTGCCCTTCCTACCACCCTCGGGAGCTGGCCAGACCCTTCTGACCCTCATTCTGCTGTGTTCATTTCTCCCAGGTTCAGACCAAAGCCCCTGACCTCCAGGAACCACCCTCCTTGAAGTCCCCCATTACCCAGAGGATCCTTCCAGCTTTGTGAACTCCTATTTGCATGGCAAAGCCCATCTCAAAAGCCTCTTGCCTGGGCGTCCTTCCCTGACTACACTCCCTGGAGGGAGGACAGACTCTCACCCCTAGGTCAGCATCTAGGCCCCTTGATGCTATTCTGTCCTGGTCTGCCCCCACGTGCCCCAGGAGCTTGGCAGGGACAGAGTAAAGGAGCCATTTAGTGAATGAATGAATGACTGAACTGATGGATGCCAGGAGGACATCCAGGTAGGGAAACTGAGGCTTGGAGAGGGGAGGGAGTAGGCTTAAGCTACACAGAACCCTTCCATGCCCTTCCTCTCTCCTCAGCCCACAGACAAACATACTTCGTCCTCTCCTTTGCGCTGGCTGACAGCTCAGGCACTGTGCTTGGGGCACTTGACTTAGAGGGGCAACTAGATACCAGCAACCAATTTCCTTTGCCCAGTGAGGCTCCCAGTGAGGACTGGGTGGCCAGCCCAGAGGCACTCAATGAGAAGAATCCTGCCTCTTAGATCTAGCCCTTGCATAGAGCATAAGAAATGAAGCCTTGGGAACCCAGATGGACTTGGCCCTCCAGGCCAGCCTCATTCTACCGCTGAGACTTGGAGGACACAGAGGCTTGGAGTCCCGGACGGGTTCTCCTTATAGGCTCCACATGCCCACCACTGCCCATGGAGTTCCTCCTGGGAAAGGAAGCTGAGATTGGAGTTAGTTGAGATCCAGGAAGCCAAGGGGCTATGGGGGTGAGCATCAGGCCCTGCCTGGGGTGCTTAGGGTTCTGGTCCACCATCCTTGGAACTGAGAGTGGTCACAGTGAGGATGGCCAGGTGCACCTGGATGGGGAGAGGGGAGGCAGATCCAGGGAACTGCCTGTGTCCCTGGGCAGCGGTCCATCCAAACGGAGTGTGAGCCTCATGTCTGCACAGCTCCACAGGGGAGGAGAGGTGTGAACGCCTGAACACTGGTCACCAGCTGGACTCTGGGCCTCTGGGCCATGTGGGCTCCGGGGTGGGTGGGCACACAATTCATAAGCAGCCTGGCCGGGGGCTCTGCCCCTGTATCTCCTCCTCCTATCGGGCCTCTTCCCTCCTTGGGTCCCCAAGGTTCTCCTGCCCGCCAGGCTCCCAGGGGCCCCCATGTCACTGAGGTGGCTGGCATGGGCTCCTGAATGGGCGTGCCTGTGCATTCAGACCTCTGAGTGCCCACACATCATGAGCATGAGAGTGTACTCCCTTCCCGACTGGCAGAGAGAAGGGCCCCTTAGGTGTGCATGCAGCTTCAGGCTCTACAACCCATGGGAGCAGACGTGTGCACGTGGGGGCAGTGTGTCCTGAATGGACCATGGGCACCGTGCACCTGGATGTGTCCTGGGTGCAGGCCGTGTCTGTGCTGCCAGGCCGTCTGATTCATGCTCTGTTCTGAGCCTGCAGGCTGCAGCCACCCCGCCTAACCTTAACCGGAGAAAAACGTCATTCTTTAAGCCATGTTTCCAACGCATAGGTTTATTTTTTTAATCTCCAAGAGAAACATGTCCAAGATGCTCCGGGAGATAAGTGGTTTCCTTTGCCTTGTTTCTGAGTTTTGTCTTTGCTGTTTCCAGATTGTGAATGTTTGAGAACTGAGGATGGGTGGGCGGAGAGGCTGAGGGCAGGGACCAGCACCAGCAATCCCCATGCTAGAGGACCCCTGGACTGGGTCTGCAAGGGTGGGCATTTGGGGACCCCCTACATGCCCCAGCATGGTCTAGTTCCTAGACTGGCCTCCCCCTGCCCCTAGGACTCCATACTGCGTGCTCTTCCTGCACCCCCAGGGGTCTCTCCCCACCCCTGGGTGGCTGCTTCAAGGAGGAAGTGGTCAGGGAAGGTCCTGCAGGAGGAGGTGCTGGCTGGGCCGGCACGATGCCCTCTGGGTTTGCACAGGTTAGCATTGCCAGGAGATGGGACCCTTAGAAAGCCCTAAATGCCAGGTTGGAGTACTGAAGGCTCAACCCCTGCTGCCCCCCTGTTACCCCGCACAGGCTCTTTACACACCTTCCTCAGGGCTCGCCTGCCCGCGGCAGCTCCTGCTGCTCGTGGGGGTCTCTGTGTCTGAGGCTGCGGTGCTCACCCTGGCCAAGGTCGCCTCTGCTCAGGCTCTCACACTGGACCTGCATGTGCTCAGGGAGGCTTATCGGGCAGCAAGGCTTCCTCCCTTCTCCCAGCTTCCTGGGCTAACCACTTGTTGGTCATCCACTTTAAATATGTCCATCCCAAACTCCCTAAATAAAGGAGTGAGTTATCTCTTCCCCTAGAGTTTTCCCTGGCAACCATAAGTTCGCTCTCTTAAGTCTGTGAGTCCCCTTCTGTTTTGCAAGTTAGCTCATTTGTATCATTTCTTTTTAGATTCCACATGTAAGGGATGTCATACGATCTTCCTCCTTCTCTGTCTGACTTACTTCACTCAGTATGACAATCTCTAGGCTCATCCATGTTGCTGCAAATGACGTTATTTCATTCTTTTTAATGAGACATAGCCCTGAGACTTCTGATGGCCCTTGGCCCCACTGCGCTTTCCAGAGCCGTGGGGTAGCTTGTGGAGCTAGTCATTGAGAGCATCCCTGGCCCTGGCTGTGGGTCCTGGCTCCATAGACGTGCCCCGGGACTCTGAGATGTGACCTTGACTGGTTTATCTGTCTCAGCTTTGCACCAGGATGCTGGCTCTATGCCTGATGTCTGCGCCTCACCTCTTCTGCGGTAAGACTCCTCCCTCCCTAGCCACTGTGAGGGTCCTAAGCCATCCTTCTCCCTCCCTGTGAACCTGGGCAGGGCACACTGCCTGAAGGCCAGTGTGGGGAGGAGGGGTAAGAACTGAGTAAGGACGGGGAGGAAGCCTGCTGCAGCAGCAGATACAGTACTCTGGGAGCCAGACTTGGAGTCTGGCCTTATCCTGAGGGCAGGGAGCCACTTAGAGGTTAAAAAAGTTTGTTTTTTTTTTTCCCTGTTCATAAATGTGATGCAAGCTCTTATGGACTTCAGAAAAGCAGAAAAAAAGGCAAGTCCTGCATAGCTCCCTTGGAGAACCTGGAGTACCTGGAAAAGCCATGCAAGAGCCCTGGGGCGCCCTCTGCCTCCTTGCTCCCCTGCTTTCAGCTTTATTCCCTCTCCCCGTGGATTCCCAGAATTCCTTCTCAATCTCCTTTTCGCTGGGTGTGACCCAGAACCACAGCATTTCTCTCCCAGTCCTTGCCCTGTGGCCTCCAGGCTCGGGTCCAGGCCAGCTCTCTCAGTGGTGCCCACAGCCTTCGCAGAGCCAGCACCTGTTGTCGGCCATCTGGTTCAGGACGGGGGCTGTGTGACCCCCGCCCCAGAGATGCAGCTGTTCCCCGCAGCAGCGCTTGTCCTACTCTGGGTTCTCAACTGGGCAGGAGCTGGTGGACAGCTAACCCCTGCACCATGCGGCCACAGGGACTGGGACCTGTGGGGCGCAAGCACTCCTGAGCTTCCTCACAGCATGGCGGGGTGGGGGCAGAGTGAGGGAGCACAGGTTCCAGGCGAAGGCTGCGTCCCCTTCTTGGAGGTCACCCTGAACACCCCTTCCATGTCCGAGAGCACTCTGACAAGAGAGCCCCCATTTCCTGGCAGGGAAGTGCAAGGGTCCAGTACAGTATGCAGAGCTTAAAATATCAAGGTGGTATTGTGGAAAACTCAACGGGCCACGTGTGTACAAAGGCACATGACACCTGACCTCTTAGTGTCCATACCGCAAAAGCCTGCACCTGCCCTGGCAGTAGAGACCCCGCCCCCAGGGGGACCTCTGCCAGTTTTCCTTGGCCTTTGTGCCCTTCATACTTGTCTTTTCTGTCCCACTCTGAGGCAGGGGCCTTGCAGGCAGTTCTATTCTCGTGTCCTTGGAGGGTCCTGTCCCAGTATCTTCTTTTGAAGTCCTGGTTTTTTCTTCTTGGCAGTTATTAGATGTCCTATGAAAATTCCATCCTTGATCTGCTGTCTGACCCTCCACCTGGCCCAGCCCCACCCTGCCTTGGCTGAAGTTCCGGTTGGCTTTGTCGCCACTGTCATCCTAGGACCCCAACAGGTCTGGCATGTGTGGTGAGCATCTGTGGCCCACAGCAGCCCAAGTTGCCTGAGTGAGGGGCCCTCCCAGGGGCGTGGCATTTACTGCCTCCTGCAGGGCCGTGTGTGTTTCTGTGAACTCCCTCCAATGCCCTCCCATAGCTTCTTTTTCCTGCCCTAGTGTGCAGGCTTCTGGATGATAGCTGCCTTGCTCACAGACTCCCCCACTCCTGGCCTCCTGAGCCCTGGGGTGCTCAGGAGCCTCACAGAGCCCTCCCCCCACAAATTCAAAGTGGCCTAGGGCAGGCTGACCCCACCACCCACCCCAGCCTCCTTAATGATGCCTCACACTAAGACAGGGTCCCCCACCCTGGGGCCCTAACAGGCAGAGGTTGAAGGACGCCAGGGTTGGAAGACAGCAGGCTGCCATGGCCCCAGGGACTGGACTTGTGTCAGGGACATCTCACGGAGGGCTTTATCAGCCTCTAATCCCCAGGGTCCCACTAAGCTAGGGCCTTCTCAGCTAGGGGCCTGAGCCTGGACTCTGAGCATCTGCAACCAGCCCCAGTGGGAAGGCCTGGGGCCCTAGGGGGCAGCCTCTTGAGTCCCACCTGCCCCTGATGGCCACATTCTCCTGCCAGCCTAGCTTGTGTGATTCAGGCCAACTCCCTAACTCTGTCGGGACCCACAAATTATGTGAGACCCAATGGGAGTAGTACCCCAAATTCAGGTTCTGCTAGCCATTGAGAACTCAGGACAACCGGCTGAAACTGACCAGACTGTGCTTGAGGCTCTAGAGGTTGGAGCCTGGTACATATGGGGCTGGTTCGGAAAGGCTTCAGAGGACGGGTCCCAGGCCCAGAGAGGTACAACGTGCACGTGGGTGAGTGGACTCAGGAGCATGTGCTGTGCACACACGTGGTGAGTGGACTCAGGAGCATGTGCTGTTTGCACACAGGGTGGCTGCCCTGTCAAATGGTGGTTCGGGTCTTCATGCTCTCCTGGCCCTAGAGGGCAATCCCTGTTGACTCCAGGACCTGGCTGGCCTGCGTGCCAAGACAGATGATGCTGTGAGGTTTGTGCAGGGCCAGGTATTTTACAGGGCTTTGTGCACAGACTCTGCAACTTCCTTCCTCACAGAAAAGGGAGCTGTCCCCAGGGGGACGCCACGAGGAGGATGTCTGCAGCTGCCCCAGCACCCACATCTCCCTGTCTCCCTGCTGCAGCCAGCGGTTGTCAGGAGTTCAAGGGCCGTGTCTCCCTGTGACAAGCCTACCTGCATTGGTTCAGCCTCCTCTGGTTCCCACAGTGGCTGCAAGCCTTCCTCTGCTGCCCGCCCACAGGGCAGCCCCACCTGCAGCACACCCCGGCACCACACTGGTCCAAGCCGTAAACTCTCTGGAGTTCAGGGGCATGCCTGACAGCGCCCTGGTTCTGCCTCCCCAGGAGGACTTAGGGCCCAGACTCAGCGTCCTGGCTGCCCAGGCTCCCCGTGCACTCAACACAGCATAGCCGCTGACATGTGTGTTATTTCACCTGCTGGATCCCGGCATTCCAGCGCAGGGCTGGGAAAGGTCATAAAAACGTTGCGGTAACCTATATATTATTTTTATGCCGGTGCTTAACATGGTGACTTTGACACATGTGCGGGAGCCCTGTTGTAAATCAGGCCCCTGGGCCCACTGTGTGCACACGCAGGGGCCACCCGCACCTCTCACGTGCGCTCTGACCTGGCGGCTGCCCTTGAGTCTTTGGACTGACTCTTGAGGTCCTTGGGCTGGTCTGGGGTCCATCTGCTGGCTGCCCCACCTTGTCTCTAATAAAGCTTCCCTGAGTTCAGGAGCAGGGAGGGGGGCTCAGCTGGTGACAGACTCCACCAGCTCCAGGCCAGAAATTGAGGGAACGCCCATGCTGCACTTGGCAGCCATGGACGCATGTGGGGGCCGGTGTGCAATCTCCTGGGTGTATATGTGAGTGTGTGTTCTCCTGGGGGATGTGCATTCTCCTGGGTGTATATGTGAGTGTGTGTGTTCTCCTGGGGGACGTGCATTCTCATAGGTGTATATGTGAGTGGGTGTGTTCTCCTGAGGGGGGGAATGTATTCTCCTGGGTGTATATGTGAGTGTGTGTGTTCTCCTGGGGGACGTGCATTCTCCTGGGTGTATATGTGAGTGTGTGTGTTCTCCTGGGGGAAGTGCATTCTCCTGGGTGTATATGTGAGTGGGTGTGTTCTCCTGGGGGAAGTGCATTCTCCTGGGTGTATATGTGAGTGTGTGTGTTCTCCTGGGGGAAGTGCATTCTCCTGGGTGTATATGTGAGTGGGTGTGTTCTCCTGAGGGGGGGAATGTATTCTCCTGGGTGTATATGTGAGTGTGTGTGTTCTCCTGGGGGATGTGCATTCTCCTGGGTGTATATGTGAGTGGGTGTGTTCTTCTGGGGGGGGCAGTGTATTCTCCTGGGTGTATATGTGAGTGTGTGTGTTCTCCTGGGGGACATGCATTCTCCTGGGTGTGTATGTGAGTGTGTGTGTTCTCCTGGGGGATGTGCATTCTCCTGGGTGTATATGTGAGTGTGTGTGTTCTCTGGGGGGCGGGCAGTGTATTCTCCTGGGTGTATATGTGAGTGTGAGTGTTCTCCTGGGGGATGTGCATTCTCCTGGGTGTATATGTGAATGTGTGTGTTTTCTCCTGAGGGGCGTGTGTTCTCCTGGGTGTTTGTGCATGCATAAAGAGTGTACACACTGTATGTTCACGAGTGTGTGTTCATTCTCCTGGAGGTGTGTGCAAAGGTGTGTGAGTGTGCAAGGGTGGCTGAGCGAGGGCATAGCACCTCCATTCACTCTAGGCCAGACTTCACAGTTCTGCATGAGTTGCCCTCTGCCCAGATGGGCCAGGACTACCTTCTCCAAGCCTTACCTGGACAAGGCCCCCAAACCCTCAGGGCATCCCCTAGCTTCCAGGGTCATGGCCGTAGTCTTTCCCTGGACAGACAGATGCACAGCTGTTCCCCAGAGCTCTGGGGCACCATACCGAGTCAGGTTCTCCTCACTAGCTCTCTGGGCCTCAGTTTTCCCACCTGCACACAGGACTGGTGCTGGCATTGGTAGGCGAGATAAGGGGGATGGAGAGAGAAAACCACCCTGTTTCTGAACAAGGAGCCTGGAGAAGTGGAGAGAGGTGGACAGGGCTGGATGTGCAGCTTTGTCAGGAAAAGGCCCTGAGAATGATTTGGCCTTCCTCATGGGGTGGTGCAGATGGCAGGTCAGGGCCTCGGGCCTTCCTTACCTGGCCCCGATTGTGGACTCTGTATGCTGCCTAGGAGCCACTGCACTGGGCTGAGGCCCCCGGCCCTGAGTGCTGTGGCCCTTCCTGTCCCTGCATCTCCTGTAGGCTCCTGGAAGCCGTGGCATCCAGCGTTGAGTCCTGAGCCCACTGCCCTGGCGGGTGTGCCCTCGTCCTCTCTTCCTTCTGCCTGGGAACCAGCTCTCTTGCACCTTTCAGGGATCCTCATATCACACCGTGGCTATGGTACAGGTGGACAGATATCCCTACTGGGGTGATCAGGCATAAGACTGGGAGCTCTAGAACCTAGCAGCTCTGCATGCTGTGTGCCTTGGTGGGCCTGACACCACTCACCCTGAGGATGGCAGATCACACCCATGGACACCTGGAAAGCCACCTGGCCGTGGCTTTAGGGGAAATGTGTTCTGGGTGAGTAAGAAATAGCCCCAAACTGAGCGGCCAACACAATGATGAACAATCATCTACTGCCTGCTTTTGGAGTCTGGTCAGCAGTTCTGACTTGAGGCCTCTCACCAGCAGATGTCTTCCGAGAGGTCTGACTTGTGACTTTTGGGCTGGAGGGCTGGTGGCCAAGGCCTCGGTGTCTCCCCACAGCACTGATTGAGCAGCAGAGCGGCGGCTGTCCCCCGGGCAGGTGTCCAGGGGCCTCGGCAGTGCTCATGTCACCTAGGAGTCGGTTGGCTGCACGACCACCCCTAGCTCAGATTAAAATAACCCCCAAGGGCATGAAGGCTAGGAGGCCCATCTTGGAGAATGGCTGCTTTCATGAGAGAAGGCTCTTCATTGACTGCTTAGTACAAGTAGCTGGCAATTGACACCTAGCGGATGCTAAGCAGGGTCTGTGACTCGGGGCTAGGTAAGCAGTGGTCTCCTAGAAAAGGTTTCATTTCTCCCCAGTCCTGACCCTGACCCCAGGAAGGATGGCTGAAAACCCCAGGCCCAGTACTGAGGACAGACATGGAGGGGCTGGGGCCCAGGGAAAGAAATGCTGATGGTGCCTTCCCATTGAGAGAGCCCCCAGCTGCACCACAGGGGTCTAGAATTTGCCTGTGTTCCCTCTGTGTCCCCACCCTTGGGAGGTCCTTCCTTTTCCTGCCCTCTCTCCCTTCTGGAGTCACTGACCTTCAACTGGACTGCAAGGGAGGCACCCTGGGGCCTTTGGCCTTGGAAACCAGTCCACAGATTAAGGTGTCCTTGGAGGATTCTTGCCAAGAGGCTCTGAGGACCCTGGGGGGCTTGGGGGAGGGCCCAGCGGCAGCCCGGTCCCAGATATTCTCTGAAGGACAGGGGTGAGATCAGAGGTCCTTCCTGAGAATGAGAAGGAGGCAGACAGAAGCCACTCAGGGTAGCAGAATAGCCAGCTCTCTCCCTCTTCACCCAGGGGGCAGCAGAGTGGTTGGGATGACGTTTCCAGGAAACCTTAGGTGAGTGTGGCTGAGCCTGCGGCAGGGCAGGAGCTTGCTAGGGCTGAGCTTGGAGGTCAGAGAGGGAGGGCAGCTTGCCAGTGCCTTGGGGAGGGGAGTCCAGAGGCAAACAAAGCAGATGAAGACGGGGCTCTGAGATCTAGAAAGCAGGCCGAGGCAGGGGCTCTAGGGGCTTGCTGGTTGGAGTGAGGTGGGAGGTAGATAGTTCTGGCTTGGAAGCTGCCACCTAGGAAGGACCTTTCCTGAGTGAGGGTCCTTTCCTGAGTTGGGGTACTGGGAAGGGCGTGCTGGCCCTGAGGGTTTGTGGCTTGGGGGAAGGGTGAGAAGTGGCTTCTGGCCCAACTGGCAGGAGAGTGGCCAGGACGCAGCTGGCCTCAGGGACGCTTGGCTGGGTCCCAGGGCGGGTGGGTGGGTACAGAGAGGGGGAGGTGAGAACAGGTCCCCCGTGTGGGTGCTGAGTGCAGCCCCACCTTCCCAGCTCCTTGGTGTGTGGGGACATGCAGGTGGTGGGGGGCGCTGAACTGACAAATAAGCTGCTTGCGCTGAGTGCTGGAGAGGAGGCCCTCTGTGCTGGCAGAAGGACAGGACCCTGGGGAGACAGGCGGCAGCTGAAGGCACACCTGTCAGTGTGGCCCTGCTGCTGGGCTGAAGTGGATGGAGAGCTGGCCCTGACTCTCCGCCCTCCTGTTCTCTGGTCTGTGGGCATCTAGGTCACGGACACTGGGGCTGTGGACACCTGGAGCCTGGTACCTCTGGGCCTAAGGCAATCTCATCTGTCTAGCTAGTTCAGGCACCGCTGTGGTTTGGGGGAGGTGGCATGTCTCCTGTGCCCAGATCCAGTGGGCCGGGCTGGGCCTCTTCATACAGGATTGGCTGAGGATGTTTGTGTGGTGGGTATTGGGGGCAGCAGAGATTAGGTCTGCAGGAAAAGCATAAAGCATTATGAAACACATGGACTGTAATTTAGAGCAAATGTTTGATGCTGAGGCTCAGATGGGGGGCTCTCCCCAATCTGAGGGAGGCCTCACATTCCCACCACGCCCCACACGACCGTGCAGGAGCCAAGCATTGTCCCGTATGCCACTATCACCCCACGCGGCAAGCCCTGTGCTAGGGGATGGAGAACAGTCTCCTGCCCCACCTAGTCACTGCCATGGGGTGCAGGAATGACCCCTGAGCCCCAGTGCCCAAGTGTGACTTGGCACTCCCAGGCCCCAGCGACGTCTTGCAGGGCCCAGGATGGTGGGCCCCACCTCGCTTCTGGATTCCCGGGGCCGTCCTTCAGTTTGCCCAAAGCGGAGGCGACCATGCCACCCCCGCCTCCCACTCAGGTCTGCTCTCGGCTGGCCCGGGCTCTGTGTGCATGCGTCTGGGGGCTTCCAAGGCCGGATTTGAGATCCAAGGGGACCCAGGAGAGTCGGGGCAGTTTGCTGCACCGGTGGTCTGGTGAGGGGAGCTGGCCCAGTGCTGCAGCACACATCACGCATTTTAAAAGGAGACAGGAAGTGGTATCTGCCTCCACGCCACTTCATTTTATTAGAAAGAAAGAGAGGTGAAAGACAAACAGTGGCTTCTACAGGGGCCACACAGGTGGTACAAGGCAGCTGGGGGAAGGGGGATACAGACTGCTTAGCTGAAAGTAGCCCCCTGATGATGCTGGCTCCCAACCCCCATAGGGTGGCCCAAGGCTGGGATGAGTGCCAATGGGTCCCACTGGCCGCAGCCCAGGTCTCCACGCTTACTGACTACCTGCTGCCCTGGGTTCTGGGACTAAAGCCCAGGGGTCTTTGGGGGTGAGTCTTGCCTGCCTTTACCCTCCTGGCATAGTTATGGTTGAAACCTGACTTGTCATGAGATCTCTTTAGGCCGCCACATACCCTCAAAAGAAGGCTCTGCTATAGCCATGGGGCCTGTCCAACAGTGGTTTTGGGGTGGTGCTGACTTCTTCAGGGACCTGCCTCTGACCTCTCACCTCCAGGTCTACCCAGGGGTCAGTTTACCCCTGGAGTCCAGCTCTCTCCCATCACCACCTCAGACAGACCTCAGGGTGCTTTGCCCTGTCTCTTTGGAGCCTACCTACAGGGACCCCAGAAGCCCCAGGTCCTGGGGTGTGTGTGAGAGAGGTTGGAGACTGTCACAGTGGGCAAGGGCCGGAGGGGGCCACAGCCCAGTCCAGCGCATGCAGTGGAGGCTTGCAGCCCCTCCCTGCCACCCCTGCCCTCCCCAGGTCGCACACCTGCCTGATGGCAGGCAGGAAGGACTGCTCTCCTGGACTGCTGGGAGGAGGTAGGAGGCAGAGACGAGGGGGAAGAATCAGACTTGGTGTCCCTCCCTGGGCTGGCCCTGGATTCTGGCTCCCATTCCAGGGACGGTCCGCTCCCGGGTATGGGAGGGGCTCAGGCCACGGCAGCGGGTGGCAACCCAGAGACCCCAGCGGGGCCCAGGGAAAGAGACAGGGCTGAGGACCTGGAAAAAACACTCTCACTGAGAGCGCAAACAGGGCTCACCCTCTGCCACATGTTCCTGGAAAACGTCTAGGACCTGTATCAACATATGAAATTCCTATCAAACTTTTATTAACCGGAGCCCTTTGCTGTCAGTCCCTACCGGATCCCTCTGGACATTCCTGGGAGGGGCCTGAGCCTGGGTTACTGGGAGGGCTTGAGGTAGGGCAGGACTGCAGCTGCCCCACACTCAAGGCCGGGTTGGCTGCGGCTCCCCCGGCTGCAGCAACCAGAACCAGGCCCGCTGAGTGACCGAGACCCGAGATGGAGCAACTGTCGTGCTTCCGTGGGTCATGAGCCCACACTTCCCATGCTCAGAGCAGCTCCTCTCGCACCCACCCAACCCAGGACTGCTGTCAGCTGTTTCCAGAGCTTCTGGACGGGGCACAGTGGTGATGCTTTTATTGGGTAGGAGACTCATAAAGAACCAAAAGCCTCACTTAGGAGCTGAGAGCCGGGCTGGCTCCACAGCTGGGGAGAGGGAGGCTTAGGCAGGACTTTTGGGGGAGGAGGTCCTCAGGAGGGAGCTTCTGGGGAAGGGCTTCCTGGGGAGAAGGGTCCCGTGGGGGCTCCAGTCAGCCCCTCCTCTCTAGGACTAAGCCACTGGGACCCCTCAGACCTGGCTATCCACCGGCCTCCATCCCACTTCTTCCCATCCTGCACATGCTCCCTCCCTTTCTAGGCCATCACAGGATGGAAGTTCTCTCCTGTTCCTGGAGGGAGAGGGGCTAGGCTCATTTCGTCCTGGGAGAGCATCCCAGAGATCTTTGTGGGGTGAGGGGAGAAAGGAGTCGATGCTGTTATTCCACACAGAAAGATTGGCTGCTTTCTTTTTTTTTTTTAATCTATTTATTTTTTATTGAAGGATAATTGCTTTACAGAATTTTGCTGTTTTTGAAGACGGTTTTCTTAAAGACTGTATGTATGTATGTATTTTTGCCAGCTCTGGCCAGGGCCAGGAGATGGTATTGCATGAGAACAGCCCCCACCCCCATCAGGGTAACCTCAGCTGACTCACAGCTCTCTGAGATGGAGATGGAGGGAAGGAACACGGTGTGATCCCCTCCGGGTCTGTCCTGGCCCCCGCCTCCAAGTGCCTGAGGCTGGGTCTGTTTTGGGCATTACAGTGTACATGGAGAGTTGCAGCGGATGGGGAGCATGGGAGGGTGAGGTGCTGTTTTTGTGATCGGCAGGGCCTGTGTGTGCCTGGGCCCCTGGGCGGAGGAGCCTGAGAGGGTCCCTCTCACTGAGACCTTGCTGGGTGGGGTGGGCCCACAGAGCAGCCCACATTCCCTTGACCCCCACAGTGCCTGCCTCCTCGGGTCTTTTTTCCTGCTCTGGGGGATGTGGGCCAGGCAGAAAGGTGGAGTGCAGCCAGGATTCAAGCTGGGGGCTGGGCGTTATTCAGCTGATGCCCCGTCCGCCCCCATCCCTGCTTGGGAGGTCCTGAGACTCAGTGGCCAGTGAGACCTTGGACTGTGGATTAGAGGGCTGGCCTGACCAGGACAGAGCTGGGGGTGCAGCACTTAAACTGGGCCTCTCTCTTCAAGAAGTTCTGGGACAGTTAAGGGTAGAAGACCCCTCCAACCCCCACACACCCTGTCCCTCCACCACACACTCTGCAAACTCAGGGGTGGTAGGGGAGTACAGACACAGTATGTTGGTGAAGGGATTCTGTTGCTCTTTCCACGCATTTCTCTGGGATCAAAGTCTTTCCTCTCACCCTTCTGAAGGCCACAGTGGGGTGTCAGTCCCCCCCACTTATTAAGCACTGACGGTATACAGCACCCCAGCAAGATGACCGGGAGGGAGGAGAGTCCTGGTAGAGAGGTCCTTGGGTGGACCAGTGGGGTCTAGGCCAGCATCCTGGTCTGCATTCCACCTTGTTACTCATTTACAGACGGGGAGAGTGTGCATGCCTTGGGGTGTACAGGCGTTTTTCCGGGACAGACTCCTTCAGCATAAGGGCTGGCAGGACAATGCACCCACAGCAGCAGGCACTGTGCCTGCGGTCTGCACAGAGACATTAAACTTAAATCTGCAGCTCCAAGCCCACCCTGCTCACAGCAACCTCATCCTCTTTGTCCAACATCCCTGGAGCAGGCAGAGCCTGGAACGGAAGGAACCAGGGGAATACCTTCTGTGGTGGCGGGGAGGCCCCCAGAGTGGCAGGGAGAGATGAGTGAGGGGCTTTGGGATACGGAGAGTCTGCAGAAGAGGGAGAGGTGGGACAAGGGGAGGAGCTTGGGGGAGTCCTGGGAAGGGGGCCTGGCCAGGAGACCCAGTTTCAGGGGCGGGGGCGGGGGGGGGGTGGGGTCCCAAGGAGGGGGAGGGGCGGAGCATCCCGCAAGCCTGGCGGCGATCCCAGCCGCATCCCTGGCCACAGCAGCTGGCCAGGGGCGGGAGTGGGGCTGGCCGCCAGGATTCAAATGGTCTCTGCGGTACAGTGGGACGTGGTGTAGGGGTGGGGCCACGGACAGTGCTGACCGCCAGCTCAGCCCTGAGC